>NC_080191.1:49192500-49817500 GCF_030028045.1 Hippopotamus amphibius kiboko | reverse complement strand
CAGTGAAGTTACAAGTCCAAGTCTGTAGTTTTCTGGAGATCTAAATGATTATAGAAATGCAGCCCAGAATAAATTTTGGATTTCCTCCCTATCACTGTATCCAAATTGCTCTCGTTGAGATGAACATGACTTTCATGTTGCTAATTTCATTGAAAATCTTTAGGACTAATCTCATTTCACCCTCCAGCAACACTTAATACTTCCTTCTGCCCAAAATACTTTCTTAACACTAATAGCTCACATTTAACATGCATGATGCTAAGAACTTTACAGCCACATAATCAACTTCATTTACTGGTGCGGAAGCGGAGGCTCAGAAAGATTAGGTAGCTCGATGATTGTCTCATAACTGGGAAGCCCAAACCCTGTGTGTTTGATTCCAAAGCTGGTGCTCTTAACCAGGATGCCATCCTCCCCGCCACCTGCCGAATTCTATAAAGACTTCTCCTCTCCCGCCTTTCTTCTGGTACATCTTATCTGGTGCAACAGTAGAGTTGAGACTCAGCAACAGTCGTTAGCCAGACTGCACACTGGTGTCACCTGGGGATTTTTTATTAAATGCATATTCCTGGCCTCGCCTGGGATTGATGAATCTTTGGGGAAGGACCTACCTGGACATCTGTAGGTTTAAGAAGTTCTCCAGGTGATTCTAGTGGCAGAAAATGTTGAGAAAAACAGATCATCTAGAAGAATAGTTCCCAAACAGGATTTACTATTAGAATTAACTGAGAATTTAAAAATCCTGTCTGGGGTGAGCAGGGAATCTGTGTTTCTTCAAGAACCCACAGTGATTCTGATTATCAACCAGGTTCAGAAACAACTTCGAGTTTCTCCCTCAGTTATCTGCTATATAAAGAAAATTTCATACAGGAGATTTGTGGTATAGTTATTTTGTGATGTTTTAAATATCAGACCACTGCATATAGCAAAATGAGATTTTGAAACAGAAATAGAAAAAATGTTTGCAGCCTCCTTCCTATGACTGCCTGTGTTCTCTGGTGGTCAACACCCATTTGCTTTTCTGCTTTGTCACTCACTTCTTCCTCCCTAAAACCCAATTGAATAGAAGCATCCCCAGAGCTGGAATGCTGCTTCTTACCTTCATCCATTACTCTCTTTCCTTTACCTGGAATGCCTATTGTTTGCTTCTAGAGCTGACTCACTCCTATTTGTCCCCGGAACCACTCGCGTCCTCCGCATCCATGAAGCCTCCACGGGGGGTGGGGTGGGGGGGACAGGATTAGATGGCACAGCCAGGTGATTGCTAGCACCCTATGCGTTTCTCTGATGCTGCATTTACCCCATAATACTGAACTGCTCTGGCCCTGTGTCTGCCCCCAGCCGGCCTGTTAGCTCTGTGAGGACAGGGACCTTGTGTTAGCCATCTCCCAGTCCTCAGGCTCTAGCAAAGTTCCTGGCAACTGATGTTGTTTACTAGGTGTTTGCTGATTGAATGTTAACAGGAACGACTATAAGCTGCAGGTAATCCTCCCTCAGTTAAAAGAGTAACTTTGAGACAAAATTGAAAATTATCCGATGATTAAAAAACAAACAAAAAACCTCACTTTTCTTATGATTGTAAAAATAAAATGTTTCTTACTGAAGAAAACTTAAGAAAAAATATAAAATCATAGCTAGAAAAACAAAAGCCCCTGTAGTCCTAGAGAGAACCACTGTTGAGGTTGGGTATATTTGTCTCCTTTTAGGCAGACTGAATACGTAATTGAAGTTATTTTTTCCACCATTATGTACGTACAAGTTTCCCACTTTCCCGGAGAACAGATGATCTAAACTTTTGAGAGAAGTTCTAGCCATGCCAAAGGCCTTGGCCCTGACCACCTGCTGAGAATACCACTCCTTTTGTACCCCTTCCCCGCCATACATTTTAGCCCTGCCTGCTCTCAATCAGGCCCAGTCTCCATCCCATTTTTATATTCTTTTCAATTCCAGAGAAACTGATTGATCACTTATCTCTAAGCACTCACTATAATAAGCATTATGGAAAAAATAAAAATGGGAAGACAGATTCTGTTCTCAGGGATCTATGGGCAAGGAGAGCACAAGAGATGCTGAATAAAAGACCAAAGATGCTATACATTGGGGTCTTGTGTAAAAGAAGTTTACTTAGTCAGAGGGGTAGTCAGACAGTTGATGGTGAATCTGAGCTGAGCCTTAAGAGTCTGCCAGGTGGAGCAGGGGGTACTTAGGTTGAAAACAGCAGGACCAAAATCAGCATGAGGAGTAAGTGACAAGACCTTCTCCAGGCTCAGCTCAGTTGCTCGTTACATAGGCGGATCCCTACACCCACTGAATCCAGGCAGGCTGGCAGCAGCAACGGGAATCTGCCATTCTAACAAGCACTCCAGGCGTTCTCATGCCGCTGACTTGGAGACAGGCATTTGGAAAGATTAGAGTGTGTTCAGCTCGTAGCCTTGGGTTTCTGTCACAGGGCTATGGGATATGAGACGGAAATAGAGCTTTTTAGATGATACTGTGGAAGGCAAATGGCAACCTAAGCAGTTAGTACCTAATTCCTGGGGCAACAGGGAGCCGTTAAAGGTTTTTAAGCAAGGAAATGATATCATCAGAGCTGTGATGTAGAAAGAGGAAAACTTAGGACTTCGTTTCTCAACTCTGGTACCTATCAGAATCTAAATCGAACGATTAAAATACAGAGGCCTGGGGTTTTCACCTGAAATATGGAATCAGTTGGTCATTGTAGACTCAGAGCCTCCACATTTTTCAATTCCGTGAGAGAGACTGGGCGCAGACCGCAAGTCCTCAGGGTCTGTGCCAGCGGCAGAGACGTTTCCACAGAGGCTGACCTAAGAATTCTGTGAGATCTTGCCTGCCCATCTGTGGCTTCTATTCCTCAAAATAAGACAGAAATTGTCTTCCAGCTTCCACCCTGCAGGAGCATTACAGGGTCCTCTCTTCTGTGGAAAAGCTCCCCTAACTAAATCTCTTGGGTTTGGGAAAATAAGCTGCTGGTCTAGCTGAAGCCCCTTAGAACCATTTACCTGCCATGTGTGCTTGAAGCTCATTGGTTAACCTCATACAGAGGTGTTGAATGAAGCAAAATAGACATCCAAGCACAGTTGCAATGTTAGAGGCCAGGTTAATCATAATGTTCATTCCAGAAATGGAGATGAGAAAAAATAAAGTTGCTTAATGTCAAGTGATCATCAGAGATTTATGACTAAAACTCTATAAACCACTGTCTTAGAATATTTGTGTAGCGTTCTACTCACATTCACAAATGGCTATTTCAAACTCTCTAGCATATCTGCAAAGGATCATTTATGTGAAAATATAACTTAAGGCATGAATCCCTTTAAGAAATAGATGAGCACAAAATCATTTTATATCATTTTATGTTTAAAATATGGCAGCAACTTCCTCAGAACAAGTTGTTTAATAGAAAGGCTATTATCTGGTAAACAATGAGCATTCTTTACTCAGATGTAATAGTTTATATAATTTTACAAATTTTGCAAACTTGGAAATAAGAACCATTAACCAAGTAACTCTTTTTTCTTTCTTTTTTTTTTTTTTTTGGCAGATGTGGAAACTGAAGCTATGCTGGGAGATAAGTTGTAGAGAAAAGAGTTGAACCCATGTCTGTCTGAATCTGTGACATTCTGCCGTCAGGAGACCTTAGTTTGAATCCTAGTTTGACATCAACTAATTGAACTAATTGTAGAAGATTTTATAAGACACTTCTTTCAACCTTAATTTTCCTTATCTGTAAAACAGAGTTAAATTTATTATTTAAAATCCCCATGCAGTACTGATTCTACAACTTTGACTTTCACTATTTGTCTGCTTTCTAAAATTGCAAATGTCACTAAAATCAAGTTACTTGGATGCTCCTGATTCCTACCCTGCACGGATCATTGTTCAATCATTTCTGTTATCATACTTAAGATCAAAATGTAACTTATATTTTGCATAGTATAAAGTAGAAATTCTGATGTTCTTATTTACTGAAAACATTTTGCCATTACACTCAAAATTGAAAGAAAAACCCATTCAATTAGGAGTATTTCCCATTTTGAGTTTTCCTTGGTCATATGAGTTATTTAGAATTATGTTTTATTTTACATATATATGGAGCTTTTATTTCTTATTATTTTTGACTTCTAATTTAATTATATTGTAGACAGTGAGTACTTTATAAGAAATTTCTTTGAAATTACTGAGACCTGTTTGGTAGAATTGATGGAACTTTAATTCATTTGTTTCATTTTTGCTTAGGAAGACAGTATCAATTGATCTATATTTCTAGATTAAATCAGGCTTATTAATAGTGTTGTCCAAATCATTTATATTTTTACTAATTTTACTTATTAGTGATAGGAGATTCTCCCATTGTGTTGGCTAATTTGTCCAAACCTTTCTTTAGATATTGTGAAGACAATTCATTTGTGTACAAATCTGGAACACATATTCTGATGAGTTCAAGCTTTTATCTTTACTCAGTGACTCTCTCCATCTCTAATGGCATCCTAATAATATTTTTCTGTCTTAAAGTCAATTATGTCTGCTATCCAAGCACTCTCTGGTTAGTATTTGCCTAATGTCTACATATCAACATATGTATTTCTTTGTATTAAGTGCATTTCTTATAAAAGGCATGTACCTCCAGGTACATAACTATTGCTGTTTTACATATAGCTTACCAGAACTATTTTAGGTAAAATTTTACATATAACTAGATGTAACTTCTAGTTTAGATATAACATCTTAATTTTTTGATTATATTTTTATAATTTTAATTTTCTTGTCTTGCTTTTCCCATTTACCTCTGTACCTTAGAGAGCTTTCTGTTGCTGTACGGAGAGCACCTCCTTGTATTTTTGTTGTTGTTGTTATTTTTTGTTTGCTTTGTTCTTTAAAATTTATTTATTTATTTATTGGCTGCATTGGGTCTTCGCTGCTGTGCACAGGCTTTCTCTAGTTGCAGAGAGTGGGGGTTACTCTTCGTTGTGGTGCACGGGCTTCTCATTGTGGTGGCTTCTCTTGCTTCAGAGCACAGGCTCTAGGTGTGGGCTTCAGTAGTTGTGGCATGTGGGCTTAATAGTTGTGGCTGATGGGCTCTAGAGCACAGGTTCAGTAGTTGTGGCGCACAGGCTTAGAAGCGCCATGGCATGTGGGATCTTCCCAGACCAGGGATTGAACCTGTGTCCCCTGCATTGGCAGGCAGATTCTTAACCAGTGTGCCACCAGGGAAGCCCGAGAGCACCTCCTTGTTATTCACTATCTACATCGTATCCTTATTGAAACAGCGTCCCACTGATCTATGCTTAGGTTAGTACCAGTATATTTCTTATAAGGACTAGCCTAGGATTTCACTTCACACATGTGAAACTACATCTATACGATAGATTTACAGAAGTGCAATTCTTGGTCCAAAGTGTCTTTATATTTGGAATTTTGGAAACATATTGACAAATTACCCTCTAAAAGATCGTACAAATTTAAACTCCCAAGACCAATGTATGAGAATGTTCATGGACTCAAAGAGAGGGCATTATCACACCCTTACATATTTTTCAATCTGATTGAAAATGTAGTTTTAAATCACCTTTCCCTTACTATCATTAACATTAGGAATATTTTAATGAGTTTTAGGGACATCTGTTGTTCCTTTCCTGTTAACTGTTCATGTCTTTTGCCTATTTTTCTGTTGCAATGTTGATCTTTTTTTTACCCATTACAAGCACTTTATGTGTTATATCAGCCCTTGGTCTATGAGTTGCAAATAATTTTTCTCAGTTTGTCATTTATTTTGACTTTATTTTCATTTTTTCCCCCTTTTCACCATGTAGAAATTTTTTATTTTGTGTGGTTAAACATATCAAACTTTTCTATTATAATTAAGAACCCATACTGAGTTTATAAAAGAATCATCTCTATTTTTTTTCTAGTTCTTTCATGATTTTAGTTTTTATATGTAAATCTTTTGATCTATTTGAATTTTTTTCTGATGAGGTGTAGTTCCAACTTCATTATATTATTTTTAGAAGGCTATAAATTTGTTTCATTTACTCATTTATTAACTGTCCATAATTCACACACTATTTTGAATTGCCATCTTTATCACGTACTAGTCTCATATGTATTTAGGTCTGTTTCTGGACTTTATATTCTATACCATGGATTTACCTCTGTTATAAGCAGCAAGAACACACTGTTCCATTATTGAGGCATTTTAATATGTATTAATACAGGTGTTTCCATTTTCCAGGGGACGTTTCTCAGGAAGACCTAGAACGTACGCCTGATGATCTGATTTGTCTCCCCAAACCTGCTTCATGTATCTTACTAGGACATCTAGTAAAGTTCAGTCAGAATGATGTCATCAATGCATTGGGCCAGCTAACTGTCCTGTGGAATAGCAAGGTGAGCAAAGAAAATGAAAATATATTCCACTGTCTTCTGGCTCCCTTTATTTGCATCAAGAAATCTGCTGTCATATCCTTAGTTTGTTATTTTAGTTTTCCCTTTGATTTCCTTTTGAGTGCTTAATCTTTAGTGTTCTACAACTATTAGTACATTGTTTCTTGGCAGACTTTCTGAACCACAGTGATGCTATAAACAATTGACATGGAACAGCTCCATCTTTCCAATTTCTTCTTTGTTCACTGTTTCAAGCTCTGGATTAAGCTCATTTTTTTTTTCAGAGAGATAGGAAATCTTCAGAAATTTATTAAAAATTTTCTGAGATTCCAAAATACAATTACAAGTTCAGTATCTAGTTATATTTTGGTGGGAGAGGCCTTCAAGGTGTTTCCCGTTGAAAATATTCAGTCCAGATTATCTACCATAAATTCCATGTCTGAAATTGAGAGTTCCAGGAGCTGACTTGGCCAGGGGAGGGGTGGAAGAACTGGAAAAACGTGACTTAACCTCACTCATTCTTTAAGACTGATTCTTATGACTCCAGGGTTGGGGTTCCCTGGGACGTCACAAGATCACTGAGTAACGAAGTTCTCTGTTCTGATGAATATCAGGAACGTTTCTAAGGAAACAATCAAACCTAACAATTACTCCTAATAATCAGTCCCAAGGTGGGGACTGTAATTAACTCTGCTCTGATGGTATATAACGTGCTCATGTAAGACCCCTTCTCGGGTCTCTCCTCCCCCTTCTGGTGTTTGTGCCAGAAGCTATCATACTCTCTCTCTCTCCTTAAAAAACTGTTATTCTTTTACTTAAACCTGAGCGACAGCTTGTTATTAATCCCGAGGAGAAATTCTTTTCCTTCGGAGATCACGAATCCACTCCCTAAACGGATTCTACGGCATCAAAATAACCATGTTGTTAAACTAATGGGATGGTATAAAATAATTTTAAAGATTATAAAAACACTTGGTATTTTAAAAATACAGACTCTCTAGCTATGTTAAAAAAATTAGAGTTTATAGATATTTAAAATGTTTTCTTCCTTTAATCACTATCCTGGAGTCTCATTCTGAGTCTTTCTCCTCTGCTCCCTAATGCTGGAAACATTCTGAAGGATTTACTTTTGTTTAATATTTATATATTCTAGATTTCATGCTCTTTTCCTGAAGGCATTTATATATATATTCATAGTGAATTATTTAGCATCAATCATGGGTAACCTTGATGTTGCTTCTTTTAATCCTTTGGACTAAGAAATGATGGTCCTATAGGTATGCAATGAAACATGGTTTTGAGAGTCCTTAAAAGAACAGTGTATTAATGCCTTTTGAAAATCTAAGTGAAATGGTTTGTTTCCCACCTTTAACATTAATGTAATGAGACCTTTATTTCTGAAGTGGCCAATATCCACAGTAATAAAAGTTTTAGAAAAAACTCGCTCTTCAATTCTCTTTGCCAGTTTTCTCAAACATCATAAAAAAAATAGTGTATTGTCATTTTCTTTTTGAGAGTAATAGAGACAATAATCTCTCTTGTTTCTAAAAAAAATGGGGGGGCTCATTTTTTCTAAAAGTTTCTAAAATGTATTATTAATAAATGATACACAATCTAGAATTCCTACTACACATTCTATCTCAGGTGCTAGATGCTTCAGGTGTCAGCTTTACCTGCACTTCATCTTCATGAAGAAAGTAGATGCAGATATTACTAATTCCCATTTTCTACACAGCAAACATGAAGCCCAGAGTGATCAACTGTCCTATTCAAAGAAGTTAGTTGTGAAGCCAGAGTAAAAACCTAAGACTCTATTTTCACCCAAGGGCTTGTTTTCTAAAGTCCTTTAAAATAAAGCCAAATCTGAGAAGTCAAAGTAGTTTAAAGGTGATGTGATGTTTCCTGCCTCCAAGAAATTTAGGAGCTATATCACAATCCATGTTTTATAGACTCATTGTCACAATTTCAGGCTGTCATTTTTCTAGACCTTTTAAGGAGATTTTTGCCAGTTTCATACCAAGGGTATGGACCAGTGAAAATAAAAACATACTCAATTGCTTCTTTACCACCAGGATCCAAGAATGGGTGCTCACTCATACAGGGAACCATCGTCCACCAAGTCCTTGTGTGCTTTCACTCTTGTCTCCATTCTCTACTGGCTCTGCTGCTACTCCAGCTTCACATCAAGGCTGCTCTGGACTGCTTACCTTCAGCGGCTGCTTTGGCCCTGCCTCTGCCCCACGTCTCCAGCCTGCAGACGGCTGCTTCACTGCAGCCCCCACGCTGCCACGCTTCTCTATTCCTTCTCTGCCTCGGATCCTACTCCAGACGGTTTAGTTGTGTCCTTACAAAATGTCACATGGTACACACTATTATTTTTATTATTTCCATTTTATAGATGAGGAAACTGAAGCTTAGGGATATGAAGTTACTTGGCCAAAGCCAAGTGTGCTTGTAAGTGACAGAGGCAGAATTTGAACCAGATTTGTTTCATTTCAAAGGCTCATTTCTTAACTCCAAGGCCATACATATAAATGTTGAGAATCCTCGCCTGTCCTCAGTGCATGACATTGGAACACTGTTCTGAGAAGCGGTACCAAACGTCCCCCTGTGGTGCTTCTCTGCTGCGCTCCCGTCGTCCTGAGGCAGGGCTGGCTTTCCTCTGACTCAAACGATTACTTCTTCTAGGCTATGTTCTGCTAGAGTGCCAGTGTTTTCTCCTTCCAAGGATGGTTTGACCCTGGTGAATATGTGCATGGGTGGGGGGTGCAGTTGTATATGTACTTCCCTGACTGTTGTTTTGCCTGCTATTTATAGGATGAAACCAGGTCAAGTCTTTTTCATAAACATTTCTCTGAAAGACTTAGTGTTTGCAGAAGGTACATCCACAAAAGGTACTCATAAGGCTCTATCTGGACAACATGCGGAATATAGCCAATATTTTATAATAACTATAAATTTAGTATAAACTTTAAAAATTGGGAATCACTGTATTGTACACCTGTAACATATAATATTGTACAGCAACTATACTTCAATTAAAAAAGTAAGAAATTTTAAAAATTAAAAACAAAAACTTTTTAAAAGACTCTCTAGGACTTTCAATTACAAGCACTGAAAGTGCCCCTGGCTTTCACACGACATTATCCATAGACTGGAAGTTTCTTTAGGGCAGGCTCCAAGTCTCCATGTATTCTATGTTCTCCATGTATTCGATGCACCATAAAAGGCTTTTCTCTGCCCTGTGCACACAGTGTAGATGTTTCATCCATTTGTTTACTGTTCCCACTTTGAGCTTTAACACTCCTTAGGTACCTGTCTCTTCTCCACTCCAGGCAGCTTCAGACATAACAAATTTAGGCGCCAGGGTCTGAGAAATCTGTACATCATATTTGATTTTTTCTTGAGTAAGTGGTCAATAAATAAAATTAGGAGCTTTCACGTAAAAATCTAGATTTCAAACACTTCTTACAATGTCAAAAGAACTGACAGCACTGGGCTGGACTGAGAAACAACCATCCTTGAGGGAAGAGGTGAGCTTCCTGTGTGCCTACTCTCCCTGCAAAATCCCAATTGTTGAGGCCAAGAGGCACTGCCTACAGCTGTCCCACACCACTGTTTTTCCTGCAGCAGAGCTAAAAGGTAAGTAAAACAACTCATACTGGGTTTTCTCTTTCCAAAGTGGGAAAATAAGAGTGTGTTTCAAGAAAAGTTGATGTGAACATGTTTTGTTGCTAAAGTGAAGACTAGAACTATGAGTTTTATATAAAGAATGTTTAAAAGAAGAAACCTGAGATACCATGAAGAACAATCTATGGTCAAAACTATAAAAACATCTGGGAAAGATGCATGATTATAAAAATGAAAAAAGGGCAATATTTAAAATATTTCACTTTTCAAAATGATCTTGCTGTGAAATGCAACTATGATTTAAGAGAGCTAGTTTGTTTTTCAGGTTGAGACTCCTGGTCTGGAAGGCTGGACTTTGTTAGCCTGCTTGGGAAATTTATTACTAATTAGTTAATTTTATTACGATAGTTATGTCTGTTATATAAAAAAAAAAACCCTTTTAGGAGATACAGTTTGTGATACAGAGATATATAGGATACAGCCCCTGACTTCAAGGAAGTATCTAAATGTTGCCATCCATTATTCCAACATTTATTGAGGGTCAAGCACTGTGCTAGACTGGTGATGCCAAGATGAATAATGGTCTCATCCTGTAAGAAGTTTATAGTCAAATTGGAGAGGCACATAACCAAGCAAGCGGGTACAGCACAAGTGATCAGTGGGGTGAGAGGGTGGGCACAGGGCACAGTGGGAGCTTAATGTGGCAGACAGTGAAGAGGGGGCAGGGGGCGTGAGGAAGATAGTAAGAAACAGAGCCAAGTAATCTACAGGGAGACACTTCTCCATGGAGTCTTGTGTGTCTCTTGCAAGTAACGGCACTGGGTATCTTTTACTCTAGACTATCTTTTCCAGGATGTCTGTATAGCAAACAGCCTTAGAAGACAGAGATATCTCCCTCCAGAATGATGGGCAAGCATGCTTACAGTCCTATATAATAAAGATAAGGTCTCCCTCTGAAGGCTTCCCATTATAAAAAATCAGTGTTCCCTAAACTCAGGGCTCCTCTGCTGTAATGCATCCGCAGAGCAGGTAGGTATCAAATGGGCCCATCACAACTTCCCCCAGCCGCTAGAACTTGAGAACAAGGGAAACTGGTGCAAATATGCCAGTCCTCCTGCTGCTTGCTCTGCCACGAGCAGTAACGTCCTGTCTACGCTTCTGCCCGCATTCAGGACATTAGCAAACTAACTTGTCAGCTTATAAATAGAGTAAAATCTCAGATGCTTATCACTTCTTGGTATAGCCTCCTGGCAGAATTTCATCCTCTACCTTGTTCATCTGAAAGCTCACGTTTTGGTGGCATCTAGTTTGGAAGAGGGATGTATTTGTTTAGTGGAATCAAACAAAATAGAATAGGGGAAAGATGCTTTGAGAAAATAGAGTTAAAGACTCTCCTTATCACTGCTCACATTTTTGTGCAGGTGAAATGCAGGTCAAGTAGACATCAACAATAATCCTGATGGAGACAGAAGAAGGGGAAGGGGGTTCCCTAAAACAGCAGCATGAAGCCTAAAATAAATGTGGAACATTGGAGATGTGATTTTTACTGTTCACCATCTAGGACCTGAGTCATTAAATATAAACTTCAAACTCCTATCACGATGTATGTATGTATGTATCTATCTAGTGGTACCAGTTGGTGGAGGCACATTAGCTGTCTGGTTCTCACAGTCTTTTCTCACCCTCCTCGCATGTGCATTCGTCTTCCAGCCAGATTGAGCAGCAGCTCCTGCTCTGCTGTTTCCTCTAAATGGTTCTGCACAAGGTCACTTATCTGTAATGCTTACTTTATGGCCTGGGTATGCTTTTCACCACATTCCATGGTCACGTCCAAGGGTTTTCTAATCTTTTAGCCTCTTTAGGACTGGACAGGTTAGCATCCTTAAAAATGTTAAAGAACCAAAAAGGACCACACCTCTTGAGAAGTTACATTCTGAAGCTGGTTTAAGTTTTATGTAACTCAGCTCTTTCTCTTTAAAGCCCTAAGCCCTTAAATATGTCTATTTCTGTCTCAAACTTCTCCTGTTCATAAAAATGTAATTATTCTGACTGGATTTACATTTGTTCTTCCTGTCACACAGCAGCACATCACCATCCCTGGGGTGTGATGCTGGCTTCACAGTCAGACAAGCACATGCTTCTCCCTATCCCTAGAGGTACATCTCTGTAAGTGAACGACCAGGCAGTAGAATATTAGCATAGTTAGGATAGCCATACACATTGCACAAGTGTTTTAAAATAGGCAAGTTAAAATATGGCAAGAAAAGATTGTGATCAGGTTAATTAGGAAAAGGTCACAACTCACAGAACAAGGGAGAATGTTGAATCTCCCTGTGGGTCTTGGCATGGACAAGCGACATGGAAGAGGTGACAGTAAAGACCAAAACGTTGGTGTATTTTCCGCAACCTTCTTGTTTCTGTTCAGATATGCATCACTCAGTCAACAGTCCATAATACAGGTTGTGTTTTTTCTATTTGTGCTTTCTAGGGTGTGTGCGGATGTGGTAGTGGAGGTGGGGGAGTGGATTTGTTACGGAAAGGAGACCAGAGAGGTGAGGAGGTGAAATGTATTGAATATGGGAAAAGCAAACAAAGTCCAAGGTGAAGAGTTTGTGTTTAACTGAAACTACCAGTGAAAGAGAGAAAGGCGATTTATCCCTCAGACACCATGCTGAGTTTGGGAGCTCAGTTCAGGCAGGGTGATGTTGGATGTCAGTCCTTCCACCAGAGCCCCTTTTAAATCTCTTTTTCTCTCTGTTTATGCAGAATGCGGTATTGTTCTACTGTGGCAAGGCTTTAAAGCGCCCCTCAGCTATGGGTCCTTTTCTATTTTTCTCCTCTCTCTGGTTGCTAAATTAATACCAAGCTCACAGTCTCAGATTATCTTTGCCTAAAGGAAGGCGGCACTTGTGTGCTCTGTAAAATGACAGTTTATCAGCCCAGCTGAAATGCAGTCTTTTAGGATTTGTGCTGTTTCTCTCCAGCTCCGTGCTAATCCTCCTGTTATCATCTCTGTCAGATTTGTTGACTACAATCAGTTTGACACCTGAGGTAAGCATATCTGAAGACAAGTAAGTAAGCCTGCATCCCACAATGAGTTCTTTTGTTTGCAAAGAGCTAAGCCTAATAAAGTTTTAAACCATGAGTCCCCTTTTATTCAATAAAGACAAAAGCCATCTATCACCTTCCATCTATGTATTTGCAAATTCATATGCATGATCAATTGATATACTCCATTAGTTTCATGAATAAGAAAATGCAAGTCAAGGATTCCTGGTGATTTGTTTACTGACCAGTGATGCAGCCAGGATTAGATTCAAGTACTCAGCGAAATGTCTGCAGGCAGAGAGGCTAAGAAATGAGATATCTTTTCCCCTCAAGGTTCCCGCACAGGTACATGTCACACACACACACACGCACACACACACACACATACTTTGATTCCACTAATCTTTAATTTGTGGCAGGAGTAATCTAGATGAAGAAGATTGTAGTCAGTAATGTAACACATATACATTTAATTACTTCTATGGAGAGCTGTTTTGATAGATAAATGAAGGTAAAGAATGGGATTCTGAAATCTGCTGAGCCTTCAAATGCTAATTTATAAATGTTGTGCATTAAAAAAACAGAGCACTTTATGCTGCTTGGAAATGGAAAAGAGAAGAAAGGGGAAAAAAGAGGGAGATTTCAGCCAGTGACATGCAGATGGTCATGCTTTGATGGAAGGGACTCTTTCCTCTGACTTTTAACTGTTTGCTAATTTTAGCCAAGCTTAAAATTCTGTGTGTGGAAAGAATTTTGTTGAAACCACTGAGAGTTTAATTTTTTTGTCTAGGCTGATCTGTAGTGAAGGTTGCTGCTCTTACTGAGCTTATATTCAAGAGGGGAAAGAGATAAATAAATTAACACATATGTAAAAGCATATAATTCAATAGTGATATGTGTTATAAAGAAAATAAACCAGAATAATAAAAAAAAAAAAAACAATTGGCTGGGGTTGGCCTGGCTACAGATGATGAGGAAAGGGCTTATAAATGAGGTGACATTTCTGCTGAGAGTGCGAAGCAAAAGGATGCTCTTCTTTCTTCTGAAATATTCAAATGTTTTGCTAGTTGATTGTAGGGAATACAAGATGAAAACAGCAGTTTTGTTCTACAAGGAGCTTACTATCTAAGAGGAGGATTCAACAAAAGAACAAGGCATTTAATAAAGTTCTATACATTCATTCAGCAATACTTTTTGACTTATATCAGCTGGAATTAATCTCTCTGTGAAACAAGACAATGACCAGTTCACTCCACATTAAAGAAGTCTTCCTGGGCAAGGAAGAGGATACCAGTCAAGTCTATTGGTTGCACAGTTCAGAATCTAACTCAGGCTGATTTGGGAAAAATGGGTAATTATTGAGCAAGCATAGAGAGGATCATAGAAGTGGTGGAAAAATGGAAGAACAATCTTGGAAAACAGGAAACAAGATGGTGCCTAAAACTATATAGCAACAAAAATCTGATCAAGATGCCACCTTGTCATCATTTCTCTAAGCCCCAGTTGCTGCTGGGCACATTGCCTCCATGGTGGAACCCAAGCCTGGCAGAGCCTCTCATAGACCACACCACATTCAACAAATTCTGATTGTTCTGTGCTCCTGAATCACTCCCACAAGGTTCAAAATCCCGGGCAAATGTATTCAATCTTCTGAGCCAACATACTATTCCCTTCCCAGGCTCAGGGAGCAGATCTGGCTGGTTCCTTTGGCTCCCATAGTGAGAGATAAAGCTTTGCATTTTACTAAGATTTACACAATAGGGATTTCCCTGGAAAAGAAACAAGGATTAGATTCTGAGCAGGAAAACTGACAAATATCCCAATATCCTTCACCATTTTAGCTGCCCAACATCCATGTATACATTTATCCTCATACTAATATTCCAAAATAAAAAGTTCTTGCCTAATGTAGCTAATAATTGTTTTGTCAAAAACTGTACCCACTCTACTCCAAGACCAGAATCTCTTTCATCTCTTCTATTATTAAATTCTTCCATCTTCAGATCTGTCACAATCCCGCTTCCATAGTGTCTAATGTAGAGCCTAAACACTATTCTCCCTGGACCCAAAGCATCATCATCACCTAGGAACTTGTTAGAAATGCAAATTATTTGGTCACAACCATACCTATTAAATTAGAACCTTTGGGCATGGTACTCAGCAATCTGAATTTTAACAAGCTCTCTAGGTGATTCTAAGAGCCATTGGTTCATAGAAATTTCTATGATGATGGAAATATTCTATATCTGTACCATCCAGTACAGTAGCCAATACTTATATGTGGCTATTGAGCAAATGCTAGTATGGCTGAGGAACGGAATTTTAAATTTAATTTAATTTAATTTAAACTTAAATAGCCACATGTAGCTAGTGGTTATCTTATTGAACAGTACAGGGTTGTAATATTAGCCACTGCTGACATGCAATAGTAGGAAAAAAGGAGAGAAATGATGTCAGATGTTAAAATATATAAATTATACATGACATGACAAGGAGGAAAATATTGGTAGGAGGCTTAGTCCTATTTAAGAGGAGCTTTAGCCTAGTGACTACCCTGTTACTTGTTATAAGCACGGAATTGGTTGTAAAAGTGTAGCTTGTATCATTATTCATAACTCCCACACATTTTATTTGGTTGGCCAAAGTTTTGCCATAAAACCCAAATGAACTTTTTGGCCAACCCAATATATTGCCTTTGTTTTCAGCCATTACCTCTACAGCTCAGAGCCCTTTAAGTGGTTTGATGACCCAAGGTTTTATTCTGGAGGGATCTTGACCCTTGTTGGTCCTGGCAGTTTTGTGTAACTAGTAGTCTCCCATTAGCTTCGGACACAATAGTAGAAGGCAGTGCCTCAGGAGCTTCCTCAGTTCCATTAATCCTCCTTCCTCCCCTCTTGGTGAAATAGCTATCTTTGACCACATTAAGAGGGATAATTCTTAGCCTATCCAACATTATAACTTTATCTTTCCTATTTTCCCAGTAGCACGAACAACTGGGAAGCAAACTGCCTGTGGTAGACTCTGTGAAGCACCATACTGATCCCTCTGTTTCTCCTGGAATGAAGGACCTAATCTGCTACATGCTAAGAAGGCTGCTGGCAGACAGCCCTCAGCTGTCATCACGCTTTAGGGATTGCCTCAGCTGAAGAGAGCCATTTCACTGAAGTTCACATCCTCTTTTGGGGTGACCCATGTCCAATGACTGATAGACTCAGGAGTATAAAGGCCTGGCCCTCTTATCCAATCCAGAGCAGTTCTAAAGAATCAATCCATGTTAGCTACTCACAGGGCAGGCTGAAGTTGCTTGAAATCACAACACAGCTTGACTTTGCCCTCTGTCAAGTTCTGCCTCCATATCTTTTTCCTTCCACAGGTGCAGAACACTAGAGCACTCCGTGATAAATCTGTATGCTATTCTACATCTCAGAGTCCACTTCCTGAGGAAATCACCTGCAAAACTGTCTTATTTCAATTCTGAAGAACAGCTGTATCCACTGCGAGAAGCTATCCTTCCTCGGGCATTTAAAATCCCAGCACTTCAGACCTGCAAATTGAGGCTTACAGGAATGGGAAGCAAATATTTTATGTGTAGATCTTTTTTCTCTGAATGCATGTATTCTGACATGAAAGTAACTACCACATAATTGTTTGCTGATTCAGAGCACCTATCATATCCTTCAGTCCTGCACCACAATCTCTCCTGGGGTTGCCTCCAAGCTGGCAGGCACCATAACTAAGTCGTCAGTCATCCTTTCTCTCATTTTTCTAAGGCCAGCTGCTTCTGGGCACAGGATAAAACCATTGACTCTCTTTGGGATCATGTTGGGAAGCAGGACATTTCTTTCCACCAAGATTCATATCAAGAAGGGTTCCTTTCAAATAGGAAGGTGGTTTGAATACATACAACTAAAATGTTGACATATTGCTATGGTGACTTTAAACTGGATGGAGAGGAGTTATATAGGATGGGGTATCTGGTTTGTTACAAAGTTGAAGGCAAATATTCGTACTTTAAAATAAACATTATAAATACTGTCAATAATTAGACATGTCCATTAACATACAGACAAATATTTGCTATCCCAGTTAATTATTCTCATATATTTTTTAATGGAACCTTGGGCATTTAACCTCTGATAAGTATAATTTGGATTAATTTACATGCCCCAAGGTAAAAGAAAGTAATTTCGTTTGAAATAGTAGATAAGTCTGACTTCTGTAACTGGGTGAATCTTCTTACTATTTAGTCTGACAAATGAATTTTGTTTACATGTTGCATTCCATAGAATATGAGTGACGATCTGGACTTTATCCAACATAGGATGTTCAGGGTCATTCAAAGTTACTTTGTCAACTGAACTTTTTAAATGTGCATAGGAATGCAAACATCAACTTACATGTGGCAGGTTAATAGAGTCATTTGAACTATTTGAATAGTTGTGAAAAATTCATTTTGAAAATTTTAAAAATTAGCAGCAGTTGTGTATATATATGTCTATTCTGATACAGACAGAATGAAATCCGTTTTGGTTTCTAAATATGAACTAGATGTATCCTTAAAGTTTTTTCCATATAGGTGTGAATTTTATATGCTTATACATATACACACATATAATCATAAAAGTAAATCAGAGAAGTCTTCCCAGGGTACCTGATACTCAAGCTTTGTTATGAGGGTAAGATTTCTCCATATGGAGAACACTATGTTAATCAGTTGAAATACTGTTTTAATTTCCAGTGTATGGAGGTAAGAAAAAGCATCATGTATTATAAAACTACAAGAGATTTAGTGTGGCTGGAAAATGGTATATATATGAGAAAGGCAAAAAATAGAAATAAGTGAGAATTAAGTCACAAAAAGTATTGCGTGTCATGCCAACAAGCTTGGATTGTATTCTGCACTTAAACACCATAATCTCACTGATATTATTTCCAAGCTGGCACCGTATCTAAATCTTCAATCACCATTCTTCTAATTCTACTAGAGCCAACTGCTTCAGAGTACAAGATAAAAATCTAATACCTAGATTTAGCAAAAATAAGTAGGCATTTCACAGAAAAGTTCACTATAAGGAAATTATACATTGCAGGCTATGAAATAATTTTATATATCTGCCGCTGGTTCCTGGCACAGAGCTCCTAAGACCCATGTAATTTCTTAAGTGATAAGAGCAGTAGGAACATCTTTTGTTTTAACATTTGTTCCTTGACTCTAGCTCTTGACCTAAGAACTCCTAAGGCCCTTGGAATTTCCTGGGTGATAGGAATGTCTTTTGTTCTAAGGGACAACTCTTGGTGGGCTTCTAGATGGGAACTGGTCACCAGAAAGATCAAGCCATAATTAGAAGCTTGGAACTTTCGGCTCCACCACCATCCTCCAGGAAAGGAAGAGGGGATAAAAGATTGAGTTAACAATCAATCATGCCTATATGATGAAGCCTTTAAAGAATCTCCAAAATAGGAGGTTTGGAGAGCTTCAGAGTTTGTGAACACATCTTCATGCAGGGAGGGTGGTGCCCCTCGACTCCAAGGGATAGAAGCTCCTGCACTGAAGACCCGGAGAGACCTCACCTTATGTATCTGGTTGTTCATCTGCATCCTTTATCATATCCTTTATCACATAATAAACTGGTAAATGTGTTTCCTTAGTTCTGTAAGCTGTTCTAGCAAATAATTGAATCCAAAAGAGGGGGTCATGGGAATCTCTGAGTTGTAATCAAAGTAGGACAGAAGTTGTGGGTAACCTGGGGACCCATCACTTGTGAGTGGTGCCTGAAGTGGGGGACAGTCTTGTGGATTGAGTCCTTAACCTGTGCAATCTACCGCTAACTCCAGGCAGTTAGTTTCAGAATTGCTTGGTGTGAAAAAGCCAATACCGTGCATCAAAAGTGTTGTGAATGTGGTAGTACTGTGAGAGTAAAGGAAAACAGTACATTTTTCCTATAGAAGGTTAATGAAATATCACAAGCAGAACACACCCATGTAACCATTACTCAGATCCAAAAATAGAATAGAACTTTAAAGCATTTCAGAAATCCTCCTATGCTTCTCCAAAGGTAACCATCCACTCAACTGATTTCTAACAGTATAGGCTAATTATACTTGTTTTTGAACTTTATAGAAATGGGATCAGTTTGTGTCCACATCTTTTGTTCAACAGCATGTGTGTATGCTTGTGTGTGTGTGTGTGTGTGAGAGAGAGAGAGAGAGAGCCAATAATGTTGTTGTGTAAAGTAAAGAAGCATTATGTCCATTTTCATTGCTGAATCGTATTCATTCTGTGAATACACACCATGATTTTTTATTCGTTCTACTGTTGATAGACATTTGGGTTGCTCCCATTTTGCAGTGATGATGACTAGTGTTGCTATCAGCATTTTGTACATGTCTTTTGTTGCATATACTTACACACGTCTACTGTAAATATACCTGAGTGGAATTGCTGGTTCATTGCAGAGGAATGCGTAGCTTTAGTAAAATTCTGATGAACAGTTTTCCAGATTGATTATATCATTTTACATGTCTACCAACAGTGTATGTAAATTCCAGTTGCCAACACTTAATATAATTAGATTTTTGAAATTTTAACCATTTTATTGTGTGAATATGGAAACTTTAAAATGTTCCATTCAGTTCCACACTGAGCATCCAGTATATGCTGGAATTTGGCTAGTCTTTCCTAAAATGCAAAAATGAATGAGACACAGTCCACAGTACTCCAAGACTTTCTTGCCATTCATTTGAAATAATCCCATAACAATTACTCCTTTTCCTCAAAATCAACTATGCTTATGCAGAAGATTGTCTGAGAAAGACAATTCCAGGGCTCTTTAAAGCCTGTAGGAAGTTACTACAGTATATTAGATCCATATACAGTAAAAAATTTGTTCTAAAATTTTGGTATGATTAACTTAATTACCCTGAGGAGAAGCCCACAGGTTGTTCACATATTAAGAAGACTCTCATTAGCAATGTACCTGTAAACTACAGCAACCATAAAACATTAATTCTTTTAATCTATATCAGTCAAGAAGGAATATCACTATATATAGAAGTAAACACACAAGAAAGTGAGATTATTACTTGTGGAAGCATCTCAGATTGGATGCTTATTGGAGGCTATATTGAAGTGAAATTACAAAATAATTGTAATGGAATATCTTTTAAGAGGTAAAATAGATATCTAAATAATGACCTACTTCAATCCTCTTATCAAAATGAATACCTTCTTCAATAAGAAAGGGAAGAAATGAGCAATATTTTACAAGGTAGAGTATTTATACCCAGCTTGGGGAATTAGGTGTTTTTCATTCTCAGGACTCAGCAAACACAATATCGGAAACACCTAAGAGCCTCCTCCAGTGGGAAGGACAAAGAAAAGAGACGAGAAGAAAGAAAAGCGAAGATCACTTTTAGATGGCCAAAGAGTCATTGTAATGACTCAAACCTCCCTCAGAAGTCAGTGGGTGAAACAATAGCAGGAATGGGCCTCAACTCCCAACCATTTCTGTCTGTGCCCTGGGTCATATGCTGCTTCTCCATGGTGGACTTCTGTAATGCCTCCTTAGGGGTACTTTTATACCTTTGACTGAGCAGAGTACAGCCAGAGGTGGAATCCTTTAAAAATAGACCTACTGCCTGGCTGAACGTGTCCACCTTATGTTCGTTCACACAGCAAGCTTTGAGTGAGGGTGCACATGTTGTGCAAGTAGATGGGTATATCATGGCGAAAGACAGGCATAGACCTAGTGTCTAACATATCACCACTGAGCCCTGGCCATTGCCTGTCTCCCAACTTCCCAAGTCAGCTCCTGAAAAGCCATCATTTCCCCAGAAATGCTCTCCTAACTCCTTATCTGAAAGGTCTGAAATTCTACATGTATTATTTCCTTTATGGAAAACATTTTCTTCCTGTGGTCCTTTCAGAGTCTGCAATATGCTTGGAAGAGTAACTGTTTTCTCCTAGAACAAAAGGAATCGGGACAATGTGTGTGCTCCAGTCAGGGAGAGATAAAGAGAGATACATTTTTAAAGAGGAAAAGTCATGGAAAGGAAACATTTTTGAGATATCTGAGAAAAGGTTACTGAATTTCACAATGTTGCTTATGACTGACATCACACAATTATCTCATAAGTATAGATCCACTGCTGATGAAAAACAGAAAGAGAAAGAGGAGAAAAGAGCCAAGTACATTAAATCTACCCTAGGCACGTGGATTGTCCTTTGGATTTAAATGGCTTCTTTAGAACCTGGGACTCCTGGGCAAGTGGCTATTTTCACGACTACCATATTTCAACAATTACATTCTTCCTCCCTGGATTTTGCTTTAGTTTTCAAATAATACTCTCAGAAGTCTGAAATGCATACTAAAATATACTAAGATAACATGATTATTACATCTGTTGCTACAATTTGATTACCCTAGTTCTTCTCACAGAGAACATAGTATTCTTCACAACGATCAAAAGAATAAAAGAGGAAAATAGTACAAAAAATCACTGTTTACAAATAGTTTGTTCCCAAAGAATGTGTCTCAGTGGGTATGACTATATAGCTACACACTTGCCAAGACTGTTCCATTAGATGTGTTGTGTGGTGCAGATTAAGAAAGTGACATCTCTAATGAGATAAACTCTTACGAAAATATTCCCTGACATTAGAGTTTTCACTGGGAAGTTTTTGCTAGTAACACTTTCATTGTTGGAGCTTATATGATTTAACCAGGTCAAATTTGATGATATTTAGATCCTTAAAAGTTTAGAGGGATTGCTCTGTCATTGACCTGGAGTTATTATTAGGGAATGATAGAAAATGCAGAGAAGACTGGATGTAATCATAAATTTTCAATGTCCCTCTCCTCTCTGTGGGGGTATGGAATTGAAAACCATTTTCCTTGCATAATTTAATTAACCTGTCACTTTATTTTGGAGGCTTGCTAATTCATGATCCAAAAGGACTGATTGATGGAGCATTAAGAGGACAAATGCTAGATGCTGAAGAGAATTAAGCCGTATAAGCATAATGTAAAAGTAGAATTATTTTTGAATTAACATCAATTATAAAATGAGTTCAAAAGATTATTTACTACTTAAGCTGGAAAGTTAGTGGTTTATTGACCTGAATTTTTAAAATCTGACTAGAGTTTCCTGATATTCCTTACTGAAGAGTTAAAATAATACTGAAAAATTGTAATAGCAATCCTTTAATTGTGCCAATTATTTAACAGATATTATGTTTCTACTTACATATATATTTTATATTCTCCCAAAAAGTTGCAAAATGAAAATTATTATTAATGATTATCAAACCATGCTTGGGGAATGCTTTTATTCCAGCCTGGTTTATGAAACTTATTATGGTGCCAAAAGAAAATTAAAGAGTGTATGGAAGATGGGAAAACAGTCACATTTGCATTTGGGAGACTATTTTTCAAAAAATTTTAAGTATTAAGAATCAATCGGAAAAGGTCTTCTAACCATCAGTTTCCTAAACAATTTCAAAGAGCTATTCTCTGTTAGAACATCAGTTAAGTTATCTTAGAAAATATACCAACACATATCCTTCAGGAGCTGGAAGCATTTATAAATAAAAGAAGGAGACTGAGTGATACAAGGGGTGGAAATGTTAGCTACAAGGGAAGCAAAGCTGTAATTTGGCCTTTGAACATTAGTCTTTTCCTTGTTTGGGGAGTTGGGATTGTATGCGTACGCCTAGCACTTGCACAATAGGTAAGATAGGCTCTTAAGTGAAGGATATGAGTTGAGTGGGTCTTTTGCATACTCTAGAAAGTTCTCGTTATTCTCTCATATTCTTGCAGGTCATTATGCGTGGAGCCAGGGAGTGATATACAGACAGGTGGACCACATAGTTTGTGAAGGGAGTTGTTGGGATGGTTAGCCTCTCTTCACTTGCAACAGCTACTACCTTTATACCCAGACAACAGGCACCCTACCCTTGCCTTCTTCCTACTCCCACAGTAGAGAGGACACCCTCTTGGCCCTCTTCTCGTTGTGCTTCACCCCTCAGGGTAGGGGTTCATGGTACTAACACAACATAGACACCAGGAGCCCAAGCCTCTTTCCTTCTAGTTATGTTTGGATACCAGGGATCTCAAAATTCCCTTCTCGGTGGCCCTAAGCCTGCTGTCAGGACTCTATGAACCTCAGCATCTATTCCCCTGAGGATGGACCACACTACACATGTGATCACCTTTATGCTTAAGGGATAGTCAGAAGGAGGCTGTGTGCAGATGTGTGAACACACATGGATGTATGTGAGGCACCACTTGATTTGGGATGAACCAAAGATGGGAAGAGAGGTAACCTACCTAGGGGCTAAACACTGGGACGTGCTTTTTCCTCAACTCTATGTTCCAACACAGAATTCCAAGGAGCCCAAGAATTCTAATTAAGATCCCATCCCTCTAGAGCATTAGGAAAGTATATTTGTCAAAGTAGGAGAATAGACCATGTTTTATTTAAGAGATTACGAGCTTATAACATCCAAATATTCAAACAACAGCAGTCAGGTTTCCCTTGGTACTCTGCCCAGGCTCTGCTGATGTTAGGGGTGGATGTGCCAAATATTTTAGATGAAACTATTTAAATTTACATTTGCTAAGAGCATAGCCTCTTTCATCCTTAGCATCTAGCACAATGCCTGATGTATAGTCAGTACTAAATAAATATTTGTGGAACAAAGGTCTAAATTTGAGTCATTCTTATAAACTGAGTGGTGAAAAACCACATTCTGGAGCAGAAGCTCCTGGAGTGGGAGGTAAGAGCTAATAGTGTCTACAAGAACAGAGAGTAGATTACTTGTGTAAATCACTTAGAGTATTTCTGTCACTTAGTAAATCCACAGTAAATGTTACCCACCATTGTTAATTACACAGTCTATGGGTTATGAATCCCAGAGATTTCATCTGTTGAGACTAAGTATACTTTGTGTAGTCACTTTAAAATATGTGATCAATTTCTTAACATTGTACAAGTTCCCATGAAAGGATTTCTTGCCACCTGAATAATTTAGCATCTATCCCAATGGGTGGGTTCTAGCACTTGTCAAACTAGTTGCTTGATTAACTACAAGTCTATATCTACGACATCCTTGGAGTAGACATAAAGTTTATTTTAAACTTTTAAATGGAAGAGTTTTATCACTCTCAAATTCTAATCTGCTTGTTAGATTTTTGTTTTTCATATTTGATTTTATTTGCAGGATTCGTCAGCACATACTCAGTCTTTGATTCCCAAAACACCCATGCAGGGATCTTAAACACACTGCATGCTGGAATCAGTAAAGGCTTTGATTAAGTTACAAGAGGAAATACTATTTACATAATTGGCCCTTGAACAACATGGGTTTGAAGTGGCCAGGTCCACCTATACCCAGATTTTTTTCAGTAGTAAATACTCGAGTACAACATGATCTGTGGATGGTTGAATCCACAGATGCTGAGGAACTGTGGATATAGAGGGCTGACTATAAACTACACTAGAATTTTTGACTGTGCAGACGGTTGACACTCTTCACTCTGACTTTGTTCAAGGGTAAACTGCATATTTGACGAATGAGGGAAATGAATCTAATTTGTTAAGAGAATCTATCCAAAGAGTGCAGTATCTATGCATTAGTTTGTCCGGATTTATCCTGAGTTCATCCCTAAGAAGTAGCTGAGCCACAGTTATTTTAGGCCTCTACAAAAAACAAACAAAAATGCCTTGACTGGATTGGATTCATATATACCCTTTTCTTTGTAAAAAGTTCAGTATCACATTTGCCTATTTGAACAATGTTTCTGTAATAAAACAAGGATTACAATGGCCTAAGTTTAATCAGAGAAATCCTTGCCTTTCCAGAAAAATGTGGATGGCAATGAGGGGGCAGAGAAGTTCATTGGAGTACCTGACTATGTAGCATGAAGTGAATCTCTTTTTCTTTAGGAGCCGACGTAACTCAAGCCAATCCATTTCCAAAGAATAGTGATTAGCTCCCCGCAGGGGACAGGTGAAATCTACTGTTGTGTTTTTCTTATTAGGGGTCTCTTTCATCCTTATTTTTAATTCGCTTTCTTTTCTTGGCTTTCGTTTTAATTATATATACTACTCAAAATCCTCTTGTGAATAGGCAGGACACAATTACTATACTCCACAGTATAAACTCACAGAGAGCAGGGTTGCTGTCTCTTTTCAGCACCTGCCCCAATGCCTGCATCCAGTCTGCTTGCCATGTGTATGTAGTCAATGAGTGAATGAGACAGGGCAGAACATTTGAATCATTCAGAAAGATCCAAAATTCTAATAAGAGATTGTAAAATCTAATAAGATTGCAAAATTCACGTAAGCTCTAATTTTACAGGGAGAAATTTTATCTTGGGCAAGAGAAACCAAATTTCATAGTCTTCTAAGCACATGCCATCTAATAGCATTACTGACTGAATCAACCCTGCCAACTTTACTGGCACAGCCTGTTGCCTGGGCACAGGCACAGGAGATAGCCATAAAGAAGCTAATTTTCTGGAAAATTATTTCTTCTCTATCCTCTCTGCCACTCCAAAAGGGAGTGAGATAGTCACCAAAGAGATATTAAAATAAGAGAATCCATTTTCGGTTTACCACAATAGAAATTTAAGCTAAGTGGGAAATGCACATTTGTCATCATCTCTCTGGATGTTGTCCCCTTACCATCCTAGAAAATCACCCACTTTCTACGTATATGCTTTCCTGTGGTTCACAGTGAGGATTTGTATTCTTGCTGCTCTGCTAAGTGGTATTGGCTCGCTGTGTGTCACTTTGGCATCAGTAGACAAGAAGTGCTGATCATGGGCAACTGTACCGTGGTTGACAGGGGCAATAAACCAATCTGTTCACTAGTCATTGCAGCCTTGTGAGTCTAAGTCAATAAACCAATGGTCCTTCTAGAATTACAAATGTGTGTGGATAGAAGAAGGATGGGAATTGTAGCAATGGTGCTATAAATATGTATTGGTATCATACTGTATTTTTAGCTTTCACATTATCACATTTGGTCCTCACAATACCTCTGTAATTTAGAGAGAATACTTATTAGTCTGCTCAATTCAGAGTTGAGAAAACTGATGCTCAAAAAGATTGAGGAGCTGGTTCAAGCGGACACTATCGCTAAGATAGAAATGTGGCTCTGGGCTGTGCTGTCTGTCTGATTCTGTCCTATAGGACACAGTTTAAATGAAAATTAGCCATAAAGGAGGAAGGAAAGAAGGTGCTTAGTTTGCTAAAAAGGGATGTTTTCCTGATGATTCTGTAAGGACGAAAAAAGAGGGCCAAATTAACTAAAGTCCTTAGGAAAATAGTATAAATGGTATCCAAGGCTTTCCCCAATTGCAAACTGTTTCAGTTTGAAAACTTAATCCAAAATCTTTTTATTATGTGTATCATATTGAGGCAGCACTGCCATAGATTAGATGAGTCTTTTTATCTTCAAAAAGTGACTCCGAGTTAAATCACCAACAAAGGTAAAATTAATTTATTCTTTCTCCCCCAAAATATGACATTCTCATTTCAATAATAAATAACTATGCTAAGCATACTTCCTGCATGTCAGGTAATCGTCTAAGTAAATTTATATATTTTAACTCTTTGAATCTTCACAGCAGCCCTAGGAATTCAGTCCAATAATTATGTCCATTTTACAGATGAAGAAATTAAAGCATATATTGGGTAATAAATTGCCTGAGATCAAACAGCTAGAAACTGGCAGAGGCAGAATTTGAACCTGTCCCACAACCTTTACTTTGAACACTGTGCTCTAATGTCTCTGGTAGAAACTTTATAAGTCATAAAATTTCTCAATGAAGAGCTATCTCTCACAAAATTTACTGCCAAATATAAAATACATTTTATTTTGCATACTTCCTACTCCAGCAAAGCAAATACAATAGAGTGGTCATTGTGATTTCAAGATCAATTGAAATAGAGCAACACGAAAGGGTCCATTTTCACTTGACCTCCGGTGCACTGCAGATGTTAACGCCTATTGTCCTCTCATATACTTTTTGATGGAAATCTCTAGGAGGAGATGAAACAATGATGAGACCATAGTGACCACCTGTGGATCAGATGAAGTCTGCCACAGTTTGCTAAAACCTCTTAAAAATAGAGATTAAATTTCTTATATGAAGAGTCACCACTTTCATCCAGAGACTGTCCCCTCAAAATTGTTCTTTGTAAATACACACAGAAGAGTATGATCTTGACTCTAAAAATAAAAGGTCTAAGAGGAAATATAAGAACTTGAAATAGAATTTACCTCTAAATGGTAGAGCAGCAACTCCAACATTTATGTTTATACTGTTTTTATATTTACGGTGTTTAAAATTTTTCTAGAGTAGGTGTGTGTTGCTTTTAAAATTTAATGTAAATTAATATGTACTGCTTTAAAAATTTTAGAAAATATACAGGAAAATTAATTACTGAGAGAGTTGATCTTAAATGTTCTCCCCACAAAAAACAAATGATAACTATGTGAAGTGATACGGGTGTTAGCTACCTATGGTGGTAATCATTTTGCAAAATATAAGTGTATCAAATCAACACCTTGTCCACCTTAAACTTACACAATGGTTTGTGTCAATTATATCTCAATGAAACTGGAAAATAAATAAAATTAATCAATATACTGAAGTTTGGCACCAAGTAAGATAGTCTTTATTTATTATTATTTTTTTTGAGGTACACCAAGTTCAATCATCTGTTTTTATACACATATCCCCGTATTCCCTCCCTCCCTCAACTCCCCCCCACCCTCCCTGTCCCAGTCTTCTAAGACATCATCCATCCTTGAGTTGAACTCCCTTTGTTATACAGCAACTTCCGACTGGCTATTTTACAGTTGGTAGTATATATATGACTATGCTACTCTCTCACTTCGGCTCATCTTCCCCTTCACCCCCCGCCCCCCCAAACCTCAAGTACTCCAGCCCATTCTCTGCATCTGTGTCCTTGTTCTTGTCTTGTCACTGAGTTCATCAGTACCATTTTTTTTTTTAAGATTCCGTATATATGAGTTAGCATACAGTATTTGTCTTTCTCTTTCTGACTTACTTCACTCTGTATGACAGACTCTAGCTCTATCCACCTCATTACATATAGCTCTATCTCATCCCTTTTTAGAGCTGAGTAATATTCCATTGTATATATACGCCACATCTTCTTTATCCATTCATGTGTTGATGGGCATCTAGGTTGCTTCCATGTCCTGGCTATTGTAAATAGCGTTGCAATAAACATTATGGTACATGTTTCTTTTGGGATTATGGTTTTCTCTAGGTATATGCCCAGTAGTGGGATTACTGGATCATATGGTAGTTCTATTTGCAGTTTTTTAAGGAACCTCCAAACTGTTTTCCATAGTGGCTGGACCAACTTACATTCCCACCAACAGTGCAGGAGAGTTCCCTTTTCTCCACACCCTCTCCAACATTTGTGGTTTCCAGATTTTGTGATGATGGCCATTCTGATCGGTGTGAGGTGATACCTCATTGTGGCTTTAACTTGCATTTCTCTGACGATTAGTGATGTTGAGCATCTTTTCATGTGTTTGTTAGCCATCTGTATGTCTTCTTTGGAGAAATGTCTATTTAGGTCTTCTGCCCATTTGTGGATTGGGTTCTTTGCTTTTTTGGTATTAAGCTGCATGAGCTGCTTGTATATTTTGGAGGTTAATCCTTTGTCCGTTGTTTCATAGGCAACTATTTTTTCCCATTCTGAGGGTTGCTTTCTAGTCTTGTTGGTGGTTTCCTTCACTGTGCAAAAGCTTTTAAGTTTCATTAGGTCCCATTTGTTTATTCTTGATTTTATTTCCATGATTCTAGGAGGTGGGTCAAAAAAGATCTTGCTTTGATGGATGTCATAGAGTGTTCTGCCTATGTTTTCCTCTAGGAGTTTTATAGTGTCTGGCCTTACATGTAGGTCTTTAATCCATTTGGAGTTTATTTTTGTGTATTGGGTTAGGAAGTGTTCTAATTTCATTCTTTTACATGTTGCTGTCCAATTTTCCCAGCACCACTTATTGAAGAGGCTGTCTTTTTTCCATTGTATATTTGTGCCTTCTTTGTCAAAGATAAGGTACCCATTTGTGTTTGGGCTTACCTCTGAGTTCTCTATTCTATTCCATTGATCTTCCTTTCCATTTTTGTGCCAGTACCGTACTGTCTTGATCACTGTGGCCTTGTAGTATAGTTTGAAGTTAGGAAGCCTCATTCCAACATCTCCATCTTTCCTTCTCAAGATTGCTTTGGCTATTCGGGGTCTTTTGTGTTTCCATACAAATCGTAAGATTTCTTGCTCTAGTTCTGTGAAAAATGCTGTTGGTAATTTGATCGGGATTGCATTGAATCTGTAAGTTGCTTTGGGTAGTACAGTCATTTTCACGATGTTGATTCTTCCAATCCAGGAACATGGTATGTCCCTCCATCTGTTTGTATCATCTTTGATTTCTTTCATCAGTGTCTTATAGTTTTCTGCATACAGGTCTTTGGCCTCCTTAAGCAGGTTTATTCCTAGGTATTTTATTCTTTTGGTTGCAATGGTGAATGGGAGAGTTTCCTTAATTTCTCTTTCTGCTCTTCCGTTGTTCGTGTATAGGAATGCAAGAGATTTCTGTGCATTAATTTTGTATCCTGCTACTTTACTAAACTCATCAATTAGTGCTAGCAGTTTTCTGGTAGTCTTCAGGGTTTTCTATGTATAATATCATGTCATCTGCAAAGAGTGACAATTTTACATCTTCTTTTCCAATTTGGATTCCTTTTATTTCTTTTTCTTCTCTGATTGCTGTGGCTAAAACTTCCAAAACTATGTTGAATAATAATGGTGAGAGTGGGCACCCTTGTCTTGTTCCTGTTCTTAGAGTGAATTCTTTCAGTTTTTAGAACGATGTTGGCTTTTGGTTTTTCATATATGGCTTTTATTATGTTGAGGTAATTTCCTTCTATGCCCATTTTCTGGAGAGCTTTTTATCATAAATGGATGTTGAACTTTGTCAAAAGCTTTTTCTGCATCTATTGAGATGATCATATGGTTTTCATCCTTCAATTTGTTGATATGATGTATCACGTTGATTGATTTGCGTATATTGAAGAATCCTTGCATCCCAGGGATAAACCCCACTTGATCGTGGTGGATGATTTTTTTAATGTGCTGTTGGAGTCTGTTAGCTAGTATTTTGTTGAGGATTTTTGCATCTATATTCATCAGTGATATTGGTCTGTAATTTTCTTTTTTTGTGACATCTTTGCCTGGTTTTGGTATCAGGGTGATCCACCAAGTAGATAGTCTTAAAATGTGTTTTTCTTAAACTAGTATACTATCATTTGAGTTTGATTATGAATCAAGGACATATAGAGTTTACAATTATAAACTACTATAAAAGAAGTAAGGAAGCTTTTTCTGAAAAGGGTCAGATAATAAATATTTTGGGCCCTGTACACTCAAAAATCTCTATCACGCTACTCAACTCAGCCATTGTAGTATGAACATAGCCAGAGACAACATGGGTGAAAAATGAACATAACTGTGTCCCAATAAAACTTTATTTACAAAAACAGTAAGCAGGATGGCTTTAGCCTGCAGGTTGTAGTTTGTTGACTCCTGTGTAAAATAGTAAGTTCCAAGTATAGACTTACAAAATATACAAGCTAAAGGAAAGTAGAAGTTTCTTTAAGCCAAACTCCCTCAATTTGCAGATATTCCCTGAACAGACGGAAGCAATATTGTGGAGTGGTAATAAATAAAAACTTAGGGTTTAAGTAGACCTTGGTTTGAGTTTCATATTACTGAACCTCTCTAAGCTTTAATTTCCTCATCTGTAAATTGGAGATAATAATGACACTTCATAGACTTATCATATACTTAGGTAACAATTTAAGTTCATAACTTAGCTCAAAATCTGGCATACAGAAAGTACTCATTAAATGTTAGCTAGTAGTAACTTCTGTGGTCACATGTTAACTGGCGGCAAAGTCAAATACCTGCTTCAGTGCTGCTAGAGCCTCCCACCGTGACTTTAGCAGTAATTGTGACTTCTAAATTCAGCACTGGGAAAACTGGTAAACAAAACAGATGAGGTCCCTGTTCTCATAGCTCTAACTTCATAGCAAGTAGGAGGCCGATAGAAAATACACGTGAACAATGAATAAATAAGGTAACTACAGATAGTGATGAGTGCTAAGAATACAATTTAAAAAGGCAATGAGATATACAGTTATTACGTGGGGTAAGGATGGGAGTGAGGTTGCTATAGATTTGTGCTGACCAATAAGGGAGCCACAGCCATATATGGATATTTGAATTTAAAGTGATTAAAATTAAATTTTAAAAAGATCAGTATCAGTTCCTCAGTCGTACCATATATTTCAAGTGCTATAACCACACAGAGCTAGTGCTGTCATATCAGATAGCACAGAAAAACATTTCCATTATCACAGGAGATTCTACTGGTTAAGCTTAGCTCTAGAGTGATGAGTGTGGACAGATAGAAGGATAGATAGGAAGGAAGGAAGGAGGGAAGGAAGGAAGGGAGGGAGAAAGGGAGAGAGGAAAGAAAGAAAGAAGAAAGAAAGAAAAGAAGAAAAAGAGAGAAGGAGAATAGGTAGATAGATAGGGAGATGGAAATGACAGAGATAGAGACAAAGAAATAGAAATAGATACTGATAAAGATATAGATAGATATAGAGAGTGATGGCCTCTCTGAAGAGGTGATATTTAATCTGGATAATGAGAAGATACTAACATGAAACATCTCAAAGCAGAGTGTTTCAGGGAGAGGGAAGAGCAATGCAAAGTCTTGACTGTGCTGGAAGAACAGACACGGTGAGGGAGGGGATCCACTGGGGAGATAGGGAGTGGGTCTTATAAGGAATCTGAATTTTAAGCTAATAGCAAAGGAAGTCATTGGGGCATTTTAAGTAAGGGAGATATATATCTGATTTACATTTTTTTAGAGATCTGTTTGGTACCTTTGTGGAAAATCAACTGTTAGTAAAATGGGAGTTTGGAGATCGTACAGGAGACTGCTGTCAGTGAGACAGAGTGGTGGTTTGTAATGGAGGTGGGAAAATTGAGAAATTATATGTAATTAGATTATATTCTGAAGGTTATGTCGACTGAATATGTCATTGAATTGGATGAGTAAAGGGGAATAAAATAAATATTATGGATCACTTTATTTTTTGAAAATGGAAATGGTAATTATGAAGCGAAGTCAGAGCAGATTTGGGGGAGAAGATCAGGAGTTCGGCTTTAGATCAGAAGTTGCCCATTGGACATCAACATTAGTTTCCCATGGCTACAATAACAAGTTACCAATAACTTGGTGGTTTAAAACAACAGAGATTTACTCTGTCACAGTTCTGGAGGCCAGAAGTCCAAATTCAGTTACACCGGGCCAAATTCCCCGTGTCAGCAAGCCCACATTTCTTTTGGAGGCTCGGGTACAACCAATCCTTGCCATTTCCTGCCTTTAGTGGCTGCTGTCATCACTTGGCTCCATGGTCACCTTTCCTTCTACTCTCCTATGTGTTTTCTCATCTATGTGTCATTTTTTTTCTCTCTCTTATAACAATATGTATTATTACATCTAAGTTCTACTTGGATAATCCAGAATAATTTCTCCACCTCCAGATCCTTAACTTTGTTACATCTGCAAAGGCTCTGTTTCTAAATAAGATTTCAGAAATTAGGATATAGATATTTGGCGGGGTGGAGGGAGCCGGGTTTTTCAGCCCTACACAACACCTGAGTGGAGATATCGAGCTGAATCAGTGCATCTTAACCTGGAAAGGTATCAGGAATTAAAGATACACACTCAGGAGCAGTCATTGCACAGAGGGCATGTGAAGCCGTGGGACAGGTGCAATCACTTAGGATGGTAAAGGAGAACTGACAGCCAGCCCCTAGGACGTTCCCAAACTTGGAAGCCTGACCCAGGAGGTGGTTCCTACAAAAACACAGAAGGATATCCAGTGGAATAGGGAGGAAAACAGAGAGATGTGGAGCCTCGGAGTCCAAGGTTGAAAAATATTTTAAGGGATATGTCGCCAAATGCATCAAATGCAGCTAAGAGGTCAGTTAAGATGGGGTAGAGAATTAACCACTGTTTTTGTTAAAGAGGAGTCAGTAAGTGGAAGTAGCAAAGAGGAAATGGGAGTTTTATTTCTGGCAGTATGGTGTTCTCTGTAATCTGAAATCCTCACAGTTTAAAAAAAGGACTTGAAATATTTGAGGAAATATAGCAAACATCCTCTCAACTATATGGCAGAACTCATGAAAAAAATAACAGAAATCCTCAGAGCTCCAAAGCAAAAAGGAAACTGAAAAAATAGGGTGAAGCAGCTGCAGAAGTTCTGTTGATCTACAAGTATTTCTCCATTTGATAGGCAGATTTTAATATCCACAAGGTTTGGGTATTAGACACTCACCTAAACCTGCCTCAAATAGTGATTTACAAAAATAGTAGTTCTCCAGAAAGACGGCAAAAAAATTTATCAAACTTGACCTGGGATCTGGATTAAAAAAGTAATCTCCTGAACAATTTTAATTATAATTCTGTTCACAAAGATTGGGATTTGACTTTATAATATTTGCCCAGGGTAGTAAATGCTAAGCCAAGAATTTAATAAAAGTGGTCCTGGGCTACAACAACTCAGGATGCTGGAGCAGGACAAAGAAAGTCTCCTCTGGATGATACCCATGTGCCCTCAACCCAGACAGCATAGAATTTCTAAGCAAATACAACCTAAAATACAAGATTACAAACACAAGAGGAAATAGGACACCACAGCTGCTACAGAAGGAAAATCAAAGAACAGAGCTGGACTCCTAGGACTGTCAGATAATGAAAGCTGATTTCATATTTTATTTCTTTTGATGTTTTACTTTAAAGAAATTGTAAGAAAGGGTTAATAAAATGCAGAATAAAAACCGAGAGAGAAACCCAGTGCTAACCAAAAACCCAGTCAGATTTGAACAAAGCACCAAAGAGACATTTAGAAATTAAATATATAACAATCAAAATGAACAACTCTGTTGATGAGTTAAAGAGCAGTTAAACCCAGCAGAAGAAAAAAACTTAGCAAATTAGAAAATAGACCTGAATAAAATCAGTTTCAAAGAAACAGAGAGACAATAGGATGGAAACTATGAGTGAGGTCAGGAGACATGGAAGACTGAATGATGTATCAGTTATATGTTATTTTCTGTGTCTGGTTCCACCTGGACTCATACTCATATGCCTGCATTTAACTCAAGTGTTGATTAGGCTTGGCTCAGACAGCTAAGAAAGCTGTATCTCTCTCTTCATGAGATCTTCATCCTCAAGGAGGGTAGATCAGCTTTCCTCACATAGTAGTAGCAATGCTTCAAGACAGCCAGCTCTAATGTGCTAGTGTGTTATCAAGCCTTCTTGTGTCACATTTGCTAATATCTCACTAGACAAAGGAAGTCACATGGCCAAGCCCAGAGCTGATGTTGGAGGGAACATCCTGAGATACCAAGAAGCACTAAAGTAATATCTATTGCAAATGAGAAAGCCTAACGTATGTATAACTGGAGCTTCACAAAGAAAGGAAAGGATTAGTGATTAAGAAAAATGGGAAGAGGCAATATCCAAAGAGTTAGTGGCTAAGAATTTTCCAGAATTGATTTATAGATATATGCATGTATATATTTCTGTATATATATTTTCAGACTTGGAATATTCAACCAATCCAAAGTGGGTTCCACCTTAATCCACAGCATAAAATCTCAGAGAACCAAAGTGAATATCTTAAAAACAGCCAGAGAAAAAAGACAGATTATCCCCAAAGGAATGACAATTAGACTCATAACAAACCTCTCAACTCCCATGATGGATGCCAGAAAGTAAAACAATATTTTCAAAAGCTGAGAAAAAATAACTGTCAATATAGAATTCTATATATACAGTAAACCATATTTCAGAATAGAACTAAAATAGAGACATTTTCAGAAAAACTGATAACTGAGGGAGTTTGCAAACAAGTGACCATCAGTAAAAGAAAATTTAAATAATGTATTTTAGTGAAAAGGAAGTGACTCCAGAAAGAAGTCTGAGATACAGAAGTAAATGACAAGAAAAGAAACTGAGAAACTGAGGTGCATCTAAACTAGCATTAGATGTATAAAACAATAATAATAAGAATATACTATAATAATATTAATATAATGCTATTATAATAACAATGTCTAATGTGGAGGGTACCAATAGTGAATCTAAAATACTAGGAAATATAACAGTAAGTTGAGACATGATATATTAAAGAATATGGATGTTCTTATGTTGGTCAGATGTTGCTGTTTAGGATTTATTAGCTGTGAGGATTAAAAGTTTAGAAATAACCACTAGCAAAATAGAAATAGAATCTAAGTATAGGTAATATTTCAAATTAAGAAGGAAAAGACCAATTCAAAAGAAAGCAGGAGAAGTAAAAAAGAATCATAGAAGAGATACAAAATGTTTGTGTCAGTAATTTAAAGAAATATAAAAAGAGTAAAGTCCCATTTAAGTACAGTGATGAAAGGATAAGAAGGAAGGGAGGTAAAAAGGAGGGAAGGAAAGAAGGCAGGCAGGCTCTACCTGCATGTTATTTAGCATAGGCACTCCTAAAATATAAGGATGCAGAATAACTAAAAATGAAGGTATAAAAACTATAAGCCAGAAAATATTAACAAAAATAAAGATGATATAGCAATATTAATATCAGACTGAATAAGCTTGTTGTTTAAAGGCCTTTATCCTTATATACAGAGAGGGAAGTTTCATAGTGTTAAGTGACTCAATTCACAAAGGAAACATTATGGGAGCTTCTGGGTTGGTGGATGTGTGGAGGTGCGGGGAGAGTGCTAGGCACGGAGAGGGCCTGGAAGCTCTGCCCCTTCCCACAGACCTTGCACTGTGTAGCTCTTATTCCCTTTTAAACCTTTCCGTCACTAATAGGAAAAGCATCACCTACAAGGAAGTCTCTTTGTAAACTTTCCAACCTTTCAGCTTTTAATTCTGGATGAACATTATACAGCTAGAAATGAAAATGCATGCCAGAATGATGTCAGAAAAATGATGATGTAGGAAATTCTAGCACCTGTCCCTTCCCAGAAACAGAAGTTTGAACATCTATCCATGTATGAAAATACCTTCACAAGAGCTAAGGATTCCAGGTGAGGAATTGTAGCACCTGGGTGAAGCACACACATAAGAAAAGAGGCATTGAGGAGGATAGAAAAGATAGACTCAGCCACCCCCATCACCCCTCCCAAGCCCAGGCAGCCCTCCCCATGGGAGGAGAGTGCAGTGGGGGCCTGATTTCACCACAGACCCCAGTGCTGGCCTGCCCCAGTACGCCCACAGCTCTAGGTGGCTCCAGGCAGCCTCCCGTGAACCTACGGTCCTGGCTCACCACAGAGCCTACTGGTTCCAGTGACCTCAGGACCCTCCCACAGCCCCATGTGGCTCCTGCAGTGCCAGGCTCCCAATGGGCTCCCTAAACCCAGGCTCCTGTCCTACCCTAGTGCCAAATCAGCTCCTTTGCCGACTCAACCTCAAGGCCAGTCCCCAAAGCCCCAGTTTAGATGCCGACTCCTTTAGCTCTGGTGTCAGTCTAACCGTAGCATCAGGCCAGCTGGTCCCTGTGACCCAAGCCTCTAGGAAAACTAGGCTGCCAGCAGGAGACAGTACTGGACTGGCTCCCTTAGACCCAGATTCTGGGCATATCCCAGTGTCCTCAGCACCTGGTTGGCTTCAGTGAACCCAGGCTCCAGGCCTGCTCCCTGCAGACCCAGGCACCAGGCTGATCCTCATGTACTCAAGCACCAGCGCTGGCCATCTGTTGACCCAAGAAACAGATTTGTCTGCCTAAGGACTCCAACAGCAAGCCTGCCTGCAGGCACCATCAGATGGTCCACTGAGAATGTGGACAGGTTGAATAGTGCAGAGGACTTGAATAAATATTCTTCCAAAGGAGATATACAAGTACATGACCAACAGGCACTTGAAAAGATGCTCAACATCACTAATCATAAGGGAAATGCAAATCAAAACCACAATGAGGTATCACCTCACACCTGTTAGAATGGCCATCATCAAAAAAACAAGAGATAGCAAGTTTTGGTGAGGATGTGGAGAACAAAAGAATCCATGTGTGCTCTTGGTGGGAATATAAACTGGTACAGCCACTATGAAATCTAAAAAGCGAAACTTAAAGAAATAGAAAGTAGAATAGTGGTAGCCGGGGCTGGGGGTGTGGGAAACAGGGAGATGTTTATCAAAGGGTATAAACTTTCAGCTATAAGATGAATAAATTGTGGGGATCTAATGTACAGTATGGTAGTTATAATCAACAATACTGTATTATAGACTGGAGAGTTAAAAGAGTAGATCTTAAATCTTATCACCACACACATAAAAAGGGTAATTATGTGCAGGAATGTTGGTTTGTGGCAATCTTTTCCCAATTATTGTGGCAATCATTTCCCAATATACACATGTATCAAGTCATCACATTGTACATCTTAAGCTTACATATGTTATATGTTAATATCTCAGTAAAGCTGGAAAAAGGAAACATTATGATTTGAAATGTACAAGCATCAATTAGCACAACTTCAAAATGTATATTAGAGATTAATATTTATATAATTACAAGGAAAAAATAAACAAATATGCCATAATTTGGGAAATTTTTATACTGGTCTCAGTAATGAACAAATCAAACAGACAGAAACTCAGTAATGCTATGCAAAATTTAATAAGCTTGTGCTATGGATATATAAAGCACTGCACCCCCATTAGAGGATATGCATTCTTTTCAACCACAAGTGGCACATTTAGAAAAAAAATGACTATAGCGCATACCATAAAATGTTTTTTAACAAATTTTATATAATTAATATCATAGCTCATACACTCAATACAATTTCATATACTCAATACAATTGAGGCAGACATCTGTTATAAAACTTTTGAAACAATAAATAGATCTGGAAATTAAAAACACACTTCTGAATAATTCATGGCTCAAAGAATCATAAGAGAAATGCTTGGAACTCATCAATGACAAAAATACAATCTAGAAAAACTTTTGAGTAACAGCTATTGTAGTACTTAGAAAAATGTTTTAAAATGAGCTATTACAACAGAGAAAAGGTAAATAATCAATACGAACAGAGAATGAATAAAGCCATAAAGATGAGTGGAAGTAAATGAAATTGAAAACAAACATTCATAGAGAAAATTAACAAAACCAAAAGTATGTTCTTTGGAAAAGCTGAAAAAGTACTCAACCTTTGAGAAGGCTTAAGAAGAGAAGAAAAAAAAAGAGAAGCCATAAATACATACCTACTTAGAATAAAAGGAGCTGTATAACTACAGACACAGCAGAGACTGATGAGGTAATAAAGAACACTGAAACAACCTCAGGATAGTAATTTTAAAAACTAAGAGGAAGTAAGTTATTTTCCAGCAAAACATAACTTGTGAAAGCTAACTCCAAATAAAAATTGAAAATCTAAAAAAGCCTACAATATTAAATATTTTGAATAAGCAATTAAAAATCTACTCATAAAAACATACCACACTATGACTGTTTTATTGGCAACATCTAGCAAACATTCAAGTTACAGGCAATTTCAATCTGTACAAACTCTTCCAAGGAATGAAAAAGAAACACTCTAACTCACTGTATCAGGATGGTGAGTCTAATTTCTCATACATATATGATGAAAGGCCATACTTAAGGAAAAGGAAAATCCATAGGTGATCTCACTTATGAACATGGATAAAAACATTGTAGCAAATAAAATATACATTAAAAAAAAAGACTCAGTGTATCTTCTATGGACTGGATGTTTGTGTCCTCTGCAAAATCCATGTGTTGAAACCTAATCCCTAATGTGATGGCATTTGGAGACTGGGGCCTTTGGGAGGTGATTAGGTTATAAGGATAAAGCCCTCATGAATGAGGTTAGTGTCTGTAAAATAGACTGCAGAGAGCTCCCATGCCCCTGCCACCATGTGAGGACAGAGTGAGAAGATGGCTAAGAACCAGAGTCCTCACCAGACACTGACACTGTCAGCACCTTTGATCTTGGATTTCCAGCCTCCAAAACTGTAAGAAATAAATGTCTATTGTTTGTAAGCCACCCAGTCTATGGTATTCTCATACAGCAGCCCAAATGGACTAAGACAATAGCCAAATTGGGTTTATTCTGAGAGTCCCACAATAAACAAAGATTAAGCAAGGTACCACAATATGGAAAAAAGACAACCTGTATGATCAGCATTGTTTGTAATAGAAAAGAACAGCCTTCACAATAACAGACAACATAATGTCCATTAACAGAAGAATAAATGAATAAATCGTGGCATATTTATTCTATGAGACAATATGCAACAAATGAAAATGGCAGAATTGGATTCCATGTACCAACACAAACGAATTTAGAAAACAATTTTGAGCAGCAAAGGCAATCGATAAAAGATATATAGTAGAATACAATTCTTATAAAATCTAAAAACATGCTAAACAATTCTACATATGTTTAGAGGTTATACATATGTATTAAAAGTGAAAATATATTCATGCAATAATTTTTTAAATTTAAATATTAAAAAACTCAGTACTATGGTTACTTCAGGGGTGATGGAGGTAGGAATGAGATCAAAGAAGAGTTTCATATTTTAAATAGGATAGAGGATAAATATTAAACTAATATAAAATAAAGACCATGTTTGAAGATTCCTCAGGCAGACAAAACCAGTAAGCAAAACTAAGTTTATTTCATGAACATAAGCAAAAATTATTTCTTGTACACACCTCTGATAATCATAAATGAAACAAGTCACCTATCTAAAGTAATATGAGATAATCACTTTTAACCAATCCCTTGCCATCTGGAAATCCCCACTGTATATAATAACCAATCATTTTAAATTTTAAACAGCTTCCTCATTTTCAGTTTTTAAGCCATCCTGGAATGTCATGCCTCTGAGCTTCACACTAGTTTCAGGTTTGAAGTATCCCTGTTTGTGAACAGCTTATTTCTCACTCAATAAAATATTCATATCCAGTCAAGCTCTCTGGATTTTCTTTTAACATTACTGTAAAAGTTTTTTTATGAGTGAGGAAATGTAAGGAAGAGTAAGGAGAATAAATTCAATAGTCAACAGACTGTATGTCCTAATAAGTTTGAAAGTTGGAGCGGAAATACTAGAAAAAGAGAACTAGAAGCATAAGAGATGGAAGTCAGAAGTCAGATGTCTAACACTGAGTTCAGAAAAGCAAGATTTAGGGTGGTAACAAAATCTGTAAAAAATCTACGGAGTGGGAGATTGTGATGTGGAGAAAAAGAGCATTGCTGATGAAGAGGTCACAAAGCTATAAGACCTCTGTGTAGGGGAATCCTCTCCCTGGAATTTGAATGATAGCAAAAGGAACAATGGAGAAGAGGAATGTGGTCCAGTTTTAATGGATTCGTAGATGTAGTCTGCAGGTCTGTGCTGAAAGCAAAAAGGAGGGGCAATATGGTAGAGTCTGGTAGAATTTACCAAAGACCTGGGTTTTGGTTTAATTGTTTTTGTTTTGTCTTAATAAACAAAAAAGAGAAAAAATTTTAAAAGCTAAATAAAAAGCAAGGAGGGTATAAACATCATGGTCCAGACACATGGTGTGGGGGTTGGGGGGGAGTTTTACTTGATGAAATTCCCAGCAAAGCAGTGTCCTCAGGGCTGCAGCTAAATTCAGTTCTAGCTAGGTCATGAAGGCAATGTCCAGAAGAGGGACTGAGGCTTGTTAGGGGCAATCGCTGTTGACTTACTGTGTTCACAGAAGGCGCAACAACCCACATGTGTGGCAAGGTGTGGGAAGCTGGTGTGGGATGGAAATCAAGTGTCCGATCATATACTCAGCAGTATATACAAGCGTGAGTCAAAAATTATCCTCACTCTGGCTGTAGAATTTATTTCAATTAACTTTTTAAAAAGACAAATACATCATTTTTCGATGTAATCTCCTTGCTTTTCAAATACGCTTTGTCCATCTGTCAACAAGCTTTCCTATTCCCTCATTAAAAAGTGTTTTAGGCTGAGCTGCGAGACACGACTGCACTGCTGTCTTCACTTCTTCATCAGAAGTGAACCGTCATCCACGTAGGGCTGCTTTCAGGGGACCAGACAGGTGAAAGTCCGATGGAGCAAGATCGGGACGAGAGGGAGGATGCTTTAACACCTCAAAATGAAGTTTTTGCAGAGTGTCAACAGTGTGGGCAGAAGTGTACGGACATGCACACCCTCAGACCACAAAAAAGGATTCATTGCACGCTGCTCTTCTTTCATGCAAATCACAAGTTGGGGTATCCATTTTTGCTCACACCACAGTTACAAATGAACTGATGTAACACGTTCACCTGCACAGCAGTGACTGGGGAGACAGTAGCCTTGAATGGAAGGTGCTGATAAGACAGTGAGGCCAATTAATTTATCTGGGGTGTGGATAATTTTTGACTCACCCTCGTATACTGGGATGGTAGAGCACCATCTGGGAAACTTGGGCTTCTAACAATCACTGTGAAGCATGATGGTGATAGCCCTGGTCGTGTCTGTAGAAAGGGAAGCAACTGGTTTAAGTTAAACACCCTGGTATGTAGAGGCAGAAGATAAGTTTTGTCAGCCTAGAATTCAAATTTCTCTGCTCTCTCCAGCTCCCGTCATTATTCCTCAATACGCAGCTCCACTCAGATCAACCCACACTCCTTTTTGTACTCTGATTCAACTATTGCTGTGGTATCTCTTTTGGTTCCCCACGAAATTGTGATGGTCTTTTAGAGCCTGGTTTTTCTTTTGAATCCCTGACAGTACCTAGAAAAGTACTGGATGCACAGTGGATGTTCAATACATATTTGATTGATTGAACTATAAAGTTCATTTGCCCAGGTTATAACTGGCACTCGGGCACTCAAGATATGGCTATAAATCGGAAAGCAGAGGATCTCAGCTTTTATTACAAACTTTTTCATGTTTAAAAGAAAATCTTGGCTTGTAAAGATTTTGCCATTACTTTTGCTTCCTCCCCACCTCTTCACAATCGAAGATTTATAAAAACAGAAGTCGTTGCTGTGGAGACAATTGCTGGGCACTAGAGGAGCCATTTGAGAATAAAAGCAAGAACTGCTATAATATTCAACAGCAAGATTCTACATTAATCTTTTTGCTTTTAATAATAAAACTGAAAATAAAATACCAAAAAAGTTGGATACTGTGAACTCACTCTCTTTGTTACAGAGCTGATAATCATCTGAAACACACCAAGTAGACACTACCCTTTGTTAAGATACTGAAATAATTCCACACTGGTTACAAAATAGCCATTGCCCTTGGAAGCCCCCTGAGAATCATGGAGGGTCCCAGCTACCCAGCCCCTGTCCCTGTATCCTCTCCAATTCCTCATAATCCAGCAGCTAAAGGTTAATATCCGGTCAAGCATGGACTTAGTTAGCACTGTGGCCATAGTGGACACACCAGCTACTGAACATGGTGAATCCACCAGCTGCTAAGTATAGTGAATATCATTTCTGACTGTATTTGTCAGAGGTTCCAAACTAGAGTCCTATAGACATGATTTGTGTGACCTTCCCAGGATTTTACATTATTCTAAAATTGTCATTTACCATTCAAAACTATAGTGACCTCAAGGAATAATCCAAATTTTTGGCTCCTCTCAAAAACCCGGAGACCCTGGCAACATTGGGCTTTCATTCTAAAAAATTACCAGAGAAGAGTGCAATTGCCCCCTTTAAACACTGCACGTGCTTTCTACACACCAGGCTTTACCACTTCTCATTGTTCACCCAGTGGACTGCGCCTTTTCATGTAACTAGTTTCCCCTGTGGATGTTTAAGTGTCTGTGCCCTACTCTATAGTAACCCCAAATCAAATCTCAAGGGGCTGTGTTTGATTCTAGACATAGGGGTCATTGGGTGCAACAGCAGCTCCATGCGGGTCCCCCCCACCCACCCCCCCGCTCTGCCGTCTCCCTCTTCCAGGTGCCTTTTGCTTCTACCAATTGTAACAGCAATTCACCTCCCTTCTCTTCTAATCCATGATGGCATGTCCAGACTTTGTAGACAAGAATATCTTGTCTGTGGTGACCATATTCCTGAATAGTCACAGAAAAGATCTAAAATTGGGGAGAATCATGCACATATCTTGATATTTACCACCAATAAAAGACAGGAATGAAATTTTATGATCTCTGCTATATATATATTTGCTCAGTAAGTGAAAAATTAAATCTACAGGAAAATTGCTGCTGGCAATTATGCTGCTATTTCCGGGAAGAAAGAGCTCCAGCAGGTACAGGCTCAGGGGTTCCTACCTGCTCATCTGCTATTTCCTCCCTTAACTGTGACTGCTTCTGCCAGTGTGTGAATTCACAGCTATACCTAATGATAAACAAGAAGGAATGTTCTAACACTACCTTTAATCAGAATCCTTGCCTCAGTTTTCTATCCTGCATAACATACCCCCCAAAGCTTAGTTGCTTAAAATAAAGGCTGTTGACTTGTTTACGATTCTGGGGCTCAGCAATGTGGGCTGGTGTCATTCGTGCCATTGCAGTCACTTAGCAACTCAACTCTGGGCTAAGATGGCCCCTCCCACATCTCTGGCAGGCAGGGCAGCCGGGTTCTCTTCCACATGATGGGCCACGCTTCCTGACATGGTGGATTCAGAGCAACATTCCAAGAGGGGTCGAACAGAAGCTTCAGACGTCTCACAACGTCATTTCTGCCACATTCTATTGGCCAAAGGAAGTCACAAGGCCAGCCCAGACTCTAAGCACGGGGAAATAGACTTTCAGTTCCTCATGGGAAGAGCCACAAAGTCATGGGATATGGATTCAAGGATGAGAGGAGGTATTACCACTTTTTGTGCAAACAATCTATCACATTCCTGAAAGCAGAAGGGACAAAGGGTTGGGCTCCAATATAACAGAAGAGAGGAATTATGACAAAAAAAAAATCCCTTTCAAATGTATTGGAATCATACAACACACATTGGAAAGTGTCTAGCGAGAAGGAGAATGTAAAGAATTATGGCCCAAAAAATCCCTTTCAAATCTGTTAGAATCGTAGAACATGCTTTGAAAAGTCTCTAGTGAGATGGAGAATGTAAAGATCAGGCAGGTTATGAAGTTCAGAAGTTCTGATTTGGAATTTATCAAAGAAGCTGCAAAGGTTGGTGGAAAGTGGAAAGTGGGCGGGGGGAATAAAGGGCAGATAGTGAGGGCAGGCGGATCTGGGAGGGAGAAGCCCAATGGGAGGACCTGCTTTCTGAAACAGACATCAACCAGCTGCCACAGTGAAACCCAACCTCAGTCCTCAGGGTCTGGGCTGTGTTTTCTGATCAATCCATCCTCTCTCCTCTCACTCTCAAGTGTAGGATCTTCTCAACTCAGACCTGATTACTGTGCTATGACCCAAACAACTCCTCCAGATTTTCCTCTTTGGGGACTGCACATTGTGTGTATCATACCTGCTCAGCTTAATTGTTTTTTTTTTTTAATATTTTTATTTCTTTCTGAATAGGTAAGTTATGCTCATGTTACAAAATTCAAAAAGTACAAAAGTTACACATACAAAAACTGGAGACTTAGAGAAGTTAAGCAACTTGCCTCTTAAAAAAGTGGCAGAGCCTGAACTTGAAGGCAGGCTCACACAGAGCCCATGCCTTTGACCATGGCACTGTTGAGGTGTAAAACTGGGGCTCCTCAGCAGCCCTGCTCACAGAGAAGTTAGAAATTACATTTTCCTCTGTCAAAACTAATAAATAGACCTTGATTAGCAAGAGAGAAGTACATACCTGCATACTTCTTGGCTGAAAGAATAAAGAACCGGGACAGACTTACAAGTCGTCAGCACTGCCCCGTCACAGAAATATGAAGTTATGGGAAACAGACACCAAACACTACTTGTTGTAAATCAACATGATGTATTAATTTTGGCAACACTTGTACACCACGTCATGCCGATAAAGACAATGGAACTGAGAATAGAAATTGAAGGCTGGATGTGACCTGCTTCTGTCAGCATCCCTGGAGTCACTATGGAAGTTGAGGAGGAGAGGGGGACTTTGGGAGGTGGGTGATTAACACCGGGGAGGAAGGAAGGTCCTCTGGCTTCTCTCCTCATGTCTAACCTCCTTACGTGAAAAGTCACCTTGGAGGAGAGACATCATTTCAATTGAGAAAAGAGACATAGGAAGAAGCATGATTGTTTAGGTTCTAAAACGCAAACCCGTGGTCTTTGGGTGATGCATCTAGATATATTTCCACTACAGATGGTGCACGGGTGTGTACGTTTGTGTGTAATCATGAAGTATTTGCAAAAGTGTGCACATTGGCCTAAAAATATTTACCAACAGCATTTTCCATATGATACACCTGTAAAGGCTCATTGAGTTTTGAACACTGGTGTTACAGCAGCATGAGAAAAGGCAAGGTCATCCCACCCGCTGGACTGTGCACGGGTCTATCCCACAGTCAGGCAGACTTATCTGAAGTTGTACTTGCTACCATTCTTTACTCTGCTAAACCTCTGGTAACTCCTTTCCATTTATTATACAAAAACGTCTTGCTAAAAGCCCTTTCTATATTTCTGGTCATTTGGAGCTATTCTGTAGTAAGAGATATTTGTACCTAAAGGGTAGATTTTATCCATGTGGGGCAATTTCTGACACTAGATTTTAATCAGCCACCTAAACCACTCAGACTAGCAAAAGGTTGATGGATCTTCCCGCAGCCTAGTGAATGAAATTTTCCTCTATCCACTATCCACTATGCCCATGCTGGCCTCAACTAGCATTTGTATACACAAAAATATTTTCCCCAATATAACAGTAATACTCAAAGCTGAAGTTTGAGCCCAGTTCCTCTTGTCAGAAGAAAATCCTTTTTTATTTTCTCCCTTCCCTTTAATTTATAAATTTAGGAGAGGTTAATAGGTCAGAAGAAGAAAAGTGAGAATGCTTTTTCTATACATTCCACAAAATTCCTATGATTCAACCACAAAAATGACTCACCTGAACACCCTGAGTTTTTCCCCATTAAGGTGGCTGAAAGCAAGGGCATAAAGGTCTATGAGATTGCTTCTTATACATAAAAGGATGCCTGAATTCTCAAAAATACCAGACCAGGCATCTTGATAAATTGTTGTTCTACTTCATATGTTATAATTTTCTGGAAAAGATGTATGCACAGTATGTGTAAAATTTAATTTGAATGTATTTAATGTTATATAAATTAACTATATTTAAAATAATAAAAATAATAAAAATTTGAATGTATTTAATGTTATGTAAATTAAGTATATTTAAAATTAAAAAAATTGTTTGACGTTTTGCCCCCGAGAGGTAAAATTTTACACTGCCTTCCTCATCCGTGTGTATGTATATGTATGTGTGTGCGTGTGTGTGTGATTATGTGAAAGTACAAGGGACTAAGAATAAAGATGAAGGGCTCAGTGTCCTGTTTGCATTCTGGAGACAGAAACATACCTTCTGTGCCTTTAGCAATTACAGTCTAACCATGGAATTTGAGAACACAATTGCCAGGGTTCCTGCTCTGGCAACCGGACCACCAAGGCAAAGGCAGGCAGGGCCCAGACCCAGGCTCCCCATAATCATGGGCTCAAATCAAATCCCTTAGAGTGGAATATAAATCTGGCCTTTCTTTATTCTACGCTGTGAAGTAACAGGGGCCTCTACCTTAAAACACCCATTTGGTTCATACTGACTCAATAGTAAGCAAGTTTCTCAAATAAAACTTCCTCTGAAAGAGGGTAGGGGTGAGAAAGGCACTTCCTTCCAGACTCTCGCATTCCTGTTTCACAGCCCGCATCTGAGGCAGATGACAGGGAAGAAGGCATTCCTGAGGAGTCATTCTCAGTCTGCAGCACAGCAGAGAGTGGACCCATTTATCACCAAATCACTGAACTCAATGGGGACCACCCGCAGCCTCCTCTAGACTGGCCAGACAGTAACGGCGAGACAGCATTACTAACGCCTTCTCTGTTCTTTCCTTCTAGTGAGGCCTCTGTGAGGCTTTAAAGAAGGGCTTGGTGTCTGTCAGAGGACGAATGGGAGTACATACAGATGACTGTTGAGGACAGGTCGTTTGTCAGTATCAATACCTGCCAGTCAAATCAACCAGATAATTCCTGCTGGATTATGTATACATATATAAAATCTCGGGCATCTTCAACTCCTGTATCAGGCCTGAAAACACTGAAGTCTTCAGACAAGCAGAAAAATGAAGCTGTGCTGAAACTCTGGAAGCAGCAGCAGCCCCGCTTGTCTCCATGACTTCAGCATGCAAAATCTCCTCTCACCAGTCACCCATTCACTGCTTCTTTCTGGAACAATAGCCTGGAATCATCGTCAAAAGTCAATCCCCACTTAAAAAAAAAAAAAAAAAAAGTCAATCCCCACTTGACATGAAGGATATAGTTTAAAGATTTGTTTTGGGAATCAAGATTCCCAGTACACATTTAAAACAAGTCTTGTCATTTACTGAGCACATTTTCCAAATGCGGCTTCTAGCTTGTTTGGTTTTTTGTTTTTAATAGGAATGTTAACTCAACACATGCTAGTGTCATTTGTACTGTTGGTTTATTTTGGGGGAAGTTGCTTGACCCAATCAGCAATGCTATGCTATCCATCAGGAGACCTTTACGGATTATCTACTATATGTAAGGTAGTAGAAAGGTAAATTTGTACCCAAGCTTCACCTGTACTTCGAGTAAAAACAGAGAACTTAAAAATGAAACTGTCTGGGGTTTCCTAGGTGGCACAGTGGTTAAGAATCCGCCTGCCAATGCAGAGGTCATGGGTTCGATCCCAGCTCCAGGAAGATCCCACATGCCGCAGAGCAACTAAGCCCTTGTGCCAAAAAAAAAAATGAAACTGTCTGGAAAAATCTGGATGATATAATCTGTGTATATACACACTTTACACTGGAAAATTCTATTAAAACCTGATGTCATAAGTAAAGAAGTGAAGAAAGAAAATTACTGTAAAATTCATGTAATATCACTATCACTGAAATAAGTGTTTGCTTTAAAAAAGAAATGATATGAAATAAGTGCTAGACTAAGAGTCAGTGTTGAGTACAACCCTGGCTTGGCCATTAAGACTCTGGATAACCTGGCAAATTCCTCTTCATCTCTGAGTTTTAGTTTCCTCATCTGTAAAGCCAGGCAGCTGGAACAAGGTGATCTATTATGTCTATTCCAATATTGAAATTCTATGATTTTCTGATTCTGAGTCACTCTTCCACTAACACTGAATTTCTTCTAACAGAAAACAGAAATAAGCATCAAAATATCAAAACATACATTTTGCCTTTCATCATGAATACTCAAACTCTCAAATCCGCAGTGCCCCAAATTATATTTCATAATTACCATCAGTATCTACTGGTATTATCTCCAAATGCTGTATTTTATTGTCAGTGTCTAAGAGTAATTAAAAATTCTGAATATTGAATTCTTTAAAGAGTGTACTCATTAACCACTAATGATTATTCATTTTTGTTTTGCTGTGATTAACTTACCTCTTGTTTTATTATAATAATGGTTCTAGTGCCTTCATTTTTCCCTAGCTGAATAATCTTCCAGGAACATTCAGGGAAACTTAAAGAAAGTGGTATTTTTATAATATCAAGCTGAGATACAGTTAATAATTACTTTTTGGAATATGAAGTCACGCATACCAATCAGTTATTTTTCATTTCCACAAAGGACAAAGAAAAGACTAAAGCAAGAACAATAAAGTTCGTGATTACCAAAAGAAGTTCTGATCATTGTTACTTTCTAGAAATTGATACCAAGAAATATCAGTTAACCTATCGTTCTGGATATATTTGAGAACAGGGCTGATATATTTGGGGTGGCTGAGTGGAAGGGTCTCATGAAAATGAGACAGAAAATTCCATTTCCTCCCAGTCCCTTTCAAGAAATAGTAGGGAGAACACCCATCCCTCACCTCTCCTGTATTAGATTTCCAGTATCACTCCTCCTTATTCCAAAAGACCTTGGTATATCTAATAAGCAACCAAGAACACGTTTCTATTTACTTCTTCAAAAGTTGGGACTCTATTCCTGAGCATGTGTCCTAAGTAAGACTGGTAATGTAGTTTCTACAAAGCTGAATCTAAGCTCAGCCCTGTGAATCATGTAAATATGCCCCAAGGTAACCCAGACAGACCTATCTCTGCCTCAGCATTTCTGTGGAGAAGATTTCTGAAGCATTTTGGCTGTTCCTTTGGCATTTCATAAGCACAGGAGGATGGTGGCATTATTACCCATGATCAGAAGTCATTGCAGGGGAGAGAGTAGAAGGATGGACTGAAAAAAGACTTAACAAGAATTAAACAATACATTAATATTAATGACAGCTATATTTTACCAGACTTTACATATTCTCTCATATAATCCCCACAACAAACCCAAAGCCACATTCTCAGAAATGTGTACTTGCCTAGGGTTTTGCAACTAGTAAACGGATGAGTAGGAATTTGAAACCAGATAAATTTCTAAGAGTGTTAAGGAGAGGAACAATTGTGAACAATATTTTCAAATAGATGATTTCTGGTTTGAGGGTCTTTATCTATATGTTTAAACCTTTCACTTATCTGACCCCATTAACCTGGGAACAATAATTGTTAGAATTTCAAAGCAGTGAAGAAAATATGAATTCATTAATAAATGATATTGGGTAGTTTTCTAGAAAAAAAGTTAGATTCTCACCTGTTGGATTCAAATTGTTCAAAGATTTTAATACAAACCAAAAATGAAACTATAAAAGTACTGGAAGACAATGGTGGGGATTTTTTTAATAATCTAAGAGTAGGGAAGTCCTTTCTAAGAATAGCACAAAACTCAGAAAACATAACAGAAAAGTATGATAAATTAGACTATGCTAAAAATAAATTCAACATGGGTAAACCACTATAAGCAATGGCAAAGAAGGTCACCACCTAGAAAAAGATTTGCAATTTGTATCATAATTAACATTTTTCTAAAATATGAAAAGTGTCTACAGATTAATATAAAAACACCTCACAATAGGATGTTGATAATGGGGAAATTATGTCAGTGTGGGAACAGAGTTTATGGAAATCTCTGTGCCTTCTGCTCCATTTTGCTGTGAAGCTAAAATTGTTCTAAAAAATAAAGTCTATTAAAAAAAAATCCATGACCATCCAATAGAAAAGTGGATAGGATGTCAAGAGACAGTGCACATGTAAAATTGAAAATAGCTCTTAAAGGTAAGAAAAGATATTTAATCTTACTCATAATAAGAGAAAATAAATTATAACACTATAAAGGTACCACATTTTGTATATTATATTGGCAAACATTAAAAGGTCTTATTAATATATCTCGTTGAAAAGATGTGGAGAAACAGGCCCTTTCACACATTTCTGAGGGCATTGCTATACCCTCCATACAGGGAAACTTGATAATATCTCACAAAATTTTAAATGCACATATTCTTTTCACCCAGCAATTTCACCTCCAGGAATTCATCATTCTGATAAAATCCCATATGTGTGAAATTTTATATGTACAATGTTATCCATATTTGAATATTCATGTCCATGACATTTTTGTAATAGCAAAAGATCGAAACTTCATATTCATTGCATTTTGTAATAGTAAAAGATTGGAAGCATCTCTAGTGTCTATTGATAAGAGACTAGTTAACTAAATTAGAGTTCAGTCACAATGTTGGGGTTGTGGAGGGTTGTTACTGCCATACTCTTCTGGTTTTCAATAGAAAGAGTTTTCCCTAAGCATTCTTAATTTCTTGCCCCACTGTTTCCTGAAGTAAGTTGCCTAATTAGTGAGTCTGAGTGAGATATTACCAGTGTACCTGATCCGTTTGTCCATCTTTCTTTTTGGGATCTGCCTGCTCCATATTTACATCTGTTTCATCAGGTCGTGAGCCTTTTGGGGAAGCCGTTCACGTAGGGAGGCCCGTGGCTCTCTGAGCCACCTTTGACCAAGTTGCTAACTCTCTCTAATTTGAGGGTTTAGTATTAAGAAATCATTGTTGTTGTGCATCTGAGCTGCATTCTCCAGTATCAGCTTTACCAGTAATACATATGTATTTTAATCTTTATTTGCTTTACACTGTGTTCTCTCTCAGTGAATTCAAAACCCAGGTGAGAAAAGCACAGGTGTCATATACTGTGCCTCTCCTATCCAACACACACATTTGAATCCTATCCACTCACAGAAATGAGACATCTTTCCCGGTACAGATAGCAGATGATCTCCAAGTTAAATAGATGACAGAAAAGAGCAAGGTGCAGAACAGCCTGTGTAGAACACTACCATTTGGGTAAAAAGAGGTGGAGGAAAGAGCATATGTTCATTTGTATCTGCCTAATGTATCTCTAAAAGAATAACACTTGAAACTGACAGCACTGGTTGCCTCTACAAAGGGGAAGAGTGTGGCTAGAGACAGAGATGGGAGATTTTTCACAGTACCTACTTTCGTTTTACCTTCTGGATTTTGAATACATGAGGATGTACAAGCACATGAGTTCATTTCCTCTGCGGTACATATTTCTAAAATTACCTCTTTCTCTTCTCTCTCTTTCTTGTTCCCCAATCAAAGTCTATTCCATTAGTGCTGGTGTTCATAAAACAATATAATTGTGTAACACGAGAGAGGACAAGATTAACATATGACAATTCTTTGGCTTTCCTCTCCGCTGACGCCTAAGAAGGCCTCTCTCTGATCAGTCCCTCCTTAGCCCTCTTCCTCCACAAAGGGCTCTTGCCATGGGGTGACTGGGGCTTTGATGATGCAGAATCAGGAGACAGGGATGCAGATGGTAACAAGTTCAACAGGAAGGAGGCTGGAGCGGGAGTTCAGGTTGTTTGACATTCGCGCAAGATTAACTGAGATGTACATGGAAAGTAGGTGTAAGTATGAGAGAAGTAAGGACTTTTAGGAAGTATTTCTGAGAATATGCATAAATGTCATCTGAGACAGAACAGTGTGGGTCACAGTTTCAAGGGACTTCACAAATATTATGACTTGTAGCTGAAAACCATCATGCTTGTGCCTTGCCGCTTTGGATGGCCCCTGAGATCAGCGTTCAATAGACACATAGAACAAGTGACAAGGATTAAAACCCCTCCCATTGATAGACTTCTGATTCATTATTATAGAGAAACATAGCCTGTTATCTAAGCCACTAATGAATCATCACACCAGATTTCTGTTTTCTGTTTTCTTTCCTTCCTAAAAATATTATAGGGGTACTGATAGCTTGTGTGTCCTGGGAACTCCCAGTGAACAGTTTTGTTTACTACTGGGTATCAGATACAAGCACTGGGCACTTACTTTGGACGCAGAGCTAATTTAACCAACACCTCCGTTCCATAAAGTCCTGCTGGAGGAGACTGGAGCAAAGGCAGAGACCCTTTGGCGGTGGGGAGAGCTCACCCCAGACCCTTTTCCCAAATCTACTGACCCTACGGTTCATGTCTCCCACGGCCAACTACTTTTCCTTACTCCAGTTGATCTCCAAAATGCTGGGTTTGGCTATTCATATAAGATATATTTTTATTGATAAGATTGACTTCCATTTATATGTAAAATACAAACCTACACCATTTTATGCAGATCATTAAAGAAGTATCAGATTGTCTTCGTTATAAATTTTCTTTCGTCCCAACATGAAATTCTGTTCACATATTTTCAGTTTTCACAGTTTGTTACACACATAGCTCAATTACTTGGAAATACACACACTCAGGGAACCTTGGGCTTAAGTAAGATTTAGTAACATTGCCTCTCTCTGTTGTGATCTGCTGGAGAGTTTGAGTCCTTGAGTTCTGGAACTATCACTGGTTCCTATGACAATGGGAGTGACTTAAAATAATCACTAGTAAGAATTCATTCTCTACTCAGAGAGGTTTGGGGTATGAGGAGAAAGCAGCTTAGAAATCTGATTTAAAACTCCAGGAAAAAAATTTCGACAACAATAAATGTTGACTGTCATCAGACACCTAAGCAGACGCAGAATTCCCTACAGAATGGAAACGTCTCTGAAATACATAGCGAAAAGAATTCTTTTCTTAGACTTTTTATAATTATCTATGAAAGCAGGAAGAACAAAGACAGGTAAAAAAATGATATGCTCAGGATGCCTTTCAATGCTCTGATTTTATTTTCAGCTGTGTCCACCCCCTACCGCCATTCATGAAAGTCAAATCATCCTAGCCAGATATTGTTTTTATTTGGGAATGCTACTTCCAATAGGAAGGTAACATCAAATTTATATTATGTATGGATTTTCAAAACCTTGTATCCATTTTCCTGCATTTCTAAATCCACAAGTATTTCTTCTCAGCAAAATCACTAATTCCTTGAATCACTTGTGGATTAATAAATGTCTATTCGTTTGCTTACCTAGAGCTGTATTTCATTTAATGAAACATCACCCGTGAACAATCCACTATTTCCCTAAACTTTAGTGAATTCGAGTGAATGACAAATGAACACCTCTTCCCTTTTTTCAAGCCCCCAACACCCAGCTACACATTGGATGATGTGCATCCGTGGTACCTCCTCTGAGGCAACAGAGAGAAGGGAGCCTTTTCTTGGAGAGATCCCTGCAACCTGGGAAAGCTCAGAGTCACTGCCCGTGGAGGGACTGGCCGAATAGCCCAGAACAACAAGAATAATGTTCCAGTCTTACGGCCAGAAAGGCAATTTGGGCAAGGAATTCTGCAGCTCTGAATTTGTTATTTCTTGGGATGATTCCTGTCTTTTTACTGAGCTTTTAAGGCATTTTGGTTGCGTACTGTCATTGCAGCCCCCACTTTCCAGATATGACTTCAGTGTGAAACCCTGCTAAGCCCAGCATTTACAGGGTCAGGCAACAAGTAGTTTGATTGCAAGTATGACATTGAAAAGGGGAGGGAATAAGTGCTAGTGGCAGATATTATAAAGAAGTGACAGTCAATCTCTTTTGTTCTATTTTCTTTTTTTTAATAAATTTAATTTATTTATTATTTATTTATTTATTATTGGCTGCTTTGGGTCTTCATTGCTGTGCATGCTTTCTCTAGCTGCAGTGAGCAGGGGGCTACCCTTCATTGCGGTGTGCGGGCTTCTCAGTGCAGTGGCTTCTCTTGTTGCAGAGCATGGGCTCTAGGTGCGTGGGCTTCAGTAGTTGTGGCTCGTGGGCTCTAGAGCACAGGCTCAGTGGTTGTAGCGCATGGGCTTAGTTGCTCCATGGCATGTGGGATCTTCCTGGCCCAGGGATCGAACCCATGTCCCCTGCATTGACAGGCAGATTCTTAACCACTGTGCAACCAGGGAAGTCCCTGTTCTATTTTCTATTGTGATGAAAAAATAAGACAAACTAAAATCATGACTCATCTTCTCAGTTTATCCCTCTGATTACAGAATATTCAATGGTTCTCTCATATTTCTCATCATTATGAATTTTGTTTTCCTCTTTGGGATTTAGCCATTATATTGGGTGGAAAGGACAGGCCACAGGCACTTTCTGCTGCCACTCATATGGTGAAGAGTTTGGTGATGCTCAAGTGTTATGCTGTTGCTATAAAACTGCATGCATGAATAATCAGGCAATGACATGCTAAATTTAAGGGATAAACAACGTGCTACATCTTGGTTACAAGACTGCAACCATAATCAGTCTCTGCTCAATTTGGCTGCAAATGACTAATGATTAGAACATGGTTATATTACTCCAAGTGCGGGTCATTTCTTAAAGTTAAGGCCTCAAGTAATAGAAAACTGCCTTGCAGTACCTTAAAGAACAAGATTACAGTCCTACTAATTAAGGTAGAAATACACTGCGATTTGTCAGTTCAGCCTGTAAGCAAAGTGAGCAATCCATACATTAAGGGAGTCCACACAGTGTCTTGAGCTGGTCTGCCTCTACATGAGTGAGTACATCAGGGCACCATTATGTGCCACCTGAGAATCTGGAAATAAATTTGCCCCTGATAATTTAACAAGTGAAATCTACATGTGGTATTGATTACCTGTGGGAGTAAATTCTAAGAGATTACCAGTAGATGTTTGCAAAACCTCAATACATGTGACCAGGTAGTAATTTCAAAATTATTAATCAGATCCTTTCAAGATAGCAAGAAGCAAAGGCATACTCAGGCTACCTCAAATAATGGACAATTATTGCAAAGAATCACAAGGAAGGAAAAGAGACAAGAAACGTTCTCAGGAGCCTCACAATCAGGGATTTCAGACCCTGAAAGGCTGCTCTGGAGTCAGCAGGAGCCAAGAGAATTCCTTTCATCAGAACTGGGCTTCCATTGCTCCACCTCCAAGCTTGGCCATTGCAAAGAATCTACAGTTCCTCACTTCTGCTGCTTCTGATCTGACCACTATTGACTCAGTGCACACTCCTTATTGGGGTCGTTTATTCTTACTTAAGGCTTTACTGCCTCATGGCTTTCTGCCTCTCATGATTCCTTTTGCTTTCTTTTAAAGTACTTTTTGCTTCTACTGACCTTACTGCCAGACTCCTCTGCAAGTCTTCCTCGAGTGTGCCGTAGGAAAGGATCTACATAGGCTGGCCAAGTCACCTGTTCACAGCATCTTCTTGAACAGGAGTTGCATATCACCACTTTGCAGGCCTCTAAACAGAACAGAAACCTCTGCCTTAGGATCACAGGTCTATTCAGCCTTGTCTTAATCAGCTGTAGCCAAGGGAGCAGGAACGTGCAGTACAAAAATGACCCACTAAAAAAAAAAAATGACCCACTATGTGTAAGGAACCCCTCACAAGGGTGGGCAGGCATTCTGAGGATACGAGAGGACCTCCTTCCATGACTGATCTGGTACATCAGGAAATCAGGGCAGGAATGTGTCTCAGGAAGTGGGAACCTAGCGTATTGTATTGTGCTGTATGTATAGAGGCATTTCTAGATGGTAAACAATGAAATTCCAAAAAGCAGTAGTAATCCAGTCACTGCCCAAGAGAGAACAAGCTGTTGTCAGTCCATCTGAAAATTGCATTTGTTGTAGAGATGTGTTATTTCCATGGAAGCCATATGTTAACCCTCCATCTTCTGAGCTCACGCATGCCAAATAGCCTTCACATAAAGTCAACTTTGTGTAATTTGACTATAGGGCAAGCATGCATGGCTCTGTCAACATGAGTATAACTATATATATAAACAAAATGTATCTACAAATACATATGTATAATATAAATAGTCCCTGACATTGTTCAACTTACGATTTTTTGACTTTATGGTGGCATAAAAGCAGAACACATTTAGTAGAACCCGTACTTTGAATTTTGAGTTTGGATCTTTTCCCGAGATACGCATTATAGTACTCCTGTGATGCTGGGCAGGGCAGAGAGTGGCAGCTTCCGGTCAGCCACAAGATCATGAGGGTAAACAACGGATACACTTGCAACTGTTCTGTACCCATACAACCATTATGTTTTTCACTTTCATTGCAGTATTCAATAAATTACATGAGATATTCAAGTCTTTCTTATAAAATAGGTCCTGTGTTAGAAGATTTTGCCCAACTGTGGACTAATGTAAGTGTTCTGAGCACGTTTAAGGTAGGCTAGGCTAAGCTATGGTGTTCAGTGGATTAAGTGTATAATATTTTTGACTTACGACATCAGGACATAACTCCATTGTAAAGTGAGAAAAATCTGTATATCTGTATCTGTTTATAGACAAGGTACATATATACAAATAGATTTATATAACATATTATATAGTAATATATAATATATATCATATGTATTCTATTATATCATATATTCTATTGTACATGATTGAAATATATAACATGTAATATATATTTCTAGATAAACTATAGATTTCAATAATATATAATAATATATATTATATATTTATATAAAATATATCTTATATGATATATATATCATATATATATTTCTGCAATATTTGCTAACCTGAATTTATCCCTCAGAGATAAAATAACTCACAAAAATTAAGATTCTGGGCATCAAAAGTTGAGGATCAGCCCCTGACATATGATAAATGTCTCCAAGGTAAATTTCTAGCTGAGGTTCAACAAGCCTTCCCCATATTCTACACTTCTGCGTCACCATAAACAATACACCTTCTATTTGAAACTTCAATACAAAGTACTTCAGTCTCAAGAGAAATCATTATGTATTCATTCAATAATTGATAAGTATTATTTTAATTTAGCCAGACTGTTGGCTATTACATTGCACACTGCATCCACAAAATAAGGTTTTCCAAACTGAGTTGTAGAAGATAGTCAAAAGGAAGAAAAACATGTTTCCAAGATATCCTAAGAACAACCTGAAATTGAGATAAATATACTATTATTTGAGGGTTATAGACTCAAACTTGGCTACTCAACATCGTCAGTTTCTCCACCTTCATTTCTGCCTTCCTCCTGTTCTTGGGCGCAGTATACTTCCATCACTGGCCACTCTCATACACAGAGTGAGTTTCAACAAAGTGACATGCACATGGCAGAGGGCCATTCTTCCACTACTCTATCTTATGAGAATTTCAAGGCACTGGTCTCATTGCCGTCTAGGTAAATGGCATCTGGAATTGCACAGTGTACAACCTGCATGACTGTGACTTTGTTGCGTATGATAACAACCTTCTAGTATATTTGATTGCATACAGTTTAGGTTTAAACTACTCCTGTCTATTCACTTTGTCTTTTGAATTCTTAAAAAGTGTGAAAGAACTGTAATTACAGACAATTAAGGGGCAAAAGTCTCCAACGTACACATATTTACTAAAAACAATCAGTGATGAAATTAATGTTCAGGCTCAGTAAAAACCACAGGGCTAAGGAAGTTGTTTACATCATTCCTCAAGGTTCTGAAAGAAGTAAACTGCATCAAGAGGAAATATTGCTTTGTGTCTGGGGCCAAGGCTTGAGACATGAAGGTTAAATACAAGAAATTGCTTGCTGTGGATTTAACTGTAGTCGATAATTCCAGAAAGCACACTATATTTTCATTCTCTGGAAATTAGCTTCTGTAAGGTTCCAGTGTGTGTGTGTGTGTGTGTGTGAGAGAGAGAGAGAGAGAGAGAAAGATGGAGGGAGGGAGGGAGAGAGGGAGGGAGGGAGACTGGATATATGCAAGAATGTCTCATTTCCTTCAATCAGCAAAATCCTTTTGAATAGAAATTGATTGTGGTGGTGGTTATGAGCTCCTTTTAGCTTAAAGGTAGCAATTCTCCACCCCATTAATTCCCTATTCAAAGTTTGTCATTATTTAAACACCTCTGTTTGTCTCCTCCTCAAAGTTGCTGATTTGGAAAGAATCCTGCCACATTCATTAACCATTGAAGCAGGCAGGACTCCTGTTGCATTATCTTATTAAATGACTGGTTGCTTTTAAAATGCCTTATAAAATGAAAAAAAAGCACAAGATCTGCTTCCTGTCATGAAATAACCACATTGATTAAAAAAACAAATCCAGCAAGATGGCTTCAAAATTTGCTTTTGCCAAATTGGCAATGACTGTGAAAACTCTTAAGATTGCTGTAAAATAAATAGCTCCAAGATGAAACTCCAGCAACAACTATCATTGTGAGGTAGGAACAGCACTAAAATAAACAGTATGATGAGAAGAATCTGGCAAGGCAGAATGGTCTGAACCATATGTTAAAGATGCTTTAGAGCATTTAAGGTGAGTATGAATTAGAGAACTAAGGAACATAATACCAACAAATTGGGCATGTCTGTTACTCACTGGTCTTGATCTGTGCCCCGTTCCTCTAATGTCTCTCCTTCAGGCCAGTCTCCACACTGCCACCAAAACATTTTCTTAAATATTAGTTAATTAAAACTGCTAGATGCTTCCCTCCTACTTACAGATCAAGTCCAAACTTTGGCATTGTGTGCAATGCCCTCTGTGTTCCTATTTCTTTGTCTCTTTGGGTAACGACACTCTCCTGCCCACAGTGGAGCCCCAAACCCTGCAAATTCTCTCTGCATCTCTGTGTTGTACTCTAAATCACAGGTGGTCCTTTCTACCTGGTGTGCACTTCCTTTTCTGTCCTTTAAAGTCAAGTTCAGAGATAATCTCCACAGGGTCCCTCCTCAGACTCCTTTCCCTCCTGTAAATGTTTTGTTGTACCTATCATCCTGGTAGGATGAGAAACTGGGGGAGTCATCTGCTGGAAGTGGGTATGTGAGACTGGGGTAATTGCCTTTAAGTTTTGGTTGGTTATCAAAGACACCGACTTAGATTGGATGTTCATTTAGGGGAGTTAGCGATGCTGATGGAGATTATGTGCTGAAGCCCTCTCAGCCAGTCTTGGCAGCCATGAGTTACACAATGTTTGTTTACATCTTCCACCCATGCCTGAATTTGAGCCCTTTTGGGGCAGAAGCTTTTTCATTTCTGCATTCCTCTGGCTCACAAGATCAGACACTCTGAAGTATGCAAGAAGTGCTGGCTGAATTGAATATTTCAGTCAACCAGAATAAGCATATTTTGAATATTTAAGTCCTAATGAACAAATGCATAACTTTCCTGAGAAAATAGCAATAGTTCACTAGAAAGTGAACCGATCTTTAGGACTCATAAGGAACTGGACACATATTTCATTTAATCCTCACAAATAACTCTGTGAACACAGACCATGGCATAACAGAAGGCACAGTCAGACAAACATGAGAGATTATTAGCTTCTGCCTTACCTCCTCTCCCTGAGTCTGGCTTCATTTCTCATCCCTCTCATGCCATGCTGTCACCAGGCAAATGCTGTGTCACAACCAACACAAGCTCTATGGCTGTAAGCTGAGAAATCTCACAAAATGACTTTCACAAGAGTGAATTTGCCATGGACAAAGGCTTAGACCTTAGTCCTGGAGGTTCAGAAATTCACTTAAAAATTCACTTACTTGTCAGGATCTTAATATCTCCCCTCAAGGAAGATTTTCCTGAATTAAAAAACGTGGACTCCTTCTAAATGGTCCCACACGGTTCTGCATTTACCTCTGTCCAAGCTTTAAGTCCATATATTGTTAACAGCCATGTCTGTCTTATGAGATTACTGACTTCTTGAAGACAAGGTTCGTCCTGTCTATCTATATCTCCTCTGTAAGTAGGATGTCAGTATAGCTTTGATAAATAATGAATGAATGCATGTATTCAGTTTGGAGATGTTTAATCTTTTGAACAAATGTCATAAGATTCTGAAATCTAAAACTGTATTGTCAATTTAACAGTTTCACTGGAAATATAGCTGTCAAGCTATAGTAACTTCACTACTTTGGTCACAGTGTGTGTGGCGTCTGATCTGCCCATCTCCAAGATGACTCTGTCACAGCCACATTTAGCCCTGTGACTCTTCAGTTGTGTGCTTTCATCGCAGACCAAACTTCTGTTCTCCTGGACACACTCTTTTCTATGTACGTATACACCTCCGGTCATATTTCTGTTGATTCTTAAAAGCTCAGAAGTCATCCTAGCTCCTCAAGATGGCCTTGCATATATACTCCTGATCTATTGCATGCTGATTTATAATTTAACTCTCAAGAGGGAATTCTCAAGGAGCAAACTGGCTTTAATTACTTATTGTCACCATATATAGTAGTTATTGTTATTTCTTCTATTTTAATATTAAATAAATAAAATAATACCTAGAAAGATCAAATTCATAGAACAAGATCATACAAATTTTAAGGGGCAAAATTTGGGTAAAAATTGATATTTTTTTGCTTCCTAGTCCATGCTGCTTCTCTCATTGAAAAAAGCAAAACACGTATTGTTGATGTATAATGCATAGTGAATATATAATGAAAGCTTCACACCTCAATGAATTTCTGAGCACCAACCAGACCAAGCATCACCATATTCTGAGTAGCCCATAGGCTCCATTAGCTTCCAGTCACTACATCACCCACACAAGGGGCGTCCACCATCTCGAGTTCTAAGAACATAGATTGATTTTCTCTAATTTTACACTTTACATGAATGGGTGTGCATATTTTGCACCTGTCTTCTTTCACTCAACATTATGTTTATGGCATTTATCCATACAGCTGCAGCTGTTCATTCTCATGGCTGTATAGTATTCAATTTTATGAAAAGATCACTATTTATTTACCTACCTATTCATGATGGGTATTCAGATTGTTTTAAATTGGGGCTATTATGAATAGAGCTACTGAATGTTCCTTCCCTCCAAATTCTGACCATACATATCAAATAATTTTAGAGACAGAAGCACAAATTCATGGCAGAATGAATCAAGCCATTTATTTTGAAAATACTGGCTTTACCCTAAAATGTCAAGGGTGGAGTAATATTCCAAAAATGACTAATTAGCAACAGTAAGAGGTTAAAGGGGAAAAAAAAACATGATCATCTAAAGAGATACAAAATTTTTCAATAAAGTTTACTGTTGAGTCTCAATAAAAACTTTTAGCAAACTAAGAGCAAAAGGGAAGTTTCTTAATATGTTAAGGGGCTAGAAAAAGACAGAAAATCCTCCTCTGCAACAAGACAAGGGTGCTACAAGACAAGGGTGCAACAAGACAAGGGTGATGTCTCTCACTACTATTCATTATGCTGAAGGTAGGGTTATGCTAACCCTAGCTCTAACCAGTAAGCACAATAAGATGTAAAAAACAAAAGTTGTAAGGATAATGAAGGAAAAAATGTTTCATTATTCACAGGTAATATGATAAGAACATGGAAAATCAAAAATTATACTCATAAAATATTAGAAATAATAAGAATCTAGCAAGTTTCCTGAGTGTAAAATAGATTGTTAAAAGATCATTGCACTTCAATATATGAGCAAAACCAAGTAGAATAAATAATTTAGTTAAAAAGATAGAATTTAAATAACATTTTAAAAATAAATTATCTGAAAATTTAAGAAAAGAATGCTTATAAATGACGGAAAGAGATTGACAAAAGACTTGAAGAGGTATTTCATTGAGGAAGCCTCTGTAATATAGAAACAACATATGAAAAGATGCTCATTCTCATTAGTAGGCAGGGAAATTAACTACAATACATTCTCTTCCTACCAGATTTGCAAAAGTTAAGTGTTTTTAAGGATATGGAGTAACAAGTACACTTATGCACTGCTGGTAGTGTATAATCACTTCAGAAAATAATTTAGCATTGTTTGATAAAGTTGATTTCATTCAGTGAATGCAACTCAACTATTCCACCAGTAGAATATACCAAGGAATTACCCTAGAGAAACACTTTGACATATACAAATGTCTATCCACAGTAGAATTGAAAAAAAAAGGAACAATAATATGATAGATTACTATGTATCAGGGGATTTGAATGCATTTCAGCTGCCTGTAAAAACAAAGATAAATGTCAAGAACAATACTGAACGGAAAAGCAAAGTCAAAGATGAATATATACAGTGTGATTCCATTTATATAAAGTTTGAGCGCAGGAACAACTAAACACTGTATTATTTACACACAGACCCATATTTGGTAAGCCTATAAAGTAAAGCAAACACAAAAATCAGAATAATCATTACCAATTAGAAAGGAAAGAGTGGCATATGATTTTAGAAGGATACATAGAGAACATGAAAGGTAACAGCAACCATCTTTACGTTCTTCACCTACATGGTGAATACCTAGGCAGGGCAGATATTCAGCTGGTAGAAACTGGTAAAGCTGGACTGATATATCCTTACTGGTTGTAAAGATCTGTTTCCAGAGACCTCTGAGTTTCCCCACTCCCAAGCACTTGCTTGCTCCAACATTGAGGTATGAATTAAATTGCATATAATTTAGTTATTGATATTTTGGGTTTATAGCAATTATGGTACTATTTATTTTCTATGTGTCTCACCTATTTTTTCTTTTTTTTTTTCACTCTGATTTTTTTAAGCTCTTTATTGGAATATAATTGCTTTACACTCTTGTACCAGCTTTTGAGGTATACCAAAGTGAATCAGCTGTATTTATACATATATTCCCATATCCCCTTCCGCCCACGACTACCCCCCACCCTTCGCATCCTGGCCATCCAAGGCATCACCCATCATCGAGTTGATCTCCCTTTGTTATACAGCAACTTCGCACTAGCAATCTATTTTACACTTGGTAGTATATATATGTCTATGCTACTCTTGCACTTCGTCCCAGCTTCCCTTTTACCCCCGCCGCCCAACCCCATGTCCTCCAGTCCATTCTCTGCATGTGCATCCTTATTCTTGTCCTGTCACTGAGTTCATCAGTACCATTTTTTTTTTTAGACTCCATATATATGAGTTAGCATACAGTATTTGTTTTTCTCTTTCTGACTTACTTCACTCTGTAAGACAGACTCTAGGTCTATCCACTTCATTATATATAGTTCCATTTCACTCCTTTTTATGGCTGAGTAATATTCCATTGTATATATGTGCCACATCTTCTTTATCCATTCATCTGTTGATGGGCATTGAGGTTGCTTCCATGTCCTGGCTATTGTAAATAGTGCTGCAATGAACATTATGGTCCATGTTTCTTTTTGGATTATGGTTTTCTCTGGGTATATGCCCAGGAGTGGAATTACTAGAGCATATGGTAGCTCCATTTTTAGTTTTCTAAGGAACCTCCAAACTGTTTTCCATAGTGGCTGTACCAACTTACATTCCCACCAACAGTGCAGGAGAGTTCCCTTTTCTCCACACCCTCTCCAACATTTATTGTTTCTAGGTGTTTTGATGATGGCCATTCTGACAGGTGTGAGGTGATACCTCATTGCAGCTTTGACTTGCATTTCTCTAATGATTAGTAATGTTGAGCATCTTTTTATGTGTTTGTTGCCATCTGTATGCCTTCTTTGGAGAAATGTCTATTTAGGACTTCTGCTCACTTTTGCATTGGATTATTTGCTTTTTGGTATGAAGCTGCATGAGCTGCTTGTATATTTCGGAGATTAATCCTTGGTCCATTGCTTCATTGGCAAGAATTTTCTCCCATTCTGAGGGTTGCCTTCTTGTTTTATTTGTGGTTTCTTTCACTGTGCAAAAGCTTTTAAGTCTCATTAGGTCCCATTTGTTTATTCTTTTTTTTTTTAAGAACTTTTATTGAGATACAGTTAACAGACAATATAGGCATATATTTAGAGTGTACAATTTGGTATCCCAATCTCCCAATTCATCCCCCCCCAACCCTCCCCACTTTCCCCATTTGGTGTCCATGTGTTTGTTCTCTACATCTGTGTCTATTTCTGCCTTGCATTTCCTCTTTCATAGTTGTTAGCATTTGCTTTATGTGTTGAGGTGCTCCTATATTGGGTGCATATATATTTATAATTGTTATCTCCTCTTCTTGGATGAATCCCTTGATCTTTATGTAATGTCCTTTCTTGTCTCTTGTAACATTTTTTATTTTAAAGTCTATTTTATCTGATGTGACTATTGCTACTCCAGGTTTCTTTTGATTTTCATTTGCATGGAATATCTTTTTCCATCCCCTCACTTTCAGTCTGTATGTGTCCCTAGGTGTGAAGTGGGTCTCTTGTAGACAGCATACATATGGGTCTTGTTTTTGTATCCATTCAGCCAGTCTGTGTCTTTTGGTTGGTGCATTTAGTCCATTTACATTCAAGGTAATTATTGATTTGTATGTTCCTATTACCATTTTCTTAATTGTTTTGTTTTCATAGGTCTTTTTCTTCTCTTACGTTTTCCGCTTAGAAAAGTTCCTTTAGCATTTGTTGTAGGGCTGGTTTGGTGGTGCTGAATTCTCTTAGCTGTTGCCTGTCTGTAAAGCTTTTGATGTCTCCATCGAATCTGAATGAGATTCTTGCTGGGTAGAGTATTCTTGGTTGTAGATTCTTCCCTTTCATCACTTTAAATATATCATGCCACTCCCTTCCGGCTTGCAGAGTTTCTGCTGAGAAATCAGCGGTTAACCTTATGGGAGTTCCCTTGTATGTTATTTGTCATTTTTCCCTTGTTGCTTTTAATAACTTTTCTCTATCTTTAATTGTTGTCAGTTGGACTACTATATATCTTGGCATGTTTCTCCTTGGGTTTATCCTGCCTGGGACTCTCTATGCTTCCTGGACTTGGGTAGCTCTTTCCTTTCCCATGGTAGGGAAGTTTTCAAGTATAATCCCTTCCAATATTTTCTCCGGTCCTTTCTCTCTTCTCCTTCTGTGACACCTATAATGTGAATGTTGGTGCGTTTAACATTGTCTGAGAGGCCTCGTGTTTCAAAGCCCTGGATCATCTTCACCATCATTTTTCTGAATTCTTTTTCTGTAAGGGTGTCTATCTCCTCTTCATTTAGTTGTTTTTCTGGGTTTTTATCCTGTCCCTTCATCTGACACAAAGTCCTCTGCTTTTTCATTTTCTCTATCTTTCTGTGGCTGTGGTTTTCAGTTTCACAAGAAAAAATACTGCAGATACTGCTTGATACTGCTGTCTGCCCTCCTGTGGAGGGAGCTATCTCCCCATTTGTTTATTCTTGATTTTATTTCCATTATTCTAGGAGGTGGGTCAAAAAGGATCTTGCTTTGATGGATGTCATAGAGTGTTCTGCCTATGTTTTCCTCTGGGAGTTTTATAGTGTCTGGCCTCATATTTAGGTCTTTAATCCATTTTGAGTTTATTTTTGTGTATGGCGTTAGGAAGTGTTCTAATTTCATTCTTTTACATGTTGCTGTCCAATTTTCCCAGCACTACTTATTGAAGAGGCTGTCTTTTTCCATTATATATTCTTGCCTCCTCTATCAAAGATAAGGTGCCCTTATGTGCTTGGGTTTACCTCCAAGGTCTCTATTCTGTTCCACTGATCTTCCTTTCCATTTTTGTGCCAGTACCATGCTATCTTGATCACTGTGGCCTTGTAGTATAGTTTGAAGTCAGGAAGCCTCATTCCACCAACTCCATCTCTCCTTCACAAGATTGCTATGGCTCTTCGGGGTCTTTTGCATTTCCATAGAAATTGTAAGATTTCTTGCTCTAATTCTGTGAAAAATGCTGTTGGTAATTTGATAGGGATTGCATTGGATTTGTAAATTGCTTTGGGTAGTACAGTCATTTTCACAATATTGATTCTCCCAATCCAAGAACATGGTATGTCTCTCCATCTGTTTGTATCATCTTTGATTTCTTTCATCAGTGTCTTATACTTTTCTGCATACAGGTCTTTGGCCTCCTTAGGCAGGTTTATTCCCAGGTATTTTATTCTTTTTGTTGCAATGGTGAATGGGAGAGTTTCCTTAATTTCTCTTTCTGCTCTTCCGTTGTTCGTGTATAGGAATGCAAGAGATTTCTGCGCATTAATTTTGTATCCTGCTACTTTACTGAATTCATTGATTAGTGCTAGCAGTTTTCTGGTAGCATCTTTAGGGTTTTCTATGTATATCATGTCATCTGCAAAGAATGACAGTTTGACTTCTTCTTTTCCAATTTGGATTCCTTTTATTTCATTTTCTTCTCTGATTGCTGTGGCTAAAACTTCCAAAACTATGTTGAATAATAATGAGAGTGGGCACCCTTGTCTTGTTCCTTTCTTAGAGGGAATTCTTTCAGTTTTTCCCCATTTAGAATGATGTTGGCTTTTGGTTTCTCATATATGGCTTTTATTATGTTGAGGTAATTTCCTTCTACGCCCATTTTCTGGAGAGTTTTTATCATAAATGGATGTTGAATTTTGTCAAAAGCTTTTTCTGCATCTATTGAGATGATCATGTGGTTTTTATCCTTCAGTTTGGTGATATGATGTATCACATTGATTCATTTGTGTATATTGAAGAATCCTTGCTTCGGAGGGATAAACCCCACTTGATCATGGTGTATGATCTTTTTAATGTGCTGTTGGATTCTGTTCGCTAGTATTTTGTTGAGGATTTTTGCATCTATATGCATCAGTGATATTGGCCTGTAATATTCTTTTTTTGTGACATCTTTGCCTGGTTTTGGTATCAGGGTGATGGTGGCCTCGTAGAATGAGTTTGGGAGTGTTCCTCCTTCTGCTATATTTTGGAAGTGTTTGAGAAGGATAAGTGTTAGCTCTTCTCTCAATGTTTGATAGAACTTGCCTGTGAAGCCATCTGGCCCTGGGCTTTTGTTTGTTGGGAGATTTTTAATCACACTCTCAATTTCCGTACTTGCGATTGGTCTGTTCATATTTTCCATTTCTTCCTGATTCAGTCTTGGAAGATTGTACTTTTCTAAGAATTTATCCATTTCTTCCAGGTTATCCAATTTATTGTCATATAGTTGCTTGTAGTAGTCTCGCATGATCTTTTGTATTTCTGTGGTGTCCACTGTTACTTCTCCTTTTTCATTTCCAATTCTGTTGATTTGCATCTTCTCCTTTTTTTTCCTGACGAGTCTGGCTAACGGTTTATCAATTTTGTTTATCTTCTCAAAGAACCAGCTTCTAGTCATTGATCTTTGCTATGGTTTCCTTCCTTTCTTTTTCATTTATTTCTGCTCTGATCTTTGTGATTTCTTCTGCTCACTTTGGGGTTTCTTGGTTCTTCTTTCTCTATTGTTTTAGGTGTAAGGTTAGGTTGTTTATTCGAGATTTTTCTTGTTTCTTGAGGTAGGACTGTATTGCTATAAACTTCCATCTTATCACTGCTTTTGCTGTGTCCCATACGTTTTGGATTGTTGTGTTCTCATTGTCAGTTGTTTCTAGATATTTTTTGACTTCCTCTGATTTCTTTAGGGATTTCTTGCTTGTTTAATAGCATATTGTTTAGCCTTCATGTGATTGCATTTTTTACAGTTTTTTTCCTGTAATTGATATCTAGTCTCATGGTGTAGTGGTCAGAGAAGATGCTTGAGAAGATTTCAATTTTCTTGAATTTACTGAGGCTTGATTTGTGACCCAAGATGTGATCTATCCTGGAGATTTTTCCATGTGCACTTGAGAAGAAAGTGTATTCTGTAGCTTTTGCATGGAATGTCCTATAAATATCAGTTAAGTCAAGACGGTCTAATGTGTCATTTAAAGCTTGGGTGTCCTTATCGATTTTCTGTTTGGATGATCTGTCCATTGATGTAAGTGGGGTGTTCAAGTCTCCCACTATTATTGTGTTACTGTCGATGTCCCTTTTGATGGCTGTTAGCATTTGCCTTATGTATTGAGGTGCTCCTATGTTGGGTGCATAGACAGTTACAATTGTTATATGTTCTTCTTGGATTGATCCCTCAATGATTATGTAGTGTCCTTCCTTGTCTCTTGTAATAGTCTTTACTTTCAAGTCTAATGTGTCTGATATGAGTATTGCTACTCCAGCTTTCTTTTGCCTTCCATTTGCATGGAGTATCTTTTCCCATCCCTTTACTTTCAGTCTATATGTGTCCCTTGGTCTGAAGGGGGTTTCTGGGAGGCGGCACATAGAAGAGTCTTATTTTTGTATCCATTCAGCCAGGCTGTGTTTTGGTTGGAACATTTAATCCATTTACATTTAAGGTGATTATTGACATGTGTGTTCCTATTACCATTTTCTTAATGGTTTTGGGTTTGTTTTTGTAGGTCTTTCCCTTCTCTTGTGTTCCCTACTTAGAAAAGTTCCTCTAGCAATTGTTGTAACGCTGGTTTGGTGGTGCTGAATTCTCTTAACTTTTGCTTGTCTGGAAAGCTTTTGACTTCTCCTTTGAATCTGAATGAGATTCTTGCTGGGTAGGGTATTCTTGGCTGTAGGTTTTTCTCTTTCAGGACTTTCAGAATATCCTGCCATTCCTTTGTGGCCTGCAGAGTTTCTGCAGTAAGATCAGCTGTTATCCTTATGACTTTTCCTTTATATATTATTTGTTGCTTTTCCCTTGCTGCTTTTAATATTTTTTCTTTGTGTTTAATTTTCATTAGTTTGATTAATATGTGCCTTGATGTATTTCTCCTTGGGTTTATTCTGTCTGGGACTCTCTGTATTCTTGGACTTGATTAATTATTTCCTTTCCCATGTTGGGGAAGTTTTCCACTATAACCTCTTCAAATATTTTCTCAGACCCTTTCTCTTTTTCTACTTCTTCTGGGATGTCTATGATTCGAATGTTGGTGTGTTTAATGTTGTCACCAAGGTCTCTGAGACTGTCTTCCATTCTTTTTATTCTTTTTTCTTTTTCCTGCTCTGTGACAGTTATTTCCCCCATTCTATCTTCCAGCTCACTTATTCCTTCTTCTGCCTCAGTTATTCTGCTGTTTATACCATCTAGAGTGTTTTTAATTTCAGTTGTTTCATTGTCCATTACTGTTTGTTTGCTCTTTAGTTCTTCTGAGTCCTTATTAACTGTGTCTAGTCTTTTCTGTATTTTGTTGTTGAGATTTTGGATCTTTTCTATCATTACTCTGAATTCTTTTTCAGGCAATTATTCTATTTCCTCTTCATTTGTTTGGTCTTGTGAACTTTTTCTTGCTCCTTTGCCTGCATGGTGTTTCTTTGTTTTCTCATTTTGTCTAATTTATAGGATTTGCTGTCTCCTTTGCCTACGCTGCCTATGCTGCCTAGTAGTAATGTGTCTTGTTTCTGCCCTCTGGCCATTATGGTGGGGTTTATCCATTGTCTTGAGTAGGCTTCCTGTTGGGGAGAGATCTCGTGTCTGCTTTCTGGTGTGTGGCTCTGTGTCTTTTCTCTCTGATCAGCAGGGCTGTGTCAGGTGGTGTGTTTTGGTGTATCTGTGAGGTTAATATGGCTTTAGGTAGCTGTGTGCTGATGGGAGGGTTTGTGTTCCTGTCTTGTTTGTAGTTTGGTGTGAGGTGTCCAGAACTGGCAGTTGCAGACTGTCAGGCGAAGCCGTGCTTTAGACTCTGATACAGGGCTTTGTGAGAGTTCTCTGCAGTTAATCTTCCCTGTGTCTGAGGACTCACTTGTAGTCTAGCATCCTGGATTTGGTGCTCCCTCCCCAGAGCCTCCTACTTGACCTCTGATGGAGTAGTCCAGACTGCAAAGGTTGCTTGTCCCAGCAATAAAGGGGTTTAAAGAAGACTGTCCAAGCCCCAGACTAATGGCAGATTGTTGAGTAAAACAAATACCAAATCAAGGAAACACATGTATAAGACACAGAAATCCTGAATCCAATAGAACATAAGGCACTAGAAAGACCTGACAGAAGAACACCAGTGTGCCATCAGACAATCAAAGGGAAAACCAACAGAAATTCAAAACCAAAACAGAACAAAACAAAAACAGAAACAAAAACAAAACAAAACAAAATAAAACAAAACAAAAGCAAAACACCACACACACACCAACACAAATCCAGGGAGATTTTGAAAGCTAGGATTAAATATAATAAAGAGCAAGTGTACCATCAGATGGACTGAAGATTCTCAGAATGAATCAGACAATTATGCTAAGAACTAAAGACAAAACTTAATAATAAATACCAAATCAGTATATCATCTGGAGAATAAAGCTAGGAAACAGAGCACACTGTATATATTTCTTATAAGTATATTAAGATAAAATAAACTAAAAAAGGATAGAAGACAGGGCAACAGAAGAGCACAGTGTAACTGGAAATATGAAAAGAAAAAGAAAGAAACAGAAATGTATAAAAGATAGAGATGAAAATAAGATAGGAGAAATACAGTCAGCACTACAAAATACTTAGCTACAAATAGAAATATATAAAAAGGCTAAAGATAAAAATAGAATAAAAAATAGAATAATAAAATGTTATAAAACATGTAGATCCCTAGGAGTAAGACCATAATTAAGAGAAAAAAAAAAAAAACTAGAACTGACCCCAGAATGGACCAGATCAATAGAATTAATAATAATATTTCTGTTTCCTTGTGGTCTCAGCTGTGTGTCCTTCTACCCACCTTGAGTTTTTTGTAGTATTCTGCGACCAGCAGAGCTTCCTTTATTGTTCCTCTATAAGTGCTGGTGTGTGGGGAGAGAGAAGGTACAATTGTGGCTCCTTCCCCTGGGAGTGAGTGAGCAGTGGCGCCATGCCTGGGTCATGGCCACTTGGGTGGCTCAGGCTGGGAGAGCAACTCCAACCACGGATCCTCCCCCCTGCTATGACTCCACCCATGCACCCTGCCTGGGTCACGGTGGCTCAGTTGGCCATGGTGTTGCCTGTTGCAGAGGGACGCTGGCAGCTCAGGTAAACAGAATGTCTCCAGAACTGGTCTTCTCTGTGGGCTTTTGGCTCTCAGCTGCAGGCACTCTAGGCCAGCCATGCCCGGGAGCCTTTGTTATCCCTGAGTGTGTTAGCTAGGCCCACAGAGGTCCTTCCTTTGTCCATTGCAGGCACCAAGAGAAAGTCTACACCCGCGGCTCCTTCCCCCTGCTTGTGAGTCAGCAGTGTCGAGCCACCACTACGGGCGTGAAGCTTTCCAAGGTAGGCACTCTCCACTGAGGATTTCTTCCCTCCTGTCCTCTCAGTCTGTCTCCCCGCTGCCAACAATGTTTCTCACCCTGAACCAGTTTTCCAGTTCCCACATTCCAGCTCTTAGACCCCTTGTGCAGCTGTGAATCAACATCTTAGTTCAGACACTCTGAGCCATGGTGCGGACCCTCCATGTGTTTCTCACTCCCGTCTGCCACAGCTCAGCCACTTCACCCTCTTTGAACAGTCTTGAATGCCTTCCTTCTGACCCAGGGAAGTTCCGCATTGGAGAAGGGGTTTCCCCATCAGATAAGGGACATTTCCCTGAATTCGGCAATCTCCTCTCTGTTTCAGATCCCCCCGCCCTAGGGTGTGGGACCTGTTCCTTTCTTTTCTTCTCCTCCTCTTTTTCCTTTTTTTTTTTCCTCTGTCCTACCCAATTATGTCAGAATCTTTGCAGTCCTTCCTGGTGTCCAAGGTCGTTTGCTGGTGCTTAGCTTGTTCTCTGTGGGAATTATTGCATCTTTTGGTGTATTCCTGGTGCATCCTTGGAAAGGGATGCATTTCACTTCCTTCTACTTCACTGCCATCTTTTTCCTATTTTTTTCTTTTAAAAAGAGTTTTATTGAGATATAACTGACTTTCAATAAACCACATATATTTAAAGTGTTCAGTTTGATTTTCTTATTGGTCATCTATTTTGTACATATTTTGTATATATGTCAATCCCAATCTCCCAATTCATACCATTCCAACCTCCCCACTGCTTCCCCCCCCCCCCCCCGGTGTCCATGTTTGTTCTCTACACCTGTGTCTCTATTTCTGCTTTGCAAATAAGCTCATCTGTACCATTTTTCTAGATTCCACATATACGCGTTAATATACGATATTTGTTTTCCTCTTTCTGGCTTACTTCACTCTGCATGACAGTCTCTAGGTCCATCCATGTCTCTGCAAATGATCCAATTTCATTCCTTGTTATGGCTGAGTAATATTCCATTGTATATATGCACCACATCTTTATCCATTCATCTGTCAATGGATGTGTCTCACCTACATTTATATAGCTTAGTTTCTCTTTTCCTGACTTGGTTTGGTATTTATTTATTATTCCATTCTATACTTTTTTTTATCCTTTAGGTAAACAATTCCTGTATTTTTTTTATTAGTGGTTACTCTAGAAATAAAAACATGTATATTTAACTCAGCACAATCTCCCTGTGTTAATACTTTATGATCCCTGAAACAATGCTGAGAAATTTACAGCAGTTTAACTCTATTTCACTCTCAACTTTGTATTATTGCTGTTCTATATTTTGCTTCTCCATAGACTGTAAACTCCACAAGGCAATGTTGTCATATTGTTTTAAGGTTAGTATTTTTTAATTATCCACATTTTTAGCCATTCTGCTGCTCTTCATTCCTCCTGCAGTCTTGTGTATCCATCTGAGATCCTTTCTCCTTTAGCCTGGAAACATTCCTTTAGTTTTTCTTGTAGTGAAAGATCTTCTGGCAATGAAGTATTTCAGATTTTGTCTGCTGAAAAGCACTTCTTTTACCTTCATTTTTAAAGAAGCTTTTTCACTTGTTATAGAATTCTAAGTTGGAAGTTTTTTCTTTCAGTATCTACAATGTCATTCCATTTTCTACTGGTTTCCATATTACCTGCTCAATAGTCAGTGATAAGACTTATTGATCCTCTGAACTTAATGTGTCCTTTATAAAGTATTTTTCCAGTTATTATATTTTTCAGTTATATAATTAGTTCAATTTTTTTTTTTTTACAGACTTTAACTCTCTGGTGAAATTCTCTCAACTTCAATAATATTTTTCTCCCAACTACAATCTTTTTCTCCAACATATTAATAGCAGTTTATGTTCTGTAATAGTCTTTGATTAAAACACTTAAGTGTATGGTTTTTGAGATACTAGCAATCCTTTATAAAATAAAGAGGTAAAATTTCTCATGGCTTGTCTTCCACTCTCTCTAAATCTAACTTAAGATTCTTGTTCCCTGAGAATTCTTTAAGTTTGGAGTTACCTGGAGGAGGGGGAAGTTTCTTCACATAAAAAAACAGTTATCCTTTAATTGCTTAGATGGATGTTATTATTTTAATATCATATGTATCTGGCCGACACAACCAATATCCTTTCCAACTCCGTTCCTGACTTCTTTAACTTCAAATTATCTTCCTATCTCACTGCTGAGAATGTAACTGAATGGCAAACTATAGGGTTAAACACATTATGATTGAATTAAAACACAGCAAAGGCAATTTGATTCTTTGCCAAAGGTGTGTTTCTCCAGTTAAATGTGAGCAAGTGCTGTAGATCAACTGCTTCCTATGGGCCTGTGTCATTGGTCTGGCAAGCTGGTAGATTCCTTGAAAGCAAAGGTAGGGCCTTAAATTCTCTTCAATTCTCTTGACACTGCCTTTTGTATATATGATAAAATTTCAAATTTTGGATGTCTGTTGTAGCTATCCAAAATATAACACAACATGCAGAAGAAATTCTATGTCACTTCAGAACTTAAGATTTTTTTAACAAACCCTCTAATTATCTACTAATTAAATTACTAATAAAATCTCAGGAATGAGATTGCACCACAAATACTTTTAAAGAAGAGATATTTCCAACAGCATCAGGTAAAGCTATTGAAAGTGAGTAAGCAGCCTTTTACTATATCACATTGGCCACTGTTCCCTTCTATAAGAAAAGTCCAAGAGAATGTGGTTTAGACAAACCACTTACTGAATATAGTTTTAAGGGCAGTCAGCACAGAAGAGTTGAAGTTTTCATAAAGCATCGTATTGTAGTACTTGGTGGGGGAAGGAGCACGTATAAGGTAATTAAAATTAGCTGATGTCATAGGCAAATTCTGAAATTGCAGAGGCTTGGTACAATAAGGATTTTTCCCCCAAAATTAAAACCCATTGTAGGCTTGGTGACCCACTCCATCATGAGGCTTTGCTATCCAGAACACATGATGTCAATGTCACCAGAGCACAGCAGACAGGGCTGGAGGAACCATAAAATATTTTTAAGCACTGGAATCACTTTGCACATTTCCATTGGCTGGAACCCAGTCACGAAGCACAAGCAACTACAAAGGAGGCCCAGAAATGTAGAGAACAAATGGATATTTGGTGATTTAACAGTTTGTTCTACAGAAGTGATGTCAAATTGAATCTTTGGCTTGGATTTTTAACGCTTCTATTATTAGATGGGTTAGAAACAGAGAAATCTGAGTGAAGATAACAGGAGTTGTGATTTTATAAAGCAAATATTTTCCTTTATTCACTTAATAAGCATTTATTACTGAACTACTATAAGCATACAACCCTGTTTAATACAATAAAGTAGAGATAAAGGTAAATCAGTCTTAAATATTTTTCCTTAAGAGGTATGGAGTCTAAGAGCAAAGATAAAGACATGCTGCAGAATGTTTACTAAATTTTCATTTCTTTCATCTCCACAAACTGATGCTTTTGCATTTGTTAACAAAAGTAACCAAAAACACAACATTAATTAACTTAAACATTATTTCAGGTGCTTCATTTTCTATTTAAAGTAGGAATTATATTTTTATCAATGTCTATAGGTTAAAAATTCAGCTGTCAAAGTAGCATAAAAAATGAAGATAGAAAGCTTTCCTATTTTTGTTTTAAGTTGATGGGAAGAGCAGTAAATGCCTCAGGGCATTTTCCTCCTGCCACTGATTGACCATGAGACCTTCAGGAAGTCAGTTCAACCCTAGGTATTTGTTCAGATGTGTTCCGGAAGGTCTCTTCCCAGTGTAGATTCCAAGTTTTGGGTTTCTTTTCAGGTTCGTCTTCATTGTTTCTCCCTGTCTTTCTGTTAAAATACCTTCCTCCAATTCTGCCCAGGAAGGCATCCTGGTACCCCTAATGAGTTTGACACCCCAAACAGAGGCCCAGTCTCTGGAATCTGGACTTTCCTGAATCCCTTCTTTCTCTGCTTTCATGTGTTCCTGTCCTGTGGCCCCTTCTCTCAATCCTTATTTTCTACTTCCAAGAACTTAGCTACTCAGATAAACTAATATGTACCCATATGTTCATGAACCCATTGCTTTGTTCCCATCTCAAGTAACACAAATGCAGAACAAGTATAGTTTTCTGGAGGAAATTTCTTCCCACAAAAGAGCACTGCTAAGAGGGCAAATATGAGGTTCCTTGGGTGGTGGGAGGACAAGAGAAGTCCTGCATCTCTGGCCACTCAATTGTCTGTTCTCATGACAGAGAATGGACATGTCATAAGATGATTTTGCTATAGATAATTTCATGAAAGAACACTTGCCACCATATCCCCTCCCTTCAATAGCACCTCTCCATTTAGTCCAATTTAATATCCTGCTGAGCGTACATTGGTTATATAACAGTACACAATGAAAGGGTGTTGAAATTTTATCAAATACTTTTTCACATGTAAGGAATCATATGGTTCCCTCCTTTCTTTCATAACTGTGCTGAATTATGTCAACTGATTTTTTAATGTTAAGCCAAACTTGCATTCTGGGAATAAACCCAACTTTTTATGATATGTTACCATTTTTACATATTCCTAAATTTGATTTGCTAATATTTTGTTTAGGATTTTTGCATTTGTAATTTTCCTTTCTTGCAACGGCTCTGTAAGTTTTTGTATCAAGGTTATACTGTACTCATAAATAGAATTGGGAAATATTTCTTCCTTTTCTACTTCTCTAGAAGACTTCATGCATATTTAGTGTTATTTCTTACTGAAAAGTTTGTAGAATTCATTGCTAAAGCCATCTGAGCCTGAAGCTTTTTTTATTGAATGGTTTTTAATTATATATTTTTATTTTATATTTCACTATTAAGATTTTATATTTCTTTGTATCAGTGTTTTTGTTTTTTTTTTGCTGTATTTTTTTCAAGGAATTTTTTCATTTCATTTAAATTTTCAGATTGATTAGTATAAAATTGGTTATAATATATTTTTAATCATTTTTTAATGGGTAAAATATCTATACTGTTTCCTTTTTCATCTTTGGTGTTTATAATGCACAACCATCTTTCTTTTTCTCTTGATCAATCTTCCCAAGAGTTTTTCATTTTTATTAAACTTTTCAAAGAAATAATTTTTGGCTACGTTGATTTTCTCTATTGCATTTTTTTCTTCCATGTCAGTCTTTGAGTTTAATTTGTTATTATTTTTTCTAGTATAGTTATAAGGACACTTAGCTCATTGATTTTCAGCCTTTCTTATTTCTCATGCATGCATCTGGAGACAGGAATTTCTCTCTAAACATGGCTGGCCTTAGTGGCATCACAGGTGAATAATATTATCATTTAATGAAATATATATATTCTAATTCCCACCGCAATTTCTTCTTTGATCCATAGTGTGCAGAAAAGGGTTAATAAAGCAAGCCTGGCCACTGTCCTTTGAAAGGCCTGTGAGCAAAGTTGACCCTTGATTGGCATCTGGGAACTTAGATCTGGGGAGTTTCCACCATTCCCAGAACTGATAAGAGTGGCTCATGAAGTCTAAACTACACAAACAGTATGGTTTATGCTGTCACTTGCTGTCCTCCTGGGAGTCTGGGATTTTGGTACATACCAGGGAGAGGCTGGTCTGACCAACCCCCAATAAAAACCCTGGGCACTGAGTCTCTATGAGAGCCCTAGTTGGTAGTAGTTCACATACGCTGTCTCAACATGTTGCTGGGGAAATTAAGTGCATCCTGTGTGACTCCACTGAGAGAGGATTCTAGCAGCTTGTACCTGATTTCCCCCAGATTTTGACCCATTTACCTTTCCCTTTGATGATTTTTTTCTGTATACTTTCATGGTAATAAATCATAGCTTTGAGTATGACTATACGCTGAGTCTTGTGAATCCTCATGGTAAATCACTGAACCTGAGAATGGCCCTGGGGACCTTCAACACACGTGGGTTCAAACGTTTGGGGATTTCTCCCTTTTATGTGCATCTGTTTTGCTTAATTGAACTGTTGTCAGAGAACACATGATGAATGATTCTAATCTGAAATTTGTTGAAACTAGCTGTATTAAAAGTCAATATGAATAAATTTTCCATACATTGTTGTAAGGGATATTTATTTTGAAGTTGTGGGTAGTGTTTCTATATGTCTATTAAGTCAAGTTTGTTAATTTTAGTTTTCACATATTTTATATATGTGCTGATCTTTTTTGCATGTTTTACCAGTTACTTAAAGAAACACATTAAAATGATCTACCATGATTTTGGTTTTTTTTCGATCTTTATTGGAGTATAATAGCTTTACACTGTTGTGATAATTTCCACTATACAACCACAAATGAATCAGCTGTATTTATACATGTATCCACATATCTGTCCCTCTTGAGCATCCCTCCGGAGCATGCTTCCCACCCTCCCTATCCCACCCCCTAAGTCATTACCAATCATCGAGTTGATCTCTCTGTGTTAGGCAGTTGTTTCCCACTAGCTATCTATTATACATTTGGTAGTATATAAATGTCAATACTACTCTTTCACTTTGTCCCAGCTTCTCCTTCCCAATCTCCCCGTGTCCTTAAATCTGTTCTCTACCTCTGAGTCTTTATTCTTCCTCTACCACTGAGTACATCAATTCCATTTTTTTAGATTCCATATGTATGAGTTAGCATGCACTATTTGTTCTCCTCTTTCTGAGTTACTTCACTCTGTATGACAGACTCTAGGTCCATCCACCTCACTACATATAACTCAATTTCATTCCTTTTTTATTGCTGAGTAAAATTCCATTGCATATATGTGCCACATCTTCTTTATCCATTCATCTGTTGATGGACATTTAGGTTGCTTCCATGTCCTGGCTATTGTAAATAATGCTGCAATGAACATTGTGGGACATGTTTCTTTTTAAATTATGGTTTTCTCCAGGTATGTGCCCAGTAGTGGGATTGCTGTGTCATATGGTAGTTCTATTTTTAGTTTTTTAAGGAACCTCCATACTGTTTCCCATAGTGGCAGTACCAATTTACATCCCCACCAACAGTGCAGGAGGGTTCTCATTCCTCCACAGCCTCCCCAGCATTCATTGTTCCTAGATTTTTTGATGATGGCCAGTCTGACTGGTGTGAGGTGATACCTCACTGTAGTTTCGATTTGCATTTCTCTAATGATTAGTGATGTTGAGCATCTTTTCATGTGTTTGTTGGCCACCTGTATGTCTTCTTTGGAGAAATGTCTATTTAGGTCTTCTGCCCATTTTTGAGTAGGGTTATTTGTTTTTCTGATATTGAGCTTCATGAGCTCCTTATATATTTTGAAGATAATCTTTTGTCAGTTGCTTCCCTGGCAAATTTTTTTCTCCCACTCTAAGGGTTGTCTTTTCATCATCTTTATGGTTTCCTTTGCTGTGCAAAAGCTTTTAAGTTTCATCAGGTCCCATTTGTTTATTTTCATTTTTATTTCCTTTATCCTAGGAGGTGGGTCAAGAAAGATCTTGCTGTCATTTATGTCATAGAATGTTCTGCCTATGTTTTCATCTAAGAGTTTTATAGTGTCAGGCCATACATTTAGGTCTTTGATCCATTTTGAGTTTATTTTTGTGTATGGTGTTAGGGAGTGTTCTAAATTCATTTTTTTTTACAAATAGCTGTCCAGTTTTCACAGCACCACTTATTGAAGAGGCTGTCTTTTCTCCACTGTATATTCTTGCCTCCTTTGTCAAAGAAAAGGTGACCATATGTACATGGGCTCATCTCTGGGCTCTCTATCCTGTTCCATTGATTTATATTTCTGTTTTAGTGCCAGTACCATACTGTCTTGATTACTGTAGCTTTGTAGTGTAGTCTGAAGTCAAGGAGCTTGATTCTTGCAGCTCCATTTATTTCTCCTCTAAATTGCTTTGGCTATTCGTGGTCCTTTGTGTTTCCATATAAACTGTATAATTTTTTTGTTCTAATTCTGTGGAAAATGCTGTTGGTAATTTGACAGGGATTGCATTGAATCTGTAGATTGTTTTGGGTAGTACAGTCATTTTCACAATATTGATTCTTCCAATCCAAGAATATGGTATATCTCTCCATCTGATTGTATTGATTTCTTTCATCAGTGTCTTATACTTTTCTGCATACAGGTCTTTGGCCTCCTTAGGCAGGTTTATTCCTAGGTACTTTATTCTTTTTGGTGCAATGGTGAATGGGAGAGTTTCCTTAATTTCTCTTTCTGCTTTTTGGTTGTTAGTGTACAGGAATGCAAGAGATTTCTGTGCATTAATTTTGTATCCTGCAACTTTACCAAATTCTGTGATTAACTCTAATCATTTTCTGGTAGCATCTTTAGGGTTTTCTATATATAGTACAGTGATTTTAAATTTTCTTGCTAGCTGTATCTATTTTTGCTTTGTATATTTGAGGCTATATTATTTCTTGCATCAAATTTAGAGTTGATAACATCTTTCTGATAGATTAACTATTTTACTAAACTGAAACTTCTTATTACTAATAATATTTCTTACCTTAAAAGCTACTTTGATTGATAGTAGCAGTGAAACTTTATCTTCTTACGTGTATGTGTGTGTGTGTGTGTGTGTATGTGTGTGTTTTGCTTAGGTTTGCAGGGTATATATCTTTTGTATTTGGTGACGTATCTTTCTGTATCTTTATATTTAAGTATCCCTTTTGTAAAAAGCATATACTTAAGTTTTGTCTTTCTCATCCAGTCTGACAATTACATTACTAGTACTGTGTTTTTAAACTTAAGCCTACTGTCTTGCTCTTTGTATTCTACTTGTACTACTTCTTTGGGGGAAATAACTAAAGGTCATTATATAAAAATATGGATATTCAAAACTGCAATGTCTTAAGATTAGTTGTGCCCTCAAAGGATGCTTTGGCAAACTTTTTCTTAAATATTTTAGGCTTGCAATTCACATGATCTCTGGTACAAGTAGTCAGCTGCTAATGTGGCCCAAAACATGTAACTAAATAGGCATGGTTGTCTTCCAATAAATTGTTTTTGCAAAAACAGGCAACCAATTCATAGCCAATCTTTCCAACTCTTGTTCTAGAATCAATTACTTTTTTCTTTACTGGACTCCCATGCAGTTCTTCCAATCCTTCAAATAATTTTGCTTTTTATTCTCTCTTTCTGTCTTACTATGTTTTATTGACTTGTTTCCTAATTCACTGATCTCTTCTGTGTGTCTAGTCTGCAGTTAAATCATTCATTGTACTCTTAATTTCAACTATTATATTTTTTACTTATACATTTTTCCATTTGATGTTTGTATAGATTCCAATTCTCTGGTAAAGTTACCCATCCATTCTTTTTCCTTTGAGATATGAATCATAGTTTTGTTAAAGTCTATAGCTATCAACATCAATATCTGAATGTCCTGTGATTCTATTTTATTATATTTTTCTCTGGGTTTTCTGTCACTTGTTAACGTCTTCTAGTCTGCCTGGTAAAGTAAAAATTATGTAGGAAAAGTTATATAGATAATTTAAGGCTCTGGCCAATGCTATATTTTCCAGATAGAATTAACTTTTGCTTTCTTGCAAACATTCAGAATAGGGTATGTCATCTGAATTCTTCCTGGGATAGAGCTAATTTGAAGGTGTGCCAATCTTTTCTGTATACTGGTTAGTTTCTTCTTTAATCTTAATCCTACAGTACAGATCCTGTGGGGACCTAACTAGAAGTCTAGTGGTCCCTTCCCCTTACAGGCTTTGATTCCAAGTTTAGTGTCCCCACCTTTGTGAGACTGTTGGAAACTCAGCTCAGTCTCCCAACCTTTTAGGAAAATCTTTCTGCTCTGATCTGTAGCCTTTAGTTCTGCACTGTTTATGAACTGGTAAATACCTCAAGGGGAAAAGCAATGCATGATTGGGCTTACCTAATATGTTGTTCATTTTTCCAAGATCTTTTCTCAAGTCTTGACTGTGGTCATAGTTTTGATTTAGAGTCTTAAGTGAGACTGTTTAAAGCTTAGCTCAGGATCCCAGGCCTTACCTTCCACAAATTCTCAGCTTCTCAGACTTTTGTTAAAACATCTCAACTGGTAATTCGATTATTTTTTTCCTGAACTTGTATAAACATATTTATCTAGGTTTTATTTCACATGTCTGTCTAGGCTAAGCATTCCCTTTCTCAAATACTAAAACTCTAAGATGGCAAGAGTATTGTCTTATGGGTCTTGACTTCTTGAAAGCACCAAACAGACATCTTTGTTGGTTAGATTAAAATTAAGTACAAAATAGGGAACTCCCTGGTGGTCCAGTGGTTAAGACTTGGGCTCTCACTGCTGTGGACCTGGGTTTGATCCCTGGTCAGGGAACTAAAACACCACAAGCTACTCATTACAGCCCCCATCCCCCAAAAAAATAAAATTAAGTACAAAATAGTCATTCTGGTTGTTTCTTCTTTTTGAGGATGGAGTAAACTATCAATAAATTAAGTCAAGAATTCATCATATGTGCTGCTTTTAGAAAAAAGAGATTTTCTGCAGATGTATAGCTTGTTGAATTATACATACTACTTACTAAATCTTGACTTTCTGATAGCTTTGTGGTTTGTATTAGATCACAAAATTTCAATCTGTGAAACAAACATAAGGGGAAAACGCCAAAATAGAAAAACTAGGTCAGAAAAAAATTAAATGAAAAACAATTTTACATACAAATGAGTAAATGGAGGAAAAACATAAACATATGCGTTCTAAATAGTTGTTGATTTCCTTCTAAATTGCAAATCTATGATCATTTATTTATATAGAAAACTGAAAATGCTTAATATAAAACATATTTAAAGAATACAGAATGGGATTTCAAGTAGAAGTTGACTTTGACTCCAGCACCAAAGTGCCAAATCTGGAGGGAAATAAGAAGAAAGGCTTATAAATTCAGCCAGCCAACTTATTCCAAAAGGTGAACCAAACACTGGTACATAACTGCTTTCTCCAGACCATTGATGTCTGTACCTGCAGCAGCCAACTGCAGGGAACAAAGGGATCAAACTGTGGTGGAGCTATTGCATCAGGAGTTGGCCAGCTACCTTCAAGACACATTCAGATGGAACTTGGATGTTAATGATGTTGGCAGTTAGTGTAGAATTTTCAAATGGATATTTCAATTTTAGCTTGATCTCCAAGGGCCAGATCTCCCTCTAAAGTGGCTGCAAGCTGTGATGCCTTCCATTCACCTCAGGATACAATTGAACAAACCATCCTGAAGTTGGCCAAATCCTCCTCTCTGGCTCCCTACAGACTGACTCTTTTTTTCCACCTAAGCAGGCCAGAAACCAGACTAGAATTCAATAACAAAGACAATTGAGTTTTCTGATTTAGTCAACATATTTTACAGAAGATTCTGTGTGGCAGTGATAGATGTCTGTTCCCCCAAACAACTGTGTTTTCCTTCTGCAACACAGTTGTATCTGAGGAGAGGCTGCCCAGTCTGTGACCCCCTTTCCCAGCACTGCCACTTCCTTCTAAGTGGTACCATGGGACCTGTTCTCATCAATGGAATATAAACAAATGGTGAGTGTCACTTCTAGCCTGAGGTGGCTAGGAAGTGGATATGCATATTCTACCCTCTTCTCCCATCTGTTGGCTGAATACTTTTGCCCCAAAATTTCTCAGAAGGCACTTCTTGAAGGTAATACAATCTCCTCAGGCTGGGTTTCTAAATAGGTAAAAAAATGAACGAATATGTTCACTCTCTATCAAGCAGGAATACACACACTAGACATTCATAGAGCAGTAAAAAGATATCTATTGTGTGAAATTGCTGAGATTTTTGTTTTATGGATATGTTAGTCCAATAGCTAGCATTATACTAACCAATAGTGCCTTTATGGACACCTACACACATACATTCAAAGATAGATAAGCACTCAGGCAATTAACTTACATATTCTCAGAGACTAGCTATCTCAAAACAGCATTCAATTGGAGAAGTACAAGCTTCTGCAGGAGGTGGTGGTGGTGGTGGCTGTGGTGTGTGTGTCTGTAAAGGTTACAGGGATTTGACCTTACACATCTGTGGAAGTTAAGCAGTCTCAGTGAAGCTATTGTCTCTGCATCTCAACCAGGAGCCTGAGGCCTACAGACAGGCTATCTGAAGGCAAAATGCTGGAGAGTGAGGGAAGGCAGGGATAATTTGGAACCCACAAGGACAGACTGGAATCAGTGTCAGTTCTTAATTTCTCAATGCTTCCAGACTTGAATATGTGAGTATATATGGGTCACACCATCACCCTTCATCATGGAGCTAAACACAATGTGACATACAAGTGGGAGAAACTCAAAGAGGATCAGAGGGCAGGTGAAGTTTCTAGCCTGGTTGCTTTCCAATGACAAGGAGGTGAGCCAGCATATAAACAACAATGAGCTACAAAAATATATGACAACCTTGCTTCAAACTTTGGGCATTAAAAGACAAGAGGGTGCTGCATCACTTCCACTCTCCAAATCTCAGGCAAAAAAAAAAAATCTCTTATTGATCATTCTAAAAGAAAACATTTAGAAAAAGAATATCTCGTAACATAGTTGAGTCTAGCCAAGTTGACACATTACAAAGCCCCCATCCATTTTGCTGGTTAAATTACCAGCCAATTGTTGTTCTTTAAAAGATTACTACTCACCTCAGCATAATAAAAGCCATATATGACAAACGAACAGCCAACATCATTCTCAATGGTGAAAAACTGAAAGAATTCCCTCTAAGAACAGGAACAAGACAAGGGTGCCCACTCTCACCATTATTATTCAACACAGTTTTGGAAGTTTTAGCCACAGCAATCAGAGAAGGAAACGAAAAAAAAGGGAATCCAAACTGGAAAAGAAGAAGTAAAATTGTCACTCTTTGCAGATGACATGATATTATACATAGAAAGCCCTGAAGACTCTACCAGGAAACAGCTAGCACTAATTGATGAATTCAGTAAAGTAGCAGGATACAAAATTAATGCACAGAAATCTCTTGCATTCCTATACACTAACAGTAAAAAACCAGAAAGAGAAATTAAGGAAACTCTCCCATTTACCATTGCAACAAAAAGAATAAAGTACCTAGGAATAAACCTGCCTAAGGAGGCCAAAGACCTGTATGCAGAAAAGTATAAGACACGGATGAAAGAAATCAATACAATCAGATGGAGAGACATACCATGTTCTTGGATTGGGAGAATCAACATTGTGAAAATGACTGTACTACCCAAAGCAATTTACAAATCGAATGCAATCCCTATCAAATTACCAACAGCATTTTTCACAGAACTAGAGCAAGAAATCTTACAATTTCTATGGAAATGCAAAAGACCCTGAAGAGCCAAAGCAATCTTGAGAAGGAAAGATGGAGTTGGTGGAATGAGGCTTCCTGACTTCAAACTATACTACAAGGCCACAGTGATCAAGACAGTATGATACTGGCACAAAAATGGAAAGGAAGATCAATGGAACAGAATAGAGAACTCAGAGGTAAATCCACGCACATATGGGCACCTTGTTTTTGACAAAGGAGGCAAGAATATACAGTGGAGAAAAGACAGCCTCTTCAATAAGTGGTGCTGGGAAAATTGGACAGCAACATGTAAAAGAATGAAATTAGAACACTTTCTAACACCATACACAAAAATAAACTCAAAATGGATTAAAGACCTAAATGTAAGGCCAGACACTATAAAACTCTTAGATGAAAACATAGGCAGAACACTCTATAACATCCATCAAAGCAAGATCCTTTTTGACCCACCTCCTAGAATCATGGAAATAAAATCAAGAATAAGCAAATGGGACCTAATGAGACTTAAAAGCTTTTGCACAGCAAAAGAAACCATCAACAAGACAAGAAGACAACCCTCAGAATGGGAAAAAATATTTGCCAATGAAGCAACGGACAAAGGATTAATCTCCAAAATATACAAGCAGCTCATGCAGCTTCATACCAAAAAAGCAAATAACTGAATCCACAAATGGGTGGAAGACCTAAATAGACATTTCTCCAAAGAAGACATACAGATGGCCAACAAACACATGAAAAGGTGCTCAACATCACTACTCATGAGAGAAATGCAAGTCAAAGCCATAATGAGGTATCACGTCATACCAGTCAGAATGGCCATCATCAAAACATCTAGAAACAATAAATGCTGGAGAGGGTGTGGAGAAAAGGGAACTCTCCTGTACTATTGGTGTGAATGTAAGTTGGTACAGCCACTATGGAAAACAGTTTGGAGGTTCCTTAGAAAACTAAAAATGGAACTACCATATGCTCTAGTAATCCCACTACTGGGCATATACCCAGAGAAAACCATAATTCAAAAAGAAACATGGACCATAATGTTCATTGCAACACTATTTACAATAGCCAGGACATGGAAGCAACCTAAATGGCCCATCAACAGATGAATGGATAAAGAAGATGTGGCACATATATACAATGGAATATTACTCAGGCATAGAAAGGAATAAAATGGAGCTATATGTAATAAGGTGGATAGACCTAGAGTCTGTCCTACAGAGTGAAGTAAGCCAGAAAGAGAAAAACAAATACTGTATGCTAACTCATATATATGGAATCTAAAATACTGGTACTGATGAACCCAGTGACAGGGCAAGAATAAAGATGCAGATATAGAGAACAGACTTGAGGACATAGGTTTGTGGGGGAGGGGGTGGGATGCGAAGAGGAAACTGGGACGAAGTGAGAGAGTAGCATAGATATATTTATACCACCAACTGTAAAATAGATAGCTAGTGGGAAGGTGCTGTATAACAAAGGGAAATCAACTCAATAATGGGTGATGCCTTAGAGGGTCAGGACAGGGAGAGCAGGAGGGCATCACGGGAGGGAGGGGATACGGGGATATATGTATAAATACAGCTGATTCACTTTGGTGTACCTCAAAATCTGGTACAAGTGTGTAAAGCAATTATATTCCAATAGAGCTTAAAAAAAAAAGATTGCTACTCTCTTATTCGACAAATGTGCATTGAATGCTGTCTCTTTTCCACTATTTAGGAAGTACTGAACATAAAGATTTGAGTAAAATATATTCACAAATTTTATCAACTCATCATCCAGTGGAAGAAACAAAGCTATAAACAAAATTATGGTGCCGTCGTTGCAATGGTGTCACTACTCATAGACCATCGTGCAAACACAGAGGAGAAGCGGTGTAGGGTACTGATGTTAACAAGCATACTAGACCACCTTGTCCACACCTACATTTACAAATATCCTGGGAAACATCACACTGCCCCAATATCAGCACCTGCCAATCTTCCAGTTTTGCAGTTAGCAACATCCCCTACTGTCTTCCAAAGTTGTTAGATTGAGAGTCATAAGTGTAGGAAGAAACAGTGAACCTCATCTTAACTTTAGAAACCAGAGATGAGGCTAAAAGCAATCACTAGAAGAAAATGACATCAACTGCTTTACTTTAAATTGAAAACAGTATACAGGAGAGGCTAACAAAAGTGAGCAAAGATCTATAGACTTTGTGCAGAGTCATTTTTCATATATATTCACTTCACCAGTAGTATGACTTAGTAATATAACAAGCATAGAACTGACAAGAAATGGGAATTTGGTTTTCCTCCCAACACTGAGCAATAAATTCTGTGTAGGTCCATCATCAAGACATGGAACATACAAAGTGCTTTTCAGATTGTTGAAGGCATTTGGCCAGCATTCCCTGATTAGCCAGCAAACATTAACAAAATTAAAAATCAATTATTATAGCCCTCAGTTTTCAAGTGGGAAAACTGAGGGCAAAGATAGATTTATTCAAGATTAGAAGGATTTATGACAAAATGAGGAACAAGAAGCTGTATCTCTGACTCTTTTTCATGCCCATAGTGCTGGCCTCAGTCACCCTGCAATAACCAGAATGAATTGTAGGTTCAGAATATTCCTCCTGCCATACTTGAATTTACTTGCTACTCTCTTCCTCTCTCCTCGACACCTGGGGATGCGACGAGTGCTTATTTCAACTGGTTTAAACAATTGGAAGTATTATTTCCTGAGGAAAGTGACCCAAGTAAGAGTGCTGTAAATTTGTCGGTCCCAGAGTAAATTAAGCCTAAGTGATCCAGACTCCTGGAATTTGGAACTTCAATTTGCTGCAATCTTGGAAGGATTTTGACTCTGACACTAGAAATCTTTGTTTTTTTAAATCAAAAACACTGAACATAAGTGGTGAAATTTTATTTTTTTGCTAAGTGGTTAATAGTGTACAGATAGGTAGAGTGATATAATTTGTCATCCAAACCAGGGTATTTTGAGAGTGAAAAGAGGACTATTCATTATTATAACCAGAAAGTAAATGGAAACAGGACTTCCTGGACAAACTGAGATGAGCCTGATCAACCTACACTGCAACATGCTTTTTTATTAATGGTTGTGTAGAAACATTTGCACCCATGGTGAACATCCACATCATGTCTATCTTGGTACACTGGCTACCTCATTGGCCCTCACTTTGAGGATCTAAATTTAGATAGCATGTTAGTTTTTCTAGGGCTCTGGTAACAAAGTACCACAAACTAAGTGGCTTAAAACAGGGGTCCCCAATGCCCAGGATTTAATGCCTGATGATCTGAGGTGGAGCTGATGTAATAACAATAAAGTGCACAATAAATGTAATGCACTTGAATCATCCTGAAACCATTCCCTCACCCCCAATCCATGGAAAAATTGTCTTCCACAAAACTGGTCCCTGGTGCCAAAAAGGTGAGGACCACTGCAGAAATTTATTCCCTCAGAGTTCTAGAGGCAAGAAGTCTGCAATCAAGGTACTGGCATAAACCTTCTCTCCCTGAAGAGTCTAGAGGAGAATCTGGTGGCATGCTTTTCTCTTAGCTCCTGTTGTTGCTGACATTCCTTGTCTAGGCATTCCTGCCTCCAGTGTCACAGGGTGTTCTCCCTGGGTCTGAGTCTGGGTCTCTTTTCCTTCTTTCATAAGGACACTACTCATACTGGATTAGGGCCCACCCTAATGACCTATGTTCACTTGATTACATCTGCAAACACTATTTCCAAATAAGGTCACTTTCACAAGTTCCTGGGGTTAGGATTTCAAAGTATCTTTTTAGGGGACACAATTTAATTTCTAATAGGTAGTGATGGTATCAAAGAGCATATGCTTAGAATGAAAAAGTATCAATGGCCTGGTTGCCTCTAGAGTGTACTTTTCAGTCCTTACTATAATTGTTGTTTCTGAAGCCAATGGACCTGTAGAGAGATCAGGGACAGGCTACTGAAAGAGGACACTGGAGAACTGCCGAGCACAGAAGAGGTTATTTCAGTGCAGGGTTCAAATCCACCTGGAGCAAAGAGTCTTTAGGAATATATTGTTCCTCCTTTATGGCATATTCCCTTATTGAAGCATTTCCCCCCTTGAGATAAAGTCCATGAATTTGGGCAACACAAACTTCTGATTATTTCTTAGTTACTATGTTAGGGGAAAATTTGCCACATCTGTTTTAAAATAGCTCTTGGAAAGGCTAGTGATCTAACGCTGGTGGCTGTGAGCTCCAGTGATGCAAGAGGAACACGTGGCCGAGTGCTCACCTTCACAGCACACAGCTAAATATATCCACTGATGCAGTCGATAAATTATTCATGCTATTTCTGTCTAAAAGCAAACTGCCATTTAATGCTTATCAGATCCACTTTCTCCTTCCTATATTCTTGTTTTTTTTCTGCAGACAAACACCTGGGAGAAATCATTATCATATCCTCCTGAGGTATTGTTAGCAGCTCCATGCTGTCATTTCACAGGTTACATTACCCAGAAATAAGTTAATTATTATCTGGAGTGATATAAAATCAGAGGTGAGATGAATTGTTATCTAGAAAAGCAAAAATAAACAAGGGAGAAAATATTCATGCCTTCAGGCATTGGTTTATGTTTATAGAGTATTTCACATTTTATTGTTCAAGTTTATTCCACTAAAGATGCTTAGGTTTTTATTCCTATAATTCATGGAATAATGCATTTTGAGACTTTGTTTATTCACTAACAGTGATATACACACCCCTTTCTCTCAAATGCCAGAATCAAAATTTCAGAGTTTGAAATTACTGTAGATTTATCATACTTTATTGGGAGAAGCCAGTATTGTTATAAGCTTCAGGTTGTATCACTATTATTCCATAGACTTTTTCAGACCTCATTAAAATGGATCCTCTCTCTTTCGTCCAGAAAACTTGCATGTATTTCTAAAGGATTGGTATACTTAATGCAAATGTATACTGTATACTGTGAGGTAAAGTTTCAATTACGCATGCCTTCAACATTGTCATTTTGTATTCTGTGTGTTGGGGAGATTATCATTTACCTTCTATTTTCATGTGTCTCTGTGTAGACATCGAAAAGACAGATTAAGAATGTTTTCAATTAAGGGGTGGGGAATGGCACATTTTAATCATGTTGAGCTTGAAAATGGGGGATAGAGGAGAATCTGATCAATAATAGAGACAATGATATGGTTTCTTGTACCACCATGACACGTAAGGATGACAGCATTGACCTTATACTGGAATGAAATGCCCAAAAACTGCAACAGACCTCAATTTTTAAACACCACCAAATGTCATATGCTGTAGTTAACTCATATTACAACTCCTTTACTCCTAAATATCTTGACAATTGTGGTAAAGCATATATTTTTACATTTGTAGCCAGTTCGACTTACTTTCCTCTCACAGCCTTTTTGTTTTAATATAGAATAATGTGTGAAGGACTGGCTAATTGGTCAGTGAGTGCCTAGTTATGTATCAATAGTATCAGTGCTTTTCCTTTCTTTTTCCCTCCAAAGTCTCTTTAACTACTAGAAATCTTTATGCCAAATAAGATCACCTTAGGAGTATTCTTTGAGAACACCTGTGTTGTTCATTTGCCAGTGTAGCATGTCAGTAATGACCTCAGAAATTGTTCCAAATAGAGTCAATGAAAAGCAAACTTTTGCACATTCTACCAATTCTCTTTATACTTCTTTATGACTCTACTAATGGCTTGATTCCTTGAGCTATTATTGTATTGACCTCTACTGATAGAGAAGATGAAGGAAGGAATGGGAAGTCTGCATCAGGTTACAAGGTCATGGGGCTTGGTGAGGTGATGTGATGGACTGAATGTATCCCCCCAAATTCATATGTTGAAACACTACCCCCCAAAGAAATGGTATTAGGAGGTAGGGCCTTTGGAAGACAATTAGAATTAGATGAGATCATGAGGGTGGAGCCCCCATGAATGGAATTAGTGCCCTTCTAAGAGTCATGAGAGAGTCTGCTTCCTCTTCTTTGTTTTCCATCATGTGAAGATACAATAAATCAGCCATCTGCAACCAGAAGAGGGCTCTCACCAAAAGCTGACCATCCTCATATCTTGATTTCAGACTTTGAGTCTCCAGAACTGTGAGAAATAAAGTTCTGTTGTTTATAAGCCACCCAGCTAATGATATTTTGTTATAGCAAGCTGAGCTAATAGTTTTAACCAGTCCAGGATTCTTCCACCCTCCTTAACCTTATGGAAGAGATTTCATTTGTACATGCTTCATAATGCTATGCAGATAATCTTAAGCTTTGTTATCTCTTTATTTTGGTTAAAGCTCTCCTTGCCTGAACCAGAGGATGATTGCTCCATAAGCTAGTGACCCAAAAGAAGCCAGATCTCTGTGGAACCCGGCTAGGATACCTATCATGTGAGTAATAATAATTATAATAAATATTAGCAGCCAACATTTATTTTTCCAGGCATAATCCTAAGTAGGTTACACGTATTCTCTCACCTGATCTTTATAACCCCCTGAGACAGGTTTTATAATTGCCATGTTTTAGAGAGGAGCAAACTGAGCCATAAGAAGTTAAAACCTAATAAGAAGAAAAACCAGAATGTGAATGTAGGCAGTCTGATTCTAGAACATGTTATCTTAAAGCTATTCTGAACTGAGATAATATTAACAGAGAGGCAAAGAGGAGAAGAGAGGCAGTAATTACAGAAGTACTGGTCTGTGTAGTGATGAGGGCCTCAAAGTGTGATAGCTGAACCACTACGACCACGTTAACAGTCATTGAAGCTGGTGTCTATAGCTGCACATTTTGTCTAACCCATTTCTAGCCACCACAGGTTTCAAAAGTCTTTACTCCACAGTCATTAACATGTCAACCCTGCTTTAACTCAAAAGTATACAAAGCAAGAACAGTTGCCAAGGATGGGAAATTTGGAGAACTGCAAAAATATATATAAAAATCTAGGAGAGGCAGTAAAAAGAATCAATGTTGGTCCCAACCCAAATTTAGGCTAGAAAATGCTTCTACAGTATAAAAAAATTTGGACTTTCTTTAGTGTAAAATCCACAGAGTAATGGTTCCATCCAAGGTGGAGCTAACATCTCCCATGGCAGATAGAGTTTCCTTCATCTTTAGGGCTTCACATCATGGCCATTGAGAACTTAATATCTTGCCAATTGTACAGAAAGCAAAGCTATTGCCAAGAAACATAATTTGGTCCAATGTTAACCCTTGACAGGGATGTCATCATTTGGAAGTCACTGAGAACCAGCATAGCCCAAACCCCTCACCCCCACTCTGTGAGCTACTCATACCACACAACTCCCCATCAATAAAAAACAGGAGTAAAAGAAACTATACTTGGAATGACAAGATGTGACTTTCACAAGGGAAAAAGCAAAAGGAAAAAGAATTAAAGCCAATAAGGGTTAAAACTTGAAATGCATTTAGGAGAAAACAGTCTTCTCTTGATCGTTGCTAGAGTGAAAGGAAAGAGAGATGACAGTGAGGATGATGTTGATGTCACTTGCCATTTGTTGAATATCTAATGTATGAAGCACTACAATAGACACTGATGCCCTATTGTTAGGGATTATTATCCTCATTTTAAAGATAAGAAAATTAAATTTTGGAGAAGCAAAGCAGTATGCCTGAAGCGCAATTTGTGGTGAAGTTCCACAGCCATTCTTTCAGTGGCAAGATTTAAACCCATTTATCTGTTACAACAGGAATTGTACTCTTTGCTGCTAAACTCCACTACCTTTGAATAGAAAATAAGGATCTAATTCCATGTTTCAGATGATTGTAGACAGAATTCACCCACAATGCTGCATTTCCTGCTTGACTAGGATGATTTCAGAAGGCACTAAAGAGCTATCACAAAGAACCACAAGGGCCATGGTCCTCTTGAAGACGGTTCAGAGTCTAACGGTCTTTCATCCCCCACTCATGAGGTGCCATAGAGGTCTGATTATGCTATGTACTTACCACCCTCCTGGCCAAAGCAGTTTAAATAACATTTACCCAACTTTACTGAAAATCCCTTTTAGTTTATCTTTCCCCAGGGATTAATGCAGTTCCTACTGAGCTCACACTAAAGAATGGAGACAAGGAGCCCAGCACCTGAGAAATTTAAACATTTATTTCTGGGACAAGCAATTTAAGAAAATTGAGTTTGAATTTTAGTCACTTTAGAAAATAAGCAGCAAATCAATGATTAGCTTTCTCTTCTAAAATGTCTTGCAGGCTACTGAAATTAGTCCTTTTATAAATTATGAAGTGGTCCCCTGAGAAATTTTGGAAAGTGGATTCCCGGGAGTTCTGTGCACAAATGCTGTTGTTGGCTGACAGGTTGTTAACAGAATCTCCAGGTACTGCCTCAGACAAAGGCCTGACGATTGACACACATTTAAAATGACTCCTGGAAGAAAGATGGCGGTGAAGTAGAAGGACGTGGAATGCATCCCTCTCCACAGATGCATCAGGAATACACCTTAAAAGATGCAATAATTCCCACAGAGAACCAGCTGAACACCAGCAAATGACCTCGGACACCAGAAAGGACTGCAAAGATTCTGACATAACTGCGTAAGACAGAGGGGGAAAGAAATAAAGGAGAAAGAGAAGGAGAAGAAAGGAAAGGGATGGGTCCCACACCCTGGGGTGGGGGGATCTGAAACAGAGGGGAGATTGCCTAATTCAGGGAAACGTTCCTTATCTGATGGGGAAACCCCTTCTCCAAAGGGGAATTTCCCTGGGTCAGAAGGGAGGCATTCAGGACTGTTCAAAGAGGGTGAAGTGGCTGAGCTGTGGAAGATGAGAAAGAGCGAGAAATACATGGAGGGTCTGCACCACAGCTGTGTGTCCGAACTGAGACATCGGTTCACAGCTGAACAGGGTGTCTCGGAGCTGGAACATGGGAACCAGAGAAATGGTTCAGGGTGAGAAACATTGTTGGCAGTGTGGAGACAGACTGAGAGGACAGGAGGGAAGAAATCCTCAGTGGAGAATGCCTACCATGGAAAGCTGGGCAGCCATGGCAGCAGCTCGATACTGCTGACTCACAATCAGTGGGGAGGAGATGCAGGTGTAGCTTCTCTCTCAGCACCTGTGATGAACAAAGGAAGGACCTCTCTGGGCCTGGCTAACACACTCAGGGATAACAAAGACCCCTGGGCAGTGCTGGCCTAGAGGCCCTGCAGCCAAGAGCCAAAAGCCTGCAGAGTGGCCCAGCTCTGGAGACATTCTGTTTACACCTGAGCTGCCAGCGTCCCTTTGCAACAGGCACCTCCAGGGCCAACTGAGCCACTGTGACTGAGGCAGGGCACACCAACAGAGTCGTAGCAGGCGGGAGGAGCCACTATTGGAGTTGCTCTCTCGGCCTGAGCCGCACAAGCCACCGTGACCCAGGCAGGGCGCCACTGCTCGCCCCAGGGGAAGGAGCCACTATTGTACCCTCTCTCTCCCCACACACCGGCACTTACAGATGAACAATAAAGGAATCTCTGCTAGTCGCAGAGTAACACAGAAAACCCAAGGCAGATAGAAGGACACTTACAGCTGAGACCCCAAGGAAACAGAAATATTGTTATTAATTCTATTGATCTGGTCCATTCTGGGGTCAGTTCTAGGGTTTTTTTGTTTTTTTATTGTTTTTATTTTAATTAATTATGATCTTAGTCCTAAGTGATCTACACGTTTTATAACATATTTTTTATTCTATTTTTTATTCAATTTTTATTTTTAGCCTTTTTATATATCTCTATTTCTAGCTAAGTTTTTTGTAGTGCTGACTGTATCTCTCCTACCTTCTTTTCATCTCTATCTCTTATACATTTCTATTTCTTTCTTTTTCTTTTCATATTTCCAGTCACACTAGGCTCTTCTGTTGCCCTGTCTTCCATCCTTTTTTAGTTCATTTTATCTTAATATACTTATAAGCAATATTATCAGTCTGCTCAGTTTCTTTGCTTTATTCTCCAGATGACACACTGCTTTGGTTTTTATTATTAGGTTCTGTCTTTATCTTAGTTTTAACTATAATTGTCTGATTTCATTCTGAGAATCTTCAGTCCGTCTGGTGGTACTCTTGCTCTTTATTATATTTGATCCTAGCTTTCAAAATCTCCCTGGATTTCTGTCTGTGTGTGTATGGTTTTTTTGCTTTGTTTTCTTTGGTTTGGTTTGGTTTTGAATTACTGCTGGTTTTCTCTTTGATTGTCTGATGGCATACTGGGGTTCTTCTGTCAGGTCTTTCTAGTGCCTTGTGTTCTACTGGATTCAGTATTTCTGTGTCTTATACATGTATGTGTTTCCTTGACTTAGTATTTGTCACACTCAACACTCTACCATTAGTCTGGGGCTTGGACAGTCTTCTTTAAACCCCTTTGTTGCTGGGACAAACAACCTTTGCAGTCTGGACTACTCCATCACTGGTCAAGTAGGAGGCTCTGGGGAGGGAGCACCAAATCCAGGATGCTAGACTACAAGCGAGTCCTCAGACACAGGGAAGATTAACTGCAGAGAACTCTCACAAAGCCCTGTATCAGAGTCTAAATCTTAGCTTCACCTGACAGTCTGCAACTGCCAGTTCTGGACACCTCACACCAAACTACAAACAGGACAGGAACACAAACCCTCCTATCAGCACACAGCTACCTAAAGCCATATTAACCTCACAGATACACCAAAACACACCACCTGACACAGCCCTGCTGATCAGAGAGAAAAGACACAGAGCCACACACCAGAAAGCAGACACAAGATCTCTCCCCAACAGGAAGCCTACTCAAGACAATGGATAAACCCCACCATAATGGCCAGAGGGCAGAAACAAGACACATTACTACTAGGCAGCATAGGCAAAGGAGACAGCAAATCCTATAAATTAGACAAAATGAGAAAACAAAGAAACACCATGCAGGCAAAGGAGCAAGAAAAAGTTCACAAGACCAAACAAATGAAGAGGAAATAGAATAATTGCCTGAAAAAAGAATTCAGAGTAATGATAGAAAAGATCCAAAATCTCAACAACAAAATACAGAAAAGACTAGACACAGTTAATAAGGACTCAGAAGAACTAAAGAGCAAACAAACAGTAATGGACAATGAAACAACTGAAATTAAAAACACTCTAGATGGTATAAACAGCAGAATAACTGAGGCAGAAGAAGAAATAAGTGAGCTGGAAGATAGAATGGGGGAAATAACTGTCACAGAGCAGGAAAAAGAAAAAAGAATAAAAAGAATGGAAGACAGTCTCAGAGACCTTGGTGACAACATTAAACACACCAACATTCGAATCATAGACATCCCAGAAGAAGTAGAAAAAGAGAAAGGGTCTGAGAAAATATTTGAAGAGGTTATAGTGGAAAACTTCCCCAACATGGGAAAGGAAATAATTAATCAAGTCCAAGAATACAGAGAGTCCCAGACAGAATAAACCCAAGGAGAAATACATCAAGGCACATATTAATCAAACTAATGAAAATTAAACACAAAGAAAAAATATTAAAAGCAGCAAGGGAAAAGCAACAAATAATATATAAAGGAAAGTCATAAGGATAACAGCTGATCTTACTGCAGAAACTCTGCAGGCCACAAAGGAATGGCAGGATATTCTGAAAGTCCTGAAAGAGAAAAACCTACAGCCAAGAATACCCTACCCAGCAAGAATCTCATTCAGATTCAAAGGAGAAGTCAAAAGCTTTCCAGACAAGCAAAAGTTAAGAGAATTCAGCACCACCAAACCAGCGTTACAACAATTGCTAGAGGAACTTTTCTAAGTAGGGAACACAAGAGAAGGGAAAGACCTACAAAAACAAACCCAAAACCATTAAGAAAATGGTAATAGGAACACACATGTCAATAATCACCTTAAATGTAAATGGATTAAATGTTCCAACCAAAACACAGCCTGGCTGAATGGATACAAAAATAAGACTCTTCTATGTGCCGCCTCCCAGAAACCCCCTTCAGACCAAGGGACACATATAGACTGAAAGTAAAGGGATGGGAAAAGATACTCCATGCAAATGGAAGGCAAAAGAAAGCTGGAGTAGCAATACTCATATCAGACACATTAGACTTGAAAGTAAAGACTATTACAAGAGACAAGGAAGGACACTACATAATCATCGAGGGATCAATCCAAGAAGAACATATAACAATTGTAACTGTCTATGCACCCAACATAGGAGCACCTCAATACATAAGGCAAATGCTAACAGCCATCAAAGGGGACATCGACAGTAACACAATAATAGTGGGAGACTTGAACACCCCACTTACATCAATGAACAGATCATCCAAACAGAAAATCGATAAGGACACCCAAGCTTTAAATGATACATTAGACCGTCTTGACTTAACTGATATTTATAGGACATTCCATGCAAAAGCTACAGAATACACTTTCTTCTCAAGTGCACATGGAAAAATCTCCAGGATAGATCACATCTTGGGTCACAAATCAAGCCTCAGTAAATTCAAGAAAATTGAAATCTTCTCAAGCATCTTCTCTGACCACTACACCATGAGACTAGATATCAATTACAGGAAAAAAACTGTAAAAAATGCAATCACATGGAGGCTAAACAATATGCTATTAAACAAGCAAGAAATCCCTAAAGAAATCAGAGGAAGTCAAAAAATATCTAGAAACAACTGACAATGAGAACACAACAATCCAAAACGTATGGGACACAGCAAAAGCAGTGATAAGATGGAAGTTTATAGCAATACAGTCCTACCTCAAGAAACAAGAAAAATCTCGAATAAACAACCTAACCTTACACCTAAAACAATAGAGAAAGAAGAACCAAGAAACCCCAAAGTGAGCAGAAGAAATCACAAAGATCAGAGCAGAAATAAATGAAAAAGAAAGGAAGGAAACCATAGCAAAGATCAATGACTAGAAGCTGGTTCTTTGAGAAGATAAACAAAATTGATAAACCGTTAGCCAGACTCGTCAGGAAAAAAAAGGAGACGATGCAAATCAACAGAATTGGAAATGAAAAAGGAGAAGTAACAGTGGACACCACAGAAATACAAAAGATCATGCGAGACTACTACAAGCAACTATATGACAATAAATTGGATAACCTGGAAGAAATGGATAAATTCTTAGAAAAGTACAATCTTCCAAGACTGAATCAGGAAGAAATGGAAAATATGAACAGACCAATCACAAGTACGGAAATTGAGAGTGTGATTAAAAATCTCCCAACAAACAAAAGCCCAGGGCCAGATGGCTTCACAGGCAAGTTCTATCAAACATTGAGAGAAGAGCTAACACTTATCCTTCTCAAACACTTCCAAAATATAGCAGAAGGAGGAACACTCCCAAACTCATTCTACGAGGCCACCATCACCCTGATACCAAAACCAGGCAAAGATGTCACAAAAAAAGAATATTACAGGCCAATATCACTGATGCATATAGATGCAAAAATCCTCAACAAAATACTAGCGAACAGAATCCAACAGCACATTAAAAAGATCATACACCATGATCAAGTGGGGTTTATCCCTCCGAAGCAAGGATTCTTCAATATACACAAATGAATCAATGTGATACATCATATCACCAAACTGAAGGATAAAAACCACATGATCATCTCAATAGATGCAGAAAAAGCTTTTGACAAAATTCAACATCCATTTATGATAAAAACTCTCCAGAAAATGGGCGTAGAAGGAAATTACCTCAACATAATAAAAGCCATATATGAGAAACCAAAAGCCAACATCATTCTAAATGGGGAAAAACTGAAAGAATTCCCTCTAAGAAAGGAACAAGACAAGGGTGCCCACTCTCATTATTATTCAACATAGTTTTGGAAGTTTTAGCCACAGCAATCAGAGAAGAAAATGAAATAAAAGGAATCCAAATTGGAAAAGAAGAAGTCAAACTGTCATTCTTTGCAGATGACATGATATACATAGAAAACCCTAAAGATGCTACCAGAAAACTGCTAGCACTAATCAATGAATTCAGTAAAGTAGCAGGATACAAAATTAATGCACAGAAATCTCTTACATTCCTATACACGAACAACGGAAGAGCAGAAAGAGAAATTAAGGAAACTCTCCCATTCACCATTGCAACAAAAAGAATAAAATACCTGGGAATAAACCTGCCTAAGGAGGCCAAAGACCTGTATGCAGAAAAGTATAAGACACTGATGAAAGAAATCAAAGATGATACAAACAGATGGAGAGACATACCATGTTCTTGGATTGGGAGAATCAACATTGTGAAAATGACTGTACTACCCAAAGCAATTTACAAATCCAATGCAATCCCTATCAAATTACCAACAGCATTTTTCACAGAATTAGAGCAAGAAATCTTACAATTTCTATGGAAATGCAAAAGACCCCAAAGAGCCATAGCAATCTTGTGAAGGAGAGATGGAGTTGGTGGAATGAGGCTTCCTGACTTCAAACTCTACTACAAGGCCACAGTGATCAAGACAATATGGTACTGGCATAAAATGGAAAGGATGATCAATGGAACAGAATAGAGAACCCAGAGGTAAACCCAAGCACATATGGGCACCTTATCTTTGACAAAGGAGGCACGAATATACAATGGAAAAAAGACAGCCTCTTCAATAAGTGGTGCTGGGAAAATTGGACAGCAACATGTAAAAGAAGGAAATTAGAACACTTCCTAACGCCATACACAAAAATAAACTCAAAATGGATTAAAGACCTAAATGTGAGGCCAGATACTATAAAAATCCCAGAGGAAAACATAGGCAGAACACTCTATGACATCCATCAAAGCAAGATCCTTTTTGACCCACCTCCTAGAATCATGGAAATAAAATCAAGAATAAGCAAATGGGACCTAATGCGACTTAGAAGCTTTTGCACAGCGAAAGAAATCATAAACAAGACAAAAAGACAACCCTTAGAATGGGAGAAAATATTTGCCAATGAAGCAACAGACAAAGGATTAATCTCCAAAATATACAAGCAGCTCATGCAGCTTCATACCAAAAAAGCAAATAACCCAATCCACAAATGGGCAGAAGACTTAAATAGACATTTCTCCAAAGAAGACATACTGATGGCCAAACAACACATGAAAAGGTGCTCAACATCACTACTCATTAGAGAAATGCAAGTCAAAGCCATAATGAAGTATCACCTCACACCAGTCAGAATGGCCATCATCAAAACATCTAGAAACAATAAATGCTGGAAAGGGTGTGGAGAACTCTCCTGCACTGTTGGTGGGAATGTAAGTTGGTACAGCCACTATGGAAAACAGTTGGGAGGTTCCTTAGAAAACTAAAAATGGAACTACCATATGCTCTAGTAATCCCACTACTGGGCATATACCCAGAGAAAACCATATTCCAAAAAGAAACATGTACCATAATGTTCATTGCAACACTATTTACAATAGCCAGGACATGGAAGCAACCTAAATGCCCATCAACAGATGAATGGATAAAGAAGATGTGGCACATATATACAATGGACTATTACTCAGCCATAAAAAGGAATGAAATGGAGCTATATGTTATGAGGTGGATAGACCTAGAGTCTGTCCTACAGAGTGAAGTAAGCCAGAAAGAGAAAAACAAATACTGTATGCTAACTCATATATATGGAATCTAAAAAAAAAAAAAAATGGTCCTGATGAACCCAGTGACCAGGTAAGAATAAGGATGCATATGTGGAGAACGGATTTGAGGACACAGGGTTGGGGGCAGGGTGGATGTGAAGGTGATGCTGGAACGAAGTGAGTGAGTAGCATGGACTTATATACACTACCAACTCTAAAATAGATAGGTAGTGAGAAGTTGCTGTATAACAAAGGGAGATCAACTTGATGATGGGTGATGCCTTAGAGCGCCAGGACAGGGAGAGCAGGATGGAGTCACAGGAGGGAGGGGAAATGGGGATATATGTATAAATACAGCTGATTCACTTTGGTGTACCTCAAAATCTGGTACAAGCTTGTAAAGCAGTTATATTCCAATAAAGAGCTTAAAAAAATGACTCCTTTCCCTCTTTATTTTTACTTATTTTGTCTCTTCTCACTTGTGATAATGAAACCTAGACTTTAGCCCAGGAATCTAATATCCTGAAATTTTCCATGTATTCAGACTTCCAGAATGCCTTGTTTATCCACTGATTTGTTGATAAGGAATCTCAGAGAGTACATTATTTCTAAATAGAGGCATGTGAGGAATAACCACCTCACCTCAACTAGGTACACATCAGACTGTGCACTTTACAACTGCAAACCAAAAGGGTGATCAAAAAACTGTGGTAGGCACAGAGAGGACTGCCCAGATGCCCCATCTTGACAGAATTTGCCACAGGAGTGTGGTCAGTAAACAGCTGTCATCTGTCAGCTTCTTCAGTGTTGCATCCAATTATTATTAACAATAATTAAACAATTATTCACTTGAAAACTCATCAAGGCTGACATCTCAGTTGAACTTCTTCTTCTGCCAAGGCCTGTTCCCTGCTTCCTTTCATAAGTGTTGAACCCCAGTAAATAAATTTGAGCCAAATTCCATCTCAGCATATTTGGCAAACATCCAACATTTCTTGAGCACTTATGTGCCAGGAAATCCTCTAAGATTTATATATATTATCTTGTTTTCTTCTGCCAAGAATCTTACAGATTAGGTATTATTATTACTCCATTTTGCAGGTGGAGAAACAAACTTGGAAGGCACAGATGGAGGATTTAGGCCTAAGCTGCTCAACTCCAAAGCCAGAGCATTTAGCCACATTTTATTACCTATATTTGGAGCATATTTGGTGTTTTCCAGTACTTGGTATACAGTGTATAGCTAGAGGGCTGATAATATGAAGTAAATTGATGAGAAAGAAAGTTTGAAACTCAAGAAAGAACTTAATCTAGGGGGTAAAGATTAAATCAGCAAAAGGATCAGTATAAAAAGGTGATCTACTGGAGATCTTTGGGGGAGAGCAGAGTTTTCGGGATTTCTGAGTGGTGACAGTCAGAGGATAGAGCCACGAGCTGAGAGTCTCAGGAGGCTGCTTAGGAGGGGGGTTTAACTAGGTTCCTTTGGAGACCAAGGAGAATCTAGCCGACTTGGAAGTGAAATTAGATGGAACTAAGAAATGAAAGCTTCCTGAACATGGAACTCTGTACTTATCCCATGAAGAGTCAATAGTTGCCTACCTGTGTCCACTTTGTCAGTCCCAGGATTTCCCCATACCTTCTGGTTGTCAGTGGGATGATTTGGCATGCTACTGAGAATCAGAGAAAGGAATTCAGCTTTTGCTTTTGAAATGTTAGAGCAGCTTAATTAAAATCTGCAGTCTAGGGTCAAGGAAACTAAAATGGAATAGCTCAGAGAGCTATCACAACCAAAGCCAGGTTACCACCTGGGAACTGAAGGACAGAGATCCTTAGAGACAGAGACTGAAATCAAGAATAGGATCAGAAATGAAAATGAAGAGCACAGAAGACAGGGTTAGGCAGAGAGTGGCTCTGCAACCCTGACTGCACAGTAGGGTCACTTGGGGACCTTTTGAGTAAAAACATGGATACTTGGGCCTCACCTCCAATCAAGATGGGGCAAGGCATCGGTATTTTTCAGGTCATCCTGCTGCGTAATGAGCAGTATGGTCTAATGAGCTGGAGCCATGACATGTCAAAAAATAACCAGGGTACCTACTTAGGCTAAAAGAAAATTTCCAGGAGAGGCAAATCCCAGGTTGTACCTAATCAAGGGGGAGTCTCAGCTTAACTTTGATTCTATGAATCGCCCAATCAGCCTGCTTCATGGCAAAGAGCATGAACAAGTAGAAAGTGGAGTAGGCAAGCATTCTGCTCATTACAGCCCTGAGGCAACTGAGCAGAACATCACCACCCCTGGATCCTTTTGTTGATAATGAGAAAGTAGCGATCCTTGAACATAGGGTACAAGAATTTTATCATAATCGCCATACTCACATACTTAAAAACAATTTGATAGATCACATAACTTCATACTACTAATTTTTAATAGAAAAATCAGAGAGGCATATGAAAGCAAAATTAATTCAGAATAAAGTTACCACATAAAGACATATAAAATAAGTTCCTGTATAATAACTAGCAATTCTGGCCCCAAACTACTGTCCTTTGCCCATCCAAGAACTTGCTTCTTCCTTAACACCAAGGTTTGGGGTTGATAGTAGACAGAGTTCTCTGATCTCTGAAAAGTTAGGTCCTTCCCCAGACTTCCTTAGAGGAGGAGTAAGAAGAAGTAAAGTGGGTTGACTCTGAAATGTTTTTTTCTAGCTAAGAAGATGAGCCTGATGAAAGGAGAAACATTTGCCTTATTTCTTGCTTCTAGCCTTGGTGACAGGCACTGGAGCAAGCTTTGGTCAATATTAGAATCACTTGAGGAACTTGGTGACACATAAAAGGCCTAGGGTCTATTCTTCAAGGAGTCTGGACCTCTGTCTGCTTTATCAGCCCTCTAGATAATTCCAACGCATAACAATGTTTGAGAACTACAGCTAGAGATGTAGTTCATCCAGTGTCTGAAGGAAATTCAGAGACACTGGTCCCCAAATGAGATGCTGAGCCAATCCTAGCAGTTACTTATTTTCAGGCTTCTTGCTATGTAAAAAGAGAGAGAAAAACCTACTTAAGCTATTGTAAGTAATTGTGGCTAAGAGCATTCTAAGTTGATACACAGCCAAAGCAAAAAAGGAATCACAACCAATTATAATATATCCAATGCCCATAGAATCAAAATGTTCCAGTTGCTCAGAAAAAAATTCAACTTAGGCCCTGAGGCCAGAGAAAAATTACTCCCCTAGGCCTACATAAAGGAGACTCTGCTTGCTGTGGTAAATACTACCTTCAGCAATATTTCTGCTAGAGATAAAAGGAGAACACTTTGTACAATCTCTCCATGATGTCCCATCGCAAAATACCAAATCATAGCCCAGTAAAAGTGGTTCTGGGGAATAACATATAGATTGCAGGGAGTCTGAATTAATCCAAGAATGAAATTTAAAATATTTGGATCATTAACTGTTGCATAATATGAGAAGGTAAAATTCAAGTGAATCTAAGAATTGGTTGGTTTTTTAGCATGGGCTTATAATTTGGTTTGACAATCTTTTCTGACTTTGATACAAACACAAGCTTCTAATTTATTCACAGGTACCCAATATTTACCAACTAGAATATAATCGCTCTACCTTCCTCAAGTTTATCATTAAAGTACAAATTAACTTCGACTCAGCTTTTTCCAGTTGTATTTTGTTTTTTCTTTGCATCTCTAAGTATGTTCTCAAGCTATATATTTACCTCTATATATTTACAGAAGACTCTAAAAAGTGTTCAAATACTGCTGCCTTTAAAGAAAAGCAATCGTTGCCTTAAAAGACCGTGGTCAGAACTGCTCATGGAAATTCAAGGGAGAAGAGCCATAAATGGAGAATGCTGGGCCCAGCAAAGCAAGTGCAGGGAAAGGAAGATTGCCCCAGTGCTATTCCAGCAGTACTTCCCAAAGCCTGCACCTGGTCATTAGGTCTCAGTAGCAAAACTATTGCCTTATGTAGTAATAGAAATTTCAGCCTCATGCTGACATGACTTAATTATAATTCACAACAAACCCACAGTTTTACAAGCCAATAATATCCCCTTCTGCCTAGACTGAAGACAACCAAACCCTGAGTGCATTTCCATGAGATTCAGGAGAACAGCCACTTTAACTATCTTCCTCTTTGCCTCAAATTTTCTCTGGATTGGCACCTATACTTCTTCCTTTAGTCCTGACTCAGAGGAAGAATTACTTTGTCTTTTTGTAGAATAATTACTCCACTTGTTATCTTGATGCCTTTCATTCTTCTGTCCTCTGGGACTTCACTCCATCAATCATCCCTGTTCCTTCATCTTGAGTCCTACACTTTTTTCCTGTTTCTTCCCTTCTGATTATAAACATGTTTCTATATCTCCTACTCTAAAACAAATTCCTCCTTTGATCCTGCTTCTGCATTAAACTACTGTCTAATCTCTTTCCTTTAAGAGGGAATTTCTAAAAATAAGAGGTCATGTTCAAAGACTTCACTTATAACACCCTCCGGCCCCAAATTCAGTTTATTTTCCAACTCTTTGAAAATAGGATCTAGTCTACTACATCTTATTTTTCAGACTGACTTCAATAAACTAATTATCCAAGTCAATTGCTTTTTTACATTCTTATTTTCCTCCCTATACCATCTGACATGATTAATCACTCTCTGATTTTGAAATTTTCTTTACTCTTGGTGTTAGTAACGACACTCTATTTTTCTGGTTCTTACTGTAACTTCTACTTTCCTGACAAATTTTAACAGTTTCCTTTTCAAGGAAACTTACCACTTCCCCATGTACTAGTATGCTCACACACACACAAACACGTGTGTTTCATATACACGTGTGCACAAAGGCTGCCATGGAAGAATGATGCCACGTCTACTCTCATCCTCAATAGAAAATGATTAGTCACCATGTTCAGGCTAAGTTAGAGGAGTAAAATGGGATGAGCAGGGCTTGGAGATTTAGCTCCCCTTAGAATATAGGCAACCTCAATATCCCAATTCTGTTCCTCGGCCCTTTTCCATCTCATTGTGAGGATTACATTAATCATAATTTCTCCCTAAATGACATCCTCATTTATTTACATTCAGCCCTAATCTTTCTATTCCAATTCAGGTCAGAGTATCTAATTGTCTGTTATTATTATGACTGTGCTGACAACCCCTCAAATGCTTTGCATTCAAAGCTAAGCCATAACACCCAGCACCTGGCACAATGCCTTGTTAGGTAATAGAACAAATATCTGTTTGTTTATCTATATTTTAGAATGTTTAAACAATTATATACTATTACAAAAAAACTAGTTTTTAAAGCATATTGTGCATGAAAGTTATGTCCAATGTCCAGTACAATTTTTAAGGCCATGAGGAGGTTTGACCATTGAGCAACCCTGAGTTACAAAAGCTTAATACGTTCATGGTTCTTTCCATCATTTTTCAAACACATAATTTTTAGACCCTTTAACAGCAGTGTTAAAGGTTAGAGGTTGTTCCTCTCTGGTCAAAATCTGTCTTATTGATAACATCTATCCTTCTCAAATGCTTCCAAAATATAGCAGAAGGAGGAACACTCCCAAACTCATTCTACGAGGCCACCATCACCCTGATACCAAAACCAGGAAAAGATGTCACAAAAAAAGAATATTACAGGCCAATATCACTGATGCATATAGATGCAAAAATCCTCAACAAAATACTAGCGAACAGAATCCAACAGCACATTAAAAAGATCATACACCATGATCAAGTGGGGTTTATCCCTCCGAAGCAAGGATTCTTCAATATACACAAATGAATCAATGTGATACATCATATCACCAAACTGAAGGATAAAAACCACATGATCATCTCAATAGATGCAGAAAAAGCTTTTGACAAAATTCAACATCCATTTATGATAAAAACTCTCCAGAAAATGGGCACAGAAGGAAATTACCTCAACATAATAAAAGCCATATATGAGGAACTAAAAGCCAACATCATTCTAAATTGGGAAAAACTGAAAGAATTCCCTCTAAGAAAGGAACAAGACAAGGGTGCCCACTCTCACCATTATTATTCAACATAGTTTTGGAAGTTTTAGCCACAGCAATCAGAGAAGAAAATGAAATAAAAGGAATCCAAATTGGAAAAGAAGAAGTCAAACTGTCATTCTTTGCAGATGACATGATATTATACATAGAAAACCCTGAAGACTCTACCAGAAAACTGCTAGCACTAATCGATGAATTCAGTAAAGTAGCAGGATACAAAATTAATGCACAGAAATCTCTTGCATTCCTATACACGAACAACAGAAGAGCAGAAAGAGAAATTAAGGAAACTCTCCCATTCACCATTGCAACAAAAAGAATAAAGTACCTAGGAATAAACCTGCCTAAGGAGGCCAAAGACCTGTATGCAGAAAACTATAAGACACTGATGAAAGAAATCAAAGACGATACAAACAGATGGAGAGACATACCATGTTCTTGGATTGGGAGAATCAACATTGTGAAAATGACTGTACTACCCAAAACAATTTACAGATTCAAAGCAATCCCGATCAAATTACCAACAGCATTTTTCACAGAACTAGAACAAGAAATCTTATGATTTGCATAGAAACGCAAAAGACCCCGAATAGCCAAAGCAATCTTGAGAAGGAAAGATGGAGATGGTGGAATGAGGCTTCCTGACTTCAAACTATACTACAAGGCCACAGTAATCAAGACAGCATGGTACTGGCACAAAAATGGATAGGAAGATCAATGGAACAGAATAGAGAACCCAGAGGTAAACCCAAGCACATATGGGCACCTTATCTTTGACAAGGGAGGCAAGGATATACAATGGAAAAAAAAAACAGCCTCTTCAATAAGTGGTGCTGGGAAAATTGGACAGCAACATGTAAAAGAAGGAAATTAGAACACTTCCTAACACCATGTACAAAAATAAACTCGAAATGGATTAAAGACCTAAATGTGAGGCCAGACACTATAAAATTCCTAGAAGAAAACATGAGCAGAACACTCTATGACATATATGAAAACAAGATCCTTTTTGACCCACCTCCTAGAATCATGGAAATAAAATCAAGAGTAAACAAATGGGACCTAATGCGACTTAGAAGCTTTTGCACAGCGAAAGAAATCATAAACAAGACAAGAAGACAACCCTCAGAGTGGGAGAAAATACTTGCTAATGAATCAACGGACAAAGGGTTAATCTCCAAAATATACAAGCAGCTCATGCAGCTTCATACCAAAAAAGCAAAGAACCCAATCCACAAATGGGCAGAAGACCTAAATAGACATTTCTCCAAAGAAGACATACAGTTGGCCAACAAACCCATGAAAAGATGCTCAACATCACTACTCATTAGAGAAATGCAAGTCAAAGCTGCAGTGAGGTATCACCTCACACTGGTCAGAATGGCCATCATCAAAACATCTAGAAACAATAAATGTTAGAGAGGGTGTGGAGAACTCTCCTGCACTGTTGGTGGGAATGTAAGTTGGTACAGCCACTATGGAAAACAGTTTGGAGGTTCCTTAGAAAACTAAAAATGGAACTACCCTATGATCCAGTAATCCCACTGCTGGGCATATACGCAGAGAAAACCATAATCCAAAAGAAACATGTACCATAATGTTCATTGCAGTACTAGTTACAATAGCCAGGACATGGAAGCTACCTCAATGCCCATCAACAGATGCATGGATAAAGAAGATGTATAAAATGGAATATTACTCAGCCATAAAAAGGAATGAAATGGAGCTATATGTAATGAGGTGGATGGATCTAGAGTCTGTCCTACAGAGTGAAGTAAGCCAGAAAGAGAAAAACAAATACTGTATGCTAACTCATATATGCAGAATCTAAAAAAAAAAAAAAAATGGTGCGGATGAACCCAGTGGCAGGGCAAGAATAAGGATGCAGATGCAGAGAATGGACTCGAGGACAAGGGGTTGGGGGACAGCGGGGCGGAGGGGAAGCTGGGATGAAGTGAGTGAGTAGCATAGACATATATACACTACCAACTCTAAAATAGATAGCTAGTGAGAAGTTGCTGTAAAACAAAGGGAGATCAACTTGATGATGGGTGATGCCTTGGAGGGCCAGGACAGGAAGGGTGGAAGGGAGTCGCAGGAGGGAGGGGATATGGAGATATATGTATAAATACAGCTGATTCACTTTGGTGTACCTCAAAATCTGCTACAAGAGTTAAAGCTATTATAGTTCAAGAAAGAGCTTTAAAAAAATTTGTCATTAATATTCTTTTTAAAAATATGACTTCTGGAATTGTCAAAATGAATTCAGGACTATTGTATAACTATGTAAATTTTGTAGACACAGCTAAACCTAATAACCACTTCAGCTTGCTATGGGACTGCTTGCTTCAGTTTCAAGTAATAACTAGGGTAGCATGGATGTGTGCGTGTGTTTGTGTATGTGTGTGTGTGTTTGTGTGTAAGTATACAGATGAAAGAGAAAGTGATGTTGAACAAGGGTTGGAATGTGCTTCTGCCGTGTAGCTTGTCCCATAGTGCCCTTCCATCAGGAAATATAACATTTAAAAATGAATCCATTGTTTTGTGAAAACAGATCTGAAAGTATAAATACGTCTTTCTTTTAGCTGTATGGATGCTCCACTATGATCCAATCATTAGACAACAGATGGACAGACACATAAACACTAAATAAGAAATACATGCCAAATTCATGTCTCAGGATTTATTCATGAGCCTATGAAAACTTGAAGACTTATGTGCAGTTATGCATATTTCTGAAGCTGAAAACAATGGTATATTATTATTTCCTAACCTGCAGGGCTCTTGATTTTATGTGTGCATAAAATGACTATAATTTTGAAATGCAACATTTTTCACCTGCATCTGTCTTCTTCTATGATGGGTGAAAGAGAAGGGTCCCAATGTCATATAGATTCATCTAGAGTCATAAAGTTAAAATTGAATTCAAGACCTAGTCTGACTATTAGATATTGTCAATTCTTTGCTGTTTGCTTTATTGAAGAGTTTAATGACTTTGAGTGGTCTGTTTAGTTCCCAGTAAAGGCAGAAAAAGCCAGTATTAGCTACATAAAGAGCTGAGTCCAAGTTTATACAGCAAAAATTGGGTCTTGTATTATACCACAGTTGCTCGGTGGGGTGAGATAAAAGTGGAACTGATTTCTCATGCTGAAAATCCAAAAGAAAAGAGTAAGAACAATTAACATTTTTGAATGTTCCTATGTGCCAGGCACTGTTAAAAGCACTTTACATGTATATTAATTCATTTTAATCTCATCATAACCCATCAAAATGGGTAATACTATTGTTCCCATTATATAGATAGTAAACATGAGCACAAGAGCAGTCTCACTGCTAGTAAATACTGGAGTCAGATTTCAAATTTAGACAAAAAAATTTCCAGAGTCAACATTTCCCTTTTCTATTATCGCAGCTGTTTCCCAGATAAATTCAAGTAGCATTTTTATTTAGTGGTAATGCTATGCATATTTAATTCTCCCATTATTCATTCAATTATCTACATAACTCTGTTGAAAACTTCAACAACTAGGCATTCACTATCCAAAAGTTGAAAGTACAAGATGTCAATATTTGGGATTTGCCTCAAGCTCCTCTGCCTTATAAAACTTTTCAAGGAAAATACCTCAGAGTTTTGGGGAGCTGCCCCAACAATGTCAATCCATAGATGTGAAACTTTGTAGCACGACTCAGTCAGCCCAGCCACAATTTATTTCTGGGATGGGTGCATGGCTTAGACTGAGCCAAATGATCCCTGCCTTGGGAATTTGGGGAGAGTCCCTGGATGCCTCAGTTATGACATATAAAACACGGGCACTTTTTGAAAGTGACACTCCCCTGTGTGGACTTGGGAGCAGCACAAGGTAAGAAAAAAGTACACTCATGGGGAAAAGCCAAGATAAAAGACACAAAATGAAGGTTTCTCAAGTTTCCCACAAGAGTTCCAGTCCTGTGGCCCATTTCTAAAGCCCAGTGGACTTCATGTCTTCTGGTTCCATCACATGCTTTGGTTTCCACATACACTTTGGGATATCTTTCTGTATCCTTTTTCTTTCGTCTTTCACTGGTTCTGATTACATTTCTATTACTTGCAACCAAAAGAATCCAAACTAGTTTACAGAGAGACACCATTACATTAAGAAAAGTTATACATATTTTATATTCATTATATTTAATTAAATACATTTAGAACGCACTTTTTAAATTTTTGCTGAAACATTTGTCAAATATTTTTACCAGCTACATCAATCTGAAGGTTAACCCTTTCAAGGGAGAGATGAGAAACGACAGTTGAATTTTACTAGGCAAGACTCATCAATAAAATTGAGTCATTTACAGCTCTGCTTCTACAAGGGCATATAGTTTTTTCACATTTATTATGAAAGGTCATGAAGTAAAGCCTCCAGCATGTCAAAAGAATGCTGAATGCACCATACTTCTTTTGACCTCTGTTTCAAGGTCCTGAGTCAAAATGTTACCTGACTTGGGCATCTTTCCAGCTGGGATGTGGGCCTCTTAAGAACCAGAGGCTCTGGGACATTGGATATGAGCCAGGTCTACATGTGGGCAGAGTAATGGAACTTGAAGAATAATGAAAGACCCTGCTCACCTGTGAATATTTCCCTCCGGTGCCTTTCCCAGTGAGAGTGCTTTAGTGAGGAAAAGAAAAAGAATAAAACCTCAAAACCATTCCACCACTGTCCAGCTATTTTGATCAAATGCCAAGTCAGGAATAGAGATAGGCATAGACTGAAAATGCTGTCACTCAAATGAGCAGTGACCAACATGGTGCATTGACTGGGTAATAAAAAATTAAATCAGAGCCAGCTCTGTGGCGTTAGCACAGCCTGTATTTTATTTAACTAAACTATTCTCAAGTTAGGCAGTACTTTATTATCAGGAATCAGGCAGCTGGGATGTAATACTGGTGTTTCATTTAGTGAGAGTATTTACTCTGCAATAGTTAATGAGTGTTCAGTGTTTGAGAGGGAAAAAGAATGGGAAAAAATTATCACAGGTAATCTGAATTAATGTTCAAAAGAAATCATTGCAGTTATAGTTTGGCTGAACAGTAAATGGTTCTCTCAAATATTTGAGAAAAGTCATTTGCTACTTAATTTAACAGGTCCTTCTTATTTTGTTCAGGGCTCCTGGTCGTCATACTTGTCTGTAGATACGGATTCAGCACGTGCCATCAAAACGACAGCATAAGGGGCAGAGAAATAAAAGTAGCCAGAACCTGGAAGCAAAGGACAGATTCCTGGAACTGAGGAGTACTAAGGAGTACTACCTGACTCAAGAGAGCTGCAAGACAGAGTGCCCAACAGGTGCTCTAAGAGCCAAGAGAATCAGCTGTCCACTGGCCCCAAGAGCCCCAGGTCTGTCTATACCAAGTTCAACAAGACATTTTGTATGTACTTACCACTGTTTTCTCCTCAACTCCTAACAGAGAAGCAACAGAAACTGGGTGGCAGGCCAGGGGAAGGAGGACAAGAGTAAAATAGAAAAACTGAAAAGGTATCATTATAACTACACTTTCCATTGAAGTGTTCAGCCTAAAGCAAGGGCTGGGGAGAACTTGACATCATATCAAGTTAAGAACTGTGATTACAGTCTGAGACCAGCAACCTAGTTTCTGAATGAGAATACACTCATTTGCAACTTAAAGTGACCCAGGACTCAGTTACCTAAAAATGAACAGAAAAGCCAAGGAGACTTCGAAAAATTTTAGGTAGGGACCAATGACGACAATATTTTATGAGGTGGCAACGGGAGACAAAAACAAAAAGTTCCCTTTATATCCTGAGTTTTTCTTGTTCATTAATTTGGTAGAATAACTAAGCCATTGTTATTTTTCAGGCAGTGTGCTAAGTGCTTTTCATGTATTATCTCATTTCATTTTAATTCTCACATCAAATATACAAATTAGGTATAATTATCGCTATTATGAGAAAAATGAAGCTCAGAGAAATTCAGTATTTTGCCCAAGGTCACATATCTAGTAAGTGGAAGAGCCAGGATAATAAATAGGCCTGTCTGATTAATAAGTTCATGTTCTTTACTACTGTGTTTTCAACTGCTACCATGTACTATTGGCACAAAGAAATCATTCATAATTCAGTAAAAGGATTTGAGGGAAAGATCTTTTATAAAACAGCAAGTAAAACATCCCAGTTTTATGTTGAAAAGTATATTTCTACATGTATTTGTGTGTGAGCATGACTGTGTGAAATATTTTTAAAGTCTGGGTAAATACTATGATTTTTCTTTAGTTGGTTGGGGTTTTTTCCTTCTATTTGCTTACCTTTGTTTCTAAATTTTTTCCTACTATTACTTTTGTAAAAGGAAAAATAATCACTTTTTTATTAATTACAGTAAGTCTCTTCTCTGCCTTGTGTTTTAATTATGTGACTGGTGTTTATGTATTTTTAAAATTTTAGAAGTACAGTTGATTTACAATGTTGTGTTAGTTTCAGGTGTACAGCAAAGTGAATCTGTTATACATAAACATATATCCACTCTTGTTTAGTTTCCCACATAGGCCATTACAGAGTACTGATTAAAATTCCCTGTGCTATCCAGTAGGTCCTTATTAGTTATCCATTTTATATATAGTAGTGTGTATATGTCAATCCCAATCTTCCCATTTATCCCTTCCCCCGCCCTCACTTACACCCCTGGTAACCATAAGTTTGTTTTCTACATCTGTGACTCTATTTCTGTTTTGTAGGTAAGTTCATTCATACCCATTTTTAGATTCCACACGTAAATGATATCATATGTCTTTCTCTCTCTGACTTACTTCACTCTGACTGCTATTTCTTTAAATTGATTTCAATATTTTTATCACTAAATTTGTTTTAAATTGGTTAATTCTGCCCTTCCAAGTGGCTCGGGCTCTCCTGGTCCCCGTGTTGACTGACAGTGCCGGAAGCTCCCCAAAAGTGCTTCATGGTTAAGGAGACAGCTCGCTTCCTCTCTCAGACAATGATGCTTGATCATTTCAGAGCTTACTGCACAAAATCTACACATTAATTATTTTCTATCAAAATATAACTATTAAAAATACAATGAGGACTTCCCTGGTGGCCCAGTGGTTAAGAATCCACCTGCCAATGCAGGGGACATGGGTTCGAAACCTGGTCCGGGAAGATCCCATATGCTACAGAGCAACCAAGCCACAACTACTGAGCCTGCACTCTAGAGCATGCAAGCCACAACTTCCACTTCTGTGCCTGAAAGCTACAGCTACCGAGTCCACGGGCTGCAACTACTGAAGCCCTGAACTTAGAGCCCGTGTTCCACAACAAGAGAAGTCACTGCACTGAGAAGCCCATACACCGCAACTCAGAGAGAGGCTGCATTCAGCGAGAAAGACTTAACCAAAAAAAAAAAATTAAAAAATAAAAAAAAATACAATGAAACTGTAAGGCACCATTTATAGAACATTCAGCAAAGGAAAAATGAGAGTAATAGAAAACAGATCAGTGGTTTCCAGAGTCTTGGGGAAGGAGGAGGGGTTGACTACAATAAGCAGAGGGTAATTTGGGGGGTAATAAAATTGTTCTATAAGGTGGTTACACAACTGTATATATCTGTCAAAACTTGTAGAACTATACACTAAAAATAGTGAATTTTATAGTAGGTATATTCTATCTTAATTTTTTAAAGTGAGAAGAAATACAACATAAATTCTGATGTTGTGTCGATTTTGCTTTTTAGTCATATGAGAAAAATAATATTCAATAAAAGAGCTTATTGCTCAAACTCTCTTCTTTTTGTCAACGCGACTATGCTTAATTTTTCTTATCCTCTGGGTATCTCTTCTCTTCTCATGGTTAAGAAGTTCAGTAAAGAAAACTCTTGCAGCCTTTTATCATAAAGGCATTGTCTTCCCCCCAGCCTCCATATCCTGGATCAAAGATCAATTTATTTTAATTCTATGTTTTAAATAATTAACTCAACCTTTAAATTCCATTATGAGGAAAAGACTTTTTCTTTAAGGACAAATGCTTAAGATCATTATTTTATTCATTCTGGAAAACATCTAGAGCAGTGGCATTCGATTACGGCTGCACAATGCAATCACTCAGAGAGCTTTATAAACATCACTGGATCTGGGACCCTACCTCCAGGGATTCAGACATATTGTTGGGATACAGATTTAACACAAGGGTTTTAAAATCTTCCCAGATTATTCTAATGTGCAGCCAAAGTTTAGAGCCACAATCTAAAGTTTTCAGAATAGACCTTTTTTCTTATAGAAACTTCTTTCACATCTATTCTTAAAGAAGGAAATACTTATTTTTAGTAAGAAAAGTGCATGTATATACAGAAAGCCATCGCACTGTGACTTCCTCGCCTGATGTACTGATTTGAGATTGTGTTAATGACTAACGATGATTCATTACGTTTCCTTTCCAGGTGACAACTGTAGCTGCACAAAGGTCTCAGTAGCACCTCACCTTGGCATCCTGGCTGGTTAATGGAGGTGACAGGGGTGGGGCAGTAGGAGAATCAGATCACCTAGTTTCTCAAACTGTACTTGATTGGCAGCTATCTGCATAAGAAGTAACATTATGCTACATGAAGATAATTACAATATTGATCATAAAAGGAAAAAAGAATCAATTCACAGTAATAAAAATGAAATGTTAACAGCCAAGACAGCTTAGATTCATAAGAAAAGGGGAAAAGATAGATGATTTCATATGTTTTGTTGATGGTCTCCAGTCCAGAATCATGGCTGGCTTTCCCTGACCAAACCTGAGGGTACACTAGGCACCCAATCAAAATAGACAAAGGTTCTTCTGGGGAAGATAGAAGCTGGTAAGAAGATGTTGCATACTTTCAATATTTACTGGTTGTAGGACCCTACTAGAGATGGTAAAATTCTGGGTTGGACGTCAAAAGGCCTATATAATCCTTCCACTACAGCTTCCTGGGTGAACTCAATAAGCAGACCATTTTTATCCTTAGTTTTCAGATCTATTAAATGACTAAGAAGTACAACCTATCTAGGTAAAAGTATTGATTAGATGATAGGACGTTATATCAGTACCATAAGTCAAGGCATTGTCACCTAAATAATAATCTCTTATTTTAATTCACAGGGAGACTAATAAAGCCTAGGGTCTACTACAGGACTGTATAACCTTCCTGTCTCCTTGCCCCAAAGCCCTCATTTTCATCAGTGGAGCTACTTAGCTTGGTCAATTCTTATCAGAAAAGGCTTAAGGAGACTTGGACCAGTGATCCACTATAGAATTAGACTTATTTTAGATTCTGCCAAACCTCAGCTCTCTAATGAGCTCTGGCCTTTTCTTCCCACTCCTTAGTCCCTGTTCTTATATCTTAAACTCTCACCTGGTTCCTTTCAAAAGTCTCTACTATCTTGCTCTGTCCAGTTCTCCTCAGTTCTAAAGTTTTGGCCCTGAAAATATGTGATGAGACTGCCTTGATTTTAGTCTGTCCTACAGCTGGAGCCTCCCAGTCTTCTGAGCCAAGCCTTCCTTCTCTCTGGGCTGACCTACTTAAGGTTTCCTTTCTTACCACCTAGACACTAAGAACAGCTACAGCTCATTAAGATTTTCTGTCAGATAAGACCTATGCTAAGCACTTTTGGAGGGAAATAGTATCAATGGATGGAAGAAAAATGAGGCTTGGGGACAGATGTTTGTATATGACAATGGCTTTTTGGAAGAACATAACTCAAAGGAGTCCAAGAGTTTTATGATATTCCGAACTTACTCCAGTATAACGCCAAATAAAACATTAACTATGGAATCCAGAATTTAGGTCCCTCAATCAAAGTGAAGCCAGCTCTTTCTATCAGTCACACAATATTGTTAGTCAGAATTAAAGAAACCTTTGGGTTATCACAGGATAGTCATCCAAACTCTCTGAATTATTACTGAAGAAGAAAGAGTCAAGCAAAGCTCAAGGACTCCTGAAACTAACCTCAATATTTTTTAAATTGTCTTTATGGATGACTTTGATGGTATTTAATTATTTTCTATCTTAAAATGGTCTTTCATTTTGACTGAGTTATGATTGTATTTGGGATGAGTGAAATAGTGTTAGTCATTTCTGTGATCCCATGACCCATTCAATTATTCATTTATTTAGTGCCTACAAGGTGTCATGAGTGGGGTTAGGGCTGGATATGCCATAGTGAAGGAAACAGAATTGACTGTATCCCTCTTAGTACTTAAATCTAGTAGAGGAGGGGTATAATAAATAAAATAATTTTAGATGATGAAAAAATCACTATTAAATAAACAAGGTTCTTTAACAGAGAGAACGTATTGGAAGTGCTGCTGCATTAGATATGATTAGCAAGGGAGGCATCTCCAAGGAAGAGGCATTTAAACTGAGGACAGCAAAGTGGGAATATCCAGTCATGACATGTGAAATGTAGGGGGTGGAGGAAGAGGGATCCCAGCCTGAAGTTCAACAAGTATAAAAACGATACAGCAACAAAAAGATTGGTGTGTTTCAGCAACAGTCAGATAGCGCTATGATTAGAAAAAACAAGTGGGCATTTGACCTGAGGTGAGGCTGGGAAAGTGGAAAAGTCCAGCACCTGTGGAACCTTGTAAGTCCTGAAGAGCAGTTGGGGTTTCATTTTAAGCCTGTTGGGAATCTGAAAATGCTTTTTTGGTGGCTAATTTTATATGTCAACTTAACTGGGACACAGAGTGCCCAAATATTCAGTTAAACATTATTCTGAGCGTTTCTGTGTGGGTGTCTTGGGATGATGCTAATATTTAAATCAGTGCACTGAGTAAAGTAGATTGCTCTCCCCAATGTGGGTAGGCCTCATCCCATCAGCTGAAGGCATGAATAGAACTAAAAGGCTGACACTTCCAAAAATAAGAGAAGATTCTTCCTGCCTGATACTTTTGAACTGGGACATCAGCCTTTCCCCCCTGAGACATCAGCTCTTCCTGGGGCTCAAGCCCACTGGCCTCTGATGGGAACTTCACCATCTGCTCTCTTGGGTCTCCAACTTGCTGACTCATCCTGCAGATCTTGGGACTTGCCAGCTTTCATAATCATGTGAGCTGATTCCTTATAGTAAATCTCTTTTACACACACACACAATTGGTTCTGTTTTCCTGGAGAAGCCTCTCAAGGTACCTGGAGAACCCTGACAGTACAGCACTAAAGGTTTTTTTAAGCAAAGGATTGATACAATCCAACTTTAAGAACATTTCTGATTAAAGCATGGAGAATAGTGGATTCAAGGGAGGTTGTGGTCACTATATTATTGCTTCTAAATATTCTTTGGCCCTCCCTGAGAAAGGATATACCACCTGCCCCTTTGCAATCAGCCTTGGCCCTGTTACTTGTTTTGGCCAATAAATTATGAGAAGAACTTATGCCACATCAGAGCAGAAGTTCTAAGAGCCACTGTGAAATTTTGTCATTATTCTTTTTCCTTCAGCCATGAAGGCAGCATATCCCAAAGGGGGCTTCTCCTTCAGCTTCAATGCTTGAGTAAAGAAGACCCATGGAGCAGAGCCACAATCAATACATCATGTGAGCCAAAAATAAACACCAACGTAGGCTACTGAGATCTGAGGACTGCTTGTTACTACAGCATTAGGTGGTGTAAGCTGACTGATACAGAGAAGTCAGAAGACTCCTGCGTGCATCCAGGAAAGGGAAGCTTGTGAATTATTAACAAAAAGAATAGTAACAGTAAAGATAAAGAGGAGTAGAGAGGCTTGAGATACTTTGCATCTTGTGATGGTTAATTTTATGTGTCAACTGGCTTGGCTGTTGTTTGGTCCAATACTTGTCTGTTTGCTGCTGTGAAGGTACTGATATCTGGGGATGAGATTAACATCTATAACTAGTTGATTTTAGGTAAAGCAGATTAACCTCCAAAGTGTGGGTGAGCTTCATGCAGTTGAAGGTCTGAAGAGCAAATATCTGAGTTTTCCCAGAGAAGAAGGAGAATTCCTTCTTTGGGACTGCAACACAGAAATTCTGCCTGAGTTTTCAGGCTGCTGATCTAGCCTATGGATTTTGGACTTTCCAGGCTCTATAATCATGTAAGCCAATTCCTTAAAATAAATCTAAATCTGTTTCTTTTTATATGTATAATATAGTCTCTCACTCCATGTATATAAATATATATAAATTCATCTCTTTCCATATATATAGATATATTTTATATATTATATAATATCTCTCTACATACATAGAAAATGTTATTATAATAATATATTATTATATATTTTATATAGTATAATAATATATTATTAAATAATAATATACTTCCTGCCTATGAAACTTGATAGATGTCTATGAATGGTGGGTAGAAAAACTTGAATCACAAATCCAAAAAACTCTCAGACATTTTTGTTGCTTACATTCTTAAACAATAGTTAATAAAAGTTCAGACAGCCATTGGAATGTCATTGATAAAAATTTAAAAGGTAACATAGTATTATTTGTTTCTCTGGGCTTTACGGAAAGTGAAGAAAAAAAAAATTCTATACTGGAACTATGAGCAGCCACCAAGAAAGCCTAGTGAAATAAACCACTGCCTGAAACAGGACATTGATTTTCCACGTTATTTAGTGATGCACAAGGAGAGCTATTCACTAGCATCCTAGTCACCTTAAAATGCTACTATGAAAATCATCAAGGTGGAAGCAAGCTCCCGAGATGTACTGAGTTTCAAAACTCTCATGCAAAATCGTTACCTCCTTCCTTCTTGAGCAACCCTTCCCCTCACACCATCAGCCAGGCAGGGCCACACACAGAGAAAGCCAAGACCTGTAACGATGATTTACAGCCAGCAGTGGCTGTAGGAATAAAACCTTAAGAATTCCTCCCAGTTCTCCCACTGGGGTGATCCTTCATGACAAACACAGCGGGTATAAACCAGCAGCATCTGTGCAACCGGAGTGCACAACACCACGGGCCTGGTCAGGAGGCCAGACTAAGAGAGCACCTGGAGGTTTCCTAACAGAAAATCACGGGGCTCACGAATTACATCTACTCATGCACTCCTAGCTAGGAATCTCATTTCTGCTACACAGAAGACAGAAGTCCACACGCCCCACCAAGTTGGGTAGTTAGTTCATTACAATTCGATGATCACAGGCAAAGAGACCAACACAAATTTTTCCTTGAAATCTCTACCTATATTTACAGCTGTAAATAAGCATGATACTGATAATCAGAGTCTAATTTTCAACTTTACTCCAGGGTCTCTTGCTAATTTCTCCTTTTTGCTTATTGCCTTAATCTTTTTAAAAGGTAAAGTCCCTTTAGCATCCACCAGAATATTTTTTTTTTAATTGAGCTTCAGTTGTGTGTTCTTGTTCGGACTGTTCGGCAGCTACTGGAAACCTCAGTAGAAGAGTGCTAGGATCCTTTTCTTAGAAGTGTACTTGCTTCTGCCAGTGAAAAAGGTTGTTATGATTTTAATGAGCAGAGATTTTCATTCTTGACTTCTTTAAAAATGGAAAGTTTAAGGATACTAGGCTTATTGAAAAAAAAAAGACAATGCTTATAGTGGGGACTAGCTGTAGGTTAAGATGGCCCCCTCCTTGATCCCCAACTTTCCTCCTTTCTCCCCCATTTTCATTTTGCATGCACTTTTTTTCCTGTCCCCTTGACCTTCAGAGTTTGTCCCATAGAACCAGAGCTGTGTGCTGACCAATCTCAGAACACTGAAGCATAAGCAAAACAATGATGGCAAGGACAAACCCAAACAGCACCAATTTATCTTTTCCTTCCCCACTGCTTCAAGACTCAATGGAGAACATATATTTAAACCAGCATTTAAACTCCCTACCACCACCCAACAGCTGAAAATAACTATGGAAGTTCAAAAGTAGAAGCTGTGAATCACTAAGAAAGGACCACGTCTTGGATTTTTTATTGTGAGGATGCCACTTTTCTTACCTCTGCTGCACCCAGATCCTTCCAGCCATCTCTTATAGATTCCTGCAAGACTGGACTCGGGCAGAACGCCAGTCAAAGGGATGCATTTAAACTATGCTACTGCTACTCCACAAAAATCTTCCAGCCTTGTCAGTAACTTAAACAAAACAGAAAAGGAGGATTCTCAAAACTGTCTTTTCTCCAGTGCTTCACTCCCTCCCATGTCCCACAGGCACCAGACCCCCAATGCTTACTGAGCCCTTTCCCCTCAGGTGCAGCACCCCTGTTGAGCAAGAGGAGGCACAGGTGGAAAGAAAACTCAACTCCTTTATTCTTCTCCACTGCTCTCATCGCCTCCTCTTACCCCGCTGGAGAGGGTTCTTATGTTTTCCCTTATCGTTCCCCCACTGAGGGGGTCACGTGTTGGGGAAAACTGTTTTCCAACAGTCCCTATGCTTAACATCATAGGATTGAAGCCCAGCCAAGTAGTTGGGGGTGGGTCAGTTCATAGTCCCATGACGTGACAATCACCCATCTGCATCTACACAGAGAAGGTGCTAGCAGGAATAAGTCCTTTCTCTATCTTGCCTCTTTGTCTTGACGTAGGCATGAAATTTGAGAATAAAATTTACGCAGGAAGCTCAGCCTTCATGAACTTAGAGGTTTCAATTCATTTCCTCTATTCTAGGGGAAATATTAAACTGATATTATTCTAACCCAGGGCAAGCAGGAAAACAAAATGAGAGTGGGAAGAAAATTATTGAGCATAGATTTCCTTTCAGTTTTGCCATTCACCTTCCAATATGGTATCTCATTAATCTAAAAACTATCCTGTAAATCAGGTATTATTCTTCCCATTTTTTAATTTGAGTAAATATGCTAAATGCTTAAGTAACTGCCTAAGTTTAATTCAGAGCTGTGTAAATTACAGAATTTACTCACTGATGCCCATTTTTTTCCCTAACCAAACACACTATCTTTCAAAAACAAGGCAAAACAAAGAAGGGTGGGAAATTCACAAAAGAAGGGAAATTAACAGAATCATTTTATTAGTAAGTAGGCAGCTCTGCAAGTGCTTTCTGCTGGCTCCGGCAACGCCCAGATCACACCCACTGACAAAATCCCTCCATTTTGATATAATCTCTTTACCTTAAAAATGATTCCTGTTAAAGAAATAACACAGAAAACAGTATATATTTTAACAATTCATTATCATTTATACCTTTAGTGAAGGAGCTCTCAACGCTTTGGGGAAGAAGAGCCACTTTTAATCTCCCCCAGAGCACTGAAAACCCTGAGCACTTGGAACTCCTCTGCCGGAACTGTGTTCAGGGTCAGTTTATCAACCACATCAGGATATCTGTTTCATTGCACATATTCACTTTTTTTTTTAACCCAGCTTGTTTATCTGCCTTTTTTTAAAAATTGGGCTCTAAGTAACTTTTAGCTCTCTCCAAAATGAAATTCAGAATTAAAGGATAAAGATTGGCTACTGCCGAAGACAGTCCAAAAAATAGATGTTGGATTCTGAAAAGAATTCCAAGGACATTTGGAGCAAAAGCAGAAAAACAAGGGTAAATATATGACTTCCAAGAAGTTAAGTTTTGAGGGGGCTCAAACTCCTCTAAATACAAAACTGAGGGTAAGTTTCTTATCATTTTCATTACCTTCAGAGTAGCATTTCCACATACAGCATACAAATGAAAGAAAAATGTATATCCCTCCTATTTCCTAGGTTTAGGAATCCAGGCAGAGCATTTGACATGAACCTGTATGATTCACAGGGGTTCTGAGAGCCTTGCTTTTTGGCAGTATGAACTTTTGTCTGTGTGAAACTGTGATAAGATAAAGGGATATATATACTCAGAGGGATCTTGAAGGAGTAGGAGGGAGCACTGCACAATGTGTAAAAAGTCCATGGATAGAGCACTCCGATGCTGCTAGAATCCCCACTCCCCGAGATCCTCTCAAAAGCACAGACAACTTGATTCATCAGTTGGAACAGACATTGGCAACAAATACAAACTGGAGCTAGAATGTTCAGCCAAGTAGTAGAGGAATAAGAAGGAAAAAACGACAGAAAGAAGGAAAAGATAGAAAGATTGTCCAAATGTGGCACATGTTGGAAAACATGTTCATGATGTTAAGGACAAAACACAGGAGCGCAAGACTGAGACCTCTTTGCCAGGACTGATGAAGGAAGGGAGGGAGGGAGGGTGGGAGGAAGCAAGAGAAAGAAAGAGAGAAAGGAAGAAAGAGAGAGAGAAATAGAGCTTATTGTCTGACAAGAGAACTTTGTGGAAACTGACAGGCAAACTCTCTCGTGGGCCAATAATAATCTGAACATTAGGAGCACGTGTGCTCAGAACTGCTGAAGCAGGTCTCTACTGGGAGACCAGTCTCAATAGGTCTCTTATGTTTCTGCTGAAGGCACTGATGGCCTTTCCTCCTGGAACATCTTTTCAAGGATCTTTGTTAAGCAAACAACTCTTGAAGATAGAAAAAGTGTCTCTCTCTGGGGCAGGAGAAGAATTTTTTACTTATTTTTTTATTTTTTTCTCTAGAATAATAAAGATAATATCTCTCTCTGGGGCAAAGGTTGAACATTATTTGCTGACAGCCCCTTTAAAAGAATGTTTCCTCAGCTCCGATTCATTACCTGGGACACAAGACTACTGTGTGTGTAATATCTACCTCGGCTGCCTTGTAACACCCCACTTGGGACTAGGGGATGAGGGAAATAAATGTGAACAGACACCTAAGAAGGCCTGCTGCACCATAAGTAATAAAGTCCTTTGTCTCAGATGCAAGTCTTATGTCTTCTGCTAGCATTGTCCATGAAACTGTGGCAGGCTACCTTCTTAATTTGCAAGTAGGGTAATACTTCAGACTTTTCATAGTTCTTGACGTTCTGCAAGTTCCAGAAAGAGAATCACATAGGATGATTTTATAATCTCTCTCAAAGCAACAACTTTTTATCTCCTAGGAGACAATTAAAGCAGACATAGATGTCAATGAGAAAAAGACAGGTACAAGCATGAGGAGACCAAAACAAAAACAAAAACAAAAAAACCCAAAAAAGCAAAACAAAACAAAGAAAAACCCCACTATAAAACACAGAATGAAAACAATATTTTAAATGACATAAATAAAGATGATAGATATAGATAGATGGACAGATATAGATATATAGATAGGTATAGAGATAGAAAGATGATAGGTGATAGACAGATAGATGATAGATAGATAGATAGATGATAGATAGATAGATAGATAGATAGATAGATAGATAGATAGATAGATGATGTTAGATGATAGATAGATCGATGGATAGATAGATAGATGATAGATAGGTAGATGATAGATAGATGACAGACAGATGAAGACAGGGACACAGAGACAGAGAGAGAATAAAGTGCAGATTTGAGGGGGTGAGTATATATGTGTATCTATGTTTTCATGTGTATATATGGATACTGAGCATTAATATACAAGTTTAGAACACATGCACATAAGAATAAAATATATTTTCAGATTTTGCAATTCAGAATTTGTATTTTAAAAAGTATTTCTCAGACCAGATATTGAGCCCCTCATCAATGAGATGAGTTGAGGATGAAGTCAGTTGGTTTTCTCTTTATTTTTCTCTTTGATTTCTTTCTGTGGTGAACCTTCAGGAGAAATGATGCTGTATGAAAATTAGGTCTAAAATTGGACCATTCATTTCAATTTTATTGCTTGTTCCGTAGAAGTGGAAGAGCAATAAGTGATCTCTCGCTTTAGCGTTATCTATTTGTATTCACAGAGCTTTATGTCTCCCATTCAGACATGGCTGTGTCCTGACCTTCCTTCCAATTTAGCTCCAACATATTTTTAGCATTTCATTGCATGGTCAGTCTCAAAAACTTCTGGAGCATTTCATAGTTTTCTGAGGTTACATTTCATAAAGATCTTGACCACTTAGCTTATTTTTTCACACGTCACTTAAATGCAATGAAATCTTTTGTTTCGGAGAACTCAGATAGCCTTGGACTTTGTTTCTTCAGGAAAGCTGGTACACCAGCACTAATCTGGGCAAGAAAAATAACTTGAGGCAAAATGTAGGTTTTATCTAACCCCTGGAAGGCGTTTTACCAGTATTCACTGAGTAAGAAAACCTTTCATCTCCCCTAAACCACTGAGAACTGAACAAGACTTCACTTCCCTGGAGGGGCTGACATGAGTTCAGAGTCTCAGAGGTGAGGTTCCCAAGTTTTGGACCCCCAAAACCTCTGAAACCTGTCGTGTTCACTTAGGTTTCTGATACAATTCCTTTTGCTTGCCATTATTTATTTTTTTCCCTAGGAACACTAAGCCTAACAACGAGTAAGGGGATTGGGAATCTCTTTATTCTCAAGGTAATGAAGACTCATCGAGTGAGGACCTAATAACTCCCATCACTTCCTGTCTCACTCTTCCTGCTTTAGGAACACCAAGCTGTTTACGTGTATCGTTACACCGCCCCTTCCTGACTATAATTTACCTGCATAATAGAGGTTTAATTTCTAAATTATTTTTTAACCTTGCTTATATTTCAGATGGATTACTTCATCTCATTCCTAATGTGAAGTCTCTTCAAAAAAGGTTTTTGTCTCACTTTTGACCACATTACTTTTCCTGTAACACTGGGTATAATTCCGTTTTCCAGAAGAATATATATTTCTATGAAAGTGATTGAAAGAACTATTTTCTCTGACTTGCGTAATAAGAAATGAAGTTAAAATAAAAATTGTGCACCACAAAGACTCTCGGGTGGGAGGGTTTGTTACCCCTGCTGGTCCTGACTCTCTCCCAAGAGTTCATTATTTCTGCTCCATAGAGTTGTCAGCTTTGGACGCGAAACAAAACCACAGAGTATCTTTTCCAGACCTCATTAAGTTCTAGCCAACTGTCACCAGCAGCCCATCTCCACTTAGAAAGTGTTCAGTCCTCTGTAGCCTTTCTTTGCTTTAATCCAAACTTTTCCCACTTTGGGGTCTCTACTTCTTTTCCTAAGTCCAGCAGCTACACCTCAAGATTCTTGATTTTTCTAAAAGATAAAACCGTTCCTTGATCCAGCTGCCAGCTCTGTCACCTTCCTGAGCTCCTCTTAGATGACTTGTCCCTATGTGAATTTCTTGGGATCTTGTCATTGCAATTTTATGTAGCAGAACTATTTTAAATATACATTAAGAGCTTTTGGTTCCTTCTAACTTTTCACCACCAAAATGTTTTCTTTAGTTATTCAACAAACATATTGAGTGTCTACTATGTGCTGGATAAGCTGCTAGGCACCGTGAACATAAGATTCATTACACATGATCTCTGCTTTCTTTGAGGTTACAACCTCTCAGAAATATTAACAGATGTTTTCTTTTGTTATACATAGTCGATCACTAATAACCAAATACATTCATCCCTTTGAATTCCTTCTCAACTCTATATCATAATTTTCATTGGGTAATTTATATACATAAATAACTCTCCATGGATAAAACTTTTTAAAAAGCCTAGAGCAAAAGACACAGCCTTTTAACATAGATTTTTACAGTATAAGCTACTTAAGGAAGAATTATCTTAAAGTGAAAATGAAAAAGCTCTGAACCAGCATTGAGAATATCTGGGCTCTGTCACAAAAAAGTTAGATGGCTACAGAAGAGCCACTTAACCTTTTGAATTTCAGTGTCTGCATCTGTTAAATGATGGGTAGGAGTAAATGTTCCCTTAGCTCTCAGATCTAAAATTCAATGAATCTAAATGTAAAAGTATTTCAGTTATGAAACACTGTTCTAAACACGTTTCTCATGGAAATTCAGTGAAATGTAAAAATTCAGCCAGCAGGCACAGGAGAATTCACTGGATAAATAGATGAGAAGTTGCACTGAAATGCCCCACCATGAACAGTCTAGGAGGATGGCCAGCCTCGCCCAAGGGTATGTGAAATATTCAGTGCTCAATCTGCCCCATAGCTCAACTTCCTTTCTCAGCAAAGTCAGGTCCAATGCCATCAAAAGATTGTGGGTCAGCTGTGACTTTTCTTCTGTATCTGATGATGATCTTTTCAAATTTATCAGCAAAATTAGATTGAAAAAAAAAAGCTATTTGTTATCGGACATGCCGGATGATCATGTCCTGGTAATCAGATCAAGACAGAGAGAAACCCATATAATAGTCATGTGCATGTGATGAAAATGGGTCTTTTCTGTACTGTAGGGGTCTGCCATTTCTAATGCTGTAGTCTGCAGAGTACCAGAAAACTAAATGTGGCTTATAAAGTCATAATAGCAATTGCAATGATGATGACGGCAATATTGCCTTTCCCAAGGACAACAAAATAGGGAAAACAACAGACATTTTCTTCACACAATTTTAAATATATGTGGAGTTACAGAAAAAAATGTTTTTACATAAAATTAATTTTTGTGCAAAATAGTCTCAGAGATGAATACCCACTATTCAATGATTAACTGAAACACATTTTGAATATTAGTTTTGAGGAAAAAAATGTGATCTGTTTTTCCCTTTAAATAATCATTTTTGTTTCTGCTACGGCTTTTGTTAGAGATGTACGAGTATTTTTAAGACCAGCTCTTCTTAGCCTTTGGTATTGTGTCTGAATACCATGAAACTGTTATTTGGCTTTTTCCTTACGTTATAATGGATAATGTCATAAACTGATATAAGCCCTAGTCTCTACTGGCTCCAAGGACATAAAGTCAATGGTATATCTCCAGTTTTCCGTTTTCATTGACAACACAAGGCGTTCTAAATCAATGTTTACCTTCATTAGACCTTGGCCAAATGTGAAATTACATAGCAAGTTATCCATAAAGATACAAAATACTATTATAAAACAATGTCACAGCGCAAGAATTACACTCATTTTCTACATTTCGCATGTTATATTTTGGAAACATAACACTATTCATCACTAGAGAAACATGATTTAGCATGCAGCATCCCCAAACCTGTGTTACCAGAAGGAGCTTCCCAATGGCTTTACTATAGATGTACACATAAACATGATTTGTGTTTAATATGTGCTTTATCACCCTTTATTTTTACTTCACCCTCTCAGGGGCTGATCCTAATACTTTAAAATGTTTAGGGATGTACAAGTTCTATACAATTTAAACAGCAACAGCAATTTTCCTTGATGCTATACAAACTAAGTTAAAGAGTATATTGGATAGAAACAAATTATTTTGTTTTCTTTTTAGTGTTCAAATTAAAAAAGTAGTATCATATACGTATGTAACCGAATCACTTTAATGTTCACTTTAAACTAACATAACATAAATTAACTATACTTCAAATTAAAAAAAAAAGAATTGTAAAAAAAAAGTAGTCTCAGGCCGTGGTTATTAGGTGTTTAGAGACTTGGTGTGCCACAGCAAAGTGATCTTAAAAGGTGATGAATATTTACTGGTGTGTGGGTTACTGGTCATGTTTGCATGTTTCCAAATTTTATGTGTTATGCAAACTAACTACAACATTAACTTAGAGTCACTAAACGTTATCTTAAAATTTTATCTGTGATTTCCTTTTTTTTTTTTTCCAAAGCTATCTTATTTTACTCCAAATCTCACCTTCTAATAAACAGTCTACTGGAAATTGCTGTGTGCTCACATAACTAATTTTAGGGCTTGAGGCCATAAGTAGTAACACATTAACTGCAAGAGAATTTGGCACCTTAAAGCTGTAGCTATCCTTTTCAGAGCTGGCTGAGTTCAAAGCCTACCACGTGATAAAGAGTGGTTCAGTAGACATGAGCTAAACTGTAATTCTCAGATTAAGGGACAAGCAAGCGTGAATTTGCAACATATGCTTAGAGCCAGTGGCTTCTGAGACATATAGTTTTCATTCCCACCCATAGCCTCCATCAGAAATGGGGTTATCACTGGCACGTACCTCTCTTTTACAAGTCAACCAACATGGGAACTCTTTCTGAGTGATTTCCTGATAGTGCTGACAAAGTAGCAAAGCAGAAAGCCTAGCCTGTGGTATCAAGTCTGCTATAATACAATGTGTCATATAACATCATATAAGTATATTGTAACATATGTTAATAACATCTTTTCCAAGAATGTATTGAATTATCCTGGAGCACACTGGCAGGATAAACCTGGAAGTAGAGTCCACCTTTCTCCATTAGAAAGGAAGACCACCGAAGTAATTTGTTGGGGGACTCTGGCAGGAATTTGACTAGAAGGTCCAGTTTGAAGACATTCTCTTACTAATCTTTATCCTTCGATAACCTCAAAAATGCACTGTAATTTTTCCCTTCAGCAAGGCTGGTGAATTTAAGGTTTTTCGATTTGGATATATATGCCAAATGAAATAATTCATTTATTTAAATATAAACAAACACTAGATGTTAGTCTAAATTTACTGAATCATTTGATTGAAAGAAAACGTTATTTAAATGGAGAAGCCAGAATGCCGAGTTGTTATGTTACCTATGAATCACATAAAAATATAGATGGAGAAAATTGAAGAAATTATAGCAGTATTATTATTAAACTGAAAAAATGGAATTATAGGGAATTAAAGCATTAAATAAAGAGAAACCACAAATGGCACTTTGCACATATAAAGGAAAAGCAGACATATAAGAATTACGATAATCCGTATTCCTCAGAAATTTTTACCAAGGGTTTTGGGGAAATCAGGCTAAATTTTGCAATGTAAAAATTTTAGTAACATCACATAAATTCTTATAATTTTATGTTTCCACTAGCCATAATATTTTAGTAATTCTTCCCTGAGTACCCAACTGCAAATAATTTGACCTATATCAATAATCTACATAAATTAAACTTTTCACTGAAAGGTAGTCATACCAATTATAAAAGTTTGCTGGGCATTTCTATATATAAAGTATATTAAAATGTGAGCAATATAAATTCAAGCATAATGCTGAAATGACATGTTTTTAAACAATTTCAATCATTTTTATCCATTCTTCTTTGTGCTTAAAACTTTGATGGGCATTACATTTGTTTTCACATTTCTTAGGAACTAGGCTTGACATGCACCTTTTCCAAAGTGAGTTCTTCACAAACATAACTGTACTTAAATTGTTCTCTATTAGAGTAATGAGCAACTAGGGAAACAAGAAGGCAAGTGGAAAAGAACTTCTGCTTCACTCTCAAAGGAGATACCTACATATAAATGTATAATATACAATTTTGTCCTTTGTTAAGGGATTCAGACTTATCTTTGGAGTTAATATACATTCTGATTATAAAGCTAAGGATGGCAGAGAACTCTTAGTTCTGGAAAAATTGTGAACTTGATTATTATGCCTTTTTTTTAAAAAGTAGGGCTTATACTTGTTGTTATTGCATTTATACGTCTATCCTTACAAAGAAATAAGAGACTTCAGACCACACCCATTTGGGGTAAATTAAACTAGGAACTTTGAATTTCTTATATAATCAATAGGGAAGAATATAGTTTTTGAATAAAACCTTGTACTTAAAGGATTTTCCATCCAATCGTGATTGGTGCCTACAGACGTCTTTTAGATTATCTTTTAGCGAGAATAAGTGCAAAGTTATCGATGACAAGAAACTTAGAGTAAATGAGTTCCTAGGCAGGGGACAAATTGAGAGAGATAGTTGAGGTGTCCAGAACCAAAGGAAAGAATTGAAAAGCTCCACAAAAAGGGAACTCCTTGGGTTTTAATTCAAACATCCAATGGGTTTCTTCAGGTAGGTGCACGGTCACTTTTCTATGGGTGGATCAGCATCTTAAGCCCTTAGTGGCTGAAGTGTTCACTTCACTCAGAGTGATTTTCCCTCATGGGCATCTCTCCAATTGGACAATGAAAACAGAATTCTCTTTTAAGAAACCGCTTCTTGTGTCTATTTTGCAATTCAAGTGATATGGAAATTAATACCTGTGTCACGGGTTTTCATCAGGCTTGAGTGGATGCAGGCCAGAGTGTCTTCCTAAAGCACTGCTTTTTTGGAAACTTCAGTGTTAAGATACATGTGGAATGTTATATCAGCATTGTTGTATTTACTCCTTATCTGTAGGACTACACTTGGGCTTTGGAGCTGAAAGCAGGCCTTGGACCTGTGTGACTAGAAGGGCACAAAGATGTGTGGGAAATTTGTCTCCTATCTGTGGCAGCTGCATTGACCCTGAATAGGGAGGAGGCATGAGGAGCTGTGTACCTGAGTGGCTACTGGGTCGCCATGAGATGACGCTCAAGCACCTGCCCTGTAATCTTCCAAAAAGCTAAGAAAACGTGGCCTCAAAGCTTCTTCACACCTTGTGAGTCTCATTGCCAATTTAGACCTCTACGTAGGACTATGTTGGTACAATATCACATGAGGCTTTCCTTCCTCTCTTCGTTATCCCTTTCACTCCGCTTCCGGTCCTGCAGATGTGGGGACTATCAACAAATAATGCAAAACGAGAATGTGACTCAATGAATATTTATTGAGTGCCTGCTATTTGGGAGGAGGAATGGGATTTTCAACAAAATCTCTGGAGAAAGTTATTTTTCTTCATCAAAAGATGCACACACAGCTGCATTCTCACAGAAACACACACAGCCTGTGTGTCATCTCTCTGCACCCAGGCATAATAACATATGGGAGAAAAAGTCGTCTATTACTACAGGCTGTGACAATCACTGAGAAAACTTACTGCAGAAAATTAGTCAACAGTATTTCAGCAGGAGGCCCAGAAATTATCTATCAAAGATTCAGAGACTTGAGGCAACATTTCACCTCATTTATTCAAATGCTTTGGGCAAATAAAATTATGATAAAGCACCTAGCAACCTGTGTGTCCCGTGCATTTTGACAAGCTTACTGCTAATTGATTGGGTCCAGCTCCCGCTCCAAGAGAAACAGATTACTATTAATTTTGGTTGACATTTCATATAAGGGCATGCATTTTCTTTTTATTTATTTTTATGAAACTGAAATTCAATGCTGTAACTCCTCAGGAGGAAGCGGAGGGATCATGATTTGGCCCCCTTCTGTGGCCTGAAAAAGTAGCCATCCATTACCAACACTATGAAGAAACAACTGGTCAAGCATTTGTAAAGCATGGATGTTAACAGTACACCACGTAAGCAAGCCAATCAAACTTGGCATGGGGAGAATGTCATACAAATAAGAACACAAACAAATCTCCAAATGTGTTCCTCAAGCTTAGTCACTTTCAATTAACGCCCCCCACCCCCACCCCAACACCGCCATCGGCATCTTCACGCTTCTTGGTCCTAGTGAAACTTGAACACATTTTAGGAGATGTGACAGCTGTATGAGCGAAGGGTTTAAAAAGCTTCCCACTTGGGATCTGCTTTTAATGCCCTGATAAAGCTGTAATGCGGACAACATAGGTACATCAGCGTTAGTAATGATCCGTTTGTTGGATTCACCAAATGCATGTTGAAGGTCCTTTGTTAACCCCTGTGCTAGGCTACAGACAAACAACTCTAAATAAGAAACAGACTCATCCTCAAGAAATTCAAGTCTATTGGAGAATGTCAGATGGCTAAAGAGCTAACATCAAGAAAATGTGGTGAGGGCAACAACAAAAGTGTGCATAGGCTATTTGGGAGTTCCTAGAAGAAATGCTAAGCCAGCTTCGTCAGATCAGGTTTCTTAAACTCAGTGACTGGACAGCAGTATCACTGAGCTGCTGAGAATCAGCACAGAAAGAGAATTTGGAAGTCTTCTAGTTCTAGTACCGTAAGTCTCGGTGTCAAACTAAGAGTGGGCAGAAACTGTATGAGGAGGCATGTGTACTTTTAGAAAGTATATAATGGGATTTCTTAGGATAGAGAACAGGGATGGAATTGCACTAGAACAAGAAAAGCAAAGTACTCCTAACCATAAGGCATGCTATCTTTGAAGCCACTTGTGAGCTAAGAAACTGAGAGACAGTGTTCTAGTTGACTGGTTTTGAGGAGAATTAAGGTCTTGTCCGAAGGCATTGTCAGTGAAAATTTATTAAGATCCTACTACACACAAAGTGGTGTCTTAAGATTGAAATTAAGATATGAGGTAAAATCTATTCTGTCCAAGGTCAGGGAAAGGAGAAAAATTGCCTTCCTTTTTAAAGGAAGTTAGTATGGGTCAGAATATGAGAAATTACATAGAGAGAAAGGAAGTTAGGACAGAAAAGTTGATCAGGTCATTTTGTGCAAAGGAGGAAGTCAAAGAGAAAGGAATATGAAATGATGTCTAAACTGCACCACAGAGAATGTGTGCTCCAGCCACGTGTTTTTGTGCATGATGGGTTTCGGGACAAACACTGCAAAACTCAGCAGACATAAACAACTGACACCTAAAGAAGAGATGTGTTCGTGTTCACATCCTCTACCCAGTCAAGGCCTTCCACCCACCAATTGATTTTTTGTGTCATCAGTTCCCTCTGCGTATTTTAAGTTTACTTTCAATTGAAGAGTTTCCACCCCATTTATCATTTGTTCCAATAAGAAATTTTTACCTAGCCTCTTGAAAAAAAGGCAAACACTTTAACATCGTGAAACACATCACATTTTCCTTGTAAATGTTTTGTAATAAATTAGAAACTATACAGCAGTTAGTTCAATATCACCCATGCAAGATGAAGCCTCTGAGCAATTACCTTGTTTCCATGGCAACAGTATATTTGCCTATCCTTCAATGTGATACGGGGAAGCCACCAAATTGGGTCTGTTCAGTAAAGCTAAGGAAAACTCACTGAATTAGGGAAGGGGGAAGGAGGATTGTAAAGTTGATACCAACTGGGTTAACAAACAAATTGCTATTTATATTATTTATCAAGTGGTTCATTTAAGCAACTCAAAATAATCTGCAAGGAAATTTTCAACTGCAATGTTAGAAAGTGGAAACAAAAAGCAAAATTTGTTTAAAAAAATTGGGAAATGACAACTAGACTTTCTAGTACACTTGCTCACACTTGATCCCTTAGGCGGAGGCCTCTGAAGAATTCCAGGACATTGAGCGCAGAATGGAAACAAATTTTCATAGACAGTCACTTCAGGACATCTGCCTAACCTCACACTCCATCCAGAGTCTACCTGGGCCAGAGGCTAAAGCTTTTATTTTTAAGCATATTCTGGAAAGGAGGCCAGCAAGTGAGCCTTTGACATTCATGAGAAATCATACTGTTATTCTGGCTGTTACACTCCGAGGAACTGTAAGAAAAAATAAATCAGAAAAATTGTATCAATGGACACTGAGTTATAACACAAATACAAAAGCAAGGACGCTCCTTCAGAACAAGACTCTCCACTCAACTGCAGTTACCTTTTCTGAGGGGGTTGTAAACAGAGATTTAAAGTTGGAAATTAAAGATATGTTCCTCAGGGGAAAATGGACATTATAACAATGTTGTGTCCCTGATATCACACTTGATTACAGGCTCTCAAAGGAGCTGCTTCCCAGACAGTTTTAGAAATAGGATATGATTTAGAGACATTTTCTTGGTGGGAATGATAAGGGGAGTTCTAAGTGGGAGGTGGAAAGAGAACATGGAAAAGGTACAAGAGGATGGTAGCAGAACAGCAACCTGATATGTCACACCGTTTGATCAATATGACATGTAATTACATCTAATTACAGGCGTCTCTTGGAACTTGGGCCACAGAGTTGAAGATAAATATAAATATCTTGGAGAAATACCCTGGCTAATATACTAAAGGACTTTCCTCTGTTTAGATGAATAAACTTATTAATGCAGAATCTCTAAATCAAATGATTATACAACTGAGAACTTTGCTTATGGTAAGGAATAAAGAAATATTTTTCTGGGAGACTAAGGACATAGAGAAACTGAAGAGTGGAACACAAAAATAGTCAAGGGATTATTCTATTTTATAAATTACTCTGCCTTTAAAATGTATACCTTTTAAAACGTTGAAAGAAAAGTGAAACATGAAGGTAGAAAAAAACTGGTAAGTAAAACGATGGATATACGTTAAAAATTATCTTAAAAATAAGATCTTGAAATAACAACTTTGTTCCTCTCTTTTCTACACAGGGACTTGGGAACACATTATTTGTATTTTAGAAATTATATGTTTACACTGCCGTATCAAAATTCCTCAAGACTGTCAGCAAAAGTATGCCTGAAGGTAATGTTCAAAGAAAATGTTTTGAAAATACCATTTTTCTTTTACTTATAAAAGTATATACACTGAAATTTTTATTGCTTAATTTAATGATACAAGATTTAATTTAATATGTACAATTTAATGTGTGCAAAAATATATTAGATAATCTATGTTAATTGAATATTTAATGTGTTAAATATTTAATATAGAAAAATACAATATAAGCTCTTTGTCTCAACTCACTACATTAAAATCACCACAGATATAGTTGGATGAAACATCAATATTCAGTCTGTCCAAAATTAAGATACTCAGTTCAGATTTTTCCCAATATCTAGTACCAGCCTAAGACATATCAGCAGTAGTAAACAGTAAATAAATGTTTGCTGAATGAATTAGTTAAAGAGGAGTCCAAATAATCAGTTTGTTTTAATTCACTACTGAGTTCACTACATAGTTTGGGATTATAGACATACCCACAGGTATCTCTAAATTATCCATCATTATTTAAAGGACTCTCTCCCTCCTACAATGGCATTTTCTCCTCTTCACCCCAAGTTCCTTCTTCAGGTTTCCTTAACTTCCTTGTAATCACGGAATCCATTTTCACTGTCCTGTTTGTTACCTGCAATCCCCATGGTTTTGCCAGTCAAGATAGTTACACAAACACAACTGACTTACCCGACATCACCTTTGTATTCATTGCTACTTGTCGCTACGAGTTTGACCATGGTCTCCACCCTAGTCTGTTGGGAGAAGTAAGACATAACACACATAGAAAACAAACCTACGGTGAATTATTAAACTAGGAAATATAGTTGGTACAGAAACAAAATCCTTTGGTGGCTTAAAAAGAGCAATGGAATGGAATGGGTAGAAACTCAACAGATGGAAAGATACAGGAAAACTAATTATTGAGCAGCTATTTTTCATCAGGCCCCAGGTGAGGGGATTTTACAAATAGTATTTCATTTATTTCCCACATTGAAATGTTGAGACATACCTTTTCATAATTTTATAAGATATGAAACCCAGCAGGGTTCAAACCTTACCCAGGATTATGTTGCTTATAGGTCTCCGAGCAGACATACTAATTCAAGTTGATACCATTTCCATTCCAGGCAGGAGGAACATGTGTGCACTAAGGCACCAAGGTAACATCATGCGCAGGTGTGTTGGACAGATAATGGTGGCAATCATCTAGAGCAGAGCATCTAGCGGGGAAGGCACAAGCTTGGAAATAACGGGTCTGGAGACACTCAGACTCCTATCTCTAGCATTTCCTTTTCTTTTTATTTTCCTTAGGATTTCCAGTAGGTAACTGTTGAAATAATTAAAGAATTAATGAATGGATGTCTTTTTTTTTTTTCAGTTCTTATATTGCCCGTCTGTTCTTGCAGGTTGTCTACTTTATCCATTAGAGTTTTAGTCTGTTGATCATAGTTGTTTTAAATTCTTTGTCTGGTCATCCCAGCATTCCTGCCATATCTGGTTCTGATGCTTGCTCTGTCTTCAAAGAGGGCTTCATGGAGGAAGTTGGTTGTTTTTGTTGGTTTTTTGCCTTTTTTGTAATTTTTTCTTGATAGCCAGACATGATGTACTGGGTAAAAGCAACTGCTATAGACAGACCTTTAGTAATATGGTGGTGAGTGTGGAGGGAAGGGAAGCATTCTATAGTCCTAAGATTAGGTCTTAGTCTTTAAGTGAGCCTGTGCCTCCGAACTTTGAACTTCACCAGTGCTTCTATTTTTTTCTCTCCCCATAGGTGGGACAGGACTGTTAAAACTGGTTACAGGATTTTCTTTCCCCAGGTCAGTTAGACTCTGATAATACCTCGGCAGGGTAGGATCTGATTACACTCAAACTCTTTAACACAGCCTACGAGGCCCTACATGACCAGACCTGGCCTGTGTGTCCTCATTTGGGCCTCTCACTCCTTTGCTCACCTCCCACTCCAGCCACACTGGTCTTCTTTCAGTGCCCACGGGGAGCAAGCTCTTCCTAGCCACCAGGCCAGGGGGCTTTTCTCCCAACCTGCAGCCTGGTTGGCTCTTACATCCCATTAGGTTTCACGTAAAATATTGCCTCCTCGCTATTGAAAAGTAACCCCCCACCCCATTCTCTCCAACCCTGCTATTGTGTTCCAGTGATGCGTGTTCTTCCTTTCAGTGCACATCACATAATCCTAAATTTTAGATGTATTTGACTGTCTTCTTGTTTACCACCAGTTCCTTGGCTGTGCTGTAGCACCTTGAAGACATCAGCCATGTCAGGTTTGTTCATCACAATTTAACTACAGCCAAGGACTATGCCTGGAATATAAAAGTCAGGTATTAGATAACTGTGGAATTAATTAAAGAATAAATAAATGAATGACTTTTTTTTTTCAGTTTTAGTCTTTTAGCATGAATCAATAAAATAATATCTATGACTATTGTTTAATATCTGCTATTAAATAAATGGTGACTTTTGACAAGTCTATGTAAGAGGGACAGGTGTTCAAGGCTAGAGGGCACCAAGAAATGGCTGTTGATAAAACAAGAACTGTAATGTGCTGAGAAATCACAATATAAGGAAACAAAGTGTGTTGAAAGTTAGATGTTGCTGAATTCCTTACTAGCTGAGCAAGTACAGTAGTCCCTGCTTATCCACGGTTTCACTTTCCAACGTTTCAGTTACCTGCAGTCAATCGTGGTCTGAAAATATTAAATGGAAAGTTTCAGAAATAAGCAATTGATGAGTTTTAAATTGAGCACCATTCTGAGTAGCATGATAAAATCTCATGCCGCCCTGTTCCTTCCAGCCTGGGAGGCGAATCCTCCCTTTGCCCAGCTTATCCCTCCCGTTAGGCACTTAAAGGTGGCTCAGTTATCTGGCCCACAGTGGTGGTATCGCAGTGCCTGTGTTCAAGTCACCCTTACTTTCCTTAATAATGGCCCCAAAATGCAAGAACGGTGATGCTGGCAATAAAGTGCTTCATTTAAGTGAAAAGGTGAAAGTTCTCAACTTAATAAGGCAAGAAAAACCTCTTGTGCTGAGGTTGTTAAGATATATGGTAAGAACGAATCTTCTATCTGTGAAATTGTGAAGAAGGAAATGAAATTTGTGCTAGTTTTGCTGTTGTACCTCACACTGCAAAAGTTATGGCCACAGGCCATGATAAGTGCTTCGTTAGGATGGAAAAGGCATTACATGTGTACAATACAATATTCTGAGACAGAGAGACCACATTCACATAACTTTTATTTCAGTGTATTTTATTATTAGTTGTTATTAATCTCCTACTGTGCCTAATGTATAAATTACACTTTATCATAGCTATCATATATATATATTTATATATGTATGAAAAACATAGTATATATACGGTTTCATACCATCCACAGTTTCAGGCATCCACTAGGGGTCTTGGAACATACCCCCTCAGATTAGGGGGGGTCAAGAAAGTTATTTTATTTACAGACATCACCAACTCTTAAGTCTGGGAGTTTTCAAATAAACAAAAAAATGTTTCTGTGTCCCCTGCAGGATTTGACAATCATAGAGGGTCTTACTTTTGTCTTCACTTGGGGCTTTTGTTCAAATCCAGACTCAGGTTAAACTTTGCAGATCTTTTAAATTTGCACTTCCTCAGCACCTGTGATCCTTGCATTAGGTAGCACTTAACATCAGGGCTCCCTCCAGCACTAACAACAACCCTCAACGGTGTGTGCATAGGAAAGGGGCTCTCAGGAAAAAAACACATGCATCCACAGTAGTTGTATTTGGATAGTGGGGCTAACAAGCGACTTTTAGATGTTCCTTGCATTTTGTTTCCCAACTGGGAAAATAAAGTAAAAGAGCTTTGTAATTAAAAAATAGTAATAAAGCCAGCATGATCGTTAAGCTTACTTATTGAGAAAATGAGCCACCTTAAGGCCAATTTCCTCAGTGTTAAAGCTAATAATAGTGGTGGTGAAAAGAACAGACTTCACATAGTGCTCTCCTGACTATGCTTAAACAACAGTAATAGTAGAAATAATAGAGCTGATTGTCAGTATTATATTGAAATATTTAGTGAACAATTACTATGTCAGGCTCTATGACAAGTACTTTACGTAATATTATCTCATTTAATCCTCACAAAAGTTATATGAGATACTCGCTGTTATTAACCCCATTGTACATTAAGGAGAATAAGGAAGAGAAGTGAAAAGATTATCCTGGCCCAGTGTTCAGCTCAACTCTGAGATATCCATTTCATGTTTTATTCTAAACTATGCCTTCATAATCGTTCAGCAGCATGATTAAGCATAAACTATGCGCCAAGGCCTTCCTAGTCATTAGACATACACAGGTTTGTAAAGAAGTTTCTGCCCTCAAATACTCAAATCTAGTGGGAGAGATGGTTGTGTAAACAGACAACCGTAATACAGTGTGCTAAGATAAAAAGAGGCAAGTTCAGGGTTCCAGGAGGACACAGGAAAGGATCGCCTAAACTAGACATGGGTAGAAAGGATGTATCAGAGTTTTGGAGATGGTGACACTTGATCTGAATTTGAAAAAACAAGCAGCATTTGACTTTTCCTGGGTGGCTCGCTTATTAGGAAATGACGGGTGAGAGAGCATTTACTATCAGCGAGTCTGAACAAAACACCTGAGACAAGAGACATCATGGCATAGAAGAGGCGGTGTTGTGAGGAAAGGGGTGATAAGACATGAGCTGGAGAAACAGCAAGGATTAAAAGATAAATAAAATATCATGCTTACATTATAGAATCATGACTTCAGCATATACTGAATAATTTGAAAAAGAAAGACTGGAGAGGCTAGAAGTGTTGTTGGGAAACTGCTGAAATATAATAGGCAAGAGAGAAAAAGGGCCTTACTTAACTGGGGTAGTGGTGGCAGAAATAATAGGAAAAGGGAACATTTATGATTTGTGAAATATTTAGGAAATAAAACTTGCAACATTGATTTTCAATGAAGAAGAGGTACAGAAAAAATTTAAAAATAACTCTCAGAACCTTAGCATGAAATATTGGGGGAATGAATCCTTGTGTTCCTGTTCCCTGTGGAGACAGAGAAAACAAGAAGAGAAGCAGATCTGGGAAGAGATGGACACAGTTTCAGACAGGCCAAACGGAAGCGACTGGGACACTGGGGTGAAATATTAAATGTGCTGCTACCCTTAAAATTTTGGCGCTTGTAGAGAGATTTGAGCTGGACAGAAACTTGAGGGTCCTCAGCATATTAGTAGTAGGTGAAAACCAAACATTTCATGAGATATCTCCAGCAGAGTAGGAAAGAGTGAAGCTTGCACACAAAATACAGGATTGGACTTTTGAAGGGCAGAAGCAACAGAAGGATTACATGGGTAGTGGACAATGACAGAGCCTGGGGAAAGGGACATTTTAAGGATGGGTCAAGGCAGAGGAGAAAACCAAACCCATACAGGTCAGGATTGATATTGGAAGTTCACAGAAAACTAAAAGAGGGTGGTCCTATGGAAGCCATAATGAAAGAGTTTTAATTAGGTAGAGAGCAGCAACAACAGAGGCAGATAAATGGTCCAATTAGATAAATTTAAGAAACACTCCATTTCATTTGGAAATTGCATCATCACTGCCAACTTGATGAAATCAGTAGATTGGTGCGGACAGAAGGCGAGTTGCAACTGTTAGCTGAGTAAGCAGAAGGGAAAGAAGGGAAAACATCAGATGGAGTTACTTTCTAAAAATTTGATAAGAAATAGACAAAAAGATTGGCAAATTGCTAAATGGGGTTCAAAGTCAAGTTTTGGAGGGAGATTGTGGTTTTGGTTGGGAGGAGATTACCTGGATCTGAGCAGGTTTATGGTTTAATGCATAGAATCAAGTTGAAAGAAAATAAGGAGAAATAACTGGAGTAGAGAAGCAGCAGAAGGAGATGGCTGTGGGTGGAGTTAAGGGCACAGAGGAATGAATGGGCTGACCTTGAAAAGGAAGAGGAGCATCTAATCCACTAAGACTGCTGTAAATGAGGAAAGAATGAATGGGTGTAGATAGCTTGGTTAATAGAATCAGTTAGTTGAATAATATACATTATGCCCAATGACTTCAATATTCTCAGGAAGGTAGAAAGAAAGGCCATCTACTAAATGGCTCATAACATATCAGGAAATAACAGTCCAGTAGGAAGTCTGATCAAAGAAAAAAAAGTTGCTAGTTCCAGGACTTCTTTTCCAAAGGACTTAAACCTTTAAAGAAAGTTTAACAGAATCTGAGGGTTGATCCGCCACATAGAATCTTATACGATATCACGAGTGTGCAGCACCATCAGAATCTGGGCATGAATGCCTATCAATGACCGTTCCAAACAAATCCAGGTAAGAGAAGGGAAAGCACTTCCCTCGACCTTATCACAGAAACCTCTTCACTTGACTCAAAATACTTCTCTTTGGAGGAGTCAGCATCATGTGACTCAACACCATAGCACTTAGGTCCATCCCTTGTGTCAAACATTAGTAGATGAGATACACATCAAAATCACAGAGATTTCCATATATACACGTACGAAAGGAACTTTGTTCACCAGAATTCCTCTTAGTAGAAGCACTGCATTTTTCAAAAGAAATACTTGGATGTGCCATTTTGTATGGGGATTGAGATCACAGACTTCATAAAATATGTTCACAAAAAGGCAATATGTATGAGAAGAATTTATTTTATCCTTGAGAAGAAAGTGGGGGAAAGAGTTCAGTGAAGAGAAAGAGAACAGGAGAGGAAGTCATAAAGAGGAAGGAAGGGTGACCTTTCTCATAACCATCACATCTTTGATAATTTCAACCAAATGCAAGAAATATTGCTGTGGAATTGCTTGAGAGAGACAGCAAAGGGTGTGAGTTTGTTGCCTGTACTGAAGGGATGGGGATAAAGTGAAGGGTAGAAACAAAGACATCACCCAAAGAGACAGGAAGAAGAGGGGGGTCATGAGAGGGTAGGGCTCCCCTGACTCCCGGATACAATGAGAACTTTAGGGAGAGGGTAGGCTTTGGACCTTCACAGACTATAGATATGAAGATCCAAGCTAAGTCTGACCAAAACTGTCCTGGGACAGCACTACTGCTCCACTCCAGCCTCCTGGCTCACATCTGCAAAGCACAAATATTCATTAGGGCAAAGTTTAGACAAACTATTTAGGTGGAGCTGTTTGATAGATAAACAGCAGGATGACAGAGGCTATAACATCATTTAATCCCAGAAACTTAATGGGAAGAAATATTAACTAGAAGAGTTTTGACTCCAAACATCTGACAATTAAGCAGCATCCAAAATAGACTCCAATATGAACAGATTGCTCCTCGAGAAAGAAATACAAATATCTCATAAACATATGAAAAGATGGTCAACCTTACTCATAATCAGAGAATTGCAAATTAAAACTCCAGTGAGATGTCATTTCCACTTAGTGGAGAAACAGACATCCTCATAGGTAATGGCTGTCCAAAGCGTAAATGCGTACAACCTTTGCATAGGGTAATTTGGTAATATTTATCTAAATGTGAAGTGTTTGTCAAAATTTAAAATGTTCATGCACTTTAAATCAGCACTTCTGTTTCTAGGAATATCCTATGACTATTACAACTAGTACTTGTGAGACATGACACACATAGAAAGCTTTTCATGGCAGAATTGTCTGTGATAGCAAAAGGTTAAAACAACCTAAATGTCCATCAGTTTAACACTGATCAAGAAAAAAAAGATGATGCAAGCATACAAAGGAATATTATAAAGCTATTGAGAATAATGTGGCAAATCCACCTGCACAGATGTGGCAGAATCTCCAAATTACAGTGTGATGTGAAAAGAGGTACGGTAGTGTCTATAATATTCTACCAAACGTATATCCATACAAACACAAAGGCTTACACGTTTACAAGTGGTATTTATAGGCACACACATAAATGTTCTAACTTGTGTGTGTTTTTTGTTTTTTGTTTTTTTTTTTGGCACATGGGCTTAGTTGCTCCGCGGCATGTGGGATCTTCCTGGACCTGGGATCAAACCCGTGACCTCTGCATTGGCAGGTGGATTCTTAACCACTGCGCCACTGAGGAAGCCCCTAACTTGTGTGTTTTATAGCATATCTCTAGATAGATATATAAGATATTTGAAACAATCATCATCTTCTGAAAGGGGAAATGGGTATTGAAGGGGCAGGGCCACAGAAGACTTGCTTTTCACTATATGCCCTATTTTTTAACCTTTTGAATTTTGATGTTGTACATGTTTTGACTACTTGAAAAAAAGTTAATCTAAGTAACTATGTAAAGCAGAATAGCCTCCCAGTTTTGGTTGAAGGCCATCCTCAGCAGTTTGGAATGACAATTGAGGGGAAGGGAAATAAGAACTGAAAAAGGAGAAATAAATGATCAATGGGACCTAGAGTCTGTCATACAGAGTGAAGGAAATCAGAAAGAGAAAAACAAATGCCGTACACTAACATATATACATGGAATCTAGAAAAATGGTACTGAGGAACCTAGTGGCAGGGCAGGAATAGAGATGCAGATGTAGAGAACAGACTTGAGGACATGGAGGGGGAGGGGAAGCTAGAATGTAGTGAGATAGTAGCATTGATGTATATACATGACCAAATGTAAAATAGATAGCTAGTGGGAAGCTGCTACAGAGCACAGGGAGATCAGCTTGCGGCTTTGTGAAGACCTAGAGGGGTGGGATAGGGAGGGTGGGAGGGAGGCTCAAGAGGGAGAGGATGTAGGCATATATGTATACATATAGCTGATTCACTTTGTTGTACAGCAGAAACTAACACAATACTGTAAAGCAATTGTACTCCAATAAAGATTTTAAAAAAAGATCAATGGGCAGGTTTAATGATCCACTCAAGTTGAGGGAACACAAATTTGGAGGGGTATTACTTGGCATGGTTAGGTGTGCTTTTTTGTTTTCCAGCAAAACTGAGAAATTCTATCATTAAGAATGAGGAAGATGGATTTTCAACATTTAACATAGGATTGGAATTTCAAGGGACAGAGACAGCAGAAGGATTGAGTGCCAATATATCGAGAATGGAAGTAGGAGAAGAACCCAGAGTTTGGGTCTGGCCTGAAAAGACCAGAAGGACATTCCAGCGGAACAGATGGAATGAGAGAAAGTGGCGACTTCAACAGCCTGGAGGTCTATAAGATACCAAAGACAGTTCTGGTGGAGATGAGGCTGGAAAGGTGGCATACTGGACAGGAAAGATGTCTAATGAGGCAGTTTCCCGGTGACGTCATGGTCCAGGTTAAGAGGAGCTGATTGGAGAAGCCCTAAAGATTACCTAGGGTGTGTGGACCCGGAATTGTGTGGCTGCATCATCGGATGGTTTGTCTACTTGGGTGTTGAAAGCATCTAAAACTAACTTTCAAAAGGTGGGGAGAAGATGCAGGCTATGAACTGGGCCCCAAAGGGTTTTTTTGATGGAAAGGAAGAGACTGATATTGAAGGTAGCCTGTGATGGGGTGAGGAGGGGGAGAGAGGCATACAAACAGCATGAACCCCGCAGGTTCTACAAGCTCCAGTTCCAGGCGCCTCCGACCTGACTCCTACCACTCCCTCCTGGGGTCACACTCTTCCAGCCACACAGGTCTCATTGCTGGTCCTTAAACTCTCCAGGCAAGCTTTACCTCATAGCCTTGGCACTGCTCATTCCCTCTGCTGGGAAGCTCTTCTTCTGGTGCTGCAAGTTTCCCTTGGGTCTTCACTCAAATGTTACCCTCTCAATGAGGTCTACCTGGACCATCCACATGTAAAATAGCAATCTTTCATCTATCTTTCGTCCCTGCTTTCTTTTTACCCAGAACACTTATCATCTTCTTAATCTTGTTTCTTAACTCTTTCCATTCATTAGAATAGAAGCCTCTTGAGGACAGGAATTTTTTAACTGTTTTTTTAAACTATTCTTTAAATTGCTGTCTCCCCAGTGCTTATAACAGTAACTGGTGATAGTAAATACTCAATAAATATTTGTCAACTGGCTGATGTTAATTTTTATGTAAGTAGTAGTCTCAAATCAGAGTATTTTCCTGGATGGGTGCACTCAAACATAAAGTGCTTTGAACGCCTCACGGATAAGTTTCTTCTGTTTGCCAACTGTTTAATGAGCATTTTCCAGGTGCTAAAGCACTCTGCTGGCACAGAGGATGGAAAGACATTCACAAAGGTTCCTGCTCTCAAGGATTTCATCATCTGGTGGGGATACGAAGATAGCAAAACACTTCACTGCAACTCAAGGTACAACAAAGTAAGGACAACCAAAGTGCTGCAGGACTCCAGAAAAACCAATGGTTCTCGTTGTTGGTTTTGAAAGTGGTAAAGAAACAGTTGGCGGCTGGGCGAGTGTCCTCCCAATGAGAACCGAGAGGGGATCACCAGCAACAACATGAAAGATAACAGTGGCGACTGACATGCTCTGTTCTGAGCACATTACACGTGTCCTCCCGTGTTAAACTCTTGATAACCATGCAAGGCAGGTTCTATCATTACTTATTTCACAGATGAGGAAACTGAGACACGGAGAAGTAATGTAACTTACTCAAAGTCACCAAGTTCACGGCAGAGCTGGCTTTTGAACCCAGGCCGTGTAACTTCAGAGATCCTGGGGGTTTTTTGTTGTTGTTATAGGAATATTTATTCTTTAAATTTATTTATTTATTTTTATTGAAGTGTAGTTGATGTACAATAGTGTATAAGTTTTAGATATACAACATAGTGGCTCAGTTTTTAAAGGTTGTATTCCATTGATTACAGCTCCTATTCTTAACAGCTGCATGTTACTGTCTTTCTTGTTTATCACCTGAAGAGGGACCTTGAGTAGCTGAGCATGGCTGGAACAGAGTTTGCGTGGAGGGAAGTGGTGAGAGATGAGTCTGGTTGGAGCAGTTCCGAGCAAGGCTGTAAGGGACCCTGAACACTTGGCTCTCGGGTCAGGACATCACTCTGTTCGGTGGAGAGCTATTTTAGGCTTTTGGAAAAGGACATAATCTGTCTTGTGTTGCAAAATGAGAGCTAACAGCAGCATGAAAGAGAAGAAGGGAGATGGTAAGCATGTAAATTTGGCCAAAGCAAATGGAAAAGAGGAACAGAGGTAGGAGGTATTTCAGAGGTGTAACCGGTAGAACTAGATGATGCCCTGAGAGCTTGAGGCCTGAGTGGTCTGTTAACTGAGAGACAGCACGTAGGAGATAAACACAAAGAATTATTAGAACTACACCATTTTTATATTCACTAGTGTCAAACAATCCTTATTTTCTGGCCATAAGGACAAACATTCTAAGTTTAAATAGTTTCCTGAGCAGATATGGAAATTAAATATTCCTCCTTCCAATCTAACAGAGATTTTACCACCTACTGGTGAACTCAATTTATCAAGCTAATTAAACTATCTGTAGTAAAAGGTGTACATATGTTTCCCTGAAACAGCTTTAATGGGATTTGAAGTTTTTATGGGAATCTTTACCTGAGTCTAGGATTATAAATTAAATTTTCTATCAAATTCTCCTCTTACATTTGCCCCCCCAGAGGGGGGAAAGTGACCTTCCAAATAAATTATTCTTAATTTCAACTTATATTAAAAAATTTACTATTCTGAATAGAGCTTAGTTTTCCTTGAACTCATCAAGTCTCAACTTTAGTAACAGAGAGCAAGCATCTATACTTATCAGTAAAGGTCAGCAGGGTTCTGACAGCAGAGCATGGTGAAGACCGCCCTGCAAGGCAAGAGACAGATTCTCACCTGCTTCTGTAGCAAGAAAACCTCAGAGACATCACCGCACTCCCCAGAGCCTGTTTCCTTGATACTCTGTAATATTCATTCATGCTTTCACTCTATCATGCATTTATTCAACAAATAGACATCCAGGGTCCACCCTGTGCAAGCCTTGGAGAGAGAGAGAGCTGAATTAGCCACTTCCTGTTTTCAATGAGTTTTTAGTTTAAATACGGCAAACTAAACACTTGTGATTTTAAAAATTAATATAATATTAGAATCCACAATGATATCTCAAGGAAATGATCTATATTTTAAAGCCGAAGTAACCAATCCACTAAAATACATTCAACACTTTTCATATTTGTTCCCTTAGATAATAATTTACTTTTTAGGCTTTGAGAAATGGCTAGACTCAGAAAAACTAAGGAGAGAAAAAAAACTAGACTGGATCAAGAGTGCCTTTTTGTCATCAGTGTCATTGTACCATATTTGTACAAGGGGGTCTGACTCCAGGAAAGCCAACAGAGAGCTACCAGGAACCTCCCAGTTCTTCTCCAGCTCTGGCTTTTACATTTAAAAATGAATTATTTGTCTTCGGGTGTAATACGGGGCAGCCTCTATAACTTTAGAAATATTTGTGCTTCTGACCTCTCATGCCCTCTGTTACCCACTGTCTGCAGACACAGAGAAGGCCAGGCCTCCTGTGGGGCAGCCGGCATGTTCTCTAGGAAACAGTGAAAGAAGGCCGCATGGGGGCAGCTCCTGACAGCCTGTCTCACATGCATTTATCATCACTGGCCACGCACCATTTCTAGAAAAAGTGTGTCAGAGGTCCTGCTGCCAAGCACAGGGGTGACTGTGGGAAGCCTGGTAGCTGTGACAGGAAAGTGCTCACGGTCCCCGCTGGGTCGCCAGGACCACAGATGTCAGCACCGTTCAGACAAAAATGCCTCCCACTGCGAGCTTCAGGGATGCGAGTAGAACATCACTCCTGCAGGATAACACCACAAACCAGCTCTGTTGTGCTCTGCTTTTCTTATCTACCAAGAACCAGTATTTTCTCAGCCATCTTCGGAATGTGTAGGACGGCAGAGAAGCCAAGTATTCTGGGCTCCCGATTCATTGGAGGCTGACGCCTGTCTCTTATTAGCAATTAGCCCATGGCCTGGATAATGGGAGATGCCCCCCAAATATGTGTTGAATTAATTAATTACTGATTTAATAATCTAATTAATTTATGGACTCATGCCTGGCATGGTATCGGGCACATGGCAAATGTCAATAAATATTTGACGAGTGAATGAACCAGCTACAAATTCTGCAGCTCAGTTAAGCTCAGGCTCCAGCACCAGATCCAAAGCCACGATGTTATGAAGCAGATAAAGTCATTGCAGCCTCTCCCATGCTCACTTTCAGCCCCCGTGTGCTGTTACAGAGGCCTCCCTGGCTCACTCCACACAGCCTGTCTGCATGCAGTGTGGGCCCTGGACCAGCCCTGGACCAGCAGCAGCAGCACCCCCTGGGAATAGGCTAGAAATGCAAATTCTTAGGCCCCACCCAGCCCTACTAAATCAGAAGCTCTGGGAGTGGGGTGTTATAACAAGTCCTCCATGTGATTCTGTTGCATATTAAAGTTTGAGAACTACTGCTTAAATTTTTGGTTTTGTTCATTTCTAAAAAAAAAAAAAAACAACCCATATAAGGTTCACCCAGGAGTGTGTGCTGGACAGGTGGTCTGGCCTCTCTCCCAGATCCTACAAACCTGAATCTCTGGAGCTGCAGCCTGGGGATCTGCATTTTGAACAGTAGAACCACTTCCCTGAAGCTTTGCTTTCTTCCTGTCATCTATTCGTTAATCAGTTTCAGCAAAATTTTCTACTCAGATTTATTTTATTACCGCAGTAAGGTGATAACCACAGATATTTTAATGTTTAACAGGGAACTAAAGGTCCCTCTGTCCTAAAAGAATAATGTGCCACTAACAAAGGAAATTCAGATCCTGTTATAGGTAGTAAAGGATGCTTTGGGTAGGGTGGGAGTTTTCCTCTCAAATTAAAAGGCATTACTGAATTCCTATCTGACACAAGTGGGGCAAGGGACACATTGGATTATATATTGGCTATTTTGTCTTTAGAATTCAGCTATTAAAAAAAAGATGTGGCTCACAGGCAAAGTTTAACCTGCAGATGGGTGGGATATTTTTGGCCATTAAAATGTGCTTTATACATAGAAAACTACTACATAAAAATCTGAATTGCCAGCATTTCTTAAAACACTGAGACTGACACATTGAACATGTATTCCTGTGTAGTAGCAACTGACCAGATCTGATTAAAAGCTGCTCCTTCCAGTTCAGCAGTTACCACTCCTTAGTGCTCCCCAGAATCTTACACTGACCCACCTCACTGTCTTACGTTGAGTTCCTGTTCCCTGTGGGCAAGTGAGTTTGTATCTTAAGCTTTACATGGATTCACCACCATCACCTCAGAGGGAAGCCTTTAGGAAAGCATAGGGGTCCTGTTAGGGCCACAAGTAGGGACGCACCAATATCCCAGTCAATCCAATTCTCTCTACATCCCGTAAAAGAGTGGTCCCCATCCTTTTTGGCACCAGGGACCGGTTTCGTGGAAGACAATTTTTCCACGGACTGGGTGGGGGGTGATGGTTCAGGCAGTAATATGAGTGATGGGGAGTGATAGGGAGCAGATGATACTTCACTCCCTCGCCTACCACTCACCTCCTCCTGTGTGGCCCGGTTCCTAACAGGTTGCTGACTGACAGGTACCAGTCCGCGGCCCGGGCAGGTGGGGAACCCTGCCTTAAAACAATGAAGATGCTCTTGCTATCATCTGACCCCTGTTGGTCAAGTGTGTGTTCATGTAGCTCTTTGTAACCATTACTGTTTGAATGTTTTCTTGTCTCCTCAGTGAGGGCAGGAGGATTTGCTAGACTCCCATTCCATGAAGGGTCCTTGACATACTGACTTTCTTTCTAGAATTCTGCTTAGCATTTTAATGTATTTTGTCTAGTTGCAATATTTTTTTTCCAAAAAAATAAAATAGTATTTTATTAGAAACATTTTTCATGTGTTAGAATTGAATCACAACATTCACTTCATCTGGTATTCATTTGATTATGAGAATGGCCATTTTTAACCAAGCATATAATAAGACAATACAAATTATAGCTGGTCCACTTAACAGCATTTCCCCACATACCTATCAGAAATATTATACTGCTTACATTATTATCCTTCTGTGCATAATGCATTAATAACTAACCTTATAAATCTATGTTATCTATCCCCACTACAAATAATTTCTCCCACCAAATATTTCTGGAAGTCCCTAAGCACATGAATTAAATAAGTAAATGTAGCATCTGCCATTTCCACCTTTTTTCCTACTCTGGTATCTATTTATTGCTTTGTGTTTATTTCATTAGAAATCTGAGAGTGAGAGGATTTAAATTTACGAGCTCTAATAGCCACTCTGAAGTAGAGGTTTAGGAATAAGTCTTGCTCATGATAGAGTAGGTCGGTTGAAAGATATCACAGTCCTTTGCCACTGCTGACTTTCACAGTTCTGTGCTAAAGTAACCATTATTCTCCCAACGCTCCTCTGATGGATCTCCTTTGGCTAAAACAGAAGAATGTTGCAAAGCAAGAGGGGTACAGAGACCTGAAAACATCCACATCCAGGCAGGTCACCATCCACTTTTAACAGGACCTAACAATTCCACTGTCTGCATCAACAGGACTTTAGCATTCCAGGAAACTCCTGCCCAGGAACATAAAAGTTGCAGATAGCTTCATTGTTCACTTTTGAAACTTCTCCAAAATCCCATTTCACCTAATATCAGACGGTCTGGCTTTTCGAGAGGTAGCATCAAATGACTGTTTACACTCTGAGGCTCTTGGAAATCTCACCATAAAACGCTTGCCTTGTGGTACTCACCAATTTTATTCTATTTTAATTTTTAAGTTTACTTAGGTATAATTGACAAATAAAATAGTAAGCTACTTAAAGTGTACAATGTGATGATTTGATATGCGTATACTTTTTGAAAGGATTCTTTCATCAAGTTAATTAACGCATTTATCGCCTCACATATTTCCCCCCCACTGTTTTTTGGTGAGAATATTTAAGTTCCACTCTCTTACCAAATTTCAGCTATAGAATCCAGTGTCATCACTACAGTCACCATGTTGTACATTAGATCCTCAGAGCTTATTCAGCTTATAACTGAAAGTTTGTATCCTTATATCAACCTTTCCTATTTTTCCCTCCCCCTAGTTCCACCCCTGGCAACCACTTTTCTACTCTCTGTTTCTACGAGTTAAACTTTTTAAAAGAAATTTCCACATATGTGATTCCATGCAGTATTTGTCTTTCTCTGTCTGCCTTGTTTCACTTAGCATAATGCCCTCAAGTTTCATACCTATTGTTGCAAATGGCAAGATTTTCTCCTTTTTAAGGATTGAAGAATAGCCCATTAGATAAATAGGTAGATAGATTAGATAGATAGATAGATAGATGATAGATAGATGATAGACACACAGACACACAGACTCACATCACATTTTCTTGATCAATTCATCCATTTGCAGACAGACTGTTTCCATACCTTGGATATCTATACTCCTGTGTTCATTCCAGCATGTTTCATTATTATGTCATGGTTCTTATTCAATTTTAACCCTTACACCAGATGCCAAAGCCCCAAAAATATCCTGAGTTTTCCCACCCTTCTCCTTGACTAGTGAACAGTAAACTCGGATTTGCCTAATCCTCCAGGCTTTTCAGTGGCATTTTAAAAGAGCCAGCCTTCCACACTCCAAAAGACTAGACTCGTCAACCACTCAGCTGGTATGTTTACAAACAATCTGTTTTCCAAACACCCTTTACAAAAGTTTCTGACTCTCTTTCAATGTAGCAGCTTCTGCCCAGCTGAGACAGGAAATTGATGTGTGTTGGATTCCAGCTCTGAAGCTTCCTGTGCCTGCTCCGCTCCTGGTCAGTGAGCTCCATCTCCTGCTCTCATCTGCATGTGAGACAGCATCTTATTTTCCTCAGCTTTGAACTTCTGCTGGAAGAAGAATTAGCTTAATCACAGAGTAAGCCTCATTGTGGCCTCATCACACAAATACTGTAGTCTCACCTTACTCACTGTTATTTCCAGAATATAATAGCAAATACAAAGGAACATATTCCTGGGCCCTTGACAGAATCCAATGTTGTGATGTGCTGAGCCAATCGATTAGTACGTTTACCCTAAACCCAATTCCCTTCAGAGGGAGCAATCCCTTTATCCTTATGCAAATGTTAAGTGCTTTACGTACATTCAAGATGATTGTAAAAATCATGCTTATTAATTCCAAGTGTTTTTTTCAGCAAGTACAGTATACATAGCAGAGAGGGCTTGTGTTCAGCCCTGGGTACGCAGTGGGGAACAGAACCAACGTCGCGTCTCCATCATGGAGATTAGTCTAATTTTGAGCAGTCATGAAACAAATGTTTGCAAAATAATTGCCTAGGTTGCAATTGTACGAAGTTCTATGATGAAAGTAAAGAGGGCTGCAAGAGGACATGCCAGGGAAACCCAGCCAAATCCAGGAACTTGTTCTGTGAAAGTGATCTTTAAACTGAGACTTAAAACTATGTGACTCGATCAGCCCTCACTGGGAGATCTTGAATATTATGACACTAAGTATAAAAACAAAACCTCAAAAAGGTAAATATTACTTTTTTGTTTGATTGAGGTATGTGTTAAGGTAAAATTTTACAGGATATGTAAGAGAAAAAGAAAAGATTTGGCACATTGTAAGTCTACAGGTAAAGTTCTTGATGCAGGTTTCTCTAGTTGAATGTGCCCAGTTATTACTGATGACTGTCTTTTGGTTTTGGTTTGCTTGTCACATAGATATTCATTTGCACGTGGAAGACATATTGTGATAATCCTCAAATTTCAGGTCAAAATTTTGTTCCATCTTCTCATGTACATAAAGTTAAATTAGGAACTAAAACCTCACTTAGTAACTTCTTTTAATTTTCATTATTTGAAAAATATTTGATTCAATTTCATTTGTAATATTTTTACTTTTCTCATATACTATTTTTTCTCCTGCTTATATGGGACTGAAAATGTCACAAAATGACAGGGCTATAGAACGTCCTGGAGAGGTTAGACAGATTGTATTATATCTGTTTAGAAAGCACAAATTAGAACTTCATGAATATAAATTAGTGTTTTATTTTTTCTAGCGTCACATACGATAAATCAGTTCTCTGGCAAGTGACAGTGATATGAACAGTAAAACATCGCCTCATCTCTATGCAAAATAAAGGACTTAATAAGATAAATAAAAGGAGAATCTGGGAATGAAAAGAAAAGCATTCTTGTCTTTGAGAGATAAAAATGAGGGGTGGGTAACAGAGAAGGAGGAGGGTTTCATAACCAGGTGATTCTCACTTCACCATGGAAATCAGGCAACAATCCTATTCAAGCCTGGCTTCAAGCTTTCACAAATATTTTGAAAATCAACATATTAAAATAGTGTATTTTCTCAGTCAATCCTCCTATAATTTCTGCCTACATCCAGAAAGCAATATGATAAAAGGGAAGAAGAGAAGGAGGGAAGAGAAGGAAGAGAAGGACGAGAAGGAAGGAAGGAAAAGAAGGAAGAGAAGGAAGGTAGGAAGGGAGGGAGTGGGAGGGAAGTGGACTTGTCTCCTCTGCTACATAGACACACAGAGTGTTCTGTTTTAATAAAGTAAATTGCCCAAAATTAACATTTTAGAGGAGCTATTTCATATCTACTAAAAACAATGATTTTATTTACAAGTATCCTAAAGAAATTGGTGAAATAACTGAAAAGCCATTGTGTAAATATACAGACATGCAAAATCACACACACTGGAGAGTACTTGGTCTTTAAGGGAGAATTCAGAAAGAAAAAAGACTGAGGGTTTTGTGCTTATATAAGTGTATTTTCAATTGCACTAATGTATTCGAGTCAATGTTATTAAATTATTTCTCAACTCATCCATTTGCTTTTTCCTGTCTACTGTGTACATCTACATCTCTAGAGCCATCTCATGAGATAGGAAGGTAAAGTATACTAATTCCAGACTGAGCTATTTTTAATTAAAACTTTTCTGTGCAAGGATTTCCTGATGACCACAGAAACATATGGAACTTGGAAGCCCTAACATCTAAGTCGAATCAAATTGATTACATTCTCCATAAAGTTGTTCATCTTTGTGCAGCATAAAAAAATACTGTCCCACAGGCCTTATGATGGAAGCACTCCCTAGAGTCAATAATATGTCTCTGCTTAGCTGCTCCCTTTTTCTTTGCTTTCTTTGGATTTCCAGTTCAGGAGCAAGATAATCTCCCAATCAGATACATTACCTCAACTTTGACATCTTCTAGTTTTAAATTCTGAATAACATTTTGCACATGAATGCTAATGAGGTAATTTATCTGAAGAAAACACTAAATTGGACTCAGAGAAATTGAAAGAGACAATTTCAAAATGCCAGGATAATTCCTTAATCTCTCTCTTAAACTGCAATAGCTTAAATGAGAGCCAAGCAATTTGACCAAGTGGCTGAGATACTCAACAGGAAAGGCTAGGTCCTCAGCTCCTCCAGGATCTCATCAAGCTTCTGGAAAACTTAGCTGAATATGCTTCAAAATTTTTCACCCTTTGTCAAATTTTCCATAGCTCTTAAAGTATGCTTGGAGCTAGAAAGATGGGCACATCAATCTCTAACATACATAAACGATGATGAACCTCAGTCACATTGCCGTGGAGCTATTTGGTTGGACTCCAATATCCAAGTTCGTCACCTTTGTTTTTTTTTTTTTTGCTTTTCTCCTTAGGATCCTATAAAGTTTTTACCGTAACAAATGAATTCAATTTGATCATTTGCTCCTGAATGTTTAACTATGTTCTGACACAGAATATAAAGGAATAAAGTTGATCTGCTCTGTCCAACCCAGTAATCATTAACCACATATTGCTATTTAAATTTAAATGCACATTCATTTAAATTAAATAAAATTAAAAACTTGACTCTTCAGCCCATAGCTACATTTCAAGTACTCCATCATCAGATGTGGCTAGTAGCTACTGAATGGGCCAGCACAGAAATAGAACATTCCCTTCTTCACAGAAAGTTATATTGGACAGCGCTGAACTGAATGATTAAGGAAATTAATTAATTCCATGATTCAAGTGGGCTAAGATTTTTCACTTCTCAACTCCTTTAGAATATAGATGTGCCTCTCACAAGCCTATAGTTAGGCTAGTATCCAACTTGAGAGGTTAATTCAGTGTCCATCGAAGAGTTTATCAGGCTGCACGAGCAGATGTGGACAGAGGGTGCCATGCTGAAAAGAACCATTTGAATTGGGCTGTCTGGAAGAGGCAGCACTTGAGGAGGTCAATGCGATTCTTTCCTGTGGAGCTGAAGATGTGGAACAAATCAGAGGACAGAGCATTAGAGCAGGATGCAGATGAGAAGGCAAGCTAAAGCCCAAATGCAGTTGCTGGCAAAGGAGGCCAGAAGGGCAAGGGGTTCCCTAGTGGGAGCCAAAGCTCAGTGTCAGGGAGAGGTGGGTCCTGCTTAAACAGAGTGGCAGGATGTGTTGTTCAGACCATATCAGAGGGCTCACCTCCCTTAGAAACAGCTGCTAGGATTGCCAGGTGCGCCACTTCTTGGTTCAAAGGGCTGTGCTCATGCAAACCTGGGAATAGTCTACATTAAGCCTACACTTATATACCCCACTCTCCGTAAAGAGAAGGGCTCTCTTTCACTTTATCTCTCCTTTAGCTTCTTCCCACTCTCTCCTCACAGACTGCTTCTAATCACTGGTTGTGATATTCATTGTTTCAACTTGTACCTGAGAAAAGCATCAGGGGAAAAAAAGGGTGTGTGTTTGTGTGGCGTGTGTGTGTGTTTGGGGGGGTGGGGTGATATAGATTCAAAGACCCAAGTAACTGAAGAGTGAGCCTGAACCCACACCACTGATGGGTACAGCTCTCTATCCACATAGAGGGGGAAAAAACCAAATTACCCAGTGCTGGAAGGTGTAAGATTTTAGAGATGTAGGGATGGGATATATTTTGTTTGTGGGAAGGATATGAATTTGGGGGGACCAGAGGTTGGACTGTTATGAATTGACTTGTGTCTCCCCAAAAGATGTGTCGAGTTCTTATCCCTGGTACCTGTAAATTTGACTTTATTTGAAATACAGTCTTTGCAGGTATAATCAAGTTAATGTGAATTCATACTGGATTAAGATGGGCCCTAATTCAAATACCAATGTTCCTACAAGATAAGGGAAATCTGATCACAGACACACCCACAGGAGAACACCACGTGATGATGGAGGCAGAGACTGGAATGATGTGTCTACAAGCCAAAGAGTGCCAAGGATTGTCAGCAACACCAGAAGCTAAGAGAAAGAATGGTCCTTCCCTAGAGGCTTCAGAGAGCATGGCTCTGCCAATACCTGATTTCAAATTTCTAGTGTCTAGGATTGTGAGATGGTAAATTTTTGTTATTCTATGCTACGGTTTGTGGTCATTTGTTACAGCAACCCTAAGATATAAACACACCAAAGAACATGCTATACCTCCTTCCTATTGTTGGATGTACCCCAGCAGAGAATGCATCTCAATAGAGACCAGGGATTGCACCATTTCACTGGGTTACCAGGTCAATGTTGAGGTACCTGCTCTGTTCAAGGCAGATTGCCTTTCAGTAGACAAGGTAGGTATTAGGATGGCAGGACCAGCTGAGTGTTAGTATTTCTATATGGCAGCAATACAGTAAAAAAAATAAAACAGTTATTGACCTGACTCTTGGACTAAATAGACTAAAATGCATTCCTGAGATTGTTGCAGTTATCATAAGAGAGAGATTCCAGCCAGAATAAAAAAATACTCTTACAACAGGTGGGATAAGGGTTTAGCATCATCTAGTTTGAATATGAGAAAGAATATGACCTATTTGATATCTCAGGCCAATAATGCTGATGTATTAGTTGCAATAAAAAATTCCTTCCTGCCTGACATGCTTCAGAGTAGGGTCTTAAGAAATCCAGCCCAAGAACGGAAGGAAGAGAATGTACTCTTTACTTTTCTTTAGGATCAGAAGGAGTATGAACAAAAAATTCATATAAAGATGCCATTATAACCGAGCCTAACTCTCATATTTCACTTTTTCAGCATTACATTTTTATGGAGATGTACATAATTTAATTTGCAATTTATTCAAATCATTCCATAAGCTATATCAAAACTCTAGTTCTCTGGCAGCTACAACCTGGACCCAGAAGCCTGCTCTAATACCTGCCACTCAGGCTCTGGGCCACTGGAATGCAGCCCCTTGGTATAAATGAGCACCAAGTGTCTGGAAATACTCCTGGGGATTCAGAAAGGAATTTTATTCTATGGGCACCAGTCTACACCTCCCCATCTACCCAACTTCATATACAGAACTAACCTCAATTGTCCTTCTACTGAGATCCCTTGTTTTCTCTGACTATCAAGCTCTCTGTAGGATTAGAGACCAGCCCTGAGGGTTCAGCTAGCCAACTTGAGGAGCTGAGGTCTTTAGGTCTTTCTTCTTCCTGCCCATCTCTATCAGAACTCTTCTCCTAGTTCTCAATATCAGATTGAATCATCCTTCCTTATTAAGGACCCGGCAGGCTCCACATGACCCTGAGAAGACCTCTTCTCCAAAGGACTGGGGGCTGTGCAACATTTATATCCCAATGCCTGGGCAGGGATTGCAGATTGTCACACACTCATTGACTTAGGCTCCTTGTCCATTCCCAAGAGGGAGGGAGGAAGCAAGCAGCCTTGCTCTATTAGTCAGATTTCCCCGATCCTGCCCCAGCCCAAAATCTGGTCCTGTCGTGCCCATTTCTCCCCTAGAGAATAGCCCATAATGCAGCACAGATGGGGCCCCATCATTAGTATAAATAGTAGGGGATCTATTTTATACATGGAAACTTTTTTATATTAAGCTATGTATTTTAAAGTTATTTTATTACTATTTTATTACAGATATTTCTTTATTGTTTTAGGAATTGAAGTGGGAAAGGCATGCATGATTAAGCATGTTAATCTACCAATATATACCACCAAGTAATTAATAGATTCTTCTATTTAATGTGCTGGAATCTTTAAAAAAAATAGACCCACAATCTTTTGGCCAGTGAATGTACCATTCAAACTACAGTGATGACAAGAAATGATTGCTTTTGCCCTGGTTCATTGGCAGCAGCAAATTACTGGGACATGCTTGAGCAGTTTTTAGTTTTATATTTATCTTTTCTTTTGTGATGTTGTATTAACTTTCTCTATGCAAGTCTCCCAACTTCAAGGAGTACTAGTGTAAAACTACATGCAAATTATTTCAGACATTTGAAATCACCAAAAAGATCTCTGGGTATGTACCAGAAGAGAATTTCTACAAAAATTCAGCTTTGTGCTTAAATTTTGTAGGGTTTTTTTGTTTTGTTTTGTCTTAGGGTTTTTTATGTTTTTTTAATTTTTAATATTTATCAGTTTTTATTGAGTACAGCTTAGTCTTACAAAGACATTGTCATGTTTTAAGTTTTCTCATCTGAGTTTCTTTTTCTCAGTGCTTTAGAAATGTCACTTGTTCAAAATAGTATTGCTCTCGCATTTAAAACTTGGTTCATGGAAATTTATATTTCACTTTAGAATGAAAAATGTATCATTCTTTAGAATAAAAAGAACATTGATTTTTCTTGTACTATTCTCTATAATATGCTTAAGCTTCAAAGTACGATACATTTCCCTTTTGTTCTAACCTACTGGCCAGTTTACTTACTACTCCTTACCTTTTTTTCCCCTAGCTTCCAAAGCCTAGATACTAATTAAGTTATAAAATATTCCTGTTGTTAATGTGGCAAAATAGGTAACTTTTATTCTAACAAATGCTCTTGGCCACCATCACAATAGGGCATACAAAAGCAAACTTACCTGTTGCACAGAGACACAGTACTTTTGGCAGAGTCACATCAAAAATTTTGATTAAACCTAACCACAGTTTTCTGCACAAAAAATTATAAGTGACATTTCTGAATCCCTGTAAACTATGCTTCCATTTAGACTGACAATAACAATTAACTTGACCAAAAGTTATCGTCAAAACACTTCCTGGAAGCAATGGCCAGGGAATAGGGAATCACCAATTTTATGTAAGGACCATCTTCAGAATCAAGGGAGAAAGTTAAAAGGTTATTCTCAGAAATTGAATCCAACAAAGAACAAGATGAAAGATGTGCTATGAATTTCTTTCTAAAAAAAATCTTACTTTAAAAGGTATTTTACTAAAAGGATTGCTTATGAGAGCAGGATGTCTTTAAAATATATATGCTAAGACTTTGATCTAAAATACAAGGAATACAAGGAAAATTCAGCTTGACTAGTATTTGAAAGTTGACTATCATTAGGTAACATTAACTAGAAACGCCTTTTGCTAGAATGATGAAAAGAAGGGAAATAGCTTTTTAAAAAATTAGTAAATGTTTGCTTAGCATCATTGAATAAAGATTATGAGTCATTTAAGCACCAGTATCCTTATGACCAGTACATAAAGTCAAATTTGTTTTGCTATCTTTACTTAAGAATTTCTCTTAGGGAGGAAATGGTCTTCAAAAAACTACCTTACGTTCCATTAAGAAAGATGAGAACTTAGCAGAGGGCATGAATCTCAGCCCAGAACATTATAATTGATGTGGAAGAGAGCTGTTTTGCCTGAGAAAAGAGTAATTTGAGGGGTTTGTGCCCAAAAGGAAATGGGAAAGACTCATAGGAGAGGAATGAGAAGGAAACAGGAAGAGAGGAGTAATGAAATCTCCATGGATGGGATAAGTATCCATTATACTTATTTTCCCCAGGGCTATTGTGTGAACCTCTTCTCTCACTCATTTCCAAAAACCGCTGGTAAAATCTACCAGAATCATGATCACGCTCACTTTGTTTGAGAGAAAGAGAGAGTGTGTGTGTGCTCGTGTGCGTGTGTGTGCATGTGCATGCGTGTGCATGTGAGCGCATGCACGCACATGCATGCATGTAAAATTTGAAGAGACTAAATTTCATATCTTGGTTGTCACGGTGCATAACAAAAGTTGCTGATGCATAGGAAAGAGACAGAGAAAGAGAGTGAGGGAGAAGGAGGAGGGAAGGAAGGGAAAGAGAGAAGGAAGGAAGAACGAAAGGAAGGAAGGAAGGAAGGAAGGAAGGAAGGAAGGAAGGAAGGAAGGAAGGAAGGAAAAGGAAAAGGAAAAGAAAAAGAAAGAAAGAGAGAAAAAGAAAGAAAGAGAGAAAGAAAGAAAGAAAGAAAGAAAGAAAGAAAGAAAGAAAGAAAGAAAGAAAGAAAGAAAAGAAGGGAGAGAGAAAGAGGAAGGGAGGAAGAAAGGAAAGAAGGGGGAAATATTCCCTTCAAAGTAGAGGAAGGAATTCAGGAAAATCTTGGCATGCAACTTTCACAGGCTGAGAAATTGGGGAGGGTTCTGGGCTAACGTTATCTAGATCTCAACATACAGGTGTCTCCAGCTAATACCTTACTGGCACTAGGAAGAGATGCTCTTTGTGAGGTGAGGTAATTTCCAAAACTCCCCTAGAGCCTCATTACTGCTGAATCTTTTTTATTCTCATAGACCCTGTCCTGCCTCCCTGAGTTGACTTTCACAACTGTGCAAAGTTAGTCATACCAATTGCAGGGAGGATAACAACTGTATTTCTGTTACACAGCATGAATTGGGATGGAATGTTAGGACTTGGATGGCATGCACCAGGGATGCTCCTCCCCTGATAAGGGATGGCTAAGTGCACAGAATTCCACCTGAAATTGCCCTGGCTATCTTGTACCATGTTGCTACTCTTCTTCTATTAGTGGGGTCAGACCGTGAAACTAATGCCATTTGATCAGAGCCATGATTTAATACCTTGACAATTTCATACTTTGGAGTCAAAGATACTATAGACTAGAGTTTTCTACAATGGAGAGGTCCTTTGAAACTGTTATGGTCCAACCTCCAGATTGAGACTCTTGGTAGTGCGCCAACCTAACCCCCACCTGGACAGCTTCTTTTTGGGGACCGTGTGTGTTGGATCATCCAGCTGTGGTCTCGGGGCTCAGCCTTAGCAACCTGCTGTGTTTCTTCTCACCAGTGCCCTTTGCCTTTGAGCTGAGTATTGCAAAGCCAAACTAACCTTATGACGTAAGATTACATCATTTCTATTTTATTTCTTGGAGGAAACTGCAGCTCAGAGTTGTAAAGATGTTGCTCAAGGTCATGTAGCTAAACTAGGTTCTCAGAAACAGTTTTGTCTAAATCTAGACCATCTGTTCTCTCCACGTTACCACCCAGCCTCCCATTATTTATATTCTGACTCATTCCAAAAAGGATTTAAAGCTTTAAAATTAATAACTGAATTCTGGTTTATAAATTAGCCTCCTGTGCCCATTTGGGTAGCATGAATAATTTCCAGTGAAATTTAACCTAATGATAAACTGGTCCTCAGTATTGTAGATCCAGAAACTGGACTGTTGGGGAGTTCACCAAAATGCAGACGCCCCATAAGGCCACCTGAAACAAATGCTCTGATCTTTTACAGGTATTGGAACTACAACGGGAACAGTTTGGCCTCCATGAGACTCCATGTAACCACAGACACTCTGGATAATGCCACTTAAAAAAATAAAGACTAACATCAGGAAAAAAAAGAGAGAGAGACTATTGTACACTGAGACTTGAGATCAGTTGCAATTACCTCACCTCTCGACAAGTCGCCTTAACAGCAAATTGAGTTCAACTATTAAACTTTATCTTTAAGCTCAGAATAGCTGCACTGGGGAGTAGAATGAGTCAGTCCTTCCAATACATTCTCTCCTTATCTTGCCACATTGCAGCACCACCCAGCTGCTGGCACACAGATCCCTCCATCATTCTCAGCTCGTTCAGCTGGATCTTTATTTTGGAAGCACTGTGAGTATTTGATGTGCTTCACTGATACATTTGGCCCCACTTCTTTTCAAAGTGATTCTTATTGGATCTCCTTTAAATAAAACTTTGAAGGTTTCCTCCTTCTAAGTGGGCCATCTCATTGGCTATCTACCTAAAGAGTTATCTCCAACAGTCTAATATTACAAATGCTCTTAACATTATGTTAGCTTGATATCCAAGCCTCAAAAGGCAATTTTTCAAGCTCTAAAAAGAAATGAAGTTTTTCTCAAATGGCAAGGCATTTCTTTACTTGAAATACATGGTACTGTTCTCTTGTACCAAGATGGTTAGGAACAAAATCTCTGGATTCACAGCTGAGTACAAATGCCAGCACCAGCACAGTTATGTGGTCTTGGGCATGTGCCTTAATCTGTCTAAACCTCAGTTTCCATTCTTTATCAGATAAGACTATCTACTTTTATACGTATTGAAAAAATGTATTAAAGGTACTTAGACTATAGTACCTAAATATGTGCTCAGAAAATATTAGCTATTGTGATTTATTAAAATATTGTCATAAGTTTAAAAATAAATGAATATCCTTAAAAAATGCAAATTATTGCTTGGGAGGTGGGGTAGAGAAAAGCATTTGTGTATCCAAGTATTTACATGTGCCTGTGGACTAGGGTTCCATTTAGCTTTAACAGGTCTTCTTTCAACTTTCCCTGATATGATTAACGTATTTAGCAGAGGACTGACAGAGTAATCTCTTTAAAACCCGGCACTAATCTGGTTACACTCTGTTCCAAAGACTTCAATGGATCCTCCTCATCAAACAATTCAAACACACTACGATCTCTTTGTCTTGACACCCCTCACCCCCATTCAACAGGCCTTGGAACGTTAACTATGAAGAGTCTAGAAGAGGGCTTGGGACATAATTAGCACACATGAAGTCTTGCTTTGTCTTCCTTTCCTTGAATATTGTTGCCCAACTCAGCTACAACTCCCTCTGCACTTCCGTGGGTAGGGACAGCTCAATGTCTCATGAACATAGCCAATATCCCCAACTGCCTCCACTCCTTACCCCATCTGTCAGCCTCCTTTTCTTTCAAGCTCATTTCAAATGTTAACCCATCTGTAATTCTCTGCCTAGTATTCCCATTTGAGGGAGCTCTGTGATTTTTCTACACAACTCTCTACTCTTGTAGAGTTTATTGCACACTTCTGGAGTTCTCCAAAAGTTTCATACTGCTTTGGAAGTGCTAAGGAGTCCCATTTTAGCCAAAGGTAGTGCTAAGTGGGACATGGCCTATTAGGAACGCAACACCCCTCCAAACTTAGGAATTGACTGGGAATTGAACACGTGAAAAAGACTTCGAAATCTAGCAGACCTGGGCTTGAGGCTCATCTCTGGGATTTAACAATTACTTGGCCATGGGCAATTACTTTCCCTTTATGGGAATTGTCTTCCTCTAATAGGACTACTAATACCCACTTTTGAGGTTTCATTCTGCAGATTTGAGATAATATATGAAAACCCAGAGCCCAGCCAAGAAGTATCTACTAAGTAAACAGCAAATATAATTATTATTTAGTCAACTGGCAAAACTACTGGCTCTAGTGGGTCAATTAGTCAAGCCTGGATCATACTTAAGCCTCAAAGGAGTTCACTGAGTTTTTCTAGGGAATAGGTGAGCTGTGTCAGTCAAAGAGTTCAGTTCAGCTATAGCTCAGTGCAAACCCAAGTGATACCTTGCTTTGAGAGGCCCTGTCAGATTCCTCCTGAAGAATATGAATCATTTTCATGAATATATTAAACCAGAAAGGAAGTTGTTTTAACTCAGTGTTGTATCCATGTTTCCCTTTAAGAAAGCAGACTCACTGGAAACACACGCATCCTGCATCTTCATCAGTATTGCATCTCCATATGTAACTAAGAAATATGAGGCCCAGGCATAGATGTATGTTTGTCCAACATTTCAAACTTATCAAATGATAGAACTAGATCTTGAAACTAGGTTTTCTGACTCCTAAATCAGCATTCCCTATATGAGGTACGCGAAAGAGCCTAGCATATCACTAGCATTCTCAATAAGTACTTATTTTATTTCCCTTTGTTTTTCTTTTCACCTATTCCAAATTAAATCTCCATTAATTACAACTGCTCCAAGCTTCAGTCGGGAAGTTGCTTTTGTTTTCAAACAGGAAGAGAAGGAGCCTAAAATAGTAGCAATAAATCTTTTTTCCCATGGTGAAGTTGTATATTGTTCATGTGATGGAATCAATTTGGCTAAAGAATTCAAACTTTAAAGGAAAATCTCTTCATCTCTTCACAGTGGGTAAGAAACAAGCATTTCTTTTCTCAGTATGAAGAAAATTGAAGTGCAGATAGATGAAAGCTATGTCTAAAAGATATCAAAACCTTTTTCATTTTGCATATGGATGTTTTTGACATTATGTAGAGTCAAAGCAAATTTCTGCAGGTCTTAGAAATTCAGAGAAGAGGGGTCAAGAATAAAATTGAAATTTTCTAGGCCTCTCTTTTATCATCATTTTATACACTTGGCAACAATGCTTTTGTATTCCTCATTGTTTCTAAATACATCTGTCTTTTTTCTCAAAATCACAGCTGCTTTTGAAAATGTTTACCATCCTTAAAGTAAATGAATTACTTCACAACCCATTGACTGACAAATTAAATTAATTCTTTTTGGAGACAAAGTAAGTAATCATGTTCGATTAAAATTCATCATTGATGAACATTCCAGGATGCCATTTGCCAAGTACTCATGTTTGTTTTTGAAAAAAAAAAGTAACATTGGATAAATTGGTGTTTGTGCAGTTGTTTTGATGAATTAGCATTTTGAGTAGGCACAACTCAGACATATATTTAAAAGCCTTCAGGAGGGGTAACCTGATCCATGTGTTTATTGGGAAAAAGAAAACCTTTTTCTTTAATGTTTTATAGGTCAAGATAAGGAGTATCTGAAGGAATACAATCTTTATACTAGATGCAGATGGGCCTCTGCCATTCCACAACTCAAGAAACCATTCTCTCACTTTTTCTTCAAAATTTACACCAAAGGAAAGCAGAAGTCACTATATAAATAGTTGGATTATTCTCCAGATCTATAAAGATCCAAACCTAATGTCTTCAGTATGAGACAGCCAGTCAATAAAAGTGGTCCATTGATTGCACGGAAGAGAGCCTGTAACAGACACTTCGTTGCCTCTTAACTAACCATTTCCCTTTTTTCTACACCATCAGAATCCCAGTTGTTTCTGTGATATCAATGTTTCCTCATTAAAAAAAAAAAGAAATTCCCAGCCTCCCTTGTAAAGATATGTATGGCCAGGGACATTCTCCTGGCTAATGAAATGTAAGCAGGAGTCGTTATGCATGGCTTCTCAGAAAGCTCTTTAAAAGTAGGTTGACAATGACCTTTGACTCTTTGCCCTTTCCACTCTTCGCACATGGAACACTGATGTGATGCTAGGGGCGGTGCAGCCATGGGTCAACCTTGAGGAGACATGCATGAAGAATCTGAAAACAGGCTGAGTGGAAAGAGAAAAAGCCAGGGTCTCAAGTGGCATCATAGAACCATTTTAACAGTCTTGGAATTCCCACTTCGTGCATTCCTTATTCTAGGGGACAAACAGAAACAAAAACAATTTAAAGAGCTTTAACTGGATAATTCATAACATAGTGAGTTTTCTGTTATGTGCATCAAGTATTTCTTTTTCTCTTAAATAGCAGGCTTACTTATGCTTTAAAAAGCAAAATTTTACATTAACATTGCTTCTTCCTTGTGGAGTCACTTTGTGGTTAGAATGGACATTTGATCAGCAGCATAAGGATGTCTATGTTGATCATGGTCACCCTGGAAATATCCACAATCCCAATTACAGTAAGATTATTTCACTTATGTCAGATCCAGTAACAGAACTGATTAAATCATCAAGGAAGATAGGAGGACATATTTTATATGGACCCAAAGCACTCTCTTTTTACCATTTGTCCTGTTACTACCACTACTTCTACTCTACTACTATTAATATTAATAATACATAGAAACACTGAAATACACTGAAAGGGGAAGAGTGAAAGTTCTCTTTTCAGATATGAATGAATAAAGCTGCTTTTTCCAACTTAACATTTTATTAATTATGAAACTTTTTCAAGAAGCCACTTTTAAATTAAAATATAATTTGCAATAAAATGCATGAGTCTCAAATTCTCAATTCAATGATTTTGTCAATTTTTATCACCCATTTATGGTCAGTCTTTTTAATTTTAGCAATGCTAGTGCTATCTCATTATGGTTTAAAATTGCTTAATAAACTAATGATGTTGAAAATCGTTTCATTTGTATATCTTTGGTGAAGTGTTTGTTTCAACCCTCATTTTTAACTTGATTACTTGCTTTCTTATTGAGTAGCAAGAATTTTTTACATATTCTGAACATAAAGCTTTCGTGGAATATGTGCTTTATAAATATTTTCTCCCAGTCTCTGGTTTTTCTTTTCATTGCTGTAACAGTGTCTTTTGAAGAGTCAAACTTCAAAAGTCAGTCTGAAATCAATTTTGTGTTAATTTTTATAGATGTGAGGTAAGAGCTAAGAACTAAGGTTTAACTTCCTTCTCTCTCTTTCTTCTTTATTAATTTTTATATATAGTTGTCTGATTGTTTCCACATCTTTTGTCAAAGAGGTCTTTTCATTCTTCGAATTACCTTGGCACATTTGTTGAAAATCAATTGACAATTTTGTTGGATATCAATTCTATTTATACACATATTCCACTCTGTTCCATCAATGTGTGTCTTTATTTATCCAAATATTACACTGTCTTGATTATTATAGCTTTAGGGTTAAGCCCTGAAACCAGGTAGTGCAAGTTCTTCAACTTTGTGTGAGGGTTTTTTAAATTGTTTTACTATTTTCAGTTGTTTGCATTTCCACATAAAGTTTCCATGAAGCATGATGTTAGCTTTAAGGTTTTTGCAGGTGCCCTTTGTCAGGCTGAAGAAATTTCATTCTTTTCCTAGATTTGCTAAGAATTCTTTCTCTAAATGGGTGTTGAATTTTGTCAAATGATTTTTCTGTGCCTATTGAGATGATCATATGATTTCCAATTTTTAGTCTGTTAACATGGTGAATTACAATTATTCTCTTTTCTTCTTTCTTTTTGTTTCTTGTTCTCGTTGAAGAATATACCAGATATTAAACTGATAAGGACAGAAACTATAGTTGATCTTAGCCAGAAGACTGAGAAGTGATCTACAATTTTGATTTTCAAATGTCAAACAAATCTTTTATTGCTGAACTAAATCCCACTTGGCTATGATTTTTTGTTCCCTTTTATATATTGCTGAATTTGATTTGCTAAACTTTTGTAAAGAATTTTTGGCATCTACGTTTATGAGAAATATTGATAAATAGTTTTTTTTATTGTATCGTCTTTGACTTTAGTATCAGGGTAATGCTGGCCTCATAGAGTGATTTGGGAAGAGTCTTCTCCTATTTTCAGGAAGCAGATTCTAAACTTTACATGGAAATACAAACAACTGCAAATAGACACAAAGAAACATTTTTTTAAAGAAACACAAAGTTGGAGAACTTAACACTACTTGATTTCAAGACTTAACCCTAAAAATTATGTAGAATTGATGTTATTTCTCCTTTCAATGTTTGTTAAAATTTACTAGTAACGTTTGTGGTTTTTTGTTTTTTTTTTTTCTCTTGGCTGTGCCGGGTCTTAGTTGTGGTGCACAAGATCTTTGTTGTGGCATGCGGGATCTTTAGTTGTGGCATGTGGGATCTTTATTTGAGGCATGTGAACTCTTAGTTGCAGCATGTGGGATCTATCAATAGTTACCTGATCAGGGATCAAACCTGGGCCCCCTGCATTGGGAGCACAGAGTCTTAGCCTCTGGACCATCAGGGAAGTCCCACTTTTGTGATTTTACCTCACAAGAAAATTGTTCATGTCATACAAGTTGGAAATTTATGGCCATAAAGTTGCTTATTTTATTCCCTTATTAATCTTGTAATATTTACATGATCTGCAGTGATGCCTTTTCCCTCAGTCCTGTTATTGATAACATATGTCTTCTCCTTTTTTCTCATCAGTCTGACTATACTTTTTTCAATTTTATTGACCTTTCAAATAATTCGTTTTTTGTTTTATTGATATTCTATATTGTTTTTATATTTTCTATTTCTTTGAATACTCCTCATATTTATTATTTCTTTCTTTTTACTTACTTTGGTTTAACTTTCTCTTCTTTTTATAGTTTCTTAAGGTAGAAATTTATATCACTGATTGAGGTCTTACAAATACAAGCATTTATTGCTATAAATTTTCCTCTAACCACTACTTTGGCTGCAACTCACAAGTTTCATTGTGTGGTAATTGCATTTTCATTTAGTTCAAAATATTTTCTATTTTTCTCATGTAAACTTTTTCTTTGACCCATACGTTATTTAGAAATGTGTCATTCAATTCACAAATATCTGGGGATCTTCCAGATATGTTTCTATTGCTGATTTTTTTTTTCATTTAATTTTATTACAGTCAGAGAACATACTTTTTGACATTTCAATCCTTTTACACTTATTGAAACTTGTTTTATGTCCCAGAATGTGGTCTGTCTTCACAAATGTTCCATGGGCACTTGAAAAGAACATACATTCTGCTGTTCTGGGTGAAGTGTCTTGTAAATGTCAATGAGATTAAATACATTGATATTGTCATTCAAGACTAGTGTGTTCTTACTGATCTGTCTTTCCTCTTCTATTAATTATTGAGAATAGGATATTAATATATCCAAAAGTAATTATGGATTTGTCTTTCTTTTTTGTTCTATTGGTTTTTACTTCATGTACTTTAAAGCTCATTATTAGGGATAAACAAAATTAAAATTATTACATCTTGATAATTTGACACCTTTATCACTAGGAAATGAACTTCTTTACCCATGGTAATATTCCTTGTTTCAAAATTTCCTTTGATAATAATATAACCACTATAGCTTTCCTTGGATTAATATTTTATGATCTCTTTACATTAAACTACCTGGTTCTTTATAATTAAACTGAATTTTTCTAGATAGCATATGATTGAGTCTTGCTTTTATATCAATCTTTCTATCTCTGCCTTTTAATTATACTGTTAATTTTTAATGAAATTATTGATAAAGTAAGGCTTCAACTTACCCTCTGGCTATATGATTTCTATTTGCCCTACCTAATGTTTGTTGTGGTGGTTTTTTCCTCTTTTCTTGCTGTTTTGGTATTAAATAAATGTTTTTGATTATTCCACTTCATCTATACTGTTGGATCATTAACTAAACCCCTTTTGGGAGTTTTAATGGTATTTCTAAGGTTTGCAATATACATCTTTGACTTCTATATTCAAGTAATATTATATAACTTCATCTATAGTATAACAACTTACAACAGTATTTCCATTTCCTTGCTTCTTTCTGGTATTTGTTTTATTTTTGTCATATTTTATTTTACATATGTTATAGACCTCAAAATACACTGTTATTTTTGCTTTTAAAAGCCTATTATCTTTTAAAGTCTTTAAAATACTTTTGAAAGCTTTTAAATGTTCCCATATAATTACCATTTCCAATGTTCTTCATTCCTTTTGTAGATTCAAACTCCTGGTAACATTTTCTTTTCTCCTGAAAGATTTATCTTAACGTTTTTTGTAGTAAAGATCTGATAGTAAAAAATTCTCCTAGCCTTTTTATGTCTGGAAAAAGTATTTATTTATATTTTATTTTTAAAACATAATGTTTCCTGGACATAAGAATTCTAGGCTGATTTTTCTTCTTCATTTCAGTTCTTTAAAGATGTTCAACCATTTTCTTCTGGCTTAACTGGTTTCTGATGACAGGTTGGCTGTCACTCCTGTATACTTAACATGTCTTTGTGTTTCCTGGCTGATTTTAACATTTTCTCTTTAGTACTGATTTCAGCAGCCTTATTATGATATACTTTGTGGTGGTTTCTTCTGCTTGGGGTAATTTTAGGCTAATTTGTCAACTACAGAGATAATAACTTCCTGAAAACTGTATCCAATGCCCTGTGTGTAAAGATATTTTCCCACTCTGGTTTTTGGGAACATCAATTGTTCCTGACCCTATGTGAGCTCTGGGAATTGTTCTGCCTGCTCCTTTCTGTGATTTTTCCCCTGACTCAGATAGTTTCCTAATATGCAAACCTAGATCAGTATTCCAATAAAGATTTGAGAAGACTCCTTTGCAGACCTCTGAAGATATATACATTATATATACACATATATGATGAATGAATATACAAATATATATTCTTAATTTCTAGTCATCTGCTTCCCAAATATAGCTTCCTTGAATTTCCAAACTCTGAGCTCTGTCTTCTTCCTTTAGTAATATCACTGGGTTCTACGCGCATTTTAAAAAATAGGTTAAATTTACCTTTGCTACTTTCCTAATTCATTTTCTCACCTCTCTTACATTTTGAGTCCCCTTTTTCAGGCCTCTGGGATAAAAAAGCTCCAGGACCCTTCCCTTATGTCTCTAGTACAATGCTTGCTTATTTTTTGACACAGATGGACTCACAGTATGATGGAATATAGGGAGTTGCAACCAACAACTACCAGGAATCCAGTGTTCTATATCCCAAAATTACCTATCCCTCCTTCTTCCAATCAAAACTTCTCTTCCTTCTGGGGGATTAGAAAATCCAGAAATGACAAGGAAGAGTGTTGGTTAAGAGGGTAGGCTCTGGAGTCAGATACCCTATGCCCATATGCTGACTCTGCTATTCACTAGATATGTTACCAGGGTAAGTCACTTAATCACTGTAAGCCTCAGTCTCTATTTGTAAAGTAGGAATAATTACAGCCTCTGTTATCAGGTAATGTAAGGATTGAATAACACAATCCATGTAATGAATTTGGGACCATGCCTAGTATAAGTGTTACAACAGTATTGGGTATTAGTACTATTTTCTCTTGCAGTATGTAACTGATGAACGCCTTGGAACTTTTAGAAGACATTTTTACAGTTTTAGAGGATGTTTTTCAATCCAGATAAACCTCAAATTGGTGAAACGTATGCCTCTTTTTCTTTTGTGTTATTCTACCTTCAAGTAACATGAATAGGGAACATTACATGACAGGTCTATCTTTCCTGGACATCTATTCCTGTTACTGCGTTGTGGGTCTCCAAGACCACCCTCAGGTTTGATGATTTTCTAGAAGAACTAACAGGACTCAGCATAGTTATACTCCTGGCTGTAACTTATTATAGTGAGAGGATACAAAGAAAAATCAGCAAAGGGAAAAGGCAGATGGGAGAAGTCCAGATGAAACCAGGCACAAGCTTCCACAACTGAAGTCGCATAGGACATAGCTTTGAATTGTGGCAACATGTTGTCCACCAAGGAAGCTCATTAGAGACTCAGTGCCCAAGGTTTTTATTGGAGTCTAGTAACACAGGCACCCTCAGCATACCATGTACCAAAATTCCAAATTCTCCTAAGGAAAGCAGGTGTTCAGTGTAAACCCATATTGTTTTTACAAACAGTTTAAGCACAGTCACCCACTCTTTTATTGAGGGAAAGTTTGTATCAGTGTTGAGAACTGTTTACCAGCCAAGTTAACAAACACCATCAAGGCTCAACTTGCAAACAGGCCTTTCTAGGAATAGCAGTATCAGGTCTACTATGTTCATTCTCTTCTGTATAGTCACATTCTCCAAGCTCTTGAGCTAGTTTCTCAAGGCTTCCTGCCTTGCTCAAAGATTCTCCAAAACTCCCAATACCTACAGTGTCAGCAAGATGCTTAATAGCATGCAGTGCAAAGGGAGGGACAGGTGACGTGTCCAGGATTATCAGCACTGGTTTTCATTATAATCCAAGCCTAATACAACATGTTTATGGACCATAAATTGCTGCAGATATTTTTCTTCAGTATCACTGGGTTATGGGCAAGAATTTTAGAAAGATAAGGCCTACTGAAGTAGAATTAACATGGTATTTAAGAAGAATACTCAGCTACACCGGCTCTTTCTATCTCAGTTGTATTATCAGAACGTTTGTTTTTATAACTGCTGTAAGAAATAAAAATAGTATTGTGCTGATCCCCTGAGGTTGAAGATGTTGTCAAAAATAACATTTATTTACTTGCAAGTATTAGCTACTTTGGAAATAGGTTATTTTCTTTACCTTACTGATATACAATGAAGAAAGATATTTACATGATACATACATAAAGGATTGGATCTCTGTCCATAACCCTGACAACAATACATTCTCTCTCTGATCACTAGGTGGGAAAAATGTAAGGAGTCATGTCATACCTCACACTGAGAACTATGGCTTAACAATGTCCTCATGTGTCTAGTAACTGATCCCATGAAAATGTATTTCAAAAAAAGAATGTGTATATTCTTGGATACAGTTGGAATCACATTGTGGTGGATTATGGTGGAGTAGCAACTTTGGCCTGGATCTGTAAATCAATAACAACTACAAACCTTATTTTTTTAAATTCATATGTTGGAAATTTAAAACCTACATGTTTGAACAACTCATAAGTCCAATTCAAAGGTCAAATAATTAATAACTCAGATGGTTAAATAATTCTTAGGTCAAAAATATATGCACACGTGTGCATGCGTGCATGTCTTTTTCAATTATCAGAGGCATTGTAAATTGATACAATAATCCATTCTTGTTCTGCTGTATTTGGATTCTACTTTCAGTATCTTATATTTTAATCATTTCCTTCCTTCCACTTCAATTTTCAAACTTTCTGCTTATTTTCTGCTCTACTTTTTCTTCTAAATGCTATTTTAACTATTTCCCACTAGTTCAAATGTGTAGCATTTTCATTAGATTTCAGTTTTGTCATTTTTAATTTTTTTTATGATTTCATCTTTGACCTATGAACTATTTAAACATCTGGGTTTTAAATTTCCAGACATATGCAGTTATAAAATGTACTGATTTCTAAATAAAATGCATTGTTATCAGAAAACTTTGTCCAAATTAGACTAATTCTTTGAAATTTATTGACACTTGCTTTACATCTGAATATGTGGTAAATTTCATCCCCAGGTTGTACCATTCAGAAATACTGAACTACTTGGTATCCCCTCAAAGTGCCAAGTTCTCCCACCTGGAACTCTCATTCCTTTGCTTGGAATTTTAGACCTCTTCCTAGATTCATTCTTCTCTTGCTTTACTCCTAATCAGCCTCCCTGAATCCTTCTAATTGAATTAAACACTCCTATGTGTTCTTACCTTTTTTATAACATTCATCCCCCATATCAAGTTTTCTTCCAACCCACTAATTGCATTAGGACCACCTGACATGCTTTTGAAAAATATAGGTTTATGGCTTTATCCCAAACCTACTGAATTAGAATCTCCAGGAATAAAGCCCAGGCATCTTCAATTTTATCAATTTGACCTTAAAGTTGATCTTTATGGATATTAAATTTGATAAACCACTGAGTTATATTGTAATCATTTGTTACTCTGTCTATCTTCCTAATGTTGTTTATTTATGACTATGTCTCCAAAACCTAACATAGATTTATCATGCTGATAAATAAAAGATACAATAACTGTGATATAAATTTTAAATAATAAACCAAGCAGTTGCCCATGTGGTATGATTTAAGGGAAGGCTCTTTGTTCAGTCTAGTACTAACATCTGGGCAACTGTACCAGCTTCTAGTGCCTCGAGTAAATGCTAACACTTCTATTAAATTTAACTGGTCAAATCAATTTAAATGAATTTGTTCATTACTTCATGGAGTTTCAAAATTGTAAGAGATCATATAAGTAAATTCCTGTCCTTATAAGATGTGTAATTTGAGAATGAAAGGTACAATTGCTTGCCTGAGATGTTTAGCAGGAAGACGATCCTTCACTAGATCCTTCACTATTTATTCATGAACAAAGAAGAGGAATAATGAAGAATACTTGGGAAGAAAGGGACTGGAGGGTGAGGAAACACCAATATAAAATTTAGGTGATTTTGATTTGTTGGAATGTTAAATAGAGCATCCTGTAAAACTCAGATGAGAGTAAAAAAACAAGATCTAAAAAACCAAAACCCTAAATGAGGCTAACTCACAAAGGAATACAAACATTAATACATAGTGTCAAAAACTAAGAAAATCTAAGATAGAAATTTTTGAGTTTAGGTTTTCATGACTTTTACCTCCCTGTCTAAGCAACCAAATGTGAATTATAATTGTAAGAAATGCTCCCAGTTTCGATAGTGAATTAATAACTAGAAGAAGAGATATAATTAAATACTACTTCCTTTTCTTTGGTTCAGATTAATTTGTTTCATGTGGGCTTGAATTAATTTCACACGGCTTCAGTTACATGAGTATACTAATTCAATGAAGAAATTTTACCTTGTTCAGTATTTTTAATGTTTTAACTAGTCTAGTTGCTATTTTTCTTACCTCTAAAGTGCTCCACCAGATGGCAGTAACTGCATCACCTATTCTTTTAAAAATGGAAACAACCTGCTGAATTAAACCAAATTTATCTTCAAGTATTTGGTAGAGTTAAATTTTCATTGGCTGGAGGAAAAATTTGAAGAAAAAAGTAGGTTGAATATTTTGTATGTTTAATTAGAGGTAATGTCACAAGGTCAATGACAATGAAAAATTAAAAGAACCAAAATGGAAAATACAAAACACTGACCTTTGTAAAAAATGCATAAATTGATCCAATAAAAGTGAAAAGGCCAAATCGGCCACCTATTGAATACATTTCAGTAAAGTTTTGGTTTTTTATACTTGGTAAATTATGGTGTCTTTGAATTAATTTCATAGAACGTGTAAATATTTTTGTTCCTCCATAATCTAACCAAAATACTTCAAGCAGATAACAGAAATCACTGAGTTCTCCAAAAATCAATGTAATTAACATATATCTTCAATCTCTTTAAATTTACTGAAACCAGTCAAAAGAATTAAACTTTAATTCTACCCAGTATTACAGTAGCACATAGAAGAAGCTTCTTTGACTAAACTTAATCTGGGTCAACAGATTGCAGGACTGCCAGAATGAACCAGTATATGAGATCATAGATTACATTAACAGAAGAATAGCATTCAGAACAAAGGAGGGGATAGTCGAGTCTATTTACATTAGTTAAAACATAACCTGAGGCATTAGGCTTTGGGACTGTGTCTTTAAGGTAAACTGATAAAGTAAAGAGCATCTAAAGAACAAGGACCAAAATGTGAGTAAACTGAGTAATTGGGAATGTTAAATCTATGGAAGGAAATAGAATGCCATAACTATATTCAAATATATAAAGAGATGTTATGCAGAAAAGGAATAAGACCTTTTGGGTGACATCAGCAGACAGGTGGAAATTGCAGTGAGAAATCTTACAAGAAAGGAAAATCTCCATAGGCCTGAAAGGAGGAAGAAAAGATGGGATTAAGATGGGATGAGAAAGAGAACTGTTATTAGACCCAGAAATTCGCCCTAATGGACAGTGGCTCTAACACTGAGACAATGATGGAATTTAAGACCTTGGGTTTTGGCAGGCAGTTGGAACAGAAACTCCTGCAAAAAAAGGAGAAGCCTGAACGGGTGTACCCTCAACATAAAGGTGCCTGGAGAAAATTCTGCTTACCAATTCAGAGAGAAGTTTGTCTGTACTCTGGTGGAAGGAAACTCTTCCAGAGCCCAGGCTGCCCAGGTTTCCCATTGTAAGAGAGACTTTCCTCCTCACTGACACTTCCCAGAAATGGGATTTACTGCCTCAGGGGCTGGTGAGTTCCTAGCCATTCGTACCATGGAAATAATCAAGCAAATGCTGACTTTGGCAGAGTCCTGAAGCTCTGGTCAGCATCTGGCAAAGGGGCTCTTTAGGTGGGATCCTTGAAACACACTTATGAATACAAGTTTTAGCTTGTATATTATGGGATGTTAAATGACACATCCCATAATATACAGAAGTTTTCTAAATCATATTGAATCTGTACCATTGCCAGAGTCAAAGCCTAACTTCTAAGAAAAGGAAACAAAGCCTTGAGTCAACTGCCTGGAACATTTGTCTGTTTCCTATTTTGAATCTTTGTAAAAGGAGGGGGGGTATACCTGGCTTTTAGGAGGCTTAGCTACTTTTAACTAAAAACGCTTTGAAGTTATATCAAACAATGTTTCCTCTTCAGCTATATTTAATTTTAACATACTTATGAAAATAATAATAACAATAGCTACCAGATAGCGCGTCAGAACTCAGTATGTGCCATGAAACAAACTAGGCACTCGGCTTTTTTTCCAGTTTATTCTCAGGAAAACATTATGAGGAAAGTATTATGAGGTAGATGAAAAAGTCAAAATTTAGGAACGTTGAAAAATTTATTCAAGGCCACAAACCACCTAACAGTCACCATGGGACTTTACGTCTTTGTGAAGCCCCAGCTCCTAACTCGGCTCAGTTGCTCACTTTGTATTATTTAGGGGTCGGTCAAATGATCTATTCAGGGTCTGGTAGACTTGATGGCAGTGACAGACGGCTGAATAGAAGACACCTGGAAACTTCGAACCCAGACTCCAGGTCTCCATACTGGAGATTCTGATACTGAGCCAGGGCCCAGATGCCTCATTTTATTGACTGGTTCCCTTGGTGATTCTGAAGGGCATCTACTTTTGATAACAATTATCATAGGAAATACGAATTCTTATTTCCCATGATGAGTTGGCATAGAATAATCCTGTCTCCTTTTAACCCGAGATTATTTTAATCATTTGAGAAACTATTACAGACCCTTAAGCCCAGAGAAGCTGGCCATCCAAAAGGAGGATGAGTCAACAGACGCAAGCTGCCTGCAAAAAGAAAGGATTTCAGGTTTAAAGATGTTTTGAAACACTTTATGCCTTCCTGTGGGAGAATGACAATCTACCGCTGTATGTTAAAGACTGACAGTCCTGCAGTAAAGAAAGCTGTTACATTCTATTTAATCCAGGATTTCCCCAACATAGTTTATCACTAACTTTTCTCTTGTAGCACCTCTGAATTCCACAGCAGTACTTAAGGTTCAAGCACAAACATTCAGGGAGCTGTACCAGCAACTTCTGTCAGGACATCCCGGCTTTCTGTCATGTAAATCCTTTGCTTCCCAGATCCTCTCTTAGTTTAGCCTTGAAACTTTCTGCCCTTGCCCAGCTACCGGATTCACAATGACCAAGCAGGTCTACACAGCATGCCGCACTCCTGCCTTCCACTTTGCCCTTAACTCATGGTAAAATAGATTGGAAACCTCTGAGGTGTTTAAACTTTTTCAGCCAGCATCTCTCAACAGCTGGTGCCAATACTGGTAAAGTCCAAATGGAGAGAGTAATAGGCCAAGGGCTTGATTCCACCCCTATATTATCTTCACATATTTAAGAAATCGTTCTATCCTCAAATATTTAAGAAACAGTCCTGAGACAAAGGAAGACTTGTCCTCTGCTTTTTCAGCAGCCATAACTAACAATTTTGGGAAAGGACTTTGCACTATCCAACACTGGAGTGGAATGCCCCATCATCCAGTAGCGAGTGGTGGCTGGGTACCATCTTCCAAAGTTATCTTAAAAAGGATGCTTATAGAAGGCTAGGCTAGATAACCTAATTCTAGAAATCTAGACTTTTTTAAAGAGAGTGCACATTCTTTATAGAACATTTGCTATGGGTGAACTGATTAAATCATGTCTCCAGTGGTTTTAATGTAATTAGCAGGGACTGGCAAACAACTGAAGCAATGACATAACCAGTATGACTGTTTAAATATTCAAAGCCAGAGTCAGGGAGGACCCCTGAGGATGGAGGAATTGTGTGCTCCACTTAAACATATGCCCCATACTAAAATGAGTTTGCAAGTTTCAATAGCTTAGCCATTTGACTAACTTAGGGAAAAGGTATTATGTGAGAATTACATGTAAATGTTTCTACGTGGAAAAATGTAAAATATTTAAATTGTCTATTTTAAAAGTAAAGTAAAATGATTGTTAATAGATTATAGATTGTGTGGTAGGGGTGGCATTGTCCTATCTTCTTACCTTCTGGAAGAATACTCCTGCATAGGACAATGGGAATAGGTGATTTACTATAGGAAATATATTTCATTACATACAAACCTGAGAGAGCCCTTGATGTAAAAATGAGGATATCTGATGTTGAGATCTTTTTGCCCGTTATTTGTAAATGAATTAGATTTTTGGAAAATGAAGTTTTTCTATCAGACTATTTGAAAGAAGATAAAAGTCACCCCACTGTAATAAACCTAGTTGTGCTACTTTGCTCAAAAGCTGGAAGTTTTTATGGCTGATCTTCATTTTGGCAAATCTTCAAAGAGCTCTCAGCAGATTTATTAATAGAATTTTGCAGTGGAAGAAACTGATGAGGTTATGCAAAGACGTGGTAGCAGAATGAGGGGGAAAGTTTAAGACTCTAGAGCCTTATTTCTGGAGAAGCACTGCCTATCAGATCCTTGGAAAGTGGTACCTAAACTTTTTTAAAATTCTGATTAATTTTCAGCTGAGTGAATATCAAATAGGCACCACAGTGTCACTATCAAGGGTCAAGGGTCATAGTGATGAATCTGGGACTATCTAGGACACTCCAGATGTGCTGGGGAAGCGCCTCTGGAATGACTTGGACAAGGACACATGACAAAGGTAAGTGAGGTCCCTGAGTACAGAGGTGGGTCTTACTCAAGTTTATATCTTCATAACCTAAGGAAACATCAAGCACTAGATAAATGCTATCGAATTAATGGATGATTTATTATGCTGTAAAATTTGTTTAAATATAGAAATAAAATTTTGCACAAGATGATTAGCCAACAGAGTAATTCAAGTGTTCATTAATAGAACAGAAACGGAAAGAAGTAGTTTAAAACCTGAAAGAGCATTTTTCAACATCGTGAGAGCTTGTAAGAGAGAAAGAGGCTCCATCGTATGGGGAGAGAAGGAGGAGAGAAATCAGCGTCCTTATTTCTTCAGGCTATTTTAAAAGTTAGTTCAAAATCGTCACTCCTTTTTCCCTCTCAAATTAAAATAAGTTTAAAAAAACTTAGTCATCTTTTGAGGTACTACAAGTCTATGATTCTTATCACATTAAAATTTGCTTAATTATAATATATTTCCATTTCCAAATTATTCTCAGAAAACTGAATTCAAATTCTTTAATAAAATCTGGTTATTTCGTTCTGTTTTAAGATAATAGTGCCTACCATTTTTAAGTGAGTCACATAAAAGAGATGTGAATAAAATAACAAAATTAGAGGAGGCAATTTATTAAAATTTGAGAGATGATGAAAATTTGTATCATCTGTAGCTTGTTTTTTTCCTTAATGATCCATTCTTATCAGCTATGCTTTTATTGATATATAGTACTGTATCTTATCCCTAGGCCATACAGCTAATAAGAAAAATGGAGTCTTTTTATAGACTTTCTGTACTTTTTCTTTGTGCCATTGTCTGATGCCAATGCTACACTGAGCCAGACCATTCAAGAAATTAGTGAGTGATAATTTAGCAATGAGAACTTTAACCACTGTGTGGACTGGAGTTAGAAGCATTTGGAATCAGGCACTGCTAGCTATAATAGAGTTAAACACAGTTTAGGAAGTACTTAAACTAATCAAACTGAACATTTACTGAATCAAAACCATTTTTAATATTCACCTGTAAAACATGATCTAAATGGTTCGCTTGCTTTCTATTTGGAAGAACTCAGATATCTCAAGTTAACACTCTGTAGAGTAAGAGATGGACCAGCGAGCTGAACTGGAGCCTGACTCGTTCTCTGTGTCCCCTGATCTAAGCAGTTAGCACAGTGCAAACTCACATCTGTAATCTATCCAATATGACCTGCAAATATCAATCCCTCTTTAGTGCGAAATGAAGTTTTCTCCTTATCAAATCCTGGCTGTTTTGAAAAAAAATTATTTTTCTTTTTCAGTACTTACTATATGCCAGATACTGTGCTAAGTACACTAAATTTATTACCCCTTTCGAGCTGCTTTCAGCTCTGCTAATAGGTTATTATCCCTGTTTTACAGAGGAAATTGAGGCCTGTTCAGGTTGTTATTTAGTCAAGTTATTTTCCAACAGCAGTTTTCCCTCTAAAATAAGTTTTTAGGATTGGTTTGTATCTTGGGAAATGTTCTGTATCTTCTAAAGAGAATTGATTTGGCTACAACAAGATGGACTCCATTCTTACTACTAAATACATCAGCTATTTGATTTCAATCTAGAAGTTTACCTGGCCCTCATTTTACTGCCTGTCCACCCTAGTTTTTAAAGTCAAATATGGGTGTATTGTAAAAACCGGGGTTTAAGATCTTCAGAATGCATATCAGAAATCGGATGCTGAATGTCACAGGGTATTTCTCACCAGATGGGAAAGGAAAAAAAAAAAAGATTCCAGTATTCCCCACCATTCACAGAATCATAAATGTATCTGAGGTGATCACAGAAAGAGAGAAGCAGAGGTCAAAGAAGCAAAATGAGATAAAGCAATCCCTCCTATCAGGGTTGGGGGGAAGGTAAGAGCCGAAAAAAAATGGTGGCACTGTACAAGTCGATTGTAATATTTTGTGAATGTGGCACATATACCTGAAGTTCTAGGTTACCCCCCTCTTCTAATTGGTAACACTTCATATTTACCCAGTATGCCTGCATCTAGAGTTTAAAGAGACCATGTTACAATGGCAGTGTGCACGCTGGGGAGCGGGGTGGGATGGCTGAGGGTCAGGTCAGGAGACCTGGGGCCAGCCCAGGTCTGTGGCTAACTAGCTAAGGAGACTTTGAACAGATCCCGTAATATCTATGGAACTTACTTTCCCTTAAATCCATACACATTACATCATCTTTAGAGTTCTTTCCAGATTTATGATTCTAGAACTCCATTTTATTTCAGTTTCTTTTTCTCAGTTATTAGTTAGCCCACTCCATGCTCACATGGCATACATTAAGTTCCTATCTGTACCTCTCACACTGCTGTATTAGAAATGGTCACATACACAGTATGCACAGACCCTAGACACACATCAAGATAAAATATCAAATTCTGCCTCCTATATGTGTGGCAAAATTAGACCATATGGGTGTATACATTGGTAGTAAGCTAATAATTATTAGCTTTGGAATATTTATTGGTTTATAAGCCATTTCTGATGATTTCCATAATTCTGTGGAATACATATTTTACCATTACCTCAGTGAAGAAACTGACTCCAATTATATAAGCATGCCAAGATTAATCAATGGGTGACCATTGCATTAGTTGACCCATATAATTCTAACTTAACAAATTAATTTCCTTTCACCATGTCATGTTTTAAGTGGCACAAACATCCTGCACTTGTTGCAATTTATATTCAAGAGTGAAAGAATAGAAGAGTTATGAAAGTTCTATTTCCAAGTTAAATGAGGCCAGGAATTTGTCTGCAGCCAGGGATCAATGAAGGAAGCCTATAGGTTGACATGGTCATCAAAGAGGTTTCCAAAACACATTTTCTGAAATAATATACAACCCTACTGGGGAAACCTGGGCTTACTTCCAGTAGAGTCTAAATGATAGAGGTTTTTTCTTTTCCTTCTAGAATTCCTAAGCAGATAGTGAGAATTAGAAGATCTAAAGCATGAGATGTTGATGACACATTTATTAGGACCTCTTAGATGTCATCATGGCAGTGAGACAAGATGCCAAGGAAGCACAGGCTCAGTGAGGAGTCGACCAGATGAGGGAGATGCTGCCTGCTCAACAACAGAAAAACAACTGGTGCTCGGGGAGAAGTGCATGCTGGGAGATGGGAAATTCTCACTGCCACACCAAGCATCCTCCCTCTCACCAGAGACACAAACCAGCCCCGCAGCCTTAAGCCACCTAATACAAAAGCATTTGCTTCCTCCTGCTAATGGCTACAAGAAAAGTGCCCTGCCAATCTTCTTTGGAACTTTAAGGGCTACAAAATTTAAAGAGAGAGACTATCCCTGTAAAATTTCCTTTTTAATCATGGAGGGTGGTTTCAAGCTGTCCAGGAAAGTCTTGTAAAATATTCCAAAAAAGGACACCCCAAAATGAAGGTGGCCTGGCTGCAGTAGACATGTCTATTGATATCAGCCTAGCACAACAACACTCTTTTTTCTCACTGTTTCAAAAAGAATTTTGGCCAGAAGATTAACTTCCCTAGGAAGAGGCAGAAACACAACAAACTAAGTTAAGATGATGCAAAAAAAGCCCTTGAAGAGCTTCATTTATATTAAATTGGTTCTGAGGAAGAGAATGTTGCTTTAAAAGCCTTGCAAAGAGCCTCTTACCCCCAGGCAAGCTCGCGGATGGAGATAATCACCTCCAGCTGACCTATAATTACCTAGTTTGGACTGAATCCACTCAGATTATCTACTGCCAAATGGATTTAACTGAAATTCAGATTTGCTAAAAATAAAACATCTAACGGCCCAGAGCAAGTAACAGTCTCTAGATGATTCATCATAAAGACTAAACTTAGCTAGATTATCATGTCTGCTTGCCAGAGCAGTTGCTGTCTTGTTTTCATGGATATGAAATTTCATCTTCTTTTAAAATGCTTGAAAATCAGCAATTCTGTTGAAAGCCACATGTATCTGGGAGACTGAACGATGGCTTTCTGAACAAAAACTGGCCCTCTAGCCAGAGGCTACTGCCCGTGATTATAGCAAGCGCTGCAGGGAGCAGATGTGATTGCTCAGCCATGCTGCACTGAGAAGGAAAAGCACCATTGCACTCATGCACAAAATTCTATTACCCATCAGACGAATGATGGCACTTACTGACTTACCACTGTGTGCAAAGACTCAATACGCTGGGAGGGGAGGTCTTCTACTGAAGACACAGCGCATGCCTTGAGGGAGCTCCTCCCATAATTAAAGGCACAAAGAATGGCTGTGAAAAGAGAACTATGTGTACCTGGAGGTTCTCTCCTACAATTTACCTGCTAGGTGAATTAGAACAAGCAGTAGAAAGGGAATATTATTAGGATAATAATATCATTCTTTTTTAATTAAAAAGTTATTGTGGTGTAAGTGATACCTAACATCATATTAGTTTCAGGCATACAACATGATTCAATATTTGTGTGTATTGCAAAATGATCACCACAATAAATATAGTTAACATGTGACACAGTTACAAATTTTGTTTGTAACTATGACGTGATGAGAACTTTTAAGAACTTCTAAGAGTAATTTTCTGTTTAAGAACATTCTTCTTAAATGAGATGCTCTTTTGTAAACAGAAAAGCAAACAAATATTTGTTTCCACTTATCAGAAAAGATGACAGAAATGTTTACTGAGGGCTTGAAGCCGCATGTGTTTGAGTTCCTCTTTACCTCCTTCTTCCTGCCCACTTTGCTTTGCTGGCTCTTCCTCAGCCCAAACAGGGTAACAGCCTCTATCAGGGTGCTCAGCAGAGCATAGCCACTAAAATAATGTTCACTCTGGAGCTCCATGATAGAAACCTTAGGCAAGCAACACTTTAAAACACTGTCACTCACAGAAGTGTTCATCAAAAACATACACTTGTTGCCCTCATGTTACTGGTCCCTCCTGTTAACCTCCCAAAATAAGGGGAAATGAACAGATTAGATGAGCAGGTGCTTGAACGGGAGGTGAAAGGAGGCCGATCCCAGTTTGGTACCCTGCCATCCCGTTAATTGAACTCAGTACACCCTACCTGCACTCACTGACCCAGATGCTTCTTTCCAAGGATGGCCATCCTCCATGGAAAAGTTCTGTTCTGCTATTCACCCAAGGTTGAGATTGGCCAGCCCCTTGACTAGCATTCACAAGTAGTGAGCTGACATCTGCAAAGTGGGGCAAAATACCTCTCTAAGATTCATGAGACAGAAGTCTAGCATGATAGGAAAACCAAAGCAAATGTTTTCTGAAGTTGCTTGTGCCAGGACTATTTATATATTACTGCTTCATTGTCGATGTCCATATGTGAAATGTGATAGCATTTCAAAAATGTATTGAAATGGCTTTCCAAAGGAAGGGACCACCTCCTACTTGGCTTAGACCGACAATGTCTAGGAAGATATGTTCTGAATCAGGGACAACTCTCTTCCATTTTAGACAGTTTTGTGTTTGGGATCTTATATAATCAGGTTTTTACAAATTAACATTTCAAATCTAGTCATTGAAAAGATAGTGGAAGCCTAACTTGGTGGGGAAACACAGAGCTGGGAAATCAGATTGTATTTTCTGCTCTGCCAGTTATTCTATGACTAATGAATATTTATCAAGCTGACAAATAAAACTAGGAATGACCTTGGGCAAGACATCTAATTTTTCTGAGCCTCAGTTGCCACCTCTTACATGAAGGGACAGTAATATTTGCTTCACTATTTTATCTCTCAGGGCTGTTGTGAAGACAACTAAGAAGATATTGGAGAACACAGTGTCCTTCAGAGTAAATGTTCCAACTAAGTTTTTCAATATTTTTAGTATTGAAAAATGTGCTGCTTATCACAGGGGAAGGAAGCCCTTTAGTCCAGCCTAATCCAATTTTTCCAATCAGACATGCTTCTAATATAGTGAGGGGAAAAGGCTGTTACAAGATACTGGACCCTTGCCTGAGAGTTCTGAATGATAAGCCAAAGGCTACACGACTTTTCAGCCCTTACAACAGTGTGAGGAAAGGCCGTTTTATCAGGAGGAGGAAACACAGCGTCGTAAGTATCTGAGTAATGATAGAATCCAAGGACCTTTTATTTTCAATGGCACGGTGTGCTCTTCCTGCTTTAGCAAAGGCCTATCACTTATCACTCTGAGTAAGTGAATTATTCCCCAAAATGGAACTTTGCATTGACATTTCCAGGAGGCTACGAAATGCACAAAACAGAAAAACAAGGAAGAGGGAGCCTACCATCTGAGGTATTATGTCAACATAATTTACTGTAGGAGTTACACTCTCACCATTACCTTGACAATAACCAAGATACAGAACTATGTGTTAGATATCTGTAGCTGCCATGTTCCCTATTCTGTCTGGAAAAGTCCAGCACAGTGCTGGGACACAGTAGGTGTTCGATTAAAATTTGTTGATACTGAATCGAATGTGACATTAACACTCTTCTTATGTTGAATGTCCATTCTGAAAGATCAAATTTCATTACCCATTCAAAGAAATTTTCACACACTGGAAATCTTCTGAGAATTTAATATGTCCAAAGGGCATGAAATCGATAGACTTAAACAGAGACCTTATCTGTGTTACACGGAAAGGAGAGCTGCAAACCGGATCACATATCACTCCTATGTGTTGACCTCACATGAAGAACTCCTCTCCTGGTCTAAAAGAATGACCAGGAAACAGTGCAGCTGATCTCCCTTCTCAGAGCCCAGAGGTGACAGTCCCTGACCATCCAGTACTCAGTGATGACTGAGGACCTGCCATGCTGACAGCCCCAAAATAGAGGAGGCAACACCTATGTTTACAGCAGCACTATTTACAGCAACCAAGACACAGAAACAACCCAAGTGCCCATCAACAGGCCATTGGTTTAAGAAAATGTGATATGTGTATATATATACACCATATATACATGCAATGGAATATTACTTAGCCATAAAAAAGAATGAAATATTACCATTTTCAGCAACACAGATGGACCTAAAGATTATCATACTAATATAAGATGTAAGTAAGAGACAAATATCATGATATCACTTATATGTGCAATCTAAAAATTAATACAAATGAATCTATATACAAACAGAAACAGATTCACAGACATAGAAAACTAACTTATGGTTATTAAAAGGGAAAAGGAGTGGGGGGAGGGATAAATAAGGAGTATAGGATTAACAGATACAAAGTAATATACATAAAATAGATAAGCAACAAGGATTTACTGTATAGCACGGGGAACTATATTCAATATCTTATAATAACCTAAATGGAAAATAATCTGAAAAAATATATATGTATATATAAGTGAATCACTTTGCTGTATACCTGAAACTAATATAATACTGTAAACCCACTATACTTCAAATAGAAAATATACAAAAGGCAAGTCCCTCTGGACTGGATATAAAGGTGCAATTTCTCACTTAACTGTCCTTTTCTCAACAAATGCCCAGGTCTTTCATTTAGGTTAAAACATTGGGTTTTTCAAATATATACATTGATTTTATTTTGAGGTTTTGTTATCTTTGTTAGTTGTATTTTAATTAGGTGGCTTCTCTTATATTGATTTGTGAAATGTCCGTTCCTGTTTATAGTATTGTCTTCTTTTTCATTGGCATATACAGATTTTATTTTGAATTTTGAGACATTAATAATTAACATCAAAACTAGATCTTCATAGAAAAGCCCATGATAACTTCAAGTTCTTGATCTTGATGTAAGCAGAAGGGAGTGAGTCCCCTAAATCCATCAAAACATCATAGATTTTGTAGAGTGGAGTATGAAAGAACTATTCAAAACTCATGATAAATAAAGCATCAAAATGCCACTGCACTGCAGCCAGGATTCATTTGCAATGTGCCATGGGCTTAGCTGACATTAGATGACCTTTCTGAACTGGCCATCTACAACCCATAAGCATTTTTCAAGGTGTCAAATGAAGATTAATAAAAATCACTGAGAAAACAGGAAAAAAACTCACTACCACTTCTCAGGGTTTGCTAGCCTAAATAAATGAGACAATGACACAGGACAGTTTTATCGGTTGTGGGTGTGTGGGTAGTGGCACTGAAACTGTAGTTCTCACGAATGTGTGAGCTGAGATGAGAATATGAACAAGCGACCATCAGCGTTCGACAGGGTGGGGTAGTGGGGTCTGGCTTACAAACTCATTCAGAAGGAAGCCTTATCCCCAGTACGAGCACTGTGTGCTTTTATCCTGTTTTTGCAGTTTAGACTTTGATGGGCTTTAGAAAAACACCACAGAAGAGCCCCTCCCCAGGAGACGTGAGAAGAGGGGACAGTGGCTCTGGGATACTTCACAATTTTAACCTGGAGTCCTGAACAGCCCTCTGTGCTTCACTGAGCATTTTTTGTTTTTCCCACTTTTCCTCTTTTGTTTTCCTGCTTATCTTCCTGATCTACTTATTTTATATCCCACTCTTGGGCTCCTTGTCCTTCTCTCCCTTTTTGACTGTTTCTTGTGCACCTACTATGTGCCAAACAGTATTACATTCTGGGGCACAGAAAGGTACAGAAAGGCATAGTCCAGGGTAAATGTTACCTCCTTTAATCCTCACAAAACCCTGGGAAGCACTTGTAATTTTCCCATTCACAAAGGAAGAAACTGGGAAGTCAGAAAGGTTAGGGGATGCGCCTGAAGTCACACAGCCAGGGCGAGGCCCCGATGAGGCTGATCCGAGAGCCAGGCCTGGAGCTTCTCCAACAGCCCTCAGCCTCCTGGGCTCCCCTCCTCACTCTGCCTTTATTCTTCACTTCGTACTTCTTCATTTCTTCTGTTCTAACGTCTAACAATTTCCCTTCTCTGTTCCCTTCGGAGAAGGCAGACCATTATTTTTAATTGATAAAAAGGTTTTTAGTTAAGTTTTCAACACTTTTTTTTTTAAACACAGTTTTTAAAAGCCCTGTGGAAAGAACAAGACTTGATGTTGGTCCAGCCTTCCACAGATGATCATGAAAACCAAACTTCAAAGGGACTTGGAGAAAATTTTACTGATTCCTTACAGAACTCCTGCCTAGTTCTCCTTTGGTTTGTCTGATCTTTTGAGGTTTATGAGTGTGGGGATTAGACCCTGATTCATAACTCAGTGCCATCAGTTACTTCCCCCCACCCCATTATTAAGAACTGGAATATGTTTCCCAAAGCAGAGCTGGCATATAATAGGCCAGGAAAAGAAGGAAGGGAGGAAAGGAGGGAGGAAGGGAGGCAGGCAGGCAGAGAGAGAGAGAGAGAGATTGGGAGATGGGAGGGAGACAGAGAGGAAGGGAAGAGGAAAAAAGAAAGAAGAAAGAAAGAAAGGAAGTCTACCTTCCAAGTAGAAAGAACAGAATGCCTTCATTCATATATTGTACAAGTTAGTTGTTAATGTGCCACAGGGTATCATTATTAAAATAACTTTCTACAAGAAAGCAAGGGGAAACAAAAGGAAGACCATGGATTCTTTGGCACCAAATTAAAGAAGTAAATGAATAAATATAAATAATAAAGTAAAGTAAGATCAAAGTACCATTCCAGAGGAAGAAAAGGAGTAAATCAATCTCTTCAAATTAAACTGTAGGAAAACAGTCTCGTTGGAAACAAACACGCCTACAACAGAATTTATGGCTTAGGACAAGAGAAAAGGGCAGAAACCAGTAAAGGAAACAAAGTATGAAACTGAAGTGTAGGGTTAACATTCACCCAATCAATGCCTAACACCTCAGATTAATGAGCCCCTGGCAAGAGAGTCTAACTTCTCTATATCAACTAATGGGGAAGGATGTGAATATCAATCAAAACACCATAACAAGGGAAAGGAATCAATCACCCACTTCCCAGTATTAAAGGAAGGTAGTTCACAGAAGGAGATGGTACCTGCCCACCACCTTCCCCAGCAAGAAAACGAGAGGGCGTTTAAAATGAGTTCACCTGTGAAAACTTTCTGTCAGCAGTCACTTACCACACTGTCAACAAGACTTTCTACCAGGATGGGAGTCAAGAGGTGGATTAAAAACAAACAAAGCTTTACTTCTGATTCAACCTGCAACTAAATAATGACATAAATGGAATGCTTTTAATAGTAGATTGCAAAGTTTTTCCCCTAATGCATAGCTTTTAAAAAATCATTACTTTTCTGGCAAGCACTCTAATTACATATTTTAACTTACTTCTATCTGGACTTATCATAATTATGTATATAAACAAATACAAATCAACTCATTTCATAGTCATAATTAAACTATTTAAGACATTCAAAATTTTAAAAATTTTGGTTCTGAAATATATATTTGGTTAATAGAATTTGCAGCAAATTATATGTAGAGAGGAAGAAAGTACTTTATCTCCATCAAACAATATAAGCACATCCATTTGTTATTTTTTAAATGGTGACAGCAGAATCAATTCTAAGGGGGTGAAAAGAAAATGAGATTCTGAATTTCTCACCATACCTTCTAGTTCCCCTTGACACGCTAATTAGTCTCCCACCCTCTTCTCTTATGCCTTACAGGATGTTTGCCTGGAGGAAAAATGAAACTGGCAAAACAGAAGCGAAGCAGTGACTAATGAAAAGGACAAGAGTGAAGTGACAATTCCTTTGAATGGAGCCATTAGCTACATGCTGTTTTCAGGGCTCCCGGCCTCAATATTCTAACATTTTCAACTGTTTACATAAATTCCTATGGAGAGTTATAGACTGTACAAATCTCCATCCTTGATAGTTTGCTATTTGTACAATTAAGAATGGCATGCCCTTTTTGTATCATTTTTCAAGACTATTATTGTTCTTCTCTGAGACTCAAGATAAGAGACATAATGAATACTGTCTTCTTACTACCACCATCCTGTTGTGACGTTCAGAAGAAAATCTTTTCAAAGTTTTGAATAGCAAATGACAGCAAAAATCTCTGATAGCTTTGAAAAGCAATTATGTATACAGTTTGTGATCAGAATTTGCTATTTTGAAACTAATATGTGATTTTCAATAAGGGGAACTATTTGAACACATTTTTAGGGATCCTTAATACAGAATAGAATTAGAATTGAGATTTCACCAAAAATTACCCAACCCTGGAAAGCATGTGACTGAATCCAGCATCATCAACAGCTGGTAAGGTACTAACACATAAGAAATGTCTCTGTTATTGTGCTGCTTCAGGCACATTTCTACCCTACTGCAGCTTTTAATTCAAATGTCCCATTATATGCCTGAGGAAAAATAAAACATATTTAAAAGGAAAAAGCAAACACAGAAATGTCTTTCAGCTCTTTATTTTTACCTTTAGCTATATCATCCAAAATTGATATAAGAGCTAATCGATTATTTTTTCACTACAGTGTGGTCTGGCTTATTTATGCCTGTTAGAATTCTGAAAAGTTACAAATGGAGTTAGCGTTACCTAAGATATGATTTTAAAATTTCGAGTAAAATCATCAAATTGGCATTTGGGGCCAATGATTAGGGGGAAAAAAATCCTGTTGCTGTGGAAATGCATATAGACGCATACCTTAAATTTCTCTGTATCCAAAGGTTAATTCTGACTTGAGGTCAATCTTATACACACACACACACACACACACACCCCCCATTGAACTTGAGGAGACAGAGGCACCAGGCTTTACCAAATGAAAGTAATTTCCTGGCAATAATCCCTTACCTATTGTTACATTCAAAGATGGTTCCTACTAGCTGACAAGCTTGGCTGGAGCTTAGAATCCAATTCATTTCCTCAGGGAACACCTGCCTGGGGATAGTTCTGTCCACTTCATGGGCTTCTCCTGGGGTCTCCCCTCTATGGCTTTTAAGCTTCTAATACTTGAGTGAATTTGGTGGTTCCAGGGCAAGCAGAGGAAACACCGAGAAAAGACTTGAACGTCTACAAAGACAGGCGATCGTGCAGCTCTCTTTGTCAGCTTCTGATATTAACGGACACTTCGTCTCTCTCTGCACCTCTCATGTCTGTCTATAAAATTTGAGGAGCATTCTTCCCCTACCAAAATGAGGAGTACTTAAGATAAATTTCTATCATATCTTAGAAATTCTTTGCGAAAATTAATGCCTGTAATAGATATGCAGCAGGTTAGTGAAGGCATCTGAGGCATCAGAGTCCTTCAGGTAAAGGGCCCATAAAAGGGTCTTTCAAATGCCCACATGGACTAATTACTATGAATGTGTGGATTTTATTCTGACTTGGAGTGTATAACAGCTATTTGTAGTGGCCAGGGGCTTTGGTGTTTAGCGTAAATTGCTTCTCTAGAACAAAAGGATTTGGGTTTCTTCTTAACCAGCAAAATCAATCCTCAAGGGCTACCCTCTTGATAGCTGAAATACCCTGGCTTTCCAAAATGGTAGAAGTAGAAAATCCAATATCAAAATATTTTGATCTAGTTTTATTCTACTTTTATTCAGTCCTTTCCTCTTTTGAGCCTTGATTAGCTTTTAGTTCCTGCTGTGCCTTTCTCTGTCAGGAGAAGAGGTGAACAGCTAGAATAAAAATTGCTACTAAACAACATATTGAATTTTAACTCAGTATTTTCTTTCTTCATTTACTGACCAGGACTGTCAAAGCAAAAGATGGATTAGGATCTTTGTTTTGAGGTTTTTTGTCAAGTGGATGGAGATTTACTTTTTTCTAATTATCCTTATGGCTTAGAAAGCTGTACAGTGGACAAGAAGTACAGATTTCAAAGGTTAACCATATTTTAAATATCCCATTTCCTATTTAATATCAGTTCAGAATATTTCAGATTAAAGGAACAGAATTGCTCTAAAGTGCTTTAAGAAAGAAAGAAAAAAATATTTGATCAGAAAAAAATTTTGGTCCCAAGCCAGGTTGTCCAGAGGTTCACCACATCATCTGAACTTCTACGTTATTTTTCTGCAATGTTCTCCTGTTGGCTCCTCCCAGATAGCACCTCTGAAAGAAAATATTATTCTGACACTTGTTACAATAGTAAGACAGACTTAGGACTATTACAATAGGCATAGGGACCATAACAATGAGGTTCTGCAGTAGGGGAGAGAAATTGGGCTCAACTCTGAATACAACAGGAAAACTAAGGACTGATAGCCAAGAAGCAAGGTGAGGGGGTCAATGGTTGGAAAGCTGCAAGGAAACATCAGTGGTAAGGAGGAGTCTGCCTAAACCTACTTGACAGGATTCTTGCTGAAGGCAGGCCAGGGTAATCACATATCACCTGCGGGATGGTGACGGATGAGAAATTTGATCAGCTGTTGAGGGTGATCAAATAGTGAGGGTGAGGAATTCTCGATAACCTGAATTAGCAGGATTCTTGCTAAAACTGGGCTCTTGAGGAGATGCTCAAGACAGGGTTAGCTGGGCTCAGAAAGTCTGTCTAGAGTTCGGTCAAGAAGAGTCTTTGTCCCAGTTCCAGATTCCCTGTCCTCAAGGGACACCCAGTCGTGGAAGAGAAGGAGTCCAAATCCCAGTCTTCCCTGCAATGGTCCAGGGCACACACTGACTGAACCATCCCAGGGCAAGTACTGCACCCAGAAAATGAGGACACTCAAGTTAACTGAAAGCAATCAGAGCCCACCTCAAGAACTGGAGTGGAGCCATTGTCACTCAAACCACACAGGGGATAGGTAAAGAAATTCAGATAGTATTACAAGAAAGGAAGAGAAAAGATGCCGTTGGTCAGCAAACAACAGAAGTACTTGGCATCTCTCTGAGCATTGATGGCATCTCCGTAGGACTCCTGTGATTGGTTAAACACCTCTGCATATAAAGTCCCTAACACAGCATTTGGACATAGATGTGTAAATATTCAATTCTTTTCTATGCTGTTCCTGCAAATCATAAGTAACTGCATTTTTTAGAAACTTGGTCAGACTGAAACATGCTGCCTGTAATTCATGGAGCCCAGTTTTCTCTGACCCTTAAATGTCCCCAAATTGATGTATTAGCGTAGTAACTGTCTGCACTAAGGGAAAATGTAAGGCAGAGCACGTTCATTCCTTAGGTCTTGCTGATGACCAAATTTCCCTTTTCTCTGCATCAATTATGAGCATCTTAATATGATCATGCTGGGGGATGACACATACCCAAAGACTGCCCTCAGCAACAGGACCCCACCACGCCTGCTTTTCTCAGTCACCTTCACAAGCCAGCATTGCCTCTGGCACTCCCAGAAACTCCCCTCAAGGCTCATCAGCACTAAGGGAAAACTGGAAACATAATGGAGGTCATTGCATACTTTTAGCTGAAGTTTGTGATATTATGAGAAACTCAATACCTGTATTTTGGAGATGGACTAGAATACAGTGAAGTACCTTGAGCTGATGGTAATTCAGTAGGTTTCCTACCTATAAGGATTGGTGTCTTACAACAATTCTCATAAATTTTCATTCACTATCCCTTAGGTATTGCCTCTTCCGTTTTGTTTCTATTACTTATCCCTGAAATTACATATATGTATTATATACATATATCTCTATATATGTATATATGTATGTATATATACATATATATATTTTACCGCTCATAATCCATAAGCACATATGTGTAGATATATATCACTCCTGTCCTCCATAAGCATAGTAGTTATTCTGCTTTTCATAATTCCCTTCACTTTGTCTTTTTGGATCTTTATTCTCCATTTTTTCAGTTCTGTCTTCCAGTTCACTGAGTTTCTTTCTCTTCAACTCTGTCTAACCTGCTATTTAATCCATCCATAGGATTTTAAATTTATTTTGTACATTTTTAATTTCCAAAAGTTCTATTTGATTCTTTTTCCCATTTGTTAGGGTATTTTTGAAAGTCCTGCCTGCTCCAATTTTCAAGCTTATTTCAAATAGATTTAGACATATTCCATAGTTATTTCGTATTCAATTTATGATAATCCCAAAAGTCCCTGTGGGTCTGTTCTAGTGTCTCTTGTCCCACCTGTTCTCATGGGACTTCATATACTTTGTGATTTTTGACTATGGGCAGCTCACTTTCCTTGGAATTCTTCCTATAAAAACACTTCAAGGGCTGGGTTGGAGTTAAGTTTCTCCAAAGGTAATTTATATTTGCTTGTGTCATTTGCTTGGGGTCACTTCCAAACAAGGACCGCCTTAAATTTGCTACTTGGGGTTTTTCAGACCACATAGATAGAATAACTCAAGACCACACATATTCACAAGGGCTGAATTTAGTTACACATTCTCAGATGAGATTATTTTTTCCTCTACCCCAGATCATGGTAAGCATAGTTAAGTTTCTTAGCTTTCTCTTTCTTCACAATGAGGTTTCTTTCTTACTTATACTAAGAAAGTAAAGAATGTACTTCTCCAGGGTTCCAGCTTTATTTATGTCTCTTGTTAGGTTCTCTACTTTATGCACTTCTGAGGACTTACTTATATACATCTCCTTTGCTTGTACAGCCTCAGCAGGAAGGCTCAAGGTCTCAGTGCGGATAACTCTTGAGTAAAAGGCAGCATGGACACTGGCTTGCCCCCCAGCATTCCCATGTAACTTTGGTTTTGCCTCTGCATCTTCCTTCCTTTTTATCAGCGTGTTTTAAAAGATTTGTAAAGTATATGTTATCCAGAATTTTAATCGTTTCAATCACAAGAGGCATTTACGGTATCTAATTTACTACATTGATAGAAATAGACAAGCCTGGGAACAAAAAGTTTTAGATTTATTTTTACATTCTGGTTTTGTTTTGTTTAATTTTGTAATTTCTGTTATGCAATTTGGAATAATATAATTCGTGAATGTCCTACTTTGGTTTCATTTATGTTGGGTAATGTTTACAAACTGATGCTTGATAAATAATCGCAAACAAAGTTAAATATAGCTAACTTGTCTAGGAGCCCAGTGTCTAGCTTTTAAACAACTGGGGAAAACTGTGTCATTGATTCTTCATTAGTCACAGTGTAAGACCAGGACTAAAATAGATTCTATGCATGTCACTTGTTTGTCAACCACAAATCATGTACAAATTGCTACAGCACTGACTGGCACAAATAATCTGGGGTAAAGTAACGGACAGCAACTGAAAGTCAAGCAATGTCGAGTAGAAAATCAATTATCAATAGATAAGTAGGGAGCCTATTTACTTTGTTTACATTATGTCCCTATACCTTTGGGCATTTATTTTTGATCATTATTTGTGAAATCACACAAATAATCATTTAGTTTCATAGGTTTTCTTAATCAATGATCAGCTTGAATTGTTCTTTTTTAATTCATTCTTTAAAGCTAATCTCATCTTGCTAAATTGCTGACAATTGTTAAAAGCTTTGTTTCAAATGTAGATGATAAACTAAAATCAAGAAAGCTGTTGCTCTTTTGACGTGAAAGAAAATTAGTGCTCTCTTGATAACCTACTTGTAAATCTGCTCATAATTTTTGGATGCATCAGTAATCCTAGAAATATGTGAACTATTTTGAATAGTCATGACAATAAAACCCTGGTTTTGTTGACCATAGATTTTATGATCTACACAGGCCCTATCAACATTTCAATATTTGCTCTCCACAAGCTTTATTTTGCCTTAAAAATCGGTTACCAAATGACAATGGACATCTGGATTTCTTTTAAAAATTAAGCAATAGCTTATGTAAACTGACCACAGGCTTCCCACACTGAACTTCAAAACGTCAAATAGTTTAAAAAAGAAAATAAGCCTATTTATTGGGTGTTATAGGCAATAAAAAGAAAAACATGGAAGTGACACCAATCACCAAACTCCTCTCCAAATACTCTTGATTCAAAACATTTTGTTCTTGAGGTTTCTTCTACAAATTAGATGTAACCTTTAGCAGAGTTGATGCTGATGACTCCTACTGAATCATACTTTGGTAACTGTTGGACCATTTTTCTTAGGGATTTTTGATCTTAGAGCAAAGAAGATATGCCACTCAGTTGCCCCATCCCTGAGTTAACTGTTTATCAGAAGCTGACATGGTCATGGATTGCACACCTTACCTAAGCTCTTGAAAGCTTATTTCTCACTGATTTACTTTTTTCTAGGATGCATTCAGAAAATTTGAGTTTTATTAATTATAGATTCAATTGATTCATCATACTTAATAAAAATAAAAATATTCTTCCAGTTACTATTATTGACCAGTAAATACTATGTTTCATTTATAGTAGTTTTAAACCAAAATACATTCAATATCTAATTAAATGAGCCTGAATTTTATGACTTTTTCTATAATCTTAATATTCTGTGGAATTTTCCCCTACAAGCTAAGAAAATCACAAAGAGAATAAAGAAATATATTCAGAGGTGAGAAGGGAAGGCAAGAAATCAAGAATGACTTGGAGATTTGGGGCTCAAGTGACAAAGAGATCTTTGGGAGCCATTAGTAGAAGTAAGGAAGTCAAGAGAAGAAAGTGAGTCTAGAGAGAGGTAGAAGAGGAGAAACGAATTTTTTTACATATTGATTTCAAATTAAAAATGGAAAAGTGAAAGGAATCAGAGATTTAAATGTAAAAATGAAACAAGGATTGGTAAATAGCACTGGTAATTCAAAATCCAGGAGCAACTTAACATATTAATAAATATGACAGTACAACCGTGAAGAGTTTTGACAAGAAACATCATCAGCTAAGTCTGAAGACAAATGACAAATTGGATATAACATTTTGGCAAAAGATAAATAAAGGGCTAATATCCTCAATACATGAAGGACTCCTAAAAACTGAGAATTAAAAAACCAATTACTGCAACACAGGAAAAATAAGCAAAAAATATGAATGAGCAGTTTGCAGAAAAATTAATTCAACCAGATTTTAAACATAAGAAACAATGATTAGCATCACTCATAATAAAAGAGATACAAGTTTTAATTCACTAAGAAACCACTTCCCACCCATTAGGTAGGCAAAATCCATAGTCTCTTTTGATAAGACTGTGGGGAAACAAGTACTATAATGTGTTATTGGTGGGAATGCAGAATTATATAATCCACATGGAGAAAGTTTGACAAAAACATAACCAAATTACATGTACATTTAATTTCCATTGACCTATCAATCCTACTTCTAGGAGTCTATCTCAAAAATACAGTGGGAAAAAATGATATATATGTGTGTATATATATATCATAGGTACTGTGATATATATCATATACAATAATATATAGAAATATATATTATTTTCTATATTAAAGAGATTAAATATGAAATATTAATACCATATAATTTAATTTCTATTTAATATAAATATTAATATGATCATACAAAATATTAATATGATAATATAAAATCAAGCAACTATACATATAAATTTATATTTTCCTTTTTTTATACAAAAGTTAACAAACACTACTCTTCTGCATTTGCATTTTTCACTTAACAGTCTATCCTGGAACTTACCAATATGTAGAAGTCTTCCTTATCCCACTTTATAGCTGCATAGTAGTCCTTTGAGTGGATGTGAATAAAAATAGTTTACTCAACCAGACCTTTATTGCTGGACATTTAGGGCTTTCTTATCTTTTGCTATTACAAACAATGCTGCTATAACATTACTTTAACTTTTATACTAGCATTAAAAAAATTTTTTTTATAGCTTTGCTTGCAAAGACCAGAAAAAAAATTCAAATGTCCAGCAATAGAAGTATGGCTTTTGCTAAAGTAATTAGGTTGATGGGGAACCTTACAATGAATTGATCATATTGAGATAAAGAGAACCCAATGAACAATATTAACTTTAAGAACATGACAAGTCATTATGTGCCTAATTAAATGATTCATTAGAAAATATAAGCACCAACTGTGTATGATATATTCTTCCCTAAAAAAGTTGAACTGAATGTAATAAAGCCTCTAGATCTAGTCACTAATTTATAAGCATTATTGGGTATATATAAAACAAGATTGGCAAAATAGCCATAATTTTTAAGCTAGGTGATGGCAACATGGGAATTCATTGCATTATTCTGTCTACTTTGTGTATGTATGAAATTTTCTATTAAAGAGGTTTTTTTAAAAAGAAATATAGAGAAATGTATTGAATAGAAAGCTTAAGGCTGTGAATTAATATGGAAGTCAACTGTACAGAAATGGAGAGATTAAGTAAATGAGATTACTTAAAGAGGGCAAGAAAAGAGAAAAGAGAATCAAGAAAAAGCTATAGGAGTATGAGGATAAAAGGCACCAATGAAGGGAGCAGAGATATTTTTATTGAGCGAGAGAGAGACTGAACCAGAAGGAAGCTCCATTTTAGACTCTTGTGACAGTACACAGGGCTGATGATGAGCCTATGATTGAAAAGAGAACAAAACGATGCCTGACTTGAGAAGGGACAAAAGAAAGTATGGATGTCAATATTAAAACAGAGCAAATCTCAGCATTTCCTGAGACTGGGTCCCTGAGAGGAACTGTTCTAACTCAGCAAAAAAAAAAAAAAAAAACCAAAAACCCCTCGTTTTTCCTCTGTTCACAACCAAGAAATATGCAGCTTCTCAGATGCCTGGGTATTGAGAAGATGAAACTTGTTGCATTTGACATGACAAGATAGGCTGTATCATTGGCATACAATCCCCTTAATGGAGATTTTCTCTCTGATAAGCAGATCCAGAATCTACAAAATCTGCCAGAAGAGGAAGGGTTGATGGTTCTAAGATATCTTCAAGAGATGATAATATTCCACACTGAAAAAATACCATTTCATATTCTCTACTATGAGGTCTACAATTAATACCCACTATGCACCCTAATTCTGAGTCTTACCATATATTGAATTCAATGTTTTCTTCCAATTCTTGAAGGACTTTGGCTTTGGGTATCCCCTGGGTATAGGTACTAGAGATATGGAATTGTGTAAGGAATTTTTAAAAATATTTTCTTCTTGCCTCATCTAGGTTCTTTCAGAGGCAGGCGGCATTTCTCCCAACACATTCCACTTTTACAGTATCCTTTGTCCAGCCTCCCAGGAATAAAAGTCAGGCTTCTTATTGCTGAAAACTATAAGAAAAATTAATTCCCAGCATATTGTCATGTATAATACATCTGGGAAAGCAAGTTAGTCATGGCCTCAGTGAAATTTTGGTAGGATTTTTACTGCCACACCATTAGTGCCTACAAATGGGGAGAACATATGTATTAACAATTGGAGAAATCTCATATGGGATGACATCATCTACATACAAGCTGCAGTGTATACGCCTATAAAAAAAAACCAAATATATTTCTGGCAGCAATCTAGCTCATTAAAAATTCTAAATCATGTAGCCTGGAAACCTGAAAAAAAAATTGTGAAAAGTTGGCACACACAGGTCATCACTTCCCAGCTTTACTCACATCCCCTGTGGCACCGCATGATGAAGTTTTGATATGTTACAAGGGAGAAGGACTGCCCCTAAAATGTGATTTTTTCCTATATTTTGGGGTGTGTTTGGTGGATTAAGTTTAGGGATATTTTGGTCAGCCAGTAAAGGTGGGGAAAATCCTACTGATAAAATGCATCTCAGGAGGTAATAATAATGAACCCAATCAGACAGCTGTCCCAGGGTAGATATTAGACAGCAAGAATGAAATGTTTGAATGCTACTAGTTTTCCCAAGTGCTGATCATACACCAGATCTTCGGGTACCACTCGCCTTCAAGCCAGGTAAAAAGAGGATACTCTCAGACCATACTAGTTCCTCAGTAAAAATTCAATTAATTGAACCACTACCAGGCAACCTGAGATGTTTGTGCTTCCATGGAGAGATGGCTAAAGCATATGAGACCAGGGCATTAGTCAAAGACCTGAGTGCCCATCCTGAGTGCTCTGTCACTTATAGCTAAAAGACCTTGAGCACATTAGTAAACTTCTCCTACCCCCTTTCCTTCTGATATAAAATAGGAAAAATAATAACTGTCTCACAGGATGAGATTAGTGAATATATGTAAACATTTTCCTCTATTTTAAACTGGCTCTTGAACATCAGGCCTTGGGAGTCCTTGTTTTCCCTCCAAGATGTTGACATATTTGTGTTCCATTTTATTTCTATAGATTAGCTAATTAACTTGGAAATAGTTTTCCTAACTGCATTTCATATTTTATTAACTCTACTTGCTTCTGACAGATGCTTAAAAGTTGGTTCTAACTCTTAAAAGGGCCATATTCTTTCTTTGATTTTCACACAGCTAAAAAATAATTCTTAAAGCATCTTTATGGTGGTTCTTCATGCTTCTTTTAGCGTATTGGGAATTGAATTAGATCTGTATAAGGCTTAAGCCCAAGCAATGGAAACTAATGGTAGGAATTTAATAGGCTGATGAGTGAATGACTTCAGAACAGATGGGCTTTTCTAGTGACCACAAAGTAATTTTTATCAAAGTTACAACTGAAAATGGCTCTGAGTATGAAAGGTATGGGTGCTGAGCTAGCATCTCAAAAGAAAGTTCTCCATGAGGAATTGCTTTTTAGTATTGTCCAGTAGAACTCTCTGTGATAATGGATGGTCCACATCTGCACCATCTAATGCTGTAGCCACTAGGCACATGGTGAATACTGAGCACTTGGGATGTGGCTAGCGTGACTGAGGAACTGAATTTTTTACTTAATTTTAATCTGAAAAAGAATGGATATATGTGTGTGTCTGTGTCTGAATCACTTTGCTGTACACCTGAAACTAACACAACATTGTAAATCAATGTATACTCCCACATAATAAAAATTAAATTAAAAAAAGAAAAGAATTAAAAAATAAAATACATTGGACATGATTTTATATACTTCCTTAAAACCAGAACCCCTCTCACCTTCACTAGTTGTATTTTTCTCTTTTTTGTTTATTCAGTCAACAAGTCCTACTGATATATTTTTTCTGAAATATTGATATGTCTGGTAGCCATCTTTCTTTTTCTATTTCCACCTTCATCAGCTTCTTTAAGGACCTCCTCAATCTATGCCAGTGAAACCCCAACAGCTTCCAATCTTCTTGCTTCTAGGCTCTCCCCTCTCCAATTCAGTATCCAGAGTATCTTCATAAACTACCAAATTCATTACTGCTTTAAATCCTCCTTTGCCAATAGTGTGAAAATTCACATTCTTAGCTTGACCTTCGAGACTACAGTATGATCCAACCTCAAGGTCTAACTAAATCTTGGCTTGAGAGTTCACTTCCAAACGGGTGACTCTTACTTTTCTCCTAAGAAGATGACATGTTTGGTATCCTCTTAGCACCTGTTCATTCTGTTTCTGTATTATCTTCCCCCCGTCCTTCCATCTATTCACACACTGTTGCATTCCAGGATCCTCTATGACAGTGGCTTTTAAACTATTGTTTTTACTATCACCTGTAAAAAAATTAACATGATTCTATAGGATACACACTGATATTTTCTATTCTACTGTACTTTATTCTATTGTATTTCTTCTTTAATGCTGGTCTTAAATCACAAAATTGATTTCATAATAATACTGTATCATGCATGGAATTGTGTCTCCTAAAACTTATATGTTGAAGTTCTAAGCCTCATTACCTCACAATGTGACTTTATTTGGAGACAGGGATTTTAATGAGGTAACTAACATATGACGAGGTCATAGGGTGGGTCCTAATCCAATGTGACTGCTGTCCTCGTAATAAGAGGAAATTTGTACACAGACCCACATAAAGGGAAGACCACGTGGAGACACCAAGAGTAGATGGCCGTCTATAAACCAAGAGGAAAGGTTTCAGGAGAAAGCAATGTACTGACACCTTGACTTTAGAATTCTAGCTTCCAGAACTACCAAAAAATAAATTGTTGTTTAAGTCATCTATTTTTTTAAGTTTTCTAAGGTGGCAGTACTGGAAAATTAATACCATGCTTTAATGGGCTGAGATTCACAATTCAAAAAATGCTCTATGAGCTTTTCCTCAGCTCCCACAGCACATTTTAATCATCTTATTTTGTAGGACTTACTTTCTCTACCAGTCATTTAGGCATGAAATTATACACTACTCTTTTGCTTTGTGTGTATGCCTTGCCTCCCTGCCTTTATTATAAGATCCTTGATAGTACAATATAATCTTGTTTTGTTTTCTACAAAAAAAAGTAATTTCCTAGATACATAGTTATTAAATATATTTTTGTTGAATGAATGAGATTGTTCTTTTCTTAAGACAACTGAGCAAAATCTAACAACTAAACAGTCATCCCTCTTTAAAATCATTTTTTCATAACTGTCTTCCAACATCTCAATCTAAGTCAGCACAGCAATGTGCTGTCAAACTCAGCCTCATAGACCTTCTCAGCACTGCTCCAAGCAGCTATTCCCACTTCATCCATGCTGCCATCTTTGGTCTAAACCAAGAAACCAACATCAGAGCTTGAATTAATGGAGTAGAGATGCAAACGTATTCTACATTCTCTTATCTGTAAAAATCATTTTATTTAACTTATTTATTTATTTAAAATGAATCTACCTTGTACCATTCTTCCCCCTTCAGTTTCAGCTCTTCCACAGTCAAATATCCCAAAAGATTCTATATCCACCCTGTCTCCACTTTCTCATCTGTCATTCTCTCACCAACCCATACCAATATGGCTTTTTTTCCCACTATCCACTCAAAGGACTCTTGCCAAGTCACCAGGAATCTCCAACGAACCAAATCCAATAGATGGAGTTCTTCCCTCACCTGTCCTACCTCTCAGCATTACTAAACAGAGTTGTTTTTTCTCTACTACTTGAAACATTCTCTCGGGAATTCTATGACCCTTCTATTTCCAGTTTTCCTTATACCAACACCAGCTATTTCACCATTCCTCCTTTTTTTAAATTTTTTAAATTAATAATTTATTTGTTTATTTTATTTATTTATTGGCTGCATTTGGTTGCTGCACACAGGCTTTCTCTAGTTGCCGTGAGCAAGGGCTACTCTTCATTGTGATGCGTGGGCTCCTCATTGTGGTGGTTTCTCTTGTTGTAGAGCATGGGCTCTAGGTCTGTGGGCTTCAGTAGTTGCAGCACACAGGCTCAGTAGTTGTGGCTCATAGACTCTAGAGCACAGGCTCAGTAGTTGTGGCACACAGGCTTAATTGCTCCTCAGCATGTGGGATCTTCCTGGAGGAAGGCTTGAATCCATGTTCCTTGCATTGGCAGGCAGATTCTTAACCACTGCACTGCCATGTAAGTCCTCACCATCCCTCATCTGTAAGACCTCTAAGTGTTGTCACTCAGACTTAACATCAAGTCCTCTTCTCTTCTTTACTCTCACCTTAACAACATGTATGTCAAACATATTGTATATGTATGTGTGGGTGTGTTTATCTCTATGTATATCTATACATATGCAAACACATATACGTATACACATAGATAGTTATTGACATTATCAGTTTCAGAAAATAGTTTATGAGAATATGTGATTCTCTCTCATACTTTCTACTCCACTATATTATATCCTCTTCTATTTAATTTTTTTTTAGTATTAGTCTTAACCCACTAAATTGATGTGATAACACTAATGGATTGTGATTCACAGTTCTAAAAACACTGCTTTCCCATGACTTTAAATAACATCTATATGTGAAAAATTCCTAAATTTATCTCTCTCTTCTCACATCCAGGCTTGTAAATCCAACTGCTTATCCATTTGGCCATCTCATAAGAAAATCAAATGTAACCTCATGAAAACTGAGGTCTTTATTTTTCTCACATACCTTTACTTTTCCCAATTAGCAAATGACACTACGCTGAACTCTGTTGAGCAAGCTGAAAACACTGGGTTATCCTTGTTTTGCCCTCTCCCTGGTTCCCTTCACTCACACACAGAACGGACGATCAGGTCTTGTCGGTTCTGTACAGGGTCAGAGACGGTGACCAGGATCACTGCAACAACTGCATTCTGATGTCAAACCGTGACTTTACCTGGAGTTACTCAAGGCCATCCCCACTTCAGTGCTTTGGGACAGCTGTTCAGCACCAGGCCTGTCAGGGCAGGCCAACTCTCTCAAGAGTCATGAGCTCCTCTCCCCATGAAGCCCCAAGTCTGTTTCTGCCTCATCATCTCTGGGTGGATGAAGAGGTACAGCTGAGGGCCACACTGATGCACAGTTCTTCAAGCCTGTGAATTTCACACATTCCTTCCTTCTTGGTCCCAGAGCCGGCCTTTAAACAGCATCATAGCTTGGCTGTTATAAGAAAGAGAGGCTACAGTGGACTCAGAGTGTCTCATCCTGAATGTGCAGCCAATGAATAGTTCACTGAGAGGCTACTCATTAGAAGATCAAGTCATCAAATGATTAATTTTCCACACTTGTGTATTTATCAAAAATAGATTACTTAAATTGTTTGTAATGCCTTTAATACTTAATATTGGCTGGATTGGCAGGGTCTACAGGAGTTGTGGGAAGCTGAGGCTCCAGGGTTCTGGATCTTCACACCTTCTCCCTGCCTCAGTCCCTTCTCCTCTGCCTCGGTCCCCCCCTTGCCTGGGACTGGCAGCCTCCATCTTTCTTCCACTAGCAGTAAGTTCCCACACTTTGCCTGCCAACAGCTGAGGCAGCAGGGAGTAGGGACAGATGAAAATTGAACATTCTTTTTAAAAGCTGTTATGAAAAGACAAAACCATCCTATGTTATTAGAGATCATGATAGAAATCAGATAGAGGCCTGAAGGGTTAGGAACTGGAAAGGGGATTCAGGGAGAGAGCTTTCTGGGTACTGGAAATATTCTGTATCTGGACCTGGTTACACAGGCATACACATATGTTAAAATTCATTGAACTACGTATCCTTACCACTTATGCATTTTGCTATTTCCATGTTATGCCTCAATACAAAGTAAAAATACTGAACTCCATGAAAATCATTACAAATATTCCATGTCATACTAACTGTTATAAACCTCCTATATAGTTAAAAGATTTTTTTTTGATAATTTGGTAAGTTTTGTCATTATTCACACAGCAAAACCTAAATCCTAAAAATGCCAAAACACTTACTTATAGGACAGAAATTGACATCAAAAGGATTTGCAAAAGAGAACAGGTTAAAACTGAAAAATTCAAAGTGAAATGACATTTGGGAGGTATTTATAAAACTAATGTATTTAATATACTCAAATATATATTGGAACACAGTATGGTGTTTCCTCAAAAATATTAAAAATAGAACTACCATATGATCCAGCAAACCCACTGTTGGGCATATATCCAAAGGAAATGAAAACAGGATATTGAAGAAATATGTGCACCACCATTTCCACAGTAGCATTATTTACAATAGCCAAAGCATGGAAAAACCTAAGTGTCCATCAATGTGTGAATGGATAAAGAAGATGTGAAAGGAAAAAAAAAAAAAAAAATATATATATATATATATATACACATACACACAAAATGGAATATTATTTAGCCATGAGAAAGAAGGAAATCCTGCCATTTGCAACAACATGGGTAGATCTACAGGGCATTATGTAAAGTGAAATAAGCCAGACTGAAAAAGGCAAATATATACTGTATGATATCACTTACATGTGGAATCTTTTCGGCGAAAAAAAAAAAAAAAGAAGTCAAACTCAAAGAAACAAGTAGAAAAGTAGTTACCAGGGGCTGGGGAATGGGGAAATAGGGAGAACAAACTTTTAGTTATAAGATGAATAAGGTCTAAGGATCTAACATATAACATGGTGAATACAGTTGATGACACTGGGTTCTATAATTAAAATTTGCTAAGAGAGTAGAACTTAAATGTTCTCACCAAAAAAACAACAACAAAACAAAACAAAAGTAAATGTACGTGGCACTAGATTAACTAGATGAGAGGCTGCATAGAAAAACAGAAGTAAGAAATACAAATGAAGTATGTGACCCATTTTGGGGGTAGGAGTCATGAGCAGCAGCAGGAGACTCACGTAGAAGTGGGCCTGGACCAAGCAGCAGCCTTGCAGAAGACTCCTCAAGATTGAAATTTGGGCTGTAAACGTCAGGTCTCTCCCCTTCCCAAATGAGGTAGGGCTTCAGCTTCTAGCAAATACCTTTTATCAGCAGAGAAACTCCTACTGCAGCCAGGCACCCACATGTTCCCACTGCTGCAGGCCTGGGATTTGGTCTGGTTCTTCCCCACACAGAGGTGTAAGGAACCAAGGCATTCTGAGATTGAAGACGTCTCTCTGTTCCCCTCCCCGCATGTCCCTGTTCAATTTCCACTTGTTTTGGCAGTCCCTTGACTTATTTTGTAGTTCAGGTTTCATCTGGAATGTATGTTCCTGTTCCAAGTTCTCCTTGTGAGGTTTGTGTGATTTCCAAGAAAAGAAGGGAAAATGGTGACTTTTACGATCATTTCCAAACCAGATGTGGCTATTTGGGAATTTTAATGAATGCATAAAGATCAAGGGAATTGTTTTTACCTAAAATATTTTTTTAATTTTATTTTAAGCTCTTTATTGGAATATAATTGCTTTACACTCTTGTACCAGCTTTTGAGGTACACCAAAGTGAATCAGCTGTATTTATACACATATCCCCATATCCCTTCCCTCCCACGACTCCCCCCCACCCCCACCCTCCCTGTCCTGGCCCTCTAAGGCATCTCCCATCATCAAGTTGATCTCCCTTTGTTATACAGCAACTTCTCACTAGCTAGCTATTTTACAGGTGATAGTGTATACATATCTATGCTACTCTCTCACTTCGTCCCAGCTTCCCCTTCATCCCCCACCCCCTCAACCCCGTGTCCTCCAGTCCATTCTCTGCATCTGCATCCTTATTCTTGCCCTGTCACTGGGTTCATCAGTACCATAAAATACTTCTAAATTACAATAAAATAGATTTCTGTGAAGGAAAAACATCCCATTTTAAAGCAGTCAAACACATAAAGAACAGACTTGTGGTTGCCATGGGAGAGGAGGGGTGGGGAAGGATGGATTGGGAGTTTGGCATTAGCAGATGCAAACTATTATGTATAGGATGGATAAACAACATGGTCCTACTGTATCATACAGGAAACTATACTTAATATCCTGTGATAAACCATAATGGAAAAGAATATGAAAAAGAATGCATGTGTGTATACACACACACACACACACATATATGTATAACTGAATCACTTTGCTGTACAGCAGAAATTAACACAACATTGTAAATCAACTATACAAATAATAAAATAAAATAAAGTAGTCAAACAAACAAAGCCTTTTAAATTTGGAATGAAGGAGAGCTACAGGAGGAAAGTCCGGATGGGAGGCAAGGTCCCACCAAATCTCTTTAGGAGCCTCTCACTGACATTTCCCTTTCCACCATCACACCAGACCCCAGGAGAGCACACTATCTTCCTTTAAAACTCTGCTTCTAAGTGTCCTTCTCCCTTTTCAAATTGGAAGATTGAAAATGTATAAAAGAGACTCAGGAAGGAAAGAGTGTCTCGTCAGCTGAGACTTATGTCCACTAAAGGACAATCCTGCGCCGCCATCCTAAGAAAGGACCCTGCGAATGAGAAAGGGAGGAAAAAGAAGGCCAGAACACGGCTCTCTGTGCTACACCTGTGATTACACAACCTAACTGGACTCATTCAGCCAGTTTTCAGGGCCGATAGGCTAGAGAGGAGTTGGCTGAGGGGTTCAAGCACTCTGGGAATGTGCAGTGATCCATGATCCCAAAAAATTTTCCAAAACCTTGTATGGATTCAGAGCAGGAGTGGACTGACAAAGTGACATATCATCCCTACAAGGGGACTGGCCTGTGTATTCAGTGGAAGGTGGGGTGTCTGAAGGCTGGCCAATCTGGAATAAAATCTCACTCTGGGAACATATGCTGTTTTCTGTAATCCCACACCCTCATGGCTCAATATTGATTTATTTTACTTTCAACCAGACTTGTTATGTCCCTTTTTAAAGTTTTAAAGGGGCCCAGCAACTTATCATCAATCAATCAATGATAACACTAGTTTTAAAAGTCAACAAATCAAAATTCTACCTCCTTGCTTCCCTTAGCATAATTGAGATGAGAATCTTTTCCTGTAAAAGTTTTATTTTAAAAATTAAAAGACCCATAAATAAATTAAATGTACAAAAAGAGAACAAAAAACATAAAACACCATGCTTTTCAGAGTGTAAATTTCTAGTCCTACAGTAGTTAAAGTCTGTTAAAAATGATTAAAGAAAACAATTTAGGGGATACAAACAAATATTATTTAACACTTCATGAAGTAGGCAATTTTTGTTCCCAAGGATCCAGAAAACTGCAAAATGGGGTTGAAGGCAGAAAGCTTTTATACGGTAAAGAATAAGAAACAAGGAAGAGAAAAATAGAAAATAAATAAAGAGCAAGGAAATAAGTATAGAGCCCAGAGCTGGCGCGGCGTTTGGGGATTGGCTGTCAGGAGGATGAACTACATTTCTGGCCAAATGGAGAACTTACACGGACTGGAAAGTTATCTCAGTTTCAGTTTGCTCATGTGGTACCAAGGCTCCATCTTGGGCCTAGAAATGTATTTAAACAGTAGGCAAAGTTGAACTGAGCTTTCAAAATAGACAAACAGGAAAGGGATTTCCAGGAAGAGGAGACAGCATGTGCAAAAGACAAAAGCATGAAAGAGTACAGTGTGTTGGGAAATGTATAGGTTTTTTTTTCTTTCCTCTTTTGCTGAGCTTAAAGTACAAGGTTAGGAAAAGAGGCAACATCATGAGAACATGGGTCAGTCAATAAGAGGTGAGTTAGAAAAAAAGGGTCTAATAGAATCACAACGGGAGAGCTTGGTTGCCTGTGTCAAATTCTCTTGTGGGATCAAACGAGATAATGACTAAAAAGAATCCAGTGGATTTAGCAATTTGCAGGTTGTTGATATCCTTAGCAAGGGAAATAGGGAAAGACTTAGTGTAGTGTAAGTACCTGACAATTAGCTTTTTTTTTTTTTTGATTGTAATGTAAGTGCCTGCCATTAGGCTTTTGATTGCCAAGGCATCTATTTCAAAGACATTCATCTTGAATAAGCATATTTCCAGCTACACAACTAGATAGTCACCTTACCCATGAAGTCCACCCTTATAAAGCCTTGGGTGACCTAGATAACTGATCACTTGTATGATCATGATTTTCCCTTCCTGTGCTTTAATTCCAATAAAATGTGAACACATGAACCCTTAGGTACCCCACCCTGGACCCTAAGAGGGGCAGAATCCCAGATCTGCTCTAGTGCTGTCTCTTTTTTTCTCTTTCTCAGTCTCTCTTTCTTTCTCTCTCTCTACCTGCAACCACACAATGTAGCCCGGGACTTGTGAGTAACAAATCTTGTTTTTTCAAAGTTCCCTGATGGTTGTTGCTGAGGTGTGTCTTATAATCATAATAAGAGCCAAAAACTGGTCCAGACACCACTGGCTCCTTCCATGGCTGTGGGGCTCACAAGTAGTGGGTCCTGATGAGTGCCCCCAGATGTTCCTAGCCAATAGCATCACTATGGACAGGCTGAAACCAACACAAAATAGTTCATTTCACTGTCCAAAGCCAGTGCCAACTAAAAGTTGTCACTTGCCTTCTGGTTCTATTAGAATAAAGCTGCTAGCCACTGCAGTCGCTGACCTTCGACACACCCTGAAAGGAGTTCAGGGTGGAGATCAGGAATGCGGCACTCTGTGTCTGGGAAAAACTGGCAGAATAGGCCTTCAGGTAGTGAGATATTTTTCAGGAGAAGATTTTATGAGCCCAATGTCTTGCATCTCCTCATATCTAGAAAAACACTAAAATCATTAAGGGAGACATGGGCTCCTGGTGACCAACAGCACCCTTCCTGTGACCAGCAGTGACCTTCTGCCAAAACATGTGCTCGACGGCACATCTCTGCCTTCCCCAAAATCACGTGTACTGACCTCCCCCAACCCCTTCAGAGCAGCAACCCAGAGCTCTCTGAGAGGCTATCTCCTGCATTAAACTTAACTCTCAACTCTCACATTGGGCATTTTTTTCAGTCAACATCAGATTGCGCTGAGTCGAAGCATGGGTAGGAGAAGAGGATATGGAGATAACAATATAGTTCTTTTTTTACTTGGCTGTAAAAGAAGTAAAAATATGACTAAGAATGCAAGTGTAAAATTAATTCAAATATCAAAAACTGCCGTAAAGTCATTTTCTACCCTAGAACCTCAAAACTTAACATTGAGTAAAAATTGAAGTAGGCCTTATTTGGATCCCTGAAACATCAAAAGTAGCTTTCTAGATGTTTTGCCTAAAGGCAGTCTCCCTGAAGGAGCCCAGATCACTCAGCCTCTTACGGACTCCACACACACACTCATGAACAAGGAGGCCTCTTCATTCATTTGACAGTATACAAGTGTACGCTGAAGGTCCACAACAGACCAGGCGCCACACCTGGTGCTGGGGATACAATAGCAAGCAAAATGGACCCAATCCATGCCCTCTGATTACTTATACAGATTCACAGAAATATAATTCTAAGGGCTGTGAGGAATAGTTGCAGGGTGAGATCACTTAACAGCAGAACATGAATTCGAGCAATGGGGATGGGGTAGGAAAAACATTGCCAGGGAAGTAGAGTTTGAAGTGAAATCAGAAGGATGAATAAGAGTTAATTAGACTAAAGGGGGAGTGTTTGTGTTGGGAGAGGGGAAGCACTTTAGGTGCAGGTGGGATAAGGAGGTGAATGAAAGATGAACTGTGGTGGGAGCGCTGAGGCGGGAGGGGTGGGTGATCATAGATGAGTGAAGAGTCAGGTAGGAGTAAGAAGAGTGTTAAGGGTCTCTGCATGTTTCCATGACTTTGGACAACCATGGAAAGCTTTTAACCAAAGGAATAAAAGATTCTAATTTTAAAACATTTTAGCTGAAAGAAGGAGTGAATTGAAGGGATGTAGCAGTGATTGTGGAGGTGAAAAAATAGACTAATTAAAATAAGTTTTTAGTGACTTTAACAAGACTTGATGGATTAGTGAAAGAAAAGTCATAAGGATTGTGGGATATAATGAGCATAGAGGTCAAGAACATTAGAAATACTGGTTCTATTGGTCCTTTGAAATTCTGAATAAGAGGAAATGACAAAATGAGCCACCAAGGACATACGAAATTTGCAGATTACTATCTCTGTCCATTTATATGTCATGAGATGATACAAAACCGAGTGCAGCGGCTTGACTGAATATCTGGCTGGAAGGCAATTCTGCAAAGGTACATCTGCAGGGTCTTGGTGCGACTTGATTAGAAATCCTGAAGAAAGTCAGGTAGTCTCTTGAAAACTGTGCTCTAGGCTCTTTGTCCTGTATAGATTTGCTAGCTGGAAATAGCAAGAGAATCTTCTCATACGCTATTTATAAAATTGAGCTGGGTGTTGTTTGCAGCTAAATTAGAGCAATATATCTAACTGGCCCAAGAACATCAGGGCAGACTGCTTTTTCCCCTTCCTTGATTGTGTGTACTCATTCTTTAAGACTATGTCTGTAGGTCAAGTTGTGAGCTGTCTGTCTCCCTCACCGTTTAAGGTACACATCTCAAACAAATGGTCTGTTTTGACTTGGCTTGATTAGATACTGTAGAGCAATCTAGCCACATATTGGCAAGATGTGTTCATTCTTTCAGGCAGCTGTAGCTCCAATTAGCACTTGGGAGTGGGTATTTGGTCAATTCAGTTCCATGCAATCAACATTTATTGAGCACCAGGCACTAACGTACTAGGCACTGAGCTATACACTAGGATATAAAGATCCATAAGAAATAGTTATTGTCTTTCAAGGAATTTATAATGTAGTGAGGAAGGAAACATAAGAACTTAATTTAGTTCTAGTCACTTCTCTTTATAGAGGACCTACTATGTGTCTACTACTCTCATTACCATGTTGGCACCCAATAAACTGCTGACTCATGAGTTTAAGCACATGAGAATGTACATTTTCCTCCAGGGTGTTTGAACAAGGTACAGAATAAAGAACTGAATTGATACCGTGTCATTTTCCAATCAGCCCTATGATGACAAAATTCCAAATTTTGGCTCACACCTAAAATTTGGCCTTTGATTTAGAGGCCTGCCCCTCATTGTTGCCATCCATCCTTTATATGAAAGGTTTGCTCTACCCTATTTAAGGCTGACAACAGTAAAAATATCAACCACCTCATCCTTTGACACATAAAATGGAAAAGAAATGACTGCAGATTTACAGGGTAAAGTCATAAACAAGGGCACATGGTAGAGAGACCATTGCATTTCTGCCCTTCCAAGGACACACATGAAGGATGGGTCTCCCTTGAGTGTATTGGTGCTTATGTGCTTTTGTGCCCATGAACCCAAAACTTTCAATGGGGAGTGAGGCCAGGCCAGAGTGAATAGACAGAGCCTAATTCCCTGAATCTATCTGACACTTGCTACTGTTTCCATACTCAAATATTTACTCTGCTGGATTTGTCAGCCACTTTCAGATAGACTTAGAAACTTGTGTTGGCTGAGAGGTGTCACAATGTAGTGATTCTCTATTAACACAGGATACCTTTTTAAAAACCCATAGATGATCGTGTATCTCTCATGCTTATAAACTTCTGTTGGTTCCATGATGATAAATTCCAAAATCATTTAATAATAAACTTAACTATTTGGCTCTTGTAACCTCACTAATATTATCTGCTACCACTTCCCTACTCACACTCTGGGTTCCTCAAAGTTCCTGAACTTTGAATCTCTGAACATGTGAGGTCATGTCACATCTATGTGCCTTTACACAAATTCTTTTGCCAGCCACAAATCCCTTTTCCCTAATCATTGGTCTAGGATAAATATCCTTTCCTTCTGGAAATCTATATGCTACTCAGCATATTTTTGATTCTTTTCTCTTTCCAGAAACATACAAGACTGCATTTCCCCACCTGCTTAAACTTAGATGTGGCCACGTGACTTGCTTTGGCTGACGCAATGAGTTCATTTGTTCATTTGACCCTTCTTTGTGGAAACAATTAAAAGCTTATGTACAACTCTCTATATTCTCTCTTCCTTTGACAAACCAACAGAGGAGACCCACTGTTCAAGATTATGGAGCTACAGGATGGTGAATCTCAACACAATCCTGGACCATGTCACCACATAGAGAACAATTGCACAGATGATTGACCTGACCACAATAGAATTTTTCAAATGTGAGAAATAGCTGAAAAACAAACTCATTAATTTGAAAAGATACATGCATCCCAACGTTCATTGCAGCATTATTTACAATAGCCAAGATATGGAAGCAACCCAAGTATCCATCAACAGATGAATGAATAAAGAAGATGTGGTACATATATACAATGGAATATTACTCAGCCATCAAAGATAATGAAATTTTGCCATTTCAGCAATATGGATGGACTTGGAAGACATTATGCTAAGTGAAATAAGTCAGACAAAGAAAGACAGATACTGTATGATATCACATACGTGGAATCTAAGAAATACAACAACTAGTGAATAAAACAAAAAAGAAGCAGACACAGACATAGAGAACAAACCAGCAGCTACCAGTGGGAAGAGGGGAATGGGAGAGGGTCAACAGAGGGGTAGGGGGGAAAATGAGTTATTATAGGATTATATGAATCATGTAAAACTTTTGAAAATTACAAAGCACCATAGAATTTTTTTTTAATTTTTTATTTATTTATTTTTATTGGCTGCATTGGGTCTTCGTTGCTACACACAGGCTTTCTCTGGTTGCTGCAAGCAAGGGCTACTCTTCATTGTGGTGCACAGGCTCCTCACTGTAGTGGCTTCTCTTGTTGCAGAGCACAGGCTATAGTTGCGTGGGCTTCAATAGTTGTGGCTCACGGGATCTCGAGCACAAGCTCAATAGTTGTGGCTCATGGACTCTAGAGCACATGCTCAATAGTTGTGGTGTGCAGGCTTAGTTGCTCCGTGGCATATGGAATCTTCTCAGAGCAGGGTTCGAGCCTGTGTCCCCTGCATTGGCAGGCAGATTCTTAACCACTGTGCCACCTAGGAAGTCCAGCACCATAGAATTTTAAAAATAAAAAATATACATAATAAAAACTTTAAAAAAAAAGTGAGAAATAAATCCCTGTTGTGTTACGGCCCTAAGATTTTGGAGTTATTTGTTCTCACACTACAACCTCCCCATCTTGACGAATAACACTTACTTACCTCCTCCAGGAAGATTTTCCTGTATGCCCACATATTCTTCTGTATGCCCACACATTTTGTTAAAATCTGTTTTAGTGAATACCACATTGTATTATTATTGAATTCTCATACATCTGTTTCTCTTGGTAGCCAGTGACCTCCTGAAGGATGAGGGCCATGTCTAATTAATCTTTATATTCCCTAAGCTGAGGACAGTTTCTAGAACATAGATGTTCAATAAATATTCATTGAGACCTAGGTTTTATCCCTGGCTCTATTGAGTAATTCACTTAATAACTATGTGCTTTTAGCTTCTTATTGTGAAAATGTAGATGAGAATGGTCTGTCTGCCTCCACAAGGTCAAACGAGTTAATAAGAGTGAGAATACTTTGAAAACTAACAGGACAGAAACCAATAAATTATTATTGTTATGAGCTAGGGCCAGACTGTTCAGGAAAGCAGCAGACCTGGAAGTTGTCTGCAGAAAATATGGGGAGAATGCCTTTGTGCTCCTCCAATTTAAATGCAATTGTCCAAGCTTTTTTCACTTCTTTTTGGAAAACACTTTTAAAAATCACTAGGGCAGCACTTACTAGGTTGCGCAGTGGTTAAGAATCTGCCTGCCATTGCAGGGAACACAGGTTTGAGCCCTGCACTGGGAAGATTCCCCATGCCACGGAGCAACTAAGCCCATGTGCCACAACTATTGATCCTGTGCTCTGGAGCCTGTGAGCCACAACTATTGAGCCCATGTGCCACAACTATTGAAGCCCACACACCTAGAGCCCATGCTCCACAATGAGAAGCCACTACAATGAGGAGCCCATGCACCACAATGAAGAGTAGCCCTTGCTCGCAGCAGCTAGAGAAAGCTCGCGTGTAGCAACGAAGACCCAACACAGCCAATAAATTAATAAAATTAATTAATTAATTAATTTTTAAAAATACTCAAAAAAAATCACTAGGGCAGATGAAAGACAAGAGAAGGAGCAATTGCTGAGGCCCCAGAATCCTTTGCCCCAATTCTTTTTTTTTTTCCCTTGACTTATAATTTTTTTGGGGGGGGGATACAGTAAGTTCAACCATCTGTTTTTATACACATATCCCCGTAATTCCCTCCCTCCCTCAACTCCCCCCCACCCTCCCTCGAGTCCCCCCCACCCTCAATTCTTATCCTTCATTTCATGTACTGTATAGTTAGCGATTCTCCCCACACAGGAAGTGGATCAGGCACACTGCAGCAGATGACATTGCTGCCCTGTCCATCTCTCCCCAGCACTCACTGCTCCCAGGTACATCCATAGCTTCTTACTGCCAACTTCTGACTTTTTGCTCAAGGGCTTTCTCTGGCTACAAGGGTATGCTCTGTCTGTATGAAACCGAGGCTCAAATTCCTTGGTGCTAATGCCCCTGGCAGCCGTTCTCAACCAAAGATGAAGTAGATGTTGGTGGATAAATACTTTGGCTTCCTCCCCTTCTGGGTGGGAGAGCTCTGAGCCATGCTTTACAAAGTGACTTAGAAGCTACCTGAGGCACTGAGCCCTAGATGCCAAGAGCAGTCCCTGCTCATTGCACATCTGCACTGGCTGGCTTCCTTTTTATCCCAGTTCTTTTTTCTCCAGTTCTTTGTCAGTATTTCCTAGGATGCCCTGCAAGGAAACTATTTGTATCCAAATCCTTGTCTCTGGCTCTGCGTCTAGAAAATCCAAGGCAAAATAACCCCCCTTCCTCAAAGTATTTATGTTTTAATATAAAATATATTAATAAATATATTAAACAATAATTATAAATATAAAATAAATAATGTGAATGTATAAATAAAAACATATGAGCATATATAGGCATACCTCAGAGATGTTGCAGGCTCAGTTCCAGACCACCTCAACAAAGCAAATATCACAATATGGCAAGTCACATGAATTTTTTGGTTTCCCAGTACATATAAAAGCATTGTTTACACTACTCTGTAGTCTATTGAGTGTACAATAGCATTAAGTGTAAAAAAGTACATACTTCAATTTAAAATAATACTTTACTGTTTAAAAAATGCCAAAACATTTACAATAGTAACATCAAAGATCATTTTATCAAAAATCACAGATCACCATAACAAATATAATAATAATGAAAAAGTTTGAAATGTGAGAATTACTCAAATGCGACACAGAGACATGAAGTGAGCAAATGCTGTTGGGAAAATGGCACCTATAGCCTCACTCTACTCAGAGTTGCCACAAACCTTCAATTTGTTAAAAAAATACAGCAGCTGAAAAGCACAATAAAGTACAATGAAACAAGGTATGCTTGTAAAATAAATGGTATGAGATTAAAAGTTACTGTTGACTCTTGCCCTAACAGACCCTTCTTTGGATTCATAAGCGTTTTCAGTGCAATGTTGTTTTTTTTGTTTTTTTTTTAATTTTATTTATTTATTATTTTTGGGGGGGTACACCAAGTTCAATCATCTGTTTTTATACACATATCCCCGTATTCCCTCCCTCCCTTGACTCCCCCCCACCCCCCTTCGAGTCCCCCCTACCCTCCCTGTCCCAGTCCTCTAAGGCATCTTCCATCCTTCCACTCCCTTTGTTATACAACAACTTCCCACTGGCTATCTACTTTACAGTTGGTAGTATATATATGTCTGTGCTATTCTCTCGCTTTGTCTCAGGTTCCCCTTCATCCCCTGCCCCCTTCCAAACCTCGAGTTCTCCAGTCCATTCTCTGCACCTCAGTGCAATGTTGTTTTATCAAAAGAACCAAAGTGCAAAACAGGTTACTCCAAACACTGTGATCATAGGAAACTATTTCAAGAGCATCCTTCCAGGGAGAGCAGGTGGGCATGAGGTCAATATAGTGCTCCCTGGGAGGGTGTGCGATGGCAGGGGCCCAGGCTCAGATCTTCAAGAGGACACCAGTCCTTCAGACATAAGATGAGATTTATCACAAATGACCCAAGTACCTTCACCCTTAGCACTAGAGCCTCAATCTGTCCCTTTCCTGAGTTTCCTAGCAAGCAAAATTCAGGACAAGTCCCCTGTCTTTTTCTTTCTCCCAACATTGAAATGGCTGATTAAAATGAAGAGAGACTGTCTTTTATCAGCATTCTGACAGCTGTAGCAGAATTATTCCTCAAACCTTATTACCTTTTGATTTCTAGCTTCTTCCCCAATATTGTTTTCAACATTTCAGAGAATAAATTAGATACAATTTTTACTGTGGCTTGAATATATAGTATGGATGTCAGAGCCGAAGCTTGCCTCCTTACCAGTGAAGCAGGCCCCACAGATATAAAAGACAACCACAGAAATAATTGAGTCCCAGAACCATGGCACAGGGAGAAAAAAACGCCATAGAGCGTATGTTAAAAATTTTTAAAAATCATGCTCGTTTTAGCAAATAGAATGAAATCTTTTACTTTTTAAAAAGTTCATATGAAGGCTTCCCTGGTGGTGCAGTGGTTAAGAATCCAGCTGCCAATGCAGAGGACACAGTTTCGATCCCTGGGCCAGGAAGATCACACATGCTGCAGAGCAACTAAGCCTGTGCGCCACAACTACTGAAGCCCGAGAGCCTAGAGCTGGAGCTCCGCAACAAGAGAAGTCACTGCAGTAAGCAGCCCATGCACTGCAATGAAGAGTAGCCCCCACTCTCTGCAACTACAGAAAGCCCACATGCAGCAACGAAGACAAAATGCAGCCAATGAATAAAAAATAAAATAAATAATTTTTTTTAAAAAGTTCATATGAAATCTCTCAGGTTATAACAAAGGCTAATTACTATAACAAAGAAACTATGAGAGGCTGATGGAGAGGGAAAATACATGCAAACCTGGTCTGAACACATGTGTGTGCTCCATCCATTTCAACCACTTTCCCAATCAGCCTTGATGGCAGAGAGAAAGTCACACTGATTGCTGAACAGCTGAAGTGATTACGTCACCCGCTGTGTAACAGTTCGGGCATTTGCCGGTAAGAGTGTGTTTGCTGTGTAAAATGTCCACTGGCAGTCTTTCAGAAACCCTAGCTAAATTTGAAAATGGACTTGAGAACAATATCAATTTATGCCAAACCAATTCAATAATTGACCCTAGGTGGAGAAACTAGAAGGGAGCCTGTTTGGGAAACAGAGCATTTTCAAATTAGAGGGTTGACTTGCTTATATTATCTTCATTCTGGAATTCTTTTCCATTTGTGAATTGTTTATTTTACTGTGTTCCTGCACAATTAATACAGTAAATTGTTCATCACGCATTTCACGTGTGTGTGGTGTATTCATCCCTTCATTCATTCTATAAATATTTATGAAGGACTTACCATGCTTAGGGCACCATGTAAAATTTATCCAAAGAGAATAAAATTATTGAGGACGTGAACTATGTCAGATATTTGGTCATGGTAAGCACAAGGCTGATTGAGCTGAAGATACTGGCAGGATCTGGCAGGCTGTGTGCTCTCTCTCTCTCTCTCTCTCATACACACATACACACATTCAGAATCTTGAACATCCAAGGTCAACATATAAATAGCAAAACTGTAACAGTAGCAAAATACCTTCATGATTTCTGGGAGTTAAGAGACCTGAGGACTAAACTAGATTCTGCCAGTGACTTTCAATTTGACCTTCAGCAAATAAATTCACCTCTCTCCACCTCAATTTTCTATGAAGGTGAAAACTTTCTCTGCTAGTTTTTACTATTTTATCCTCAGCTCCTAGAATAGACCTTAGCTCTATAAATATCTCTCAAATGAGTGCATAAAATGGTTTGGTTTCAGATTGCTAGGGTCTGGGATAGCAATGAACTAGATGAACTAGAAAGACTTATTGACTGTCTCTGGCCTGTGGCCTTCACTAAAAGCAGACTTAGTGACCTCCTTGGCCCTTTGCTTTAAACCCAAAAACTAATTGGAGTGTTAGGTATCTAGTCACTCTGATGATGAGGGCTGGTCAGCCCAAGAAAAAGAAAGGACAAGGGGAGAAATTCACCCCAATGCCTCATTCAGAACTGGTCCAGGTGTTGGGTGTAAGGAGGGTGGAGCGGGGTGGATGTGGGGAGATGGGTTTTGGTGGTGACAGAACATACATGAGTTCAGGTCCATCCAAGCTGTTAAGATGTCACAGGGAAAAAGCACCGAGTCACAAAATCCAGTGACATCTTTTCTGATTACTTTGGACAAACTTCAGTGCTAATTTCTCTGTGATTTCATTGCATCTTGCATGTACCTCTTTTATTGCCAACACTGCAGTTCATTGTCAATATTTGTTTGCATAACCACAATGGTGTGTGTTCACAGAGACTAAAATGCTTAGAACACAGCAGATGCTTAATAAATGTCTGTGGGAAGAATACGCTGTCTTTCCTGGCACGAATGTTCACAAATATCAGGTTACTGCGTCCCAACATAAACATTTTAAAAATTTAGTTTTTTATTTGATAACCTTTCTTGCCCATCAGGAAACAAAGATTTCAATACACCTTTCTTAAAACAGATGATTGAACCTGGTGTACCCCCCCCCCAAAAAAAAAAAATACACCTTTCTTCACAAAGGTGCATTATTTCCTCACGGCTCTCCTCTGAAACATTTCTCAGCTCAGGCCTTCTTCCAAGGAAATGATTAATCACTTTCCTATCTTCCAACAATTGGTGCTTTAGGTCACCCACAAAACGCACATTACAACCTTTTGAAAACCCAAATATAGACTTACCACAAAGGTAAATTGGATAGCATCTTTCTTCTGTTGTGACAGTATTGTGTTTGCAATAAATAAAATTAGAAGGAAAGAAAACATTGTCTTCATTACAGAGAATGATTCCTACAGAGTCAGGAGGTGGTTTTTACATGGGTTCATCTCTGCAGGCAAGGAAACAAATCTGTAAAGCATTGCTCCAATCGTCCATCTGCCAATTACCGCAGAAATAGCCTCTTTGTATAGCCCTTAAATTCATTCTAAAATAAGTTTTATTTAAATACATTACATGGCATTATAAGTAGAGAAGGGAGGCTCTGCTTTCAGGGTCTCCTAACTCTGTCTAGTTTACTTCAGGTAACTAGGGATTCTCTAACCTAATTTTCTACGTAAGTTGTCTTAACTAGTTCACTTAGGAATTGCTGACTTTCCCATCTTTACTCACTGGCATCACCAGAGTAGCACCATGGACAGGCTTCCTCTACAGGCAGTGAACTTTGTAGAAGGAATGCTGACAATCTTTGGTCCTAGGGCTTCGAACCTGACTAAAGCAATAATAAACAAGCTTTCTTCCAGGCTGGACAGAGTGAGATGACCACTCCTTTACTTAGTTTATGTGAAGCATTTTAGGCTTACGAGTGTCGTGTTTCACATTTTTATATGAGTGGGATTTATCTGCTTAATTTGAACAGCCAAGTGTTCCAACTCTTAGGTTAAAATATGATGAGTCAAAGTGATTTTATTTATTATAAAATTAAATTATATTTATTGTAAAAGCTTTCTTAGTAAAATTGATAAAGAAGCATTAGTTAAAACATTGGCAAACTGTTCTATTCATTCAACAAACTTGTAGTGAAACACTATTATGAGCTGAACTGTGTGTTGGTTTCTTTAAATGCAAAGACTCTACCCTAGACAAACTCACAAACTGTTAGAGGAGACTAAGCCAAAACTATATTACAGAATAATAACTACTATATAGAGTAAAAGTAAGAACATTGAGAAAGGACCTTAACTCAATTTCACCTGAGTTTCTATCCTGTATCATGGTCTCTTGGGCATTTTAAATTTATTATCTCACTGCTAAAAGACCCTGACATAATCAAAGAATCATTGAGGATTAGAAGCTATTTTTAAACAGTTAAGGCCTTAAAAAAGACATTTTTATGCACTCATGTAAAATATGCATAAGTAATTTGGGAATGAGTGACCCATATAAGAATATATGTTTGATCTTTGTCCAAATGGAGAAGATGGGTGGAAGGAAACAGAAAGCTAGAGACAAAGAATTTGAGAAGAGGGTCATTGAGAACTCCAGCTAATATAATAGCTGGAACATTTTCATTTATCCATATGTTTACTAACCAAGTACACGTATCTTAAGGAGCATTCACAGAAGTGTTCATCTAAAAAGAAAGAAAGAAAAATAAAAAAATAATTAAAAAATAAATAAAAGAGAGACCAGGGCAAGAAGAGACTGGTTAGAAAGAAGAAACCAGGTAAATGCGTCTGGGGAAATAATCTGTTTCCACTTGCTCTGCCACAAACTACTATTAATGAACATCAACTTTGCGCGAGGTAATAAAGCCAGGTGCACTGAGAATATCAGCTCAACTTCATATCACTGGTACCAACCCGGCATTGTTATCCAATTGAACAGAAGAGGATGCTGGGCCTCTGAGCATTAAAGGACTTATCTAGACTGACTCTTAGAGCCAGAGCTGGAATATGAACCCAGGTCTGTTGGATTCCACCACCATCCCAATTTAGTATTAGACAGTGGGTGCAAAAGAATTTGCGAAAGCCAGGATTAAATAGGGAAAATATTTAAGGATGCACTTGGAAAAAAATCAGAACAAAAACATATTCACCTGCATCACAGAGGAGATAGGCAACTCCAAGCTGCTCATTTCTGTTGACTTGCTTTTCCCTGCTCATTTCTGGGTCTATATTTAATATTATAAAAACTATTAATGCTATAACATGGAATTGATGAGACTGAAAGGACAAAGGCTATAAACAATTAAAGAGAGATGGGTTTCATTTAACACTAGCAAGTGAAAATGTATAGAAAAGAAAATGAAGTGGCAGGTTTTGTAAAGCTGAACTTCTGCAATATGCAAAAGAAAAATATATTTCATGTTCTACTGATAGTAGCAAATATATCCTTTATGAGTAGTCATAGAAATTTAAAAATCATTCAATTTTCACTTTCCTTTTCTCATTTTACAATTTCTTACATTGATTTTACTTATAATATCTTCTTAATTGCTACTTTTCTTTAATTGGCTAGTGAAATAATTAGCAAACTCAGGCTTGCAGTGAAATTGTTTAAAATTAGGGACTCTTAGCAATGATACTATGTCAATTCAGACTTCTGAATTTTTCAGAATTGTTGGCCCAATAATAGTGTTTGTTTTGTAATCTTTGTCAGGAGAGAGTTCTTAACTTTCAATTAAAAAAAAAATCTTTGGCATCCTTCAGATCATCTCTATAGAGTAACTATTTTCTCTGTGGGTTATTTCTAAGATCCCTGCATGGTATACAAATTTTGCTTTCTTCTGTATGTTTTCCCATTTTTCCATTCAAAATGTAATTTCCTTACAGACAATCAAAAGTCTTGATCTTCAATATTGTAATAACTTGAAGCTATAATTTGACTAACTGTGATGATACAGTGTTAGAAGAGAGAAAAAAAAAAAAGAAGCAGGAATAGAAATTTGGCTTCCTGTTTCCCAGACCAGGAATTTTTCATACCTCAGAAAAACCCTTTTATTTGTTTGCTAGAATCAATGGCCAGACTTATATTTTCAAATATCCATGCCTTCAGATAATATGAACTATCAAAAAGACTCCTAAGACAGGTTCTTCCAGCCTAAATCTGACCTCTCTATTCTCTCTTGGCTGGACTGATTTCAAGAAGCCTCCCCTTCCCAGTGTTCACTCTTAGGAATACCGAGTACAGGGTTTGCCAGGTATGTAGCCTTCCTAGATTGTTCAATATTCAGCTTAAACTGGAAAAGGCTTTGTGCTGTTACTGCTCTCAGAAGTATTAGGTAATAATATCAATGGCTTTTTGGTGCCTGATATTGGGAGAATGGAGCACAAGCAAGACCTCACATCAACCTCCAAATGATGAGGGTGGCGATCTTTGGGGATGAAACAACCAACTTCATTGCACCTGACAAAAAGGACACTAGCAATTCAGATACAGTGAATGGCTGGACTCACCTACAACCCAGAAGAGCCCTGCAACTCCAAAGGTGATGTGATGCAATATGATACAATACGGGCAAACAGTTGGCACACCATGAGATAAACTTCAGGGTACAGAAGTGGTTGAATAAGGAGTATTTGGGCCATCTTTTGGAGGTGAGCATTTCTTGAACCAGTATCTTATTTCAGGAACATCAGGTGCCACTCTTGTTTTGAGGCAGGTGCTTTGTTCTCTAAGAAGAGTCTGTGAGAATAGCTACAGAGGACTGCATAATGTGTTCAACCTCCAGTGACTAGTGGAGACCATCATGGCGGCCATGACCACACCTGTCAGGGAAACACCCAGGATGAATAGATTTTCCATTCAAAAGGGGAAAGATGATTCATCAAGGACTTAGCAACTGCTGTGGAAATTTAGGGCCTATGCATGTATCAGGAATTAATCGGGAAAGTATCTCTTGAGATACATGCTTTTATAACATAAAGAATACACATTAAGCAAAGAAGGGATACTTAATAAAGAACCTAGTCCAAGGTCAGTATCAAGCATAGCAACTGTTGGGAATAAAGGCAACACTTAGTTCTAATTCTCCTGATAATTAGGAGCAAAAAGATCCATGGAGGGTGTCATAACCTTTATGTTAACCACAAAGCAAGGACAATAATAAAGGATGCACAACAGTGTATTAAACATGCATGTTTTTCTAACATGTATATCCAAGTATAGTTTACTGCATGAACTCAAATAAAATGCTTTGATTTCCATGAATGGCTGTGTAAGATGTTAGAGAAATAACTAATCTTTGAGACACTCTAATTGACAGAGGAATTAGGAGTCATCTTGTTGAAAATTAGGGGACAGACTATATATTCTTTAATTTCTAGCCACTTAACTTTGCAATTCTGATAACCAAATATAATCAATATATGCTTAATGGCACAATGATAAAATGAATTATATTCTGATTAATCAACTAGTATGTCAATTAGAGATCTTAATTTTAATAATTCAGGGCTCATAATTTCTAAGTGAATATTTGTCAATAAATCACATGGAATGTCACTAACCCAAACTTTATATATTATGATGCTAGGGGTGTGTGTGTTTATTTATATTGATATGAATTTTGAAAGATGGATAAATGAATTTTTCAAAAGGCAGGTATGACTAGATAAAGAAAGAGAAGTGATTGAATGAAATAGCACTGCGCAACAGCCTGGTTTAACTCCTGATGCTAGTAAATAAAATATACTTGAAATATCTGGGAAGCCTGCCAGATGAAAAATGTTGAATATATTTTTAAGGTTTTTTTTTTCTTTTTTTAAAGTTTCGATTGAGGCTTATAACAAAACATCCCAATAGAATGGGGAAAAAAATCAGTCAATCCGATGAATGTTGTGTCTCAGGATGCAAAGCATCCAAGCATGGCTGAATGACCAATTTTCACACATTCTGCCCCCCACTCCCCCAAACAGTTCACTCAACATTTGGAATTATGCAGATAGAGCTGATCTGACAAGTTCCATAGGAATGAAACATAATCAAATGAAAGAAGAAATGTCTCTGAAACATTTTGTAAATTGCAAACAACCATATACATATAAGGTATCATTTTTAATTAATGATCCTCTTAACAGCATTAACTATAAATAGTAGTAGAAGATAGATGGCAGATTTATTGCAAGCTTTCAAATAGATGCTGTTCCTTTGTTCTGTCCTTGCCTGCTGGCCCCATGAAATAGGAATGAGGAAGAAGGCTGAAAACAAGATTGTGAGATTGTGAGGCTATTCCTGCCTTAGAAAACCCCTGAATGTCTTTGACAGCAACTTTGGGCACGTGTTTCCTCTGTGCTACATTTATTGAACAATTTTTGAGCACAGAGGTTCAAAGCCTGAGGTTTGAAATCAAGCAGAACAGTATTTGTCTCTTATCAGAAGTAAGACCTAGGGCAAGCCATTTAACTCCTCTAAACTTATCTCCTCACCTATAAAATGTGGGCATCAGTAGTTATCATTTGAAGGGTGCTGTGTTTTCTTACACTAAAGTTTACTCTTTGCTCTGCAAAACCCTTAGCACCTTGCAGCACCCAGAATCCCTTTATCCACACAATAATGAGTACACTGTTTTTAAAAATAGAGGCAATAACTCTATTCAATACACTTGCCATTCCTTAAAATATAGCAAATCAAGCAATCTATAACCAATAGGCAAGAAAAATATTCTTGTTTTGTTTTCACGTCCATCTCTCCAACCCATCAGAGCAAATCACAGCAGAGTAAAAGGAGTACGAAGTAAAGCGAGCAAATCTGCATGTCCAGTCCCTTGAATGTGTCCACCTACAAGACAGAAGACCTCAGGGTTCTTGGGATTCTCCAGGTCTCTCACTGCATCCGTGCATCCCCTCTGCCACCTGTGTGTTCCATTCCTCAGTTCTCAGGCTCTTGACCCCTCAGAAAGTCATCACTGAGGCTGTGCTCTTACTTCGTGCAGATTTACATCAGCTTAAAAATTACACTTCACTCAACTCCGGTTACTCTCTGGATACCCTTGATGTGCTCTTGGTCCTTGCCTGACTTCTGAAGGTTTCCAGTGGGAGAGAGAGGACCACATCACTCTCTCCTCTGTCCTTCACAGTTCTCCCTTCTCTCTGTGATAACTTTGTATGACATTAGGCACACTTAATGATACAGTCTGAGGCATTTGCATTTGAATAACTTCACCCATATCCCAGCTTCTCCAACACTAGTAAGTGAATATTCTCTTGATAATTATATGACTAGGGGTGACTGAGCCCCTTCTAAAGAAAGAAGGCATACTCCAAGATATCTTGCCATCTTGATCGGCAGCCATCAATTTTAATGCAAGTGTTTCAGAAAAGATAGATAATAGATGATAGATAGATAGATGGATAGATAGATGATAGACCAAGAGAATAGCTATAGCTATAGACCTAGCTCTATTAGCTGTACAGATGTGCATATAGATCCCAAATATAGTTATAGCTAAAAAAAGAGTTCTAGACTACCTCCTGCCTCACCAGTCACGGGCTAGATCAGGAGAAAAAGGCTTCTGTACAGATCAAGCTAGGGCCATAAGGGACTCTTCAACATAGTGCTGGGTAGTCCTCTACATGTAGGCACAGAAACTTAATTTTTGCAGCCCAAGTAGTTCTCTAGATTCGTAAGAAACTGGTTTTACTGCTCAGAATGTTAACATATTGCTCTAATTATAGATAAACTTAGGAATGAAGATAGATTGGCCACAAGCAGAGGGCAAATGGGTCATCATATAAAGATTCATCATGAGAAAACCTCCCAAAGAATACTTGCCATAAAAATTTTTGCGCCAAGCCAAGATAGCCTGATAGTTTACTTTTGTGCTGTAAGGATATTTATATCTCAAGAACATTTTGTAAATTGATACAGCCATTATGGAGAACAGTATGGAGGTTTCTTAAAAAACTAAAAATAGAATTACCATATGACCCAGCAATCCCACTACTGGGAATATACCCAGAGAAAACCATAATTCAAAAAGGCACATGCACCCCAATGGTCATTGCAGCACTATTTACAATAGCTATGTCATAGAAGCAACCTAAATGCCCATCAACAGATGAATGGATGAAGAAGATGTGGTACATATATACAATGGAATATTACTCAGCTGTAAAAAAGGAACGAAATTGGGACATTTGTAGAGACATGGATGGAGCTAGAGACTGTCATACAGAGTGAAGTAAGTCAGTTAATATCATATAATAACACATATATGTAGAAACTAGAAAAATGTTACAGATGAACCTGTTTGCAAGGTAGAAATAGAGACACAGACGTAGAGAACAAATGTGTGGACACCAAGGGGGGAGGAAGCGAGTGGGATGAACTGGCATTTGGGATTGACATATATACACTAATATATATATAATAGATAACTAATGAGAACCTGCTGTATAGCACAGGGAGCTCTATTTCACTTCACTGTACAGCAGAAACTAACACAATATTGTGAAACACCTATACCCGAATTAAAAAAAAAAAAAAAAAAGAACATCTTAGCCCAATGTAGGACAACTCTAATGGGTCATTTCGGGTCCAGGACACCCTGTGTGATTAGATAAGGCTGTGATTGAGACTTCATCACAACTCCACATTTTCCTCTACTCCATCTGACTTTTATGTAAACTGGAGTTGATCCCTATATATTCCATTTGGTTTTCGTGTGTATCCATCTGTGATGCTCTATTCAATACCTATCCATTCTTTTCCTCTTTGCTTTAAAATTTTGTTCACCTTGAAGACTGTGTCTGTTAAAATAAGGAACATCTAAACTCATCATTTAAAAAAGTGGATCTTTCCACAGGTTTCTTCATGGAGTCTTGGAATCAATGCTGATTGCACTAGCTATCCTAATTAATGGAACTATTTTCATTTTACAGACTCAGACTTAGAGCCTTTTGAACTTAGTATACACATTTGAGCAAAAGTATTCATGTATTTTTCATTTTCATTAGGAAATGAGAGCACCTGAGGAAAGGCCCATGGCAATGGCTACCATAAAGAAAATAATCCAAATGTCGATGGAACAGAGATATTTTGAAAACAAAAGGAAGTTAAGATATTTACCCAAAGTCAGCAAGCACATTTGTTGTAGCGCTGAGAGTAGAATGTCGCTTAACTCCTTGGCCAGCATCTTGTATAATAGATCCGTCTAGTCAATATTTCTTATCTTGCCATGAAGGGCAGTAGACAAATCTCTTTGATATAACGAATGTGAGTCCTGATGCTTTGGCTGCTTACTTGAATTTACTTCTATCCTTAAAATCTCCTTTTCAATCCATTCTCACGAGTACTTCAGTCATTTTTGCTATTTTTTTTAAATTATGTAAATTTACTGAGTTTAAGGAAATGACAGGTAGCCCTCACTTTACAAATCAGTTACATGTATGAAATTTCATTTAATTTCTATCATAACTCTAAGGCACAGTTCAAATACTGAATAGTTTTTGTTATTCTTTCTACAAAATACCCAAATTAATTATTCTTCCCTCCATAATCCCATAATTCTTATCATAGTTATTTGAATTATCTGTGTATTTATCTGGCTTTTTTAAATGCAGTGATTTTTTAATTCATATTTGAATCTCTATTTTTTAGTAGTTTCCTGGTATAAGTGTGAATTTAATAGATGCTAAGACAAAAAATATTTATATATACTCTTTAATGATATTTTTGTTCTAGTTTCCATTATATTTCTAAGAACTATCACAGTAGAAAGAAATACAAACCCAGTGATGCAACCCATAAAAAATATCACACTTAGGGCTTTCCCAGTGTTCACTTTACTTTTTGCTCTTGTAATTATGCAGCAGGGAGGGGGAAATCCCTTGGCTCTACCAGTGGTAGGGGGAAAGTGATAGGTACGGGGGCAGAGTAGAGGAAGGAAGAAGCTTCCATGCCTTGACTATTTCTTTATTACAGATGGTATAGAATCATTTATTCATTTGCTGCCCATTGTCTTCCCTGGAAATGCAAAAAATACTGCAGGGTTCAGAGGAAAAGATGAAAATGGAGGGAGTGCAAAGGGCTTCAGATGGTTGCTAAAATTTCAGGATTGAGACTCTCTAGTAGAGGCAGAATGTGTTTTAACTTTCTGAGATTTAAATTTCTGAGACTTGCAGGGCAAATCCAGAGCCATTTGGACACCACTCACTGGATACATGGTTCCTTCTGCTTCTGCAGATCTGAGAGGGCTGTTATATGAAGATAAATTGCAACTCATGTCATTTGAGGGAGCTGGAATGAGTAGTTTATATCTAGCAGTAGATCTGAGGTGTGAATGCAGAATTGAGGCAGGGGACAAATCAAGAAATAAAAAGGTTGCCAGCCTGGGTTATATAGAAGAGAATAATTCAGAACAAGGGAACATGAAAGTACACAAAGTTGGATATATAGTTTATTAAAAATGTGTGGTCTGTGTATCTGTGTGTGTGTAGGTGGGGTGCAGTTCAGCAGACATATATAGAAGTATATATGTATATGTGAGTATATACATGTTAGGATATGTTGAAAATGATTAAGGAAGACAATTTAGGTGATACAAATAAACTTAATACTTCATAAAGTGGACAGTATTCATTTCCAAGGATCCAGGGACAGCAAAATGGTGCCAAAGGCAGGAAGTTTTTATAGAATGAAGAACAAGGAGCAAAGAAAAGAAAGAAAATGAATAAGGAATCAGGAAGTATGTATAGAGCCTGATGGCATTTGGAGATTGGCTACTGGATATACTGCTTTTCTGGTCAAGCAGAGCATCTACAGGTACACGAGAGTTATCTAAGTTTCTCTTTGCTGATGTGGTCCCCCAGGCAGGAGCGGCTCTGTCTCGAGACTAGACAGTTCTTTCAAGTCTTCAGTGAAGCCTTTCATAACTCCCCAGGCATTTCCTTGCTTCTTCAGCAGTGCTCCCATTGTACATCTCTATCCCTCTTGAAAGTTATTTTCTTATTGTTTGTTTCTCTCTTTCCCATACTTGGCTATGAGCTGCTTGAAGAAAAAGTTGTGTTTTTCATCTTTGTATTTCTAGTCCTAGAAAAATTCCTAATATGTGGTGAACACAGGAACAATGATTTATAAAATATTAACTGTCAACAGAAGTTTGACAGTTTGGGTACAGTTGGAGGCTCTATTTTTTTTCTTGTATTCAAAATTATGATTCACATAGTTGGGGCATTTGGGAGATCTTACGGGATTAGAAAATGGTTGTCCCTAAATCCGAAACTGGAAAGGAATGAGTATATGTATACACTCATGCTATATATATGTGTATATGTATATATATATGTGTGTGTGTGTAAATCTGTGACCCCAGAGCCACATTCTCATGCTGTTTGTACTCTTAAAGCAATCAAGAATTACAGATTCTAGTGCCGGCTCTGCCGCTAAATAATCTGTAGCATTTGACCAATTACAAAAACCTTAATCTCTAAAGTTTTCCCCAGACCCAAAGTTATTTGTTGAGAAGATTTGTACCTCTGCTGTGACAAAATATCTGATTCAGACCAGCTTTCCCACAGAGAAAATCTATAAAAATTGAATTACATATTTTTTTAAATAGCTGTTTGGAAAAAAATGGGAGAGCAACTAAGGCAGCCAGGGCTTGAGGGCAAAAGATCCTGGAAAGAAGGAAGACCCAATGAATTGTGGATATTCACCATTTTCTTTCCTAAGTATTTGTGGATCCATAAGTAGTACAACACTCAGGCTGAGCAGAAAATGCTTGTTGAAGTTTTTGGCAGCCAGAAGTTCAGAGGTAAAACCTTCAGGACTAATATGGGGATATGTGTATAAAAACAGTTGATTGAACCTGGTGTACCCCCCAAAAAAATAAAAAAATAAAAAAATAAAAAAAAAAAAAACCTTCAGGACTTGAGAGATCAAGATCCTCAAGAAAAGATAACCTCAAAGCTGTGAGCTTAACATTCTGCACCACATTTTTCCTCAAGATATTTACTTATTTTTGAGCTGCAGAGGGCAAGAGTGGATATTAGGCAATACTTTAACTGGATAGTAATGGAAAATATGACATAACATAGTTCATGTGGTACAGCTAAAGCTATACTTAGAGTAAAATTTATATCCTTAAATGCATATATTAGAAAAGAAGAAAATCTGAAAATGATACAAATATCCATCTCAAGCAGTTAGTAAGGGAATGGCAAATTAATTCTGAAGAAAGTAAGAGGAAATATTTAAGATAAGAATAGAGTTAATTGAAATGGAAACAATTGTATGGTAAAAAATAATTAACCAAACCTAGAGTTGGTCCTTTAAAAGAATAATAAAATGAGTAAACCCTAGTAAGACAGATTAAGAAAAAATTGAGAAAGTAGTAACAAATTATAAATACTAGTAAAAATTACATAATTATTTATATTACATAATTCTGTAACAATTATATAACATAATAATTACATAATTACATAAATAATATAATTACAAATCTATGTACATTAAAAATATGAGAACATACTATTAATATTATGACAATACATTTGAAAATGTAGATAAAATTCCCTGAAAAACATAAACATCAAAACTGACACAAGAAGTATATGTATTTATAACACATACACATCAAATTCTTAATTTAAAACCTTCCAACAAAGAAAATTCCAGGTTCAGATGGTATAGGTAGTAAATTATTTATCACATACACAAATAAATCAATTTAGCAGAACTGAGTACCATATGTGGAAATTCCTTTGTGACAAATTTGACAGTGAAGTGCAATGGGAATTGAATGGCCTTTACAATAAATAGTACAGGTTAATTGGATGTCCATATTGTAAAATTGGAATTTTGAACTTCACCTCATATCACACAAAATGTCATTTCCAAGTGGCCTGAAGAATGAAATATGAAAGGTAAAGCAACAACATTTCTAGAGAATAGACATAGAAGAATATTTTTTTATTTGGAAAAAAGCAAATTTTTCTTAGAGCACAAAAAGCACTATGAAGGAAAAGATTGAAAAAATGTCATTGAAACCAAAGTCTTTTGTTCATCAGAAGATAAAATTAATAGGGTGAAATGGCAAGTCACAGAAAAGGAGTAGATATTTGCAATATGTACACCCTAAAAAGGCTTTGTGTCTGAAAGTATATAAGAACCCATATAGGTCAATAAGAAAAAAACAGACAACCTAATTTCAAAAGGGCTACTGGAACTCTCATACAGTTACTGGGGGTAGAAATTGGGGTAATTACCTTTGGAAAATTGGCAATATCTATTTAAGCTGAGTACATAAATATACCTGTGTGTGTGTGTGTGTGTGTGTGTGTGTGTGTGTGTGACTTACTGTGACTTGGCAATCCACTTTCTCATACTATGTGCTCCAAAAGATCAAAGAGATAAGAACGAGCCGGTTCATAGCTGCCTTAGTTGTATCAGCCAGCATCTAGAAACAACTCTATTTCTTTCAACAGCAGAATAAATAAATATCTATTTCCTTCAACAGCAGAATAAATAAATACAGTGTGAAATATTTAAATAATGGAATGTTGTATGGCAATGGTAATGAGAAAATTACTCACACAAAACAATATTTGAGCCTTACCAATAGCATTAAGTAAATGAAGTCAGACACCAAAGAGCACATGCTATATAACTCCAGTTATATAATCTATGGAATGAAAGTCAGAGTTGTGGTTTCTTTGGTGGGGACAAGATTACTGGGGATCCAGGGCTGATGAGGGAGGCTTCTGGGTGTCTGTGATGCTTGATCTGAGTAGTGTCTTTACTACATAAAAATTCACTGAGGTAGTAAACTTGTGATTTTTGCATTTTTATATAACTGTTAAATTTCAATTAAAATTATATTTTAAAACATATATACATTAATGTGTATAAAATAGATAACTAATGAGAACCTGCTGTATGGCACAGGGACCTCTAGTGCTCTGTGGTGACCTAAATGGGAAGGAATTCAAAAAGGAGGGGCTATATTTTACATATGGCTGATTCACTTCACTGCACAGTAGAAACTTACACAACACTGGAAAACAACGATACCCCAATAAAAATTTTAAAAAAAATTTCATACTGTTTTTCTATTTAGTAGTACATACAACCCAACTCAGAAGTTTGGGACAGAAGGACAAGAGAGGTAAATCGGCATTCAGCTTGTGAAAGCACCGGAAGGCTCTGTGCCTGATTACCTGGCAATCCACTCTTTGCAGGCTTTATGCCAGTGTGTGTTTGAGCAAGTGGAGAGAGAGAAGCCCAACAGGTCAGCCAGACCAGTCTCCAGTATAGACAGAGTATAAGGCCACATGGCAGGGTATGGGGGCGGGTGGGGGGGGTGTTTAGGAGGGGGTTATTAGAGTTTCACTAACTCCCAGGCCCCACTCTGGCAAAATTTATTTCCCAAAAAGCTGCTACAGTCCCTCAAGTTCATACCAGCAGGTCAAGATAGACATAAAATGTGGGTCTGAGGTTTCCAATAGAATTTTCTAATCTTGTTTTTTCTTCTATTTACATGAAAATCTTTGAGCACTCTGTCATTATAAAGATTAATTTCGCTTTTGCAGTGATAATCCACAGTTGAAAAATAGTTTCAGAGATTAAGACTTAATAATTTCTTAAAGTGGTATTTGTAGATTTCTTGAAGTCAGGGTACTTACTCTCCAACGTCCGAAAGAAATTTTTTTCCCCATGAAAGGACTGTTTCCAGAATGCTGCAGCTAATGTAAAATTAAGCTACCCACGGAGGCTAATTTCTCAGCTATTACTACCTATTATCATATTAGCCTAGATGAAGGGTCAGCAAAGTATTGTGCACAGCTCAAATCCTGGCCAACGCCTGCTGCTGCAAATAGTTTTATTGGAAAACAATCATGCCCATTCATTTACATATTGTCTGTGGCTACGTTCAAGTCACAGTGACAGAGCTGAGTAGTTGCAACAGAGACCACTTTAGGCCCACAAAGTCTAAAATATTTGCCATCTGGTCCTATGCAGAACAGATTTGTCAGCCACTGGCCTAGATTTTTGTACTACCTTCCTTATCTTAGGCAAAAGCATGGTCCCATGAGAATAAAACTCAAAATACGTACTTTTTTAAATGCCATAGTCAATTAACTTGAGATAGAGAGCTATCAGAAAGATAGAGAGCTATCAGAAAGATAGAGACAGAGAGAACAGCACAGCAAGGGGCACAGCTCATGCGGAGAGTAAGCAACCCAGCAGCATCTTTGACTTGGAACGATGCTGATCCCTTTGTGGATTAAAAAAAGTACTGTTAGATAGAATTATTTCCAAAGGGTATGGTTTTCTTCTAATGCCTGAAATGATGTAGCAAATATGACAACTAAGACCAAAGTATGCACCTCAACTGGATCTTGGATTAAAAATAAAACCTAACGGATATTACGGTCATTAATGTGGAAATGTTAATATGTGCTACAAATTAGATAATAAGATAAAATCAATGTTAAATTTACCAAGTTGATAATGTAATGCAGTTTTATAGGAGAAAGTCCTTATTCTTAGCGGACTGAGGTTCAGACTGATTATCTGCAACTGAGATTAAAATGGAACATCAAATAATCAGAGAGAGATTGAAAGGGAAAAAGCAAATGTGGCAAAATGTTAACAATCGGTGAATCTAAGTAAATGACATATGGATGTTGATTGTACTATTCTTACAAATTTTCTGTAGGTTTGACAGTTTTCAAAATAGGCTGTCTGAGGAAAATCTTTTAAAAATAGGTATTGAAAGTTTTTTTCCTCCAATATTTGGGGAAAGAATGGAAGAGAAAAGATAAAACCCCATTTTTTTTTTTACTGAGAAGTTAAATTTTTCATTAGCAAATTTATTTAGATATTTACATAAGATTATATTTCCTTCTCTTTTTACCACGATTTACCTCAGGCCTCACTGCATCCCTAATCTCTTCATTTGATTTCCTACACACAAGAAAAATTGTGTTAAATATTTTCTTCAGGAACACATTATACATATTACACATGAGCGTACCTAAAGCGCACATTATAACCATATCCCTCAAAAAAACATTCCCTCTAGTTACACCTCTGTTTTAAAATCTTTTGAGGAATTTGTCTTGTTATGACACAAATAGAAGATAAACAAACCAGATTCAAAGGGATCTCCAACACATGTCCCTCGTTGCTTCTCAGAAATACGGTAGCATTTAACCTTGCAAGATTGACATATTCACAGATGACAGTAGAGAATCACCAAGGGGAATACAACTACTCTGGCATCACAATTTTATGTTGTTGACAACTGCTGACAGATATTCCACATGGGGTTTAGCTATTGCGTCTTCAATATGAATTTTGAATTGTATTTGAAAGTTTACATCTCTGAGAAATAGAGGAGTATTTTTCCCAGTGTCCTTCATAGCAATCCCTGAATGTTAATGTGTCTACCTGCAAAGAGAAATATGATCATTAGCTCTTGGGATACCAATGATCTTGTAGAGAAGGGGGCCACTGCCCAGGTAGCTAAGACCTCATCTGAGTTGTTAAGGATAAAACAGTACAGGTCTCTGGTTCCCAAACCTACATCTGATATAAAAAATTAGGTGCCTCTGTCTAGGTTCTTAATTTGAATTCACTTCTTCTGTGCAGAAAACATTTGACTTAACTGAATTGAAGACTGGATCTTCCTATACTCTAGCTCTAACTTTCACATTTTAAAGAAAAGTCCAGGGCTTTTCAGTAGACACCACTTTTCCTTAGAGTTAACAGTTGGAGCAGAGGTACACCACAGCATTATATAGGTGGTCAAGATAAATCATTAAGGGGGAAAAGAGAGGAACAAGGGCAGAAGAAACTTTAAGTGGAACTGAGTATACAGTAAAAGCTCTATATATATCTAATGAGGCTAAACTTGACAGGTGCTTAAATATATTGTCAGCCAATATATCCAAATGGCAGATTCTGCTCTGTTCCGTGGTATGATTGCAACATGGGCAAATGGGGCCACAGAGTCATAACATTAAATTATCACAACAATACATTGCCGGGATCAACTCGGCGACTCGAGGTGAGTGACGGGTGCCGCAAGCTTGAAGAAGACACAGACACAGACTGAAGAGAAAGATGGGACCGGGGGACTCAAGACCTCTAGGATCAAGAGCCCTGCTGATTGATCCCACGTTGCTTTTATTGAGTTCTCGTTGCTTTTATTGAGGTCTCGGCATAGCCTAAGGGTCTAACACTCCCAGGTTAATCCCATAAACAATCAAAGGCCTCACATGACTGGGGGCAATGATCTTTTTTTGCCCCCTGGGTCCTGATTTGAGCTGGGCGTGGAGAGCAAAGCAGCCCTGGGGGCAGGAGACCTCTCTCAAAAGGATTAAGGGTCTGTGCCCCACCCGTGTTGGCCCCTCTGCGACTGTGCCTGTCTTAGGTTGTTCCTCCCTTGAGGAATCTTACCCGTCTCTGGCTAACCAGTCATCCTCCAGGGCCAAACACGGTGATATAAGGAAGGCTCTATGCACTACCCCTGTTGGCCCCTCTGCGGCTGTGCCTGTCTTAGGTTGTTCCTCCTCTGAGGAATCTTACCCGTCTTTGGCTAACCAGCCATCCCTCAGGACCAAACAGGGTGATATTAGTCTCCACGCCCCACACCCTCAGCTCCTCCACTGCTCAAGCAGGACATTCTGAATCCCATCGCTCGGCCCACGTACTTCAACATTTTCAATGTTTCAAAAAGGTTCCAGAATGTCTTCCCACAATACATAACATCAAGGATGCTGTGTTACTTCGAAGTCCCTGTGCATATTCCAAACATGAGACGAGCATACCCCTCGCGAGCCATTCTGGTGAGGGGTCAGCAATGTGCATCCTTTCTGGGCTGTAATACTGACAGCACCTCAAGGCAATTTACTTCATTTTTAAGACAAAGGAAATAATTCTTGTCTTAAATGTGAAGTTTGTAGAGTTTTGTTTTTTTTTTTACCTCCGAAAATAATCTAGGTAAGGTCTAAGTGTCTGTTGTATGGATGGAGGTAGACAGTCAGGATAATGATAAAAGATGCCATCTAAACTCCTACTTATTTACCAGTTACACTGTGGGAAGAATAAAACACAATGTTGTTTTTGGGGGGCCCAGAATGAATTCAAATAAGCCAAGAAATTATGTGGCTTCTACAAAATCAACTTATATGTCAGAATAGTAGAATATTGCTCTTTTAAAATAAAAGAGAAGACTCAGAAAGTCAGGTCGTGAGCACTAATTAGGAGAGAATCGTAGATTACATCATTTATGTTTTCTTCCCTACTTATTCAGCCATAACATCTAAGATCAAAACAAGCCCTTCATTCCCTACTGCCTCCCCCTTTTTAAGAGCTTCCAAATAGTAGATACTGGGTTTTTTTCTAGTTAATTAATTAATTTTTAAAAATTTTTTATTTATTGGCTGCTTTGGGTCTTCATTGCTGTGCGTGGGCTTTCTGTGGTTGCAGAGTCGGGGCTACTCTTGGTTGTGGTGCTTGGGCTTCTCAGTGAGATGGCTTCTCTTGTTGCGGAGCACGGCTCTACTGGCACAGGCTTCAGTAGTTACGATGTGTGGGCTCAGTATTTGTGGTTCACGGGCTCAGTTTCTCTGCGGCATGTGGGATCTTCCCAGCCCAGGGATCGAACCCGTGCCCCCTGCATTGGTAGGTGGATTCCTAACCACTACACCACCGGGGAGGCCCTAGGTACTGTTTAGGACTTATAAGGACAAGAAATGAGATTAGGAAATTAGTATGAAAGCCTTGGGAAAGCAAAAGAAGCAAGATATAAGTGAAATAATTATTTATTATTTTAATTAATTAATTATTACAATGACTTTTTAGGAACAATTACCACTTTGTTCAAGTAAAGAAATATGAAACTGTAAAACGTGCATCAGAAGCCATCCACACCTGATGGCAGACTTTGTCAGCATCCAATGGAAGAGTATACAGACCAAAGTCTCTTTAGAATTTCTTGCAGTGGATAAATGTCTACCCCAAGCTAATTGTTCTTGTAATTGGAAAGGAAATGAGAACTACTAAAAAAAGAATACAAAACTCCAGGGATGGGCTGACTGGCTGACTTAACAAAATAATCTATATTTTGTTTAAAACTGGAACTCATGGCAAATGTTCGATTTTGACGATATACCTCATCAGTAACATTGACCACAGAATTCACCCCATCCACAATATTCACAGCCCATTCACCAGACCCTGTCCTATCTACATAGAGCCTTGTACACAGTAGGCACTCATGAAATATTTAGTGAAATTAAGGAAGGTAATAGGGAGGGAGTGAATATGTGAGTGAGTGAATGTGTGAGTGAAGAAAGAAATAAATGTTGAATTGATATGAAATATGATAAGAAAAAGTGTTCACATTAACAAATATCAGAGCTTCCTTATAAGAATCTGTGAACTGTACAGCCATTTATAGCAGGGAGATTAATTGCTAGTGGTATATAAAAAAATACACATATTGTGTCTAGACGTTAGAAAAACAAAGCTTAGAAAGCTGTGTCTATCATTGCTGTCAGTTCAGAAAGTGCTGAGAGCAAAACTGAATGAGAATTTTCACAAACTCTCATCATGAAAGATATGGTTTGCGTGACTAACTTGTCTCACCAGGTCAGATCATTGCCCTTGACTTCTGAAAGAAATGCCATGGGCACCAAGCTCTGTATGGGGCAAGGGGGGCGGGGAATGGGTGTTACCCAGATGAGAGAATAACCAGCTACCCTTCCCAAACATCCCTGTTCATTTCAGGTTTTTGTTTTGGGGCTGTTTGTTTGCTTGTTTGTTTGTTTGTTTGTTTCACAGAGACTTTAGCTCTTTGGGTAGCCTGTCTTCTCATCAGATATGGTACTGATGTTTTTGTCCAAAATATTTTATAACAGTCTCCCATGGTACTTCTGTGTAGCCATTTGCATTTCTTAGCCTGAGAGTTGTGTGATTTCTTTTTCTGTGCTTGGTGTTTAGGTTTCTTTCATTTTACTGTCAAAGAAAGAAATTGCACAATCTGGTAAGCCTCTTAAGGAAAGCCACAAAAGCATCAGCAATCTCCTTTAGGGAACATATGGGTGATGGAATATGGTTTTCTATACAAATAGGAATAGCACTGGGAAGACTGAGGAACCCATACCTGAAGCTGCCACCTAATTGCTTCTCAGCCTTGATGGATGGCTTAACCTCTCTGATCGCCTTTTCCTTCACTCAGAATGGTTGAGGGAGGGAAGGGGAAAGGAGAAGAGTGAAGAATGGGTGGCAGCTCATTTCCTATCATACTCAATTTCAGGGGCTACTGTGAAGATTAAATAAACTGTGAAAGGATTTTAAAACAGAAAAGGGCCTTACTAGCTCATTGGGGTTGCGTTAAGTTGTCAGGCCCTACTTGCTGCCTGGCATATTCTCCCTAATTATGGTGCCTTCTGCTACTCACCCTTTTGATTCTTGGCCTGTACAAAAAGCTGAAATTCCCCCCAAATCCACACAGGGTCAGGCAGAAGGTCTGTAGCTTCTGAACTGGAACAGGTTCATATGTGGGAGGATGGATGGACTAGGGGAGAGGTGATTTAAATTGGGGCACTTCTGGTAGCTCTTGGTTGAGGGTGGTAAGCAGAAACTGGCCTGGATGTTTAAGTGAAACCTTTGTGGTAACAGGACTTTCCTTCAAGGATGCTCTTGACCTCGGCAGGACCAAAGAATTTCTTTCCTCTCAAGGAACAAGTGGTTAAGAATCTTAGCTCATAAATACCCACAGCCATGGGAAAATTGTTCTGAGAGAAAGAAGATGACCATGGAGAGAAATCAATGGGAGAGACTGAGAAAAAGAGTGTCCTGAGACCAGCATTGCCCCTGCTCTTTTTAGTCTGGTTTCACAATTTTTTTTTTTAAACTTAAGTGAGTTTGAATTGGCTCCTTCTTCAGCAGCTATCCAGGGTCCCACCGCTTCTCACCTCTTCAATAGCTACTGTGTTTCTAGTCATCATCACCTTTCCTCTGGATTCTTGTCTTCTGTGAGGTCTCCTGTTTCCACCTGTTCCCTGCCATACTCTCCTCACAATAGCCAGAGAGATCCTTTGAAAATAATCACTTCTCCAATCAAAACACTTCAATGACTTTTCATCTCACCTAGAATAAAATCCAAAATCCTCATCACTGCCTCTGAGATCCTCCATGATTTAGCCCCTTCTACCCCCTCTGACCTCATCTCTATTACTCTGTCCCTTGCCTACTGCACTATATCCATACTGGCCTCTTTGATGTTCCTGGAACACACCAAACAAGGGCCTGAGCTACCTCTGCCAGGAAGGTTCTTCTCCCAGATAGCTGCATGCCATCCCCCACTTTTCACTCAAGTCTCTGCTCAAATGTTAGCAGAGAGACATTCACTGCCCACTGTGACTAAAATAGCATCTTTCCAATAGTCCCAGCCCCATTTCAATCTCTAGCCTCCTAACCTGGCCTCATTTTTTTTTATAACACTTAGCATTATCTACTATATTAAACATGTGCTTCTTTATTTTCTTTCTCCCATTGAAAAATTCCTGAGGACTGGAACCACAGATGTTTTCCTCACTGCCATCAGCACCTAGAAAAGCTCCTGAGAGAAATCCAACCACAGGTGGCTGGCCTATGAAAGCAAGCAGGCACACTCAAAACTTCATCATTTACTCTACACTAATCCCTGGGAGGAGCTGTAGGAAACACACAACTTTGTGGACCGCGTGAGTGATGCTGGTCTCAGGACACACTCCTCTCAGTCTCTCCCAGGAGGACAGTGGGCAGTAAGTCACCCAGCCTACCCTGGTGACAGGAATAACAACAGTCATAATCCAAGTTCACCTACTTTATGCAAGGCACTGTTTTAAGTGCTTTGCTTTTGTTAACACCATTTAGTGACCACAACAACCCTGCGAGAAAGGCCCTGTTCTTACACTTATTTAAGATTAGGAAATTATGTCAACTGTGGATGAATCTACTTGGAAAAGTTTTATCTAGTTGTGTTTATGGTTAGTTGCACATGGCTTTTGATCCATTTTCAGCTGATTTCCTAAACATGGCACTGGGTCTTCAAAGACCTCAAACCCCGATTCTAAGTACGATATAGAAATGTCTTTTGTATTGCTTCTGCTCCTTTTCTTCCTAATATTTCACCACCTACTTTTAAATTCCCAGGGACTCCTCTTAGAAAATCAGTCCAGGCTGACCCCCAGCTCACAGCTTGCCTGTGAGTTACAATCCCCAGTTACAAACACCCCAAGAACCTAGTTATAAATTTAATTTGTAATCTCCTCTGTGAATATGCAAAGTCCCTTAGAAAGCTTTTTTTGGAAGTTCTAGAATTAACTCTTAAATTGTCTCTCCTTCCAAAATAGATTTTAGGGTGCACAGTGAAAACTTTCACCATCTTAGTGGCCCTGAATGGAGTAAAATTGTGTGGTCTTGGAAAGAATGAAACTTAGAAAGTCAAAGTTCACATCCTAGATCTCCTTATGGGCAATGTGAGCTCTGACCAGTTCTTTGGTCTTCGTGAGCCTCTCATTTCTCATCTAGAAAATGGAAGGCAGTAACATCTTCACTGCTGTGACAGGTATGAGCAATATCACAGGTAAGTCACCTGGCACATGTACTCAATTAGATGACAGGGCACAGGGTAGCCTGGTGCTAAGAGGACAGGTTCGGGATCAGGTCCAAGTCTGAACCCTCCCTCTACTGCCTAATTGTGGCAGAGCCTTGAGCAAGTTATTTAGCTTCTTTGTGCTTCCATTTCTTCATTTGTAAAATGAGGAGGATAACAATAAAAGCATATAGATCTCATGAGGGTTAAAAACATTTTTAAACATTCAAAACATTCCTAATAAATCTTACCACATAGTAAGCAAGAAAATGTTAGCTTTTAGACCCTAAAAATTAATAATACATATTTCTTAAAGCATTCCAGGGATAACTTGAGGGGCTTGAATATTTTCTTCAAAATATAGAAATTGCATTTATTTTTCTCCCCAAGTAGCCATCAAAAAGAGAAACACTGAAGGAAAAGTTTCTCTGCAACTCATTTATGTGTTTGTTTCCTGAACATAAGGCCATTAAAATCATTTACGTTTATAGAACATTAAAACATATATTAGGCCAAGAGCAATGCTGATGCCGAAAACATTTGCTTCCATTATGTTCCTGGTTAAATAAAAGAAGGGTTTCATTTGGCCAGTGAAATACTGCTTTCTCAGAGAACTCAGGGAAGGTGAATTACCCAAATGCCCCTAAAAGTTGCCTCTGCATAAAGCCAGTCTATCTTAGGGGCATAATTGACAGCAGGAAAAAAAGAATCTTAGCAAAAACTGACCTTAATGTATACTCTACCCGGTGACGAATAATTTAACTAGTCTCCCAATTTCTTGAGACTCATGAGAGGAAAAGTTTTATTGTATATATGACAAGCTGTAGTAAAACAGGAGTGAAAGCCAAGAATATTTTCCCTCTTGACAATAATGGAAATGTCCTAGGTTAACTGATTTAGGACACCTAGGGAAAAGTTTTTGGAATTGTACTAACTCAGCTTTACTTCCATCATCATAGTACACATTTAGGAATTTAAAAAAATATTGCCCATTGGTATGTTTTTGAGTAGCAATAAGTAGTAGAAGGATCAAGTTAAGCTGAGAAGAAAAACTAATCTCATTAAACGTATAATTTAAACTGTTATGTGTTTTCAAATTACATGCTTAATGCCATCAGAGCATTATTACCATAAACTGAAAATGACTAGAAGCAGTATTATAGGCCAATATGTTGTTACACCTCTGTGTGGGTTTGACATTGCATTTGCTTGGGGCCTATGTGGAGCCTGCAGAATGGACTATAAGATTTTGGAAGGCCCCCAATCTGGCCTAACCAGCCATGGGTCTTTCTATAATGAAAAGTTAGAACCTGAAGAAGGACCTCGACCTGGATGGTGGTCACTGGACTATGGAGTCCCACGTGTATCCTAAGCCCCATCTACCTTAGAAAGCTCTCATCATTTCCCACTGCTGCCTCCACACGGATCTCAGAGAACCGTGCACTCCTTCAAATAACTAGCAGAAGCATAGCTCCAACCTGACCTTGTGCACCTAATTGCATAGCTGTTGCAAGGCTGAAACATTTGGGTAAGACTTTCTCGAACTCTCAGCCATAGCAAAAGGGAAACAATACATTCCTAGAGTAAGGTGACTGCAGATACTTCTACTTAACAGATCTCATTTGCTTTCTGGGGCTCACAGTATCTAACTCATTCTCTTTCTGGGTTCATCTCCCCACTGTGAGTACCAGCAGATCCTCCAAGTCTCTTGGGAACATGGAACTAGAAATGTACATTCTTCTGTTTAGAACAAAGAGAAAAGACTGAGCAAGACAAAGATTGTGTTCTCTCCCCTCTACCTAAGACCTACCTTCAGAGTCTTTATTTCTTATCTGAGAAGCTCCTCTTGCCCTTGTAATTGACATCAGAACAACCATTCCCTTAAGAGAGGCCAGGGATTTCCCTGGTGGCTCAGTGGTTAAGAATCCGCCTGCCAATGCAGGGGATGCAGGTTTGATCCCTGGCCTGGGAAGATCCCACATGCCGCAGAGCAAGTAAGCCCATGTGCCACAACTACTGAGCCCATGCACTGCAGCTACTGAAGCCTGCACGCCTAGAGCCTGTGCTCCGCGACAAGAGAAGCCACCGCACTGAGAAGCTGGTGCACTACAACAAAGAGTAGCCCTGCTGGCCACAACTAGAGAAAGCTTGCACGCAGCAATGAAAACCCAATGCAGCCAAAAATAAATAAATAAATAAACAATTAAAAAAAAAGAGAGAGGGGCCATAAATGCTCTACAAAGAGAAGTAGCCATGGACCTCAACTCAATAACCATATCTCAGTACATTATAGCTCCTGAACAAGAACAAACATACATACTTTATTTCATCCTTATAGCACCCCCTGGATTTGAATAACTGGCCTCTTCTAACTAGTAGGTTTTACCTTCTAGAGGGTAAAATCTGTATCGCTTTGGAAGCACTGAAAAAGTTAGGTGATACCAACCTGGGGAATGCATTTCAAAAGCAACTTACTATCAAATAAAATTTTTACACCAGAAGTTAGCACCATTAATGCTTAGAACATTTAATATAAACTAAAAAGATCAATAGAAAAAAATCACCTTATTTTCCCAGGCACATGACAGTATTGATAGGACCTGGGGCAGCGGGGGTGGGGATACCAAATTTCTGCTTTGCCTGTCTCTTCAGTGACTCTGTGTAGACCATATAAGGCAATATCAGAAGAATGAAAGGTTGAAAGCTTCAGTATTTACAGTCTAGGTTCCTATAATATTCATATTTAAAAGACAAATTAAAATAATGTAAATGGAAATAAGTTATTTATAATGTACAAATTATGACATGAAAATAAAAATATTCTATTTTTGGAATTTTTCTGGATTCTGTGTCAGACTTCACTGTATATTACCCAGCACTAAATATAATTGGGGGTTAAGCTCTAGTAGTTAAGGAAACATAACTCAGAGAGATACACTTAAGATTAGCTCATGAAACTTTTGTACTTTTTCTTTCTAAGATAAAGAAGTTTTCACTCTAGGTCTTGGATGTGATGAATGAAATTACACTGAAAATGCCATGATATGATAACTTATACCACAGGGGAAACCTGGAAACAATTATAAGAAAGAAAGAGAAAGGGCAAAAAAAGAAATAAATTTGTGAAGTTTCTAGATGTACTTCTTAATTGAGATATATTATTAACTAAATTATAGTTTGCAGTTATTCCTTGTTATGGTTTCTGATTCATTTACTTTTGGTTCATTTGCTGGTCGTAAATTCTAGAGCCCCAGAGTCACTGCAAATGCATCGCTGAGTTGCTTTTTGCCACAGTAACCTTTTATCTCACCACTTGAGGCATATATTTTTATGGTGCGGGTTTATCTGGTATAACATCAAGTAAATTCAGATATAGTGCAGGTTCAAATGCAGCCAACAAACGTTGTAGAATTCAGACAATTTCCTACTGCCTTTGGTCCCAATTTGTCTCTAAATCAATCATCGTCTCACTTTCTTTACCACCCTCACTGACCTTATTTATCAGCACTTATCCCCTGACACCCAAACTCTTTGGAGACAATGAAACTTTACTTAAAATGTTCAACCAGAGAGAGAATCCTTTCTTCCTCCCTTCCTTCCTTTTTCCCTTCTTTCCATCGATGCTTCCTTCTCCTGCATTCAATGAACATGGAGAACCAACAATATGACAGACATTGTCTAACGGATACTTATATAACTGTGACATAGTCTCCACCATAAAAGATTTTACAGTCTGATGGAAAAGACAGACCTTCTAATATAGTGGTTATTGCACTGAAGTGGGAAGATGTTTGAACACATTGCTTTGAGAGCATGGACACAGGTAGTCACCTAACTCTGTTTGGAAACAGGATGGACTTCTTCCAGGGTGTGGGACATTTGAGCCAGTAGAAGAAATGGAGCTGAAGAGGTAGACAAAGGCAAGATCTTGGGGAGATCAACTGTAACAAGGAGAGTAAACTTCATCCTGTGCACTAGAGGTTGGCAAACATGGCCCTTGGGCCAAATCCCCATCCAACCACCTATTTTTGTAAATAGTTTGCTTGTAATACAGTCACACCCAGTTTATTCAGGATTACCTGTGACTGTTTTCATGTTACAATGGCAGAGTTTACTTGAGACAGAGACCATGTGGCCCCCAAAACCTAATTATTCACTACCTGACCTTTTACAGAAAAAGTCTGCTGACCTCTGCAATGAAGCAATGCTTTCCAACTTTTGCCCTGACCCCACATCATGGTATGTGAGGAAAATGGTAACATTTGAGCAGTAAGCTGGGTTAAACAGAGATGCTGCTTATGGCCAGAGGCAATCAGGCTGGGGCCTTGAGCTATGCAGAGCCCTATGTGAACAGTCTTCAGCTGGCATGAGCATTAGTATTTCACCAGGCTAGGACCTATTATTAATGATGCTGAACACTCAGCCTCTGTACACCGGTGCAAAATTGAATCTCAGAGACACAGTGTTGGGTGAAGTAGAGGAGTATAGCTTTATTGCTTTGCCAGGCAAAGGAGGACGCAGCAGGTTCAAGCCTCTCGAAACTGTGTGTCCCAACCCGGGAGGATCTGATGAGGACTTTTATAGCAATGGTTGAAGCGTGGAGTTGCTGACAAGGTTAGGGTGTGTGCAGGGCTGTACTCCCTTAATCTCGTCTCAGGTGGTCAGGTCTCCTACTCTTGATGAGCTCCTCTGGTCCCTTTATTCTTGCTGCAGGTGGTTTTCTGGCTGCTCCTCCCTTGCTTAGCAACCGTCCGAATCTGCCCTTTGGAACTCAGGGAAGGTCGTGGAAGCTGGAGTCTTGCCTACAAGAAATGGGGGACCAAAAAAGGCTTTTGTGCCCAGGAGACTTCTCAGGGTCCTTCTCAGTTTCACTAGCAAATGGGTTGGGGAAAATAAACCACTCTTTGTAATGAGAAGTCACTAGAGAATATTTTAAGCAAGAATGTATATATGTAATGTTTAGCCAGAAAAAAAAATGCAATGAAAAATTCAAAAGTAACTTCCTTAGGGAAATCAGAGGTTCAAGAATTTGTAGTTCTAACCAGCAAGTTGAAATCAATCAAGCAAAAAAAAAATATGTATTTAATAACTTATCTGAAAAATATTCTGTTAAGTTCTGATTTTAGCCCATGCTTCCCTCAGAGGACTGGAAAGAAGGACGCCCCCTAGTCTGCCAGTTTATTCAGGAGCTGAGGAGAGATGGAAGCCACTTCTTGACAGCCTTCTGTGACTTGATGCTCCTGACTGAGATAGAACCCAGAACTCGGAGAAATGCCAGGTGTTGCCTTTTGCTCACCAACAACAAGGAGATTTGGGCGTGACTTTCTCAGCGTTCTGTAAAGCTAGCTGCTCAAATTCGTGACCCTTGACTGTGGCATTGCCAGAAATTGTGTCATTAAAAATTCTAAGTTGAAGAATCTCTTTTTAAATTGTAAACACTCCCAACCCCAGAAGTGGCTGAGATACTCTCATCTAACAGCTTACTGAAGCTTCATTCACTCATGAGAAATGTATTGGGCACCTTCAGTATTTAGGTGCTACGCTAAGCCCCAGACACAAGTTAAAGTCAATGGCTCCAGCTTCATTGAGAAATAGCTAGATCAGGCTCTGTAGGAATAAGACCCAGGATAGCAGCAGGAGAGGTGTGTGTGTGTGTGTGTGTGTGTGTGTGTGTTTATGCGCATGTATTGGGGGCATGTTGGAGAGATGGCAGTCTTTAGACAAGACAAAGAAGCAGGTACAGAAAGCAAAAGTTCCAGAGACAAGTTTCAGCCACTTCACACTTTTGCCTCAGGCTGTCTCCGTAAGATAATTTCTTTTTATAACATGTCACAATAAGCAGCACCACCCATGCCTCAGGAGCCTGCATGAGGTATTTACATAGTTTCGTCACTTTTGTTCTCTGATGCTTGATTACTAATTTCCCACTTAAAAACCTGCACATCCTGATGGCAAACCAAGAAAGCAACAGAAACAAGAGAAAGATTCTTATCAGAACCAACTGACACACGAAGCCAAACGCATTTTGATTGATAGCTGCTGAGCAACTTGGTGACACAATGGCCTTGGAGGTGCCATTCTGCATCCCATGATCTTCATCATTCCTTTCCACATTTATAGCTGCCCTGTTCCTGATTTTAGGATGATGAAAATGAACTGGCCAAAAAAACTGATTTCACAACAGGTAATATTTCAGTAGCTTTTGAACAACCATTTAAGGAACTTCAAAAATAATGTCAAAAATGCTAGGGTGCACTTTACACCCTAAATCTTTTCAGTTTTATCCATTTGTATTCTATCTTCATTGTCCTGAGACACATAAGATGCATTCTGATTCCCAGCCCATTTCTTTGTTGGAAGTAAATCTGATGTCACATTCCTAGCAGGTGTGGACCATTAAGACTAGACTGTCTTCAAGATTATTTACCTGATAAATGACTTCCACCATACTCAGCAATACAGCCAATCCTTTATATAATTGCATGGTTACAAAAGGAGCAATTTGAAGTCTTTGCCAGCATAGGTGATCATCCAGTTCAATGACTAAATTTATTCCATTAATAAGGCATAGAGTAAAGCTTGGAAATGTCATCTGGTGTTAAACCTTAGAAGATATGATCACATCTGATTAATTTGATGTGGTGCTTTGCCCTACACGCAAAAGATAATAAAAATTTGTCATGCTATTTATCTTTTTCTTGCAAATTACTCTTGAGATATTGCTATTCCCCAGGGCCACCTCACTGGACACTGGTTTCTCAGAACTTGATCTATAACATTCAAGCCAATTTAATCAGTATTCTTGGAGAATATACTATAGTATGTGTCGGGTATTGGTCTAGATACTAGGAACCCAGAAATGTACAAAATGCTCCAACTTTCTACCTTCAGGAAGCCTGGCAGGAAAGAATGGGAAGTCAGTGGAATTGCTATCCACCTGGGCTGCCAAATATTCTGTTTGTATCTCCCCTCTCAGACCCTATCTCTACTTTTCCCAGTCCTCTGTACCCCCGAAGCCAGACCTACATGGATACTGTAATGGTTAATTTCATGGATCAACTTGGGTAAGACATGGCGGCCAGCCGTTTGGTCAAATACCAGTCTAGATGTTGCTGTGAAGGTATTTTTAGGATGTGATGAGCATCTCTTGAGATGGCGGCGAAGTAGAGGGACATAGAGTGCATCCCTCTCCACAGATGCATTGGGAATGCACGGAAGGACACAGTAATTCCCACAGAGAACCAGCTGAACACCAGCAGACGGCCTCGGACACCAGAAAGGACCATGGGGAGCCCGACATAGCTGGTAGGGAGGCATCTACGAGGGCTCAAAGAGGGTGAAGCGGCGGAGCTGTGGCAGATGGGAGGGAGTGAGAAACATACGGAGGGTCCGCAGCGCAGATCAGTGTTCCCAGACCAAGAGGTCGATCCGCGGCTGAACGGAGGGTCCGGGAGCGGGAGTGTGGGAACCGGAGAGCTGGTTCAGGGTGAGAAACATTGCTGCCGGTAGGGTGACGGACCGAGAGGACAGGAGGGAGGAGGTCCGCGGAGAGGAGTGCTGGTCCCTGAGAGCTGCCCGGCCATGATGGCGGCTGGAGGCTGCAGGCTCACCAGCGGGGGGAGGAGCCGCGCGCGTAGCCTCTCTCTCTTTCGGCGCCTCTGCAACAGGCAGTGGAGAGACGCCCTGCGGGCCACCTAAGGCGCTCAGGGATAACAAGCACCCTCAGGTGCTCGGGCGGGGCTAGATTAAAACCCCTTGCAACACCAGCAGCAGGGAGGCTGCCAAGAGAAAAAAAAAAAAAAAACAACAGCAACAAAAAAAAAACCCTGAGACTAAGGCTTTCTGTTTACGCCTGAGCCACCAGCGTCCCTCTGCAACAGGCACCTCCAAGCCCGACTGAAACAACAGTGCGCCACTGCTCACTCACTCCCAGGAGAAGGAGCCACTATTGTACCCTCTCCCTCCCCACACACCGACGCTTACAGACAAACAATAAAGGAACCTCTGCTGGTCACAGAATAACGCAAAAAAACCCAAGGCAAGGAGAAGGACACTTACAGCTGAGACGCTAAGGAAACAGAAATAGCAGTATCAATACCTATTGAACTGGTCCATTCTGGGATCAGTTCTGATTTTTTTTTTTCTTTTTCTCTCTCTTTTTTTTTTTTTTTCTTTATTAAATACAATCTTAGCCCTAAGAGATCTACAAGTTTTATAACATAATTTTTTAATGATATTTTTTATTCTTTTTTTTTTTTGCGTTTTTATATACTTCTATATCTAGCTAAGTTTTTGGTAGTACGGACAATATATCTTTCATACTTTCCTTTCATCCCTATCTTTTATACATTTCTATTCCTTTCTTTTTATTTACATATTTCCAACCACATTACGCTCTTCTGTTCCCCTTTCTTCCAGCCATTTTAAGTTTATTTTATCTTATGCTTATAAGCAACACTATCGGTCTGCTCAGACTCCTTGCTCTATTCTCCAGATGATGCACTGCCGTGGTATTTAACATTAGGCTTTTGTCTTTATCCTAGTTCTTAGTACAGTTGCCTAATTACATTCTGAGAATCTCCTATCTCTGGTGGTACTCTGGCTCTTTTCTATATTTGATCCTAGCTTACAAAATCTCCCTGGATTAATGTTTGTATGTGTAAGATGTTATTTGTTTGTTTGTTTGCTTTTGCTTTTGTCTCTGATTTGTTCTGTTTCAGTTGTCAATTTCTGCTGGGTTTCTCTTTGAATATCTGATAGCACACTGGGGTTCTGTCAGGTCTTTCTAGAGCCTTATGTCCTAATGGAGTCAGTAATTGTGTGTCTTATACATGTATGTGTCTCCTAGACTTAATATTCGTTTAATCCAATACTTGGACATTCATCTGAGGCTTGGACAGTCTTCTACAAACACCTCTATCACCAGGACAAGCAACCCCAAAAGTTTGCACAACCATGAGGAAACAAAGAAACACTATGCAGGCAAAGGAGCAAGGACAAAACCCACAAGACCAAATAACTGAGGAGGAAATAGGAAAAATGCCTGAAAAAGAATTTAGAGTAATGATAGTAAAAATGATACAAAATCTCGATAACAAAATAGAGAAAGTACAAGAAACAGTTCATAAGAACTCAGGAAAAAAAAAACAGCAATGGATAACAAAATAACTGAAATTAAAAATACTCTAGATGCTATAACCAGCAGAATGACTGAGGCAGAAGAAAGAATAAGTGAGTTGGAAGATAGAATGGGGGAAATAAATGCCACAGAGCAAGAAAAAGAAAAAAGAATAAAAAGAATAGAAGACAGTCTCCGAGACTTCAGTGATAACATTAAGCGTACCAACATTCGAATTATAGGCATCCCAGAAGAAGAAGAAAACAAGAAAGGGTCTGAGAAAATATTTGAAGAAGTTCTAGTGGAAAACTTCCCCAACATGGGAAAGGAAATAATGAACCAAGTCCAAGAAGCAGAGAGAGTCCCATACAGAATAAACCCAAGGAGAAATACACCAAGACACATATTAATCAAGGTAATGACAATTAAACACAAAGAAAAAATATTCAAAGCAGCAAGAGAAAAGCAACAAACAATATATAAGGGAAAACCCATCAGGATAACAGCTGACCTTTCTACAGAAACTCTGCAGGCCAGAAGGGAATGGCAGGGTGTACTGAAAGTCCTGAAAGAGAGAAACCTACAGCCAAGAATACTCTACCCAGCAAGAATCTCATTCAGATTTGAGGGAGAAATCAAAAGCTTTCCAGACAAGCAAAAGTTAAGAGAATTCAGCACCACCAAACCAGCCTTACAACAAGTGCTAAAGGAACTTCTCTAAGTAGGAAACACAAGAAAAGGAAAACACCTACAAATACAAACCCAAAACAATTCAGAAAATGGTAATTGGAACACACATGTCAATAATCACCTTAAATGTAAATGGATTACATGCTCCAACCAAAAGACACAGACTGGCTGAATGGATACAAAAACAAGACCCTTCTATATGCTGCCTACAAGAAACCCACTTCAGACCAAGGGATACATATAGACTGAAAGTAAAGGGATGGAAAAAGATATTCCATGCAAATGGAAGTCAAAAGAAAGCTGGAGTAGCAATCCTCATATCAGACAAATTAGACTTGAAAGTAAAGACTATTACAAGAGACAAGGAAGGACACTACATAATGATCAAGGGATCCATTCAAGAAGAACATATCACAATGCTAAATATCTATGCCCCCAATATAGGAGCACCTCAATACATAAGGCAAATGCTAACAGCTATAAAAGGGGACATCGACAGGAACACAATAATAGTGGGAGACTTGAACACCCCATTTACATCAATGGACAGATCATCCAAACAGAAAATAAATAAGGACACACAAGCTATAAATGACACATTAGACCATCTCGACTTAATTGATATTTATAGGACATTCCATCCAAAAATGACAGACTACACTTTCTTCTCAAGTGCACACGGAACATTTTCCAGGATAGATCACATCTTGGGTCACAAATCAAACCTCAGCAAATTCAAGAAAATTGAAATCATCTCAAGCATCTTCTCAGACCACAACGCCATGAGACTAGATATCAATTACAGGAAAAAAAACTGCAAAAAATACAAACACATGGAGGCTAAACAATTCACTCTTAAACAACCAAGGAATCACTAAAGAAATCAAAGAGGAAATAAAAAAATATCTAGAAACAAATGACAACGAAAACACAACAACCCAAAACCTATGGGACGCAGCAAAAGCAGTCCTAAGAAGGAAGTTTATAGCAATACAGTCCTACCTTAAGAAACAAGAAAATTATCGAATAAACAACCTAATCTTACACCTCATACAACTAGAGAAAGAAGAACAAAGAAACCCCAAAGTGAGCAGAAGGAAAGAAATCATAAAGATCAGAGCAGAAATAAATGAAAAAGAAAGGAAGGAAACCATAGCAAAAATCAATAAAACTAAAAGCTGGTTCTTTGAGAAGATTAACAAAATTGATAAACCATTAGCCAGACTCATCAAGAAAAAAAGGGAGAAGATGCAAATCAACAGAATTAGAAATGAAAAAGGAGAAGTCACAACGGACACCTCAGAAATACAAAACATCATGAGAGACTACTACAAGCAACTATATGCCAATCAATTGGATAACCTGGAAGAAATGGATACATTCTTAGAAAAATACAATCTTCCAAGACTGAACCAGGAAGAAATAGAAACCATGAACAGACCAATCACAAGTACGGAAATTGAGGCAGTGATTAAAAATCTCCCAACACACAAAAGCCCAGGACCAGATGGGTTCACGGGCGAATTCTATCAAACATTTCGAGAAGAGCTAATACTTATCCTTCTCAAACTCTTCCAAAATATTGCAGAAGGCGGAGCACTACCAAACTCATTCTACGAGGCTACCATCACCCTGATACCAAAACCAGGCAAAGATGTCACAACAAAAGAAAACTACAGACCAATATCACTGATGAATATAGGTGCAAAAATCCTCAACAAAATACTAGCTAACAGACTCCAACAGCACATTAAAAAACTCATACACCATGATCAAGTGGGGTTTATCCCTGGGATGCAAGGATTCCTCAATATATGCAAATCAATCAATGTGATACATCATATCAACAACTTGAAGGATAAAAACCATATAATCATCTCAATAGATGCAGAAAAAGCTTTTGACAAAGTTCAACATCCATTTATGATAAAAGCTCTCCAGAAAATGGGCATAGAAGGAAATTACCTCAACATAATAAAAGCCATATATGAAAAACTAAAAGCCAACATCGTTCTCAATGGGGAAAACCTGGAAGTAGTCCCTCTAAGAACAGGAACAAGACAAGGGTGTCCACTCTCACCATTATTATTCAACATAGATTTGGAAGTTTTAGCCACAGCAATCAGAGAAGAAAAAGAAATCAAAGGAATCCAAATTGGAAAAGAAGAAGTAAAATTGTCACTCTTTGCAGATGACATGATATTATATATAGAAAACCCTAAAGACTCTACCAGAAAACTGCTAGCACTCATTGATGAGTTTAGCAAAGTAGCAGGATACAAAATTAATGCACAGAAATCTCTTGCATTCCTATACACTAACAATGGAAGAGCAGAAAGAGAAATTAAGGAAACTCTCCCATTCACCATTGCAACAAAAAGAATAAAATACCTAGGAATAAACCTGCTTAAGGAGGCAAAAGACCTGTATGCAGAAAACTTTAAGACATTGATGAAAGAAATCAAAGACGACACAAACAGATGGAGGGACATACAATGTTCCTGGATTGGAAGAATCAACATTGTGAAAATGACTGTACTACCCAAAGCAATTTACAGATTCAATGCAATCCCGATCAAATTACCAACGGCATTTTTCACAGAACTAGAGCAAGAAATCTTACAATTTGTATGGAAATGCAAAAGACCCCAAATAGCCAAAGCAATCTTGAGAAGGAAAGATGGAGTTGGTGGAATCAGGCTTCCTGACTTCAAACTATACTACAAGGCCATAGTGATCAAGACAGTATGGTACTGGCACAAAAATAGAAAGGAAGATCAATGGAATAGAATAGAGAACTCAGAAGTAAGCCCAAACACATATGGGCACCTTATCTCTGACAAAGGAGGCACGAGTATACAATGGACAAAAGACAGCCTCTTCAATAAGTGGTGCTGGGAAAATTGGACAGCAACATGTAAAAGAATGAAATTAGAACACTTCCTAACACCATACACAAAAATAAACTCCAAATGGATTAAAGACCTACATGTAAGGCCAGACACTATAAAACTTCTAGAGGAAAACATAGGCAGAACACTCTATGACATCCATCAAAGCAACATCCTTTTTGACCCACCTCCTAGAATCATGGAAATAAAATCAAGAATAAACAAATGGGACCTCATGAAACTTAAAAGCTTTTGCACAGCGAAAGAAACCATAAACAAGACTAGAAGGCAACCCTCAGAATGGGAAAAAATAATTGCCTATGAAACAACAGACAAAGGATTAACCTCCAAAATATGCAAGCAGCTCATGAAGCTTAATACCAAAAAAGCAAATAATCCAATCCACAAATGGGCAGAAGACCTAAATAGACATTTCTCCAAAGAAGACATACAATGGCCAATAAACACATGAAAAGATGCTCAACCTCACTAATCATCAGAGAAATGCAAGTCAAAGCCACAATGAGGTATCACCTCACACCGATCAGAATGGCCATCATCACAAAATCTGGAAACCACAAATGTTGGAGAGGGTGTGGAGAAAAGGGAACTCTCCTGCACTGTTGGTGGGAATGTAAGTTGGTACAGCCACTATGGAAAACAATTTGGAGGTTCCTTAAAAAACTACGAATAGAACTACCATATGATCCAGTCATCCCACTCCTGGGCATATACCCAAAGAAAACCATAATCCCAAAAGAAACATATACCATAATGTTTATTGCAGCACTATTTACAATAGCCAGGACACAGAAGCAACCTAAATGCCCATCAACAGATGAATGGATACAGAAGATGTGGCATATATACACAATGGAATATTACTCAGCTCTAAAAAGAGATAAGATGGAGCTATATGTAATGAGGTGGATAGAACTACAATCTGTCATACATAGTGAAGTAAGTCAGAAAGAGAAGGACAAATATTGTATGCTAACTCACATATACGGAATCTAAAAATGGTACTGATGCACTCAGTGACAAGAACAAGGATGCAGATACAGAGAATGGACTGGAGAACTCGAGGTATGGGAGGGGGCAGGGGGTGAAGGGGAAACTGAGATGAAGAGAGAGAGTAGCACAGACATACATATACTACCAACTGTAAAATAGATAGTGGGAAGTTGTTGTATAACAAAGGGAGTTCAACTCGAGGATGGAAGATGCCTTAGAGGACTGGGGCGGGGAGGGTGGGGGGGCTTGGGGGGGGAGTCAAGGAAGGGAGGGAATACAGGGATATGTGTATTAAAAACAGATGATTGAACTTGGTGTACCCCCCCCCAAAAAATCAATTAAAAAAAAAAAAGATGTGATGAGCATTTAAATTAATGGACTTTAAGTAAAGCAGATTATTCTCCTTAATGTGGGTGGGCCTCATGCAATAAGTTGAAGACCTGAGATCAAAGACTGAGGTCCCCTGAGAGGGAAGGAATTCCACATTTAGACTGTGTTCCGACTCAAGTTTGCAGTAGCAACTCTTCTCTTTTTCTCCAGCCTGCCAGGCTAGTCTGCAAATTTCAGACTTTTCAGGCTCTACAGTTAATAATGTGAACCAGCTCCTTAAAATAAATTTCTTTCTCTCTGTGTCTCTTTCTCTCTCAGTCTTCTCCCCCCACCCCACCCCCCTACCTCTCTCTCTGTGTGTCTCTCTGTCTCTCTCTCTCTCTTTATATGTATATATATATATTCCTATATATATTCCTTTTTCTCTAGAAAACCCTGACTAATATATCCATAGGCTCCCTATTCTCTGGCTTTGGATTTGGCTTTGTCAATAGGAGGACAGACAGGAGATCAGAGTAAAGGGAGAAAAGTGAGGTCTTCCCTGGCTCCCTTCCTGTGGGGCAGTGGGTTAGCAATGACTATCTCTGTCCTACTTATGGCTGTGGCACCTGTCCAGTGGCCCTTTCCTATCTTAATGTTCTAGGTCTCTCTTTCTCTGGGTTATGATGACCACTCTGCCCTCTCACTTCTTCAAGCCTAGGGGAAGCTATAGTTTCCTATTGTTGTTTACTTGGGGTATTCACAATACTTTATTGGTGTCCTTCAATCCCACCTATACCTATATAAGTAGTTACTTCACCTGAATTCACCTAAATGTGTTCATTTGAGTTTGCCAGTTATTTCCTATTGAGACTGTGACTCTGATTCACAAATATTCAACAAAATCTCATCTCTTCTCATACTTTAATAAAAAAATAGTTATGTAATTTATAGTATACTGGGATCCAATGAGTGAATCACTATTTCATGTTGTCTATGAATTTTTTACAGATAAATTCTCTTCAGTGTCAGCCTGTTTACAAACAAATAATTTTGTTCAAAAAAGTTTTAGCGCAAGAAGGAAATTGATTAATCATCCAATTCAACCATGATCCAACAAAATTTTTACATTGAGGAAATTAAATGCAGAGAGCTGAAAAGACCACACAAGATTACACAGGTAGTGTTAGAACTGATCCTAAAAACCATGTTAAACTTTAAATTGTTAAGGAAAATTTTATGTTTTAAAATCTATGAGTTCAAAAATATCTTAGATGACAAAATTTGTTCTAAACAGACTATAGAAGAGCTGATATAAAGTCATTCTGCAGATAAAAGGCAATCTCACTGATGAATTCCTGCTCACTGGAGAGGCCAACATTGTGTTTTATTCTGTTTGCTCTAGTTACAAGTGTTTCATTCCAAAGTATTGGCAGCACACCCTCTTAACCTAAGTGTATTTTTTCACAAAGACCTATAACTGCCCAAGCACAGAGAGCTCCTCCCATCATGATAAAGTACAATTAACAGATAATGACATCCATGGCCTGGGTGGTGGTCAAGTTTTGGTGAATTAATAAAGTTGCACAGCTGGTTTCCATCTTTGCTTGTTTCTAATCTTGTTTATCAGTATCAGAGGCCATATTAACATTTATAATTTCTGATAAATTGGGTAAGCCTACCTCATATGGACTGAATGTTTGTGTCCCTCCAAACATTCATATGTTGAAATCCTAACTCCAAATATAATGGTATTAGGAAGTGGGGCCTTTGGGAGATCATTAGGGTCATAAGGGTGGAGCCCTCATGAATGGGATTAGTGCCTTACAAGGGGTTGAAGAGACCAGAGTTCTCTCCTTCTGCCATGTAAGGACACAGGCAAGAACTGGAAAGCAGGACCTCATCAGACACCAGATCTGTAGGTGCCTTTATCTTGGACTTCCCAACCACCAGAACTGTGAGAAACCAATTTTCATCATTAAATCACCTAATCTGTAGTATTTTTGTCATAGTATCTTAAATGAACTAAGACATCTATTTAAAATAGAAATTTTTTTTGAATATGGATCTTTATATAGCTGTAATTGTTCACATCTGGGCAATTCTCTCTTGTTAATGTTTTCAGGAATTTGGCATAGACATATGTGAAACTGAAACAGGAGGGAAGGGGGCAGGGCACAACCTTTGAAAGAACTACATAGCCCGAGGACATAACATAAACTGATTAGAACCAAATGGATCAAAGATGGCAGACAAGTAATACAAGTCAACTTCCAGGCACCATGACAGTTCCAAAAGTGGGTGGTGGCCCAATTATGGAATACTCCACCCACTCATTAGCCTATGAAATTACACACCCTTACAAAAACTGACAATCCTGGTGCCTTTCTTAAAACTGACAATCCTGGTCTTTCTTACCTCTGGGATGGCCCACACTCTGTCTTACCTCTGGGATGGCCCACACTCTGTCTGCAGAGTGTGTTTCTCTCTAAATAAATCTGAAATAAACTTCTTACCTATCACTTTGTCTCTCACTGAATTCTTTCTGTGATGAGACATCAAGAACCTGAGCTTCATTAAGTCCTGAAACCAGGTGTGTGATCTCAGTTGCAAAATCTTGGGTTTTGGCTGGGTTCGAGTCCCAGCCACATGGGTTCAAGTCCCAATCTGAGTTTAGCTGGGTTTGAGACCCAGCATGTGGGTTCAAGTCCCAATCTGAGGTGCACGGTTTCAAAACTACATCACATATAGTTGAGAACCCAAAGTAGACTTTTTTGGAGGCCTATAAAATATTTGCCTAAAAGAACACAGCAGCTACCCACACTCAATTCTCATAACCACTGAACAGCTGACAGGTCTCCCTGAGATATTCCTAACTATCTTGCCTGGATCAAAACCACTGAAGCTGAAGCTGCTGTACTATACTTGCTAATCCATGAACCAGGCAGCCCTCCCTCGCTGTACAAGAGAGATCTTTTTCTGGCTTCCAGCAGGCTCGAGGGGAAAAGAGTTCATTTAGATTTAGATAAGGCTGAGAGTCCACCTGAGCCCCAAAGCCACAGGAGGCTCTCCCCAGCCGAGGGCTCAGGCGCCTGCATCTCAGTGCCCCTGAGAAAAGGGGCCGCAGCTCCAGCTGAGTGGGTAATATTGGCTCCTCTCCTTCTCTCCCTCCTCCAGGGCCTTTCCATCCCTGCCACACACTTTTTCAATATAGATTAAACACTTGTAATTCCATTTTTAGTTAAACTGTATTTTGTCAGCTCACAAGTGTTTCCTCCCAGACACCAGTGTGGACATGAGCTTGTGATTTATCATCTGAGTCCTGCACAGGGTAACAGGAAAAAAAAGTTTCAAGAGCTGACCTTCTTCAGTGCAGTGTGTTAAGGTGTTTGGGGGGAAGAAATGCATGATCATTTAATATAAGGGATTGGTCTTTGCATCTTTATCCTCAGGCTGTGCAGAAATCTACCTGAAAGGAAGGAAGAAAAAAAGGTGGAAGAAAGGAAGGAAAAAAGAAAGGACGAGAGGGAGAGAAAGAAGGAGGAAGGAATGAAAAAGGGAAAGAAGGAGCTCATGTTTTCATGCAGTTCATTTTTCTAACCTTTATGACTGTAATGGACCACTATGATAGAACCAAGCCAAGTCGGTGATACCTCTCCACCCTATTGAATGGGAAGGAAGCTAACATGTGCTGAGAGCTTGCTGTGTGCTGGATGCTTCACATATCCTCTAATAAAAATAATAGCGTACATTTGTTAAACTCTATGTCAGTCATTACTGGGACATAATTTATGTACATTCTTTAATTTAATGCTTACAACCTTCCAGGTACTATTTTTTTTCTTTAGGAACTTTTATTGAGATACAATTGACATACAATAAACTGCATATATTTAAAGTGTACAATTTGATTTTTTTTCTCATTAGTAACGTATATATGGCAATCCCAATCTCCCAATTCATTCCCCGTCAACACCCCCCCACTTTCCCCACTTGGTGTCCATATGTTTGTTCTCTGCATCTGTGTCTCTATTTCTGCCTTGCAAACCAGTTGATTTGTACCATTTTTCTATATTCTGCATATATGTGTTAATATGTGATACTTGTGTTTCTCTTTCTGACTCACTTCACTCTGTATGACAGTCTCTAGGTCCATCGATATCTCTACAAATGTCCCAATTTTGTTCCTTTTTATAGGTGAGTAATATTCCATTGTATATATGCCGGGTACTATTTTTATCCCCATTTAAAGAGAGGAAAACGGAGGATACCCTAGGATTTTTCTAAGTGCCCAAATTAAAATTGAACATGGAACATTATAAAATCAGTCACATTTAATTTTAAAAACTCCTCACTGCCTTAAGAATATTTAGTCCTGGAGACAGGATCAAGATGGTGGAGTAGGAGAATGTGCGTTCACTCCCTCTCGCAAGAGCATCAGAATTACAACTAACTGCTGAACAATCATCAACAGAAAGACACTGGAACTCACCAAAAAAGACAACCCACATCCAGAGACAAAGGAGAAGCCGCAATGAGACTGTAGGAGGAGCGCAATCGTGTTAAAATCAAATCCCATAAATGCTGGGTGGGTGACTACAAACTGGAGAACAGTTATACTGCACAAGTCCACCCACTAAAGTGAGGGTTCTGAGCCCCATATCAGGCTTCCCAACCTGGGGGTCCAGCAATGGGAGGAGGAATCCCCAGAGAATCAGACTTTGAAAGCCAGTGGGATTTGATTGCAGGACCTCCACAGGACTGAGGGAAACAGAGACTCCACTCTTGGAGGGCACACAAAAAATAGTGTGCTCACCAGGACCCAGGGGAAAGGAGCAGTCACCCCATAGCAGACTGAACCAGACCTACCTGCTGGTTTTGGAGGGTTGCCTGCAGAGGTGGGGACAGCTGTGGCTCACCAAGGAGACAGGGGCACTGTTGGCAGGGGTTCTGGGAAGTGCTCATTGGTGTGAGCCCTCGCAGAGTTTGCCATTAGCCCCACCAAAGAGCCTGTGGGCTCCAGTGCTGGGTAGGCTCAGGCCAAATAACCAACAAGGTGGGAACACAGCCCCACCCATTGGCAAACAAGCAGATTAAAGGCTTACTGAGCTCCGCCCACTCAGCCCTACCCACCATCAGTCCCTCCCATCAGGAAGCACCCATGAACCTCCTAGATAGCTCCCTCCACAAGAGGGCAGACAGCAGTACCAAACAGTATCAGCAGTATTTCGTGTTGTGGAACTGAAAACCACAGCCACAGAAAGATAGAGAAAATGAAAAAGCAGAGGACTTTGTACCACATGAAGGGACAGGATAAAACACCAGAAAAACAGCTAAATGAAGAGGAGATAGGCACCCTTCCAGAAAAAGAATTCAGAATAATGATGGTGAAGATGATCCAGGACTTTGAAAAAAGACTGGATGCAAAGATCAAAAAGTTTACCAAAGACCTAGAAGAATTAAAGAACAAACAAACAGAAATATGCAACACAATAACTGAAATGAAAAATACACTAGAAGGAACCAATAGCAGATTAACTGAGGCAGAAGGGCGAATAAGTGAGCTGGAAGACAGAATGGTGATAATCACTGGTGCAGAAAAGGATAAAGAAAAAAGAATGAAAAGAATTGAAAACAGCCTGAGAGACCTCTGGGACAATGTTAAACACACCAATATTCACATTATAGGGGTCCCAGAAGGAGAAGAGAGAGAGAAAGGACCTGAGAAAATACTGGAAGAGATTCTAGTTGAAAACTTCCCTACCATGGGAAAGGAAATAGCTACCCAAATCCAGGAAGCACAGAGAGTCCCAGGCAGGATAAACCCAAGGAGAAACACACCAAGACATATAGTAGTCAAATGGACAAAAATTAAAGACAGAGAAAAGTTATTAAAAGCAACAAGGGAAAAAAGACAAACAACATACAAGGGAACTCCCATAAGGTTAACAGCTGATTTCTCAGCAGAAACTCTGCAAGCCAGAAGGGAGTGGCATGATATATTTCAAGTGTTGAAAGAGAAGAACCTACAACCCAGAATACCCTACCTAGCAAGGATCTCATTCAGATTTGATGAAGAAATCAAAAGCTTTACAGACAAGTAACAGCTAAGAGAATTCAGCACCACCAAACCAGCCCTACAACAAATGCTAAAGGAACTTCTCTAAGCTGTAAACTTAAGAAAAGGACCTACAAAAACAAAAACAAAACAATTAATGAAAATGGTAATAGGAATATACATATCGATAATTACCTTGAATGTAAATGGACTAAATGCACCAACCAAAAGACACAGACTGGCTGAATGGATATAAAAACAAGACCCATATACATGGTGTCTACAAGAGACCCACTTCAGACCTAGGGACACATACAGACTGAAAGTGAGGGGATGGAAAAAGATATTCCATGCAAATGGAAATCAAAAGAAAGCTGGAGTGGTGATAATCATATCAGATAAAATAGACTTTAAAATAAAAAATATTACAAGAGATAAAAAGGATATTACATAAAGATCAAGGGATCCATCCAAGAAGAAGAGATAACAATTACAAATATATATGCACCCAATATAGGAGCACCTCAATACATAAGGCAAGTGCTAACAGCTATGAAAGAGGAAATGCAAGGCAGAAATAGAGACACAGATGTAGAGAACAAACATATGGACACCAAGTGGGGAAAACGGAGAGGGTTGGGGGGGAGTGAATTGGGAGATTGGGATACCAAATTGTACACTCTATATGCTGTTTATTATCTCAATAAAAGTTCTTATAAAAAAAGAATATTTAGTCCTGTTTTAAAACAGAACTAAACAAGAAAACTGAGATTGGATTTAGTTATCTAACTCATCCAAAATCAGGCTTCCATTGAGTCGTGGGAACAGGATCTGAACCCTGTTGTATATGATGCCCAAAGCCCAAGTTCCATCCAGTGTAGTATCTTAACTTCTTGAGTTCCTACTGAAATCACTGTGTTTATAAGCATCTAAAGCATGCTGGGTTATGGAGCCTTTGAACTGTAGTGTTCTCACCCCACCCCTCTTGTCTTCTCCCCTATGGGAGCCTTGCAAGGAGTTGAAATTTATCTTCACCACATGGCACCCTCATTGCCACCACTCACCCTGCCTGTGTTCTTGTTCTCAGCCTCAAGACCATGAAGTCCAGGATCCAAGGAAGGAAGGTTCCAACCATCATTCAGTGGTTTTACCCTACAGTATACTCCAGATGTGGAGTGATCCTGGCATTCCTCATGCATTCATTCCGTAAACATTTACTGATTATCCCAACATGAACTATGAAAGGTCTTAAGGCTACAGAAGTGTGTGTGGTGCAGTGAGAGCTCCTGCCCACAAGAAAACTCAATGTCCACTATAGAAATAGACATGCTAACAAACATTTATGAATAAATAAATGCCTTGGGGGGCTTTAAGTCAAGTCTAGATTCTATAAATTAGACCTAAATGGAAGTAGACAAAGAAAAAGTATTGAAATTTTCTTAGGGGAGTCCCAGAGAAGTTAGCAATTGGCCTGTCTTGAAGGAAAAACAAGAGTTCACCAGACCAAAAAGAAGTATCAGGCAGAGGCCCTAGCATGCACTAAGGGCAGAGGTAAAAGAACACACACAATTCTAGAAACGACCATAGTTCCAAGATGGGGGTGGGGTGTAGGGTGAGTGGCTGGACTTGACTGTATTTTATAGACCAAAGAGTCATGAAACAATCTAAATTCCTGGTTGCAGCTTGAGAAGACTGAATCCATCGGTAGCCCTGCTCAAAGGCGGGATGTAGGCTCCAGGAGATGGGTGTTGCCTTTCTGTGTCTGTTTCATCTTCCTCAGATCTGAGTGGATGGAATGGAAACAGACTTCCCAAGGCCTCTTTTCACTCCAAAATGCTAGAACATCCCAGCCAAAGTGTTTACTTCCCTGTCTCAGCTCTCCGCTCTCTCCCTCCTCCTGGCAACACTTTGAATCTAAAATAAAATCAGCTTCTGCCTATAGTGAATAATTACAGTAATAATGGTATTTCTAAGAGCTTTTTGTCTCCCTCCCCACTTCTGTCCTGTGGAGGCCCTAGGGGATTGATAAACATGCAAATTTTACATGATGTGAAAACCAAATCATTTATCCAAAAGCTGCCTAATGAGGTTACTTTGGAAAGGAACACTACTCATGAAACAGAAATCAAAATGCCAAAAGGCAGAGGAAGGAATGTTTCAATAGTTGCATTCCTGACACTCACAGGCAAAGGAAATACAGAAGGACAAGTAATACTTAAAGTTATCAAAAGCCATGATATTATTTAAGGCAGATCATCCCATAGATGAGAATATAAATAAGGATAACTCCTTACATTTCCAGAGCAGCATAGTTCTTAGCTTTTCCCAAACTGTTTTCATAAATGCCATCGCAGTTGAGACACACAACTCTTTTGTAGAGGATGTATGTTCAGAGAAACTAGGGGTCAGGTGTTTGAATAATTGCCCAAGGTCATGTGTTCCATAAGTGGTAAAGCCTGGATAGAACACACACCTTCTGCCATAAGGTCAGCTGAATTTGATTTTTCCCCCCTCTGGAAGAAGCTTTTATTATTATGCAAACATATGTTATTGCTGATTATGTGCCAGTCAATATTCTAAGTGCTTAGAGATATTGACACATTTAACTCTGATAATAACCCTTTAGGCCCAGAGAGACTCAGTAACTTGTCCAAGTTGCCACAGCAGAGCCAGTACTTGAACCCCTGTGGTCAGATTCCAAAAACAGAGTTCTTACCCTAGGTTATGCTGCTTCTCTGAGTTCATATTCCTAATTTTTTTTTTAACACTTTACATCAACCCATCTCTTACCCTGACCTCTATAAATTAGTCAGTAACTCTCATTCTAACTTAGAAATAGCTCTTTAGAGGTTGGCTCTTACCCCATTATATCTTGTGGCTGGTGATTTTTTTTTTTTTTTGATCCTTTAGTTTTATTCCATTGCTGTTATCTTAATTAGGTTATCATATCCTTTTATTTAGACTGCTGCCATGCATTTTTTTTTGGGGGGGGGGGGAGTACACCAAGTTCAATCATCTATTTTTATACACATATCCCCATATTCCCTCCCTTCCTTGACTCCCCCACCTGAGTCCCCCCCACCCTCCCCGCCCCAGTCCTCTAAGGCATCTTTCATCCTCGAGTTGGACTCCCTTTGTTAAACTACAACTTACCACTGACTATCTATTTTACAGTTGGTAGTATATATATGTCTGTGCTACTCTCTCGCTTCGTCTCAGCTTCCCCTTCACCCCCCGTCCCCTCCCAAACCTCGAGTTCTCCAGTCCATTCTCTGTATCTGCATCCTTGTTCTTGTCACTGAGTTCATCAGTACCATTTTTAGATTCTGTATATGTGAGTTAGCAAAATCTGGAAAAAACAAATGTTGGAGAGGATGTGGAGAAAAGGGAACTCTCCTGCACTGTTGGTGGGACTGTAAGTTGGTATAGCCACTATGGAAAACAATTTGGAGGTTCCTTAAAAAACTACGAATAGAACTACCATATGATCCAGTAATCCCAATACTGGGCATATACCCAAAGAAAGCCATAATCCCAAAAGAAACTTGTACCATAATGTTTATTGCAGCATTATTTACAATAGCCAGGACATGGAAGCAACCTAAATGCCCATCAACAAATGAATGGATAAAGAAGATGTGGCATATATATACAATGGGATAGTACTCGGCAGGTGGATTCTTAACCACTGCACCACCAGGGAAGTCCTTGATTGACTTTCTTTTTTATAAATTTATTTTTATTTATTTATTTAATTTATTTATTGGCTGTGTTGGGTCTTCATTGCTGCACACGGGCTTTCTCTAGTTGTTGCGAGCAGGGGCTACTCTTCATTGTGGTGTGCAGGCTCCTCACTGTAGTGGCTTCTCTTGTGGAGCATGGGCCCTAGGCATGTGGGGTTCAATAGTTGTGGCACATGGGCTCAGTGGTTGTGGCTCATAGGCTCTAGAGCACAGGCTCAATAGTTGTGGTGCGCGGGCTTAGTAGCTCCGTGGCATGTGGAATCTTCCCAGAGCAGGGCTCGAACCCATGTCCCCTGCATTGACAGGCAGATTCTTTACCACTGTGCCACCTAGGAAGTCCTTGATTGACTCTTTAAGAGGTTCACCCTTGAAAGTTCTTCAAGTCAGTGCATTTTAATGTCTTAGACCAGAGGTCCTCAAAGCTCTTTCATAGGATCTGTGAGGTTAAAACTACTTTTATAATAATACCAAAACATTATTTGCCTTTTCATTTTCATTCTGTAGATAAGTGTACAGTGGAGTTTTTCAGAGATTGCCTAATGTATGACATTGCAGTAGTTGCATGCAGAAGCAGGTATGATAATGTGACTCTCATCTATTAAGCTAGACATTAAAGTAATTGGCAAAATATAAAACAATTCCACTCTTCTCACTAAATTGCCTTACTTGGGAAAACAATGATTTTTTCAATAAAAAAAAGTTAACATGTGACAGATTTATTATTTTTCAAATAAGTTTATTTAAAATTTTTAACTTTTAATAAGGTAAATATCAAAAGACAATTCACATAAACAAAAGCTTTTTGGGGTCCTCAATAATTGAAAAAGTATAAATGGCTCCTGAGGTCAAAAAGTGAGAATTCCTGTCTTAGACTATCTAAAATCTACCATCACAGAACCTAGTAATAAAGAGCTTTAGGGTAAAGTCCAAGAGGTGTTACAGATTGTAATATTTTGGAGTGACATCATCAATGTCATATCTATTTCTACTCACTGCTTTATTAATAAGTAAGGAAATCAAGGCCCAAATTGATTAAGGTCTTGTACATGTAGTACAAAACTGGTACTAGAAACCACATTTTCATCATAAATTAATTCTTTTCAAACTTTTGTTGAATAAGTTTGAAGGCAGAATGAGAAATTGGAAAATAATAGGTAAAATGAAGCATGTGGATAGTAGTTTAGAGTTTTCAAAGTTTCCATTCTCATATACTCTAGCACACACTCACAATGTGATTCCTAGGCAGGATAGATAGCCCCATTTTTTGGTTGATTTTTAATTTAATTTTTATTTTTAACAAATAAAAAAAGTATTTATCTTTAAAAGTGAAATAGCTCTGTAAGACTTTCAACTACTAACAGTGGTCCCTGTCTCTCCTATCCCTACTCTTCAAATCTTACTCTCTAGAAGCAAATACTTTTATCTCTTTCAGTTGTTTCTTCTCATATTTACAACCATGTTTCTAAATTCTATGCTTGAACTTCTATTTCTTGGCTTGTTTATACTCTGTTATTTGACTTCCAACTAGAAAATTAAGGATTTAGCACTTGTTTGGCTCATCTTTTGCTTTATTAAAATCTACCCTCAAAACATAAAAGCTTAATGCAATCATCCATTATAATCTCACAATTCTGTGATTCCTGTAGGTTCAGGTGGGCTCATCTAGGTGTCTCAGCATTCTTCATGTGGCTTCAGTCAGATGGTTGGATCCATCTTGAGGGAGTCACCTTCTGCACTCACGTATCTAATTGCTGCAATGGCTGACATGGCTGAGGGCTGCTCCAGCTGAGGCTTGTGGGCCTCTACGTGGTCCCTTCAGCATTGTGGTCTCAAGGTAAGTAAACTTCTTAGATGGCAGATGAGGGTTCTCTGGTTCAAGAGAACAAGACAAAAGTCATGATTTTTTCTGACTTGGTTTTGGAAGTCACTCAGCATCACTTCCACTGCATTCTGTTGGTAACAAATGGATCATGAGGCCAGAGGGAAATGAGACTCCATCTCTGGATGTGAGATTGGTAAAATCACTTAGCAGCAAAGCACATGGATGGGAAGCATGGTTAGGGGCTTCTTTGGAAAATGCAATCTGCCACAGCACTCTCATTCCAACCTGCACATCCCCTCTTCCCTCCTCCAACTTCTCAACACTCAGTGTTTACATTATTATTACCACATAAGTATTTTCCACAGCTGAGCCATGTAGTAGATAATGATTATGTCACTTTTCTTTTACATAATTTTATTTCTCTGGAAGTTGATTTGTAGCTTTTCCTTTTTTTTTTTTTTTCCTTAATTTCTGTGTTCCTATCACTAATTCTTTCCCAAATCTTCAGCAGAACTGTAAAACTCACCACTCAGTGCAGTCATACACCTCAGGGAATCTAACATGTCAATTTATTTTCCCTTTTAGAGATTCCTCCTAGAGCTATGGCCCTTCTGATCCAAGATGTGCTATGTGAGCTAGTTGCTCTCTCACTCTCTCTCTCTCCCTGAGAGAAGCTACATGGAGACTTCCTCTAATCATTAACCCCTTTCCTTTCTCCTGTGTTAAATCACCTGTTTCATGTATGATATGTCTTCCTCTTTGTTGATTTATTAATTGTTCCATTAGCTTGACAAAATGGGCTGTATGAGAGGTAAAATTTTTTGAGAACTTGCCTATATGAAATCAATTTATGTGACATGTACACTAGTTTTCTGGGTATAAAATTCTAGGTTGGAATTTTCCCTTGGTCTTTTTAAAGTCATTGCTCCATTACCTTCTAGCTTCAATGTATTGTTGAAAAGTCCAGTGTCAATCTGATGCTGAGTCCTTTTTGTGAGACCTAGTTTCCTCCTTCTCTTTAGCTGTATTCAGATATTGTACAATGAAGGAAGTCCTTTCTTACTCATTGTGCTGGCCACGTGGTGGGTCCTTCCAATGTGATATATTCTGCATTATTTCTTTGACAATCACCCCCCAACCACCACTATCATTTTATTTGTGATTTATTTTTTTTGAAATGCCTACTGATCAGTTATTGCTCCTATAAATTTTTCTTTCCCTAATTTCCATCCTTATATTTTGGCTCTACTTTCTGGAAGATCTCATCAACTTTGCATTCCATTCTTCTATGGATCTCTTTGAAATTTCTACTATCATGTTTTCATTTTCTAAAAGTTCTTTCTTTTTTTAAAAAAAAAAATTATTTATTTATTTATTTATTTATTGGACGTATTGGGTCTTCATTACTGTGTGCAGGTTTTCTCTAGTTGAGGTGAGCGGGAGCTACTCTTCATTGCAGTGCACGGGCTTCTCTTTGTGATGGCTTCTCTTGTTGCAGCACATGGTCTCGTTAGTTGTGGCTGGTGGCCCTAGAGCACAGGCTCAGTAGTTGTGGCACATGGGCTTAGTTGTTCTGTGGCATGTGAGATCTTCCCGGACCAGGGATCAAACCTGTATCCCCTGCATTGGCAGGCAGATTCTTAACCACTGTGCTACCAGGGAAGCCCTAAAAGCTCTTTCTTATTTCCTCTAATTTTTTTTTATGGTATTCTCTTCTCAATTAATGGAAGCAATATTTTCTGTGAAGATTATCAATTATAGGTTTTTAGGTGACAGCAGTTTCCTATTTATTCTTCTGAAGTTTCTTTTTGTTTATTTCAGTTTCTTTCATGTTGGAAACTTTCCTCAAGTGTCCAGTACACTTGGTTTTTTATTGATATTTAAGGATGGGGTACTACAGATTTAAGAACTGCTTTTCTGTGTGGTGACTGAGAATGAATGAGGTGCTTTTCCAGGGATGCTACCAAAGTGACCATATCTTTCCTCCTTAGCTGCTAAAGAAAATATGAAGGTCATAAACCTGATAGCACTTTGGGAACAGGGTAGGGAGAAGAAGATGAGGTAGTGGAATTAACATCTCTATTGTAGACTTTTATATAATCCCTTGTTTTTTAGCACTTCACGCCTGATTTTCAGTTTTCCATGTGCTACATGCTACTGTTTTGTTTAGTTTGGAGTCTTTTTTCTCCTTTGTTTTTGTCTGGTTTTTGGTTTTGCTTTATTTTTTAGATCAAATACATAACTTGTTTTTTAATGCAACTGGAAAAAGTTTACAGTTATGCCAGCTCAATGCACAGCAGTTGTAGAGGCAAGAATATAGTTGAATGGACACATCCACTGATCTTGCACCTGAGTGATGCTCTCATGATTCCATGATATCGAGTCAAACTATTAAGAAAAACTTTTTTTTTGGAAAATGGTACTTATTGTATTTCACTATGATAAATGCCAGAGAGGGGGAAGTGGATGATATAATAGTAAAGGCTTCTGATGGCATTAGGTTTAACAGATGAGAAATATAGTACACATGGGATTTTTCCAACAAAGACTTAGGACAATCCAGCAGCTAAACTGTGGTTAAACAGCCAGTTGGCCTTTGGCTCTATTTAATAATGTCTATTTGGTGATATTATTATTTCCTCACTAAGCTGAAAGTATCTAGTTGAGAAGTGGAAGAAAAAAGAGATGTACAATCAAATATTTTCTCCTCTGAATAATGACTTCATCAACTGTTTTTTTATTGTTTTGTTTTTGTTTTGGCCGTGTCACACAGCTTTTGGGAACTTAGTTCTCTGACCAAGGATGGAACCTGAGCTCTCAGCAGTGAAAGCTCAGGGTCCTAACCACCAGACCACTAGGGAATTCCCTTTAAAATTGTTTTATTGGGACTTCCGTGGTGGTGCAGTGATTGAGAATCCCCCTGCCAATGCAGGGGACACAGTTTCGATCCCTGGTCCGGGACAATCCCACATGCTGCTGAGCAATAAGCCCATGTGCCACAACTACTGAGCCCGCATGCCACAACTACTGGAGCCCACCCACCTAGAGCCCATACTCCGCAACAAGAGAAGCCACTTCAATGAGAAGACACGCACCACACTGGCACCGCAATGAAAAGCAGCCCCCGCTTGCCACAACTAGAGAAAGCTGAATGCAACAACGAAGACCCAACACAGTCAAATAAATTAGGAAACATTTAAAAAACTAAAATGAGATAAAATAGTTTTATTGCACTAATTAGGTTAGATTTAGATTACACTAAATGTACAACTCAAAGAACTTTTCATGCGTGTATATCTGTGCAACCACTATCTTGTAAAGACAGGGAATATTCCCAGAACCCAAATAATTTGCCATGTGCTCCTTCTAGTCAAATCCTCACTCAGAGGTAATCACTATGCTGACTTCTAAATTTATAGCTTAGCTTTGCTTATTCTTGGACTTCATAAAAATATAATCACAGTTTGTACTCTTTTGTTTCTGGCTTCTTTCACTCTTATGTTATATCTATGAAATTTATCTATGTTATTATGTGTATGTGGAGTTTCTTCTTGTTTTTTTGTTTTCTTTCTATTTAGCATTCCATTATATGAATATTCCATTATTTCCATTCCCATTGATGCAGACTTTGGTTGCTGTTTCCCATTAGGTTATTATGAATAAAGCTGCTATGAACCTTGTTGCATATGTGTTTTATGGGTACATGCATTCATTCTCTTGAGCGTATCTATCAGAGTAGCACTACTGAGTCATAGGTTAGGCATATGTTAATTTGGCTAGATGCTGCCAAATCATGTTCCAAATGCAGTTGCTGTGTTCTTCATTCTCATCAGCAATGTAAGAGAGTTTCAGTTACTCCACATGTTCTCTAATATCTTTAAAAAAACATTTACTTATTCATATGTTGCAAAATTATTCTATCAATTGATTTCATTCCATCAAATTTAAATTAAGACCAATTGACTGAAATATCCTGATTTTAATGATTATTGAAGGACAAGTTTGCCATAATAGTACCTACCATCCACTCTCTGACAGCTAGAGTTGCTTACAATACTTCCTACGTGACTTTTGGTGCTTTTCTAGGTCTGGCACTTTCTACTCCCTACCATCTTCAATGTTACTGTTAATTCCCTGAAGTGTCCTTGAACATTTTCACTTTATGCTTTTCATAGAAGAATCTTTTGAGACTAAATCACAATCATTAAACCTAAGTGACTATTTCTCAACAAGCAGCTTCTTATTTCTGGGTCACAAGCCAGTTTTTTTAAGTTGATTCAATTACTTGAAAGAACCTGGAAGAAATTGTGATATATTGACCAAGTGAGAGAATGTAGATGGGGTACAAAGAGCCTCATAACACTCAACAGGCTTTTTTTTAATGTTAAAGGGGAATTATTTCTCTAAAAAGAATTTGGCAGAGTGAAGATCTGTCCTATTATCTGAGGGAGATTATATAGTCCATGTTCAAATGGACTTCTTTCCACTGCTCCTCTTTCCCACTTTCCATGTAAAACTGTACACCTGAATTTAATTCCAATAAAGACTCTGACTGTTTGTTTTTTTGTTCAGGTTGAATGAGTTCATGAAGAGGGGGCAGCTGCTTGGATCAAAGTAAAATTTAAAACATTATTTAGAAAAAACTGTTATAGGTGAGCTGCTCTTTTTTTTTAAAGTATATTATATTAATATATTTAACATGTCCCAAAAAAGGTCACACAGGTTATTCCTGAAACTGTATGAATAACTGTAAATATTAAAAGGAAAATCTCATGGTGATATCAAAGTGTCACCAAGAAACGTGCTTGGTTGTGTCTTTACAAGAGGTCAAATAACAAAAAAATATGTAATGAGACCCAGATTGTGATCCTAGCTTTTAAATTTGGCAATTTAATTGTGTCAGCATACAGAGAGTAAATTCATCTCTTAGGACTAATTCATACTAAAGCAAGCTCACAAAAGACTTGTGCAAAAACAAGAATTATAATTTATGAATTAATGAGAAGCATAACTGTTTTATTGCTTAGAACACGTCAGCATTTTCAGTGCATTTTCTCCCAGTAGACACAAACGATAATCATGAAGCTGTCTCATTAGCAAGGAAGTTAGTTGAACGTTTCAATGACATCAGACTCTTGGTAATTCAATGCATACATTTCCATGGGAAGAAAAGTGAAGGATATTTTGTCCAGGGCATCCCTTCCAAAAGTTGTGCAAATTAAAAAATCTACTCTAGCTAGAATAAGCAGAAAAACTGTTTCTTAAAGAGCATTAGTTTATGGAATCTTGAAAGGGCCAGAGACTTGGAGGCTATAAGCCAGGGGCAACACCAACCACACCATGCAAGAGGGTTGCTGATGTCATGGCTTCTGCCCTCACTGGGCACAGACACCGCTGCTCACACTGCTGCTGCTGGGTATGTGACTCTCACCCACTGATTCTCAAGAAAGCAACTCCACTGCTTCTCACACCAGAAAATGGAACTTACTTTCAGCACCTGCTTCCTCATGTTACATTCCTCTGGCGCACGCCTCCATACAGATGCATTTAATTGGTGAAGCCAAGGTCACACGACTGCTGCAAGGAAGGCTAGGAAAGTGAAACGTGGCTTATACCCTCGGGTAGATGGAAATCATAATGTGGGACGTTCCCAAAGATCAGCAGATGTTCAACAGAAGTTGAGCAGCCATAAAACATGACAAGGAGGGACTTCCACTTCCAGTGGTTAAGACTCCATGCTTCAATGCAGGGGGCACGGGTTCCATCCCTGGAGGGGGAACTAAGATCGCACACGCCACGCAGTGTGGCCAAAATAAAATAAAATAAAAGACCATGACAAGTGCCCTGTAGAGGGCACTGTCAACATTTGCTTAATCCTATGTCTCTTCCCTCTGATGTGCCAGAAATGACCAGAAAAGTTGTACCAATATACATGTCCACCATCAGTACCTGGGTGTCCTTTTTTCATCCCCCTCAGCAGCTTTATGAGTTACCATCAATCCTATCTTTATAAAATTGACCAAGTAACTTTTCTCCTCATTTTAATCTGCACTTCTTTGATAACCAGTACTGTAAACATCTGTGAATGAATATGAAATACGAATTTAAATGTGAAAGTGCTTTTTTTACTTTCAATACATGCCACCCAGAGAGCAGAGTACAGAGTCATTAATTCTATTTCTGTGAGATGGCTTACATAAATCTCAATACGAGAAAGAGAAGAATGGTATAATCTGTTCTTTAGGCTTCACCATGTCATAAAAATTTTCAAGTCTGTGCAATTTCATATCACTGTTGGAGGACTGAGGAAACCTATCCCTAGTGCCAAAAAAAAAGAAAAAGAAAACCGGAAAGTTGAATTTGATGACATCATTGTCTTTTTTGGTCCTTAAAGAGGGAAGCAGGTCCCTCTGGAAGAGAGGCTATGACCAGTCTCACATGAGATGGAGGAATAAATCCCCAGATTTCCTTAGACATTTAATAGAATTTCAGGAAAAAGTTACCATCAACAGAGGGCTATAAAATCGATTCAGGTGATAGTTTATTTTAATTTAATATCATATTGGGGAGAAAATCAAATAACTTGATTGAATAACCCTTCAAACTGATGTCTGTCTCATAGTTATTATACTTTCATCTACTTCCCTGTAAAAAGACTCAATTAACTTGGGGCTTGGCAAGGAAAAGCAGCACTCATTGCGATTTAAACAAAAATAAAAATTCCTGAAACAGCTATTCTCACCTATAATTTTTTCCTAAAATGTTACTTTAATTTGTCAAGTTCAAAAAAAAAGCTATACAAATTTAAATTGTAGTAGTATTTTAACATTAATTCAAGAAAGGTTTTATACCTTTAAAATAGTGAGTCCTTCCATCCAGCTAAAAGTCAATCTTCTTTCATATCTTTCTTACGCTTTTGTAATTTTTTTCATATGAGACTTACACATCTCTTTTTTATTGGCTCATAATTAGTTCATGGGATTGAGGCACTATTGTAAATGGAATTTTTTTCCATTATGTTTGCTTACCAGTTGTCACTGGTATAGAGAAGAAGAATTGACTTCTGTGCATTTCTCCTGATTTAGATGCTTTTTGAATTCCCATTAATTTAAAATCTTTCAGTTGATTCACTTGGATTTTCCAAGACAATTTTAGATGTATTGACACTGAAAGCAGGTCATTCTACTGCTGTAAGATGACTGTGCCTCACCCTGTTCCGAGGCTTTCCATGCTTGTTTTTACAATAGTCTCATTTCAAACTTGGTTGGCCCTTGTTGTGCCTACTCACACTGAATTCACATGTGCATGTACACAGACACACACACACTCATTCACACAATCTTGCCCAAATAACACTGAAGAGATTTATAGCATGACAGCATCAGGAATATTCTTTATTCCCCTAGGGGCCAGCTATAGGTAAACTTGACCTAATAGCCCTGACACTGTCACCAAGGGCCTAGTTTCTCTGTCTCTCTGCTCTGCATAGTGTCTGGTTTACCCACCCTGAGACATCCACTCTATCTTCCAAGAGCTCCAAGTTTTCTTCCTGTGGACGCCAAAGCCGAAAGCAAAGCAAAACAAATTAAAATTTAAAAACAAATAAATACCAATAATAATAGACATGTCATTGGTTCTGGAACTTACTTTCTTACTTTTTCCAAAGAAGAGAGAAAGATAAGTTTCTTTCTTATAGAAACTTCTCCCTCGTGGCTGCCTCAGCAAACATTTCACATCTAATTCTGTCCATAGGTAGGACATGAATATCCCTGATGCAATCACTCTACTGAAGGAGAGACACACTGGTAGATTCAACACAGTCAAGACCCAACCCTGGAGACAGCAGCGAGGTCAAAACCACACCCCAATGGCTGAGAATGGGGAGTGGCAGCCAAAGAAAAACTAGGAGTGAGGATGAATGCTGAGCCGCAAAGAGCAGATATTCACCACAGATGGTAGATGCTAGCTACAGGTTCTTTTAGCTCCTATACCCTACGAATCTATTCTTAACCAGTCCATGCTGTCTTAAGGCAGCATCCCTTGCAAGAATTAAAGTTCCCAAATCAGTACTCAACCAGCATTAATTCATAGTTCCTAAGATGTCATCTTGAACAGGATGTGTGTATGACTTCCCAGTTCCGCAGACTGAAGCACTATCCCTGGTTCACCACAGTTCCCAAAGAGCCTAAGAGGGAGAGGACCAATAACTCAATAAAAAGTCACGACCTGCCACGGAAAACCCAATTCACAAACATAAATAATCACCCACTCCCCATGGGGACACCTGTCATTGTAAAGAATCAATTTGCTTTTAAATAAGAGTGTGGTCTTGCTCATATTCATGCTTGATTTCTACCTTTGCCCTGGACGATGCCACCAATTCCTTCCAGGTGCAGCTGTTTCCTCTGTGACACAGGACCCCACTCTTCTGGACTCTTCACCTTGCTTTCAGATCTGATCATTTCCCACCAAGTTGTGTAGCTGATTCTGGACAATCCTTATCTCAGGATCCTTGCCTGATGTGTCTGTCTTCTCTACAGTACTTTTGACAATGCTATAAACATTCTATGCACTCAATACATTTCTTTAATGACTTGAGAATTTTATTCCCTTGGAAGAACCATATACCTCTTGAAGTGGAACAAAGCAAGCAAAACTATACACATTTCCATGGACTACAACCCATATTAGTCATTTCTCAGTAAGCTTCCTCTTAGATTTTAATATGCAAACTTCATAAAACACATGTAGGGGCTTCCCTGATGGCACAGTGGTTAAGAATCTGCCTGCCAATGCAAGGGACACGGGTTTGAGCCCTGGACCAGGAAAATCCCGTATGCCATGGAGCAACTAAGCCCATGTGCCACAACTACTGAACCTGTGCTCTAGAGTCCATGAGCCACAACAACTGAGCCTACAAGCCACAACTACTGAAGCCCATGCACCTAGAGCCTGTGCTCTGCAACAAGAGAAGCCACCACAGTGAGAAACCCACACACCGCAATGAAGAGTAGCCCCCCTCGCCACAACTAGAGAAAGCCCGTGTGCAGCAACAAAGACCAAATGCAGCCAAAAATTTTTTTTAAAAATAAATAAAATAAATCTTAAAAAGAAACAACACATGTATCTTTAAATACAATCTTCTTCTCTCAATAATGATAAAGGAAAAAATTTGTCACCAAACCTCAGTGCAACATTATTAAGAACGTGACATGCAGATAAAAGTCTTGTTACATTCAAAATACAGCATCACAGAGTATAAAGGATGTGGGAATATCCCAGCTGTTGCTGGTATAAGAAAGTGGATCCTAAGAGTGGATCATAGCACAAGCGGTCATGCAGATGCGATGACAAAGATTATGCTGGAACACATTGGCAATGTGACAAGAATCTGGTGAAAACCTCTAAAAAAAAAATAAGCAAAGTTGGTTGTTTTTGCATCCTAAAGCCTAAACCGGCGCATTGAAGGCTAATCACAGTCTTCTGTTCAGGAACCTTGAGAGAAGCCTCAGAAATGCAGCACCGCTCTACAGTTCCTCTGATTCTGATTGTTTGCCTGAAATTGGCCTTATTTTCACCCAGTCACGCCAACTCCTTACACCAACTCCTTCCATAACCCTTGACAAACAATAGCTTCAACCCTTCACCCCAATTCCTCCCCAATTCTGTTCTTAACTTTTTTCAACCTGCAACTGACAATTCATTACAAGAAATGAACTCCTTATTGTAAACTTTTAGCTTTTTTCCCCAACAACCATATTTATTGTGGTGTATCCATTTCTTTGCCCTATCATAAACATATTTATGACATGGAGTAAAAATTGTACATGTTACTGCATAAAAAGCATTATTAACAGTCTTGCTAAGTGTTTGCTGATCAGGAAGGAATGGTTAATCTTTTTACTTCCTGACATGGTAGTCACTTCTACCTAGACCTTTTACTGGGTTTTAGTTACATTTTAGGAAATTAGGTGGTTGTTTTGTGTCGACATATAAGGGATTATAATTTTTCTCCTTTTAAATGATTGGCAATAGGATTTGGTTAGCATTTTCATGCAAAATGCCTGATTTTCAGAAACAGATTCTTATAATTATCGTTTCATTATATGAGACTGGACAAAATAATATTTCAGCATGTTTGCAGTTTTTACTGTACTCAAAGCACTGGGCTAGGTGATACAGAAAAATCAAGGTAATCGTTATGTGATTCCCCCCACCCTTAAACAGCCCCAGAATAGTAAGGGAGAGAAACATCTATTCACCAAACGACAGTACAGGTCTAATTGTGGGAAGCAACAAAATTGAAGGAGAAATAAAGTTCTGTGGGAGCAGAGAGATGCATTAATTCCAACTGGGACAAAGGATAGAGATTTGATGATGAAGAGAGTTTACAAGCATTTACAAATGTGTTTGTGCATATTAATCACAGCATTAGGGCTCTAAAGAGAATGGCAAATATGTCAAATTCTCACGTGTCCCCTCAGTAGTCGGGATGAGGTACATTTTGCATTGTTGGTGAAAAAGGAAGTCTATTAAGAACAAAATAGGGTAAGCAAGAATATGAACGAGACATCTACTTCCTAAGCAAGGAAATGCTTGGATTATTTTAAAATTATACATTAGTCATATGACCTTGAGCAAGAACAACCCTGTTGGCTTCATTTTTCTCATCTGTAAAACTGGGACATGAATTAAATGATTTCTGAATGTCTCATAAGGTCAAAAATGCTATAATTATATCATTTGCATACAGTTCAAATTTTTATTGAGTGCCTGCCATGTGTACAATGCCACATGCACTGGAAAATATTAAACAAACATAAACGCATAACCTCTGACTTCAGAAACTTATCATCTTTTTGGAGAGGCCCATCCGTGTCAAGAGCTGTGTGCCCAAGTGCCAAAAGGCAATGTCCAAATAATAAGCAATTTGGAAATTGAGAGAACCAGAGGGTCTTGGAGCCAAGAGAAGCATCTGAGCTGGCGGGGGCGGGGTGGGGGGGAGGACTTAAAATATGCCACAAAAGAAGTTACAATTTGAAGAGAAAATTAAGAGGGAGAAGGCACCCAACTTCTCTACGTACCTCCCACCCCTGACTAAAGGCAACCCCAAAGGGGATGTACAGGAACCATTAGAGCTTCAGATTGCTGTTTGGAAAATACAATCTTATCATTCAGCAATTACCCACTAAATGCAGATATCTAGGCCATGCATTAGAGCAAATAGTAAGGGCTGGTTTTCAACGCTTCTATCATGTGTTAACTTACATTTTGTTATTTCCATGAATACTGTTCTTAATTTTATGTGATCATCAATTCAAACTTTGAAAATAAGTCTACAGTCTGAGCAATAGCAGTAATGATGAAAACCTTAATACCTGATTCCTAGTGTTTATTATTAATGATGGTAGAATCTGTTCAATGACTCATACACCTTCTCCCCTGAGTGTTCACGGCTGCTATTAACTCATTGTTACAGGTATTGTCACTGGGCATAGTATTCTATAACGTGTAATGGTCCTCTGATTATTACATTGTGGCATGTGAATAATGTACTCCATTGTTTCCTACACTGTCTTGTATAAGGGTATATTACTACTACTCTAAGATTTCTTAGGAAATGAGAATGAAATTTTTAATATCAGAGAATTACAGTTAAACACAGTGACTTGTTCCCAACACAGCAATCCTACACATTTATTGTAGATAAGAAGTTGGGGAAACTGAAAATAAAAGTAAAGTACCTGCATTATTTTTTCTATAAAAATGCATTTTAACGCATTCAGCAAAAAAATGAAACCAAAGGTTTTGTAGGCTTTATACAGTTACAAAGATAGTCTATTTTATAACATACATACTCAATACTATTTTTTTTAACTCACTGCTTTCCTGGCCAGACCCTGTTAATCTTCCTCATGTAGCATGTGGACTTATGACTAATTACTTCCTGTCTGCCTGTATTTTCTTCTAACTTCATAAATCACCATCATGACAAACACCTCTGGAGACTGTAAAATAAGGTAGGTTTATATCAATTTAAAAGGGATCTGAGAGCACTCAGCTGTTCATATAAACATATTGTCAGGTACTGTGTAGATTCTGTAAAGTTGATCAAATTCTTCCTTGAGGGAATATGCGCCATGAGGACAGGTCTGGTTAATGGCTGGATCATACAGTTTCCCTTCGAGCGCTGAACTTAAATCAAGATTTGCTCCTGATTTTTAAACTCCAAACCAAAAATTCACCTTAGAAAAGCTAAGTGGAAATGGAAGGCCAAGATTTCAGAGGTAAAAACAGCTGTGGTCCTGGTCTCGCTCTCTTGTGATAAAGACAGTTAAAACCTCAATACATCAAGTCCTTGATATCATCCTTTGCCATTGTGTCTACGGAATCTGTGCCTCATAATTTCTAATTTGACGAGAAGCATAAAAACCCCTTTCCCTGGATAAAGGGACAAGCTTAAAGATTAGAAAAAAGTTTGGGAACAAGGTGCCATTTATCTGAAGAGTAGCATTGTCACTTAATGTGTAGCTTCACTGAGACATAAGGTGGAGGGATGCCTAAAAAACAAGCGAAACGTGTGCTTTTGTACATTAAAAAGGCCAGGTTCTTTATTTCATGAAAAGTATGACTAAGATTTGTTAAAAGGAGAAATACACGTCTCATGAAAACTAGACATGGGTGATTTTTGAAAGAAAAAAAATTAATTCTCATGGTCGCCACAATGTTTATGTCAAAAACTTGAGGAGAATAACAAATCACAGATCTGTTATAGGGCAAAGATAGAAGAAGAGTTGAAGCACCTTCCACTCTCTCAACCCCAACTCCCGAGGATGAGTGGGCCCCTTTCAGCGATGCTAAGACTTTTAGAGGAGACAAAGCTCCACTGACATCCAGCCAAGAGACTTGAGGATGAGACTGGAAAGGCAAGTGGTACTGGGCTAGGTCTCTGAACACTTTTGTGTGTCCAGGGAGAGAATGTGGAGATGCTGGGTAGCAAAGGGTTAAAGAGAGTTACATGGGAGTGGTTAGAACATGGTAGGGATTGTCGAGGAGAAGGTTTAGCATCATGGAAGTAAGGAGCATCTATACTGAGTCACCCTCTGAAGGGAGACTTACCAAAGGAGCCCCTATGTTACACCAGGACTTAATTCCAAATACACGCTGCTTTGGTTCAGGACACTTACAAAGGAAAAATGAAAGGGCAACTCAAACCTCCTTTGGAAACCAGTGTGTACTCATTTGAGGAAAATAGGCAAGGAGGAGCATCTGGAGGGCACTGGCCAACTTCAGGAAGTGTGCAAACCTGTATTCATCTACCCAGCCGGAAAGACTTTACCTATGACATCTCAGACTCTTCATCATTCCCCTGCACAGAGGATCCCTAGGGATCATTCTCCAAATCTCAAAAGCCCTCTGTAGGAACATGCATTTCAGTCTATCTGGTGGTGCTTAAGCAAATCTTAAAACAATCATGTCATGATGTTTTAGAATAAATTCACACATGGTAGGAGTTTGAACTGGATAACTTCTTTGCGTAATTATTCTATAACTTTACGGTAACTATTCCATAACTTCTTTGGGTAAAATCAGGGTCCTCTAGATTTTATTTTGTACAGGCACAAAGAAGAAGTGGGAGGAGGGGGAGGAACAGAATGAGGAGGAGAAGGGAGAGGAAAACACAGCAGAACCACATCAGAGTACCTTATTTAGCCTTAACAATCCCAGTGTTCCAAAGTCCAAATTAGCTTGCCTTCCTTCGCTAGGCAAGATGGTACTTTGACTCTCACTTTTTGCACTGGGCTTGAAAACTCAGAGCACCATGAGACAGCTGAAAGGGTTCCACAGAGCCTTTATTTCCTAACAAATATAGAATGAATTAATATCCAGAAATAACTTTCACTGCTTCCCCCTGCCTGAAGATTGAATTCTCTGTCTAAACCATCTTGAACCCATATAGAGATATTTTCCAATAAACTTCTTGATATAGGGGACAGCAAAACTGTCAGCAGTTTCTTTCCAGAAAGAAACCTTTCCTAAATCCATCATGTCCTCTCTGAACTGGATTTGGTAGCTGGGAGGGGACCGTAGCTGTTCTTTCTTCTCCTCTCTGCCACACTTGACTGAGGTCCTGGACATTGATGAGTCGTTTTAAAAAGAACTGCTTTGTCTGGGTGCTGAAAGGCTTCCACAAAATGGGAAATGATAACGCCATTGCACCCCCATCCCCTGCATTTGGGAATAATGTGCTTCCTAAGGCAAGCGGCACTGCTACCCAGCTTCCCGTGTGTCCCTGTTGTCTAACACTGTTACATCAATGAATTAAATGCAAGTTTTCATACTAAAGTCTCCATGCAGTTTTCCTATGCTGCCTCCCTTTAGGGTCATGATTTTTAACCTTGTTATGAATTTGATTAAATGATCAATCTCTCTGTATAGAAAAAAACAGATGCACAAATACACCATATTTCAGAGGGTTTCTGGGTGGCCCCCTGAAGCCCATGAACTGATTCCCTAGGAGCCCATGGACATTTAGTTACTAAATCCTATGCAACCACATTGCATCTGGAAATACTTACAACACTGTTTTCTGCCATTGTACTTTGAAAAATTAGCAGCTCTAACTCATTTAAAAAAGCTCAATCACTAACTTTGGTTCAAATGTATCTTTAAGATGAGGAGATGACATTCTCCCAGAGAATGGAGGGAAATTGCCCTAAATGCCAGTAACCAGACTTTAAGCATTACACATAGTATCACAAGAAATTGAGGGATAGGACTGCAAAAGCACAGGACACATGTCACAGATACTTGGGAATACATTTAGATAAAGTCTGTTACCTGTATAGGACTGAGAGTTTCCATACACTTGACATCATTGGAATACTCAAGAATTACAAATATTTGTCATAGTTTATACACTGAAAGTCTGTCTTATTATACAGCCAATGTAGATAAGATCTTGATAGAACTTTTTTACTTTAGTGCTAAATCTCACTTTATAATAAAAACATACAGCTCAACCCCAAGGGCAGAGTTTTAACTATAATTTTGTATTATGTTGACATGAAGAAACAAAGTCAATAACATAATATCTTAAGACAGCAAAGAGCAAGAACACACCCAATCAGTAGGAAAAGAAAGGACAGTGAGCCCAGAAAGAGAAAAACATCGGAGCAGAGAAATATGAAACTCTAATCCTTTAGACATAAATTCTAATCCAAGAAAAACACAGAAAGCAAGACATGAAGGAAGATTTAATATATAGATTTACATAATATAAAAGATAGAAACATTTTAAAGAAAGGGTAGATTTATTCCAAAGCTAGCAAAGTATGATATATATACAAGGACAACACCAGCTTAATCCCCTAAAACAAACCTCAAAATCATCATAAAGCAATTAGAATTTTCTTGGAGAATCAATTTAACTTGTAATTTAAGGTGAAGTTTAGAACTGAAGAAAAGCTGACAACCAAAATCCTTTCTGCATGTCGGTACCAGATTTCATATCTTTCTAATGAAGAAGACCATCTGGCTTTCTTTATTTATGTATGCAATCTTTTCGGATGTGGCACTATTTGCTTCTGCTTAATTTTATAATATTCTCTTTTCTTCCTTTACAGCTTTCTTTTCAAGCATGCCTTAGAGAACAACATTCTCTAGAATATCGCTGAATTGCATGACTTGAGATTCTTGGGGAAATATTTCATTGTTTTTGCTATGAGAAAATATTTGAGAGAAGTTATTAGTATAGTACATTAAAAACATTAAATATTTATTAACCCAAGCAAGTAGGAAGCTGGACTAGAATTTTATACAAGAATGTTTTATACAAGACTCTATGGCTCTATCACATGTAAGTAAGTTAGAAAAGATTGTTCCTATGCTCAGAGGGCTTGCAATTTAGCCTTCAGGCAGAATAAACAGATACGGAATTATAGGCACTAGATGATCAATGTCAAATAAATGGTATATACAAGTGTGCAGACAAAGCAGGGGATCATGTGGGCTTGGGTTAATCATGAAAAGCTTCAAGGATCAGTTTCAAGGAAATGGCTGCTCTCTGCATGGATACCTGAACAAGATAGAGCTGGATGAAATACACTGATTATGATTACAGAGACCTTGAACCTCATTTCTTACTCATTTCCCTAGTCAAACCAGCTTGTACTCTAGGTGGCAAGTTCTATGTAGCTACCCAGAGAACCAAATTCTAGTAAAATTCTGGGAATTGAGAAGTCAAATTTAGACTAAAATCAATCTTATGCTTGTTAACTCACTTGGTATAATAAACACAACATGAAAGAAGATTAAAAAAAAGACAGTGGGAAAAACATAAAGTAGTAAATGGTGTATATTTAATTGTATTCCATTAGCCATTTTTCCCTTCTGTGGTGAAGCTAAGTGGCTCTGGGAAGAGAAGATTATATGATTTAGTTTTTTTTTTTTTTTAAAGCTTACTAAATTTGGTGATTTAATGGTGATTCATTAGCATGCTATCTTACTATTAGTGTACTAGTATTTTGAGACTCAATGAAAAAATGGTTTCACCGCTTATTTTATGATAACAGATGCCACCATTTTAATGCCAATCTATGTCACACAGTGTTGGATCATCTAATAGATGTTTAATAACTAGAAATGACTCTGGATAGAGGAATTTAAGAAAAATCAAAAGTACTCGTGAATAGTTGAAGAAGATGAGAGAAGAAACATACACATCTTCTGTGCCCTGCTCCTCCCTTTTGAAATTTAAATTCAGTTTGGTGATTTTTGGTTTTGACCCAGATTGAATGGAGCTGGTCTAATGAGTAGAGGAAAATGGATTCAGTCATCTAGTTAGTCAGGAAGATATATGTAGACTCCTTGTATTGGGTGTATATTCTAGTTAATTTCTAATACGGAAGTGTTCAGAAAATAAATTTGGTTAAAAGACTATGTAGTTATATAATTTAAATATTTGTCCTAGAAAGGTGTTTTACCATCATCAAATAAAATTTACTAGGTTTCAAGGGGATGCACGGATAAGCTAGGAGCAATAGAGTAAAGTGAGATTCTCAGGTTTTTAACTCCACATCTCCTGTCCTCCTTCTCATCTCCTATCATCTGGCCCTTGGGGAGTAATCTGGCAGTGTAAACCTCAGCTGACCCCATAAACTACAAATGACCTGCTGCTGAGGCATTGAGGCTCCAGTGTCTTGGAATCCACAGGCTCTAAATTTATAATCTGTGTTCCTAAAATCTGAGGCAAATAGCTGCTCTTCTCACAAAGCTACCTCAATCTGGGAAAAGAAAACCATATCACCTTGGTGTCTGACATCCAAAGTCAGTGGGATTCATAGGATACCATTTTCAGTAGGTTAGGATTTAGGGCATCCCGCAGAGCGGGGATGCGGTGGAGGGTATTTCCCACAAGTTCCCAGGTGATGCTGCTGCCGCTGCTAGGAGACCTCACTTTGAAAACCACCGGTCCATCAGTAAACTCCCTTCTTGCCATCATCCCTACCCACATGGCCATTTCCAGGCATGTGGAAATCATGCAGAATGCCAGGGCTTCCCGTCTGCAGGGACAGACTCTTACATGCAGGCACAGCACCTAAAATAACTTCCCATATTTATTTTGCTAATAGTACAGTATTGTTCCTCAAATGTCACAAATTTTTTTCTATGAAGATTAATTTTTGAAATTAGAGGTGACAAACTCAACAGAATTTCCTCTTATTAAATGATGTTATTTCACTCTTGTTCTCTCTCTGCCCCTCACTCCTAATTCTGCCTCTTTGTTAATGTCTCAGTGGCAATAATGAAGCAGCTTTCCATTCTCATGGACTTCCCTTGCTCCAAAGACATTTGAATGAAGAAAAATAACATGAATGATAATTGTCTTAGTTCTATCTCATTTGCTAGGCCAAGAATTCACACACCACAATATTGGAGTATTCTCTGCAGGGCACAGACTAATACAAATTTCCATTCATTTCCATTCTGTGCATCTAAAACATTAGCTCAGATTCCTAATTTTTATATTAATTCAAGAACACGTGTAAAAACATTTTTGAAAGTTAATGATACTATGTAATTGCTCTGGTCAAGACTCTTGGTTGCAAGAAGAGCAAGCAACTCAAGCTAACTCCGAGCAGTTCGTGTACATCTGGAGTTTCAGAAGTGGGTCTCTGATTCAGGGGAATGTCAAGGAAGTGCTGACGGGCCCTAATTAACTACAGCTAGGAAATGGAACGTAGAGAGGCCAGGGACTCTCTCCACTCTCTTCCCCCCCACCCCCCACCATGACTTCTCATAAATGATGCATTTTCCCTCTATTTCTCTAACTCCACTAACTTTACTCCCTCCCCCGCCGCACCCCACTCCAGCCAAACACACACTCTACACGGCCTTTCTTCTTGGCTCCCCACAGCTTAACCGTCTCAGTTTCTCAAGGTCCAACCTGTAAATTTACAGGAGAAAAAAAATGACCCCAGTCATTTCAGCTCCCCGGCCCACAGTCTGGATTTTCCTTCCCCAGCAGTGGGGGCTGGTCACCCACAAGCCTGTTAGCCCCGGCCAAGTCTTTCACAGGAACAGTGAGAGCAACACCAATGAAGGGACAGAAAGGAAGCAGGATTGTGTAGAGAGATAAGTGCAACCCGATACAAGGCTACCACCTGCCTCAGTCAGCTCAAGGCCACCACCCAGAGTTGATCCAAGCTGGGGCAAGAGCCAGGGCCAACATGCCCCTTCATTGATAGTCACTGGATATGGGCTGCCCCTGGACAGAGGCGTGACCTTGGGCGAGTCAGTTTTCTTCCACAGAAGCAACTGTCAAAGAGGACTGACAGCTGAGGACTGGCTTCCAGCAGCACTCCCAGCAGCTGGAGACTAAGGCCTTCATTCCTGAACGGCATCTGGGCAGCACATCACGCCGTACACCACGACCTACACTTGCACCATACTAATCCGCTTCTTTCTGGGGCAGCTCCTCCAGGATTCTGGTAGACTTCTCTTCCTGGCGGAAGCTTAGAAGAGGTAGGCTTGTGAGAAGAACCGGAGCCTCCTCTGCTGGAGCTGGTCTTAGGGTCACAACTGATGCTCACTGTCTCCCCCTCTACCCCCCAGTCTAGATTCCCCTCACCCGCAGCCAGGACTTCCTCTGGTCACCACGATTTACCAGATGGTGTAACTCAGAACCTAGTCCATGAAATCTGATCACCGTGACCTTCTCTGACTGGGGTTGATGTCCTTGTCTAATTACAGTCAATGTGGGGCAAGGGAGCACCAAGACATGTCCAGGTGAATCACGCCGGTGCAAGATGTATCCCTCCATATTCCCATGTGTACCAGCAGCCCTACCTCCTCCTCCGGATCAGGATCAGTGATCTCTGCCAAAAAGCAAATTCATCTTCTTGCCTGCTGTTCTTTGGCACAAGGAGCCCAAAGGGCCTAGATAGCAGCTTTGGCTTGTGGTTCAATGGGAGTTTTGCTGTGTCCCCTGATGAAAGTGCTCCCCTTTTGAGAAGAAGGGTCTCTAAACTCACAGGAATGGGAAGCACACATTTCCTAAGTGGGTTGATGGGAATTATGGGTAGGGGGATCCTTCCTGCTTCTCCCGCATTTGGTTCCTGAACTATATATTCCACCTATTGGAGACATAGCACCATTGAAAGGTCTTTGATTTAAGGTATCCTGCATCCTAGAAGATGGAAGTCCGTCCTGGTAAAATATTGTTTTCGAGTTAGCTATTCAGTGAGCCTTCAACAGTCTGCTCCTGTATTCTATCAAGCTGGCAACTACTGCATGATACAGTATGCATTACACAGTGAATTCCATGGTCATTGACCCCCACCTGTACTCCTGCTCGGGTGTCTGTGTGTCTGTCGGCCCAATGTATGGGGATCCTGGCTTAGGGATAGAACAACCTGTAAACCCGGTGAGAGTGGTATTGGCTGAAGCCCTCCAGGCAAGAAAGGCAAACCACCCATACCTGGGATATGCATCTATTCCTGCAAAATGGAATTACTGCTTCTTCCAGGATAGAAGCGCTCAAATGTAGTCAACATGCTTCCAAGTAGACTTCAGTCTTGCCAAGGGATGGTGCTGTATTTGTGGCTCATTCATGATCTCTGCCACTGGCAGTGCGGACATCCATTGTTGGCTCAATGAGCCTTTACAAGTGCTGTTGAACCGGTGTAGAGCTCCATCTCTGCAATCATGGCTACTCACTTCATGCATGTATGTCAGCATTGAGAGTAAATGAGGAGAGAAACTGGCTGATTTTCACAATCTAGTTTGTTGTTCAGTGCCTCTTCCGTGGTGGATAGTCTCTGGTGGGTATCAGTATGCAATAGAAAGTTCTTCATGCTTTGTATTCATACCATATGCCCATCCATGTGCCTCTCCCCCAGATCTCAATGTCCCCAATCTTCTAATCTTTCTTCTTCTAGAGCGGCCATTCTTCTTCAACCAAACCATTCACTACTACCCATGTGTTTTATATGTTTTATCCTTGAGCCACAAAGTAAAAGACCAGTTACACTGCCTAAAGCTCTGCCCATTGGGAAGGCTTTTTGTCACCATCTTTTTTCAAGAGTATGCCTGAATTATACTCTCGTGCAACCACTGTTCATTTTCAGCTACTCCCCTTATTAACAATGCTTAGGCTTTTTCCCCTTCCATCAGCTGGTGTAAAGGATGACCCACGTGACCACAGATGCAGACTGAAAGAGAGCCACTAGGACAATAGTGGTAGAGAAAGTGGGTAACTGCTCCACATGCTAGTTCAGATTGCTTGTGCCCCTAGCTCTGTTTAGATCACAGATGAATATCTTCCATCCTATGAATGGTTAGCTGATGTGCCTGACCTTACAATATAGTGGGTCTGATAAAATCCAGCTCATAATGGGCAGTTCTGCCCAAATGAGCACCTGCTGTGTCATGGTCAGGTGTTCTATCTCTCCTAACGCTAGTAATATGCCAGGAGCTGCATTTTAAAAGATGTATAATTCTCTGCTTCAAATGGCATAGCCTTTCTCCAGTGGGACATTGTATTTTTTCCCAGTAAGGACTTACCATAATTTCCACATGATGTGTTTTTCCACCACAAATATCTATTACACCACTATATGGACTGACAGATCACATAGCCCAAGTGGCAGGGCACTCGCACTGAAGCCCAGACTTGCTGCAAGACTCTTTCCTGCCCTGGGCCTAACTCAAAGCTGGCAGCCTTTTGTGTCACCCAATATATAGGTCAGAATATTATTCCCAAGTGTGGAGCATCTAAAACTTAAAAAGGCTGCCAAACATTGGATTTTCTTCTTTATGGTAGAAGCTGAAAAATGAAAAATCTGTCCTTTACTTTGGAGGAGATGTACTGATGTGGAGGATGTGAAGAGTCCTTGAATGTTTAGTCCCCGTTCTCTAGAGCACATGTCTTACCAAGTTCTCCAGCATACTAGCCATTTCTTGCTTATTATTCTGTTTTACATGATATTATCAATATAGCAGACCAGTGTAATGTTCTATAGGAAGCTCATCTGGTCCATACTATGACAGCTGAAGAGAGAATTGACATAACACTGGAAATAATGGTAAATACTACTGTCCAAAGTGAATACAAACTTTCTGTTTCTCTTTTTGGGTAGAGATGGAAAAGAACGCTAAGGAAGAATTCCGAAGGAAGACTGATGGCTAAGGGTCATCTTCTGGCAGCCCTTCTATCAGCTGGGAATAAGTACTCTAGTCCTGGAGAAGAACTCTGGGCAGGACAAAAAAACATGTACACCACCCAAAAATTAATATTCTAAGAATTATTAGTATTATTAAAACAAATTTTTAGTAAAATAATGTGACTATAGGACACTTTACTATTTATGAATTATTTTGAAAAATTACATTTTTCTTTAGAACAACTCTGTGAGGTTATCAGGTTGGGTAGTAGCATCTTTAATTTACAAATTTTTAAAAGCCTAAGGCTCAGAGAATTTCAACTTATTCCTTATGTTAGAAAAACTATCACTCACTTGATGTTTGATGTCTTCACAAATATCAGACATTTGATATTAGTATAATTATCAAATGATTAAAAAAAAATCCACACAACCTGACTTCAAGTTAAGAGTGCTTTCCACTCTTCCACTGAGGATTTTTGTATGATAAATAAGACCAAAGATTCAATAATAAGAGTATAACATCAAGCTTCCCCTCTAGAATATGTGAGTGAATTTTTTTAAACTTTTCATTACAGCTTCACTCTTTTACATTAAGAAATAATTATAAGGATTGACACTCAAGAAACAGGGCAATCAGTGAATTTAAAAAAGGATTATTTTTAAAGTAAGAGTGCTTGACAGCTCTTGTGGGCTGGAAAGAAGCATCTCTTCAAACTCCAATGTAAAATATATATATTCTCTGAGAGTTAAAAAAAAGAAAATCAATGCTTAAAGGATTAGAAAAGAATTAAGCAAATTCATCTCTGAAAGAAAGAGTTGTACCTAGACCCACAAACTTCAACTATAATCAGAATGAAAATACAGTTAAATCTAAAGAACAATAGGTAGCCATATTAAAGGGCTCAGTTAACCATGGGAGGACAGAATGAGTAGCTCCAGTGGGTATACTGGCATTATCGAGTCAACTCTGTTCCTAATAGTGTGTGTCTAGTCTAAGAACTGACTGCTCAGGCCCAGTGGGAGACAGATACAAAAGATGAAGGTAGATTTATTAGGCCATCTTCACTTGAAATCATCAAACATCTTTATGAAAATAAACCCTATGCTGCTGTTGGTGATGATGGTGTTAAAAACCCCACTACTAAAATTCTACTGTCAGGGCTCCTTGTGCCCACCACCTCACCCAAAAGATAAAAAAGGGGGGGATGGTTATCGAGCCATCATGCCTTTCTTGCATGGCAGCCAAAACATTTGGTGGAAACTCCCCAGCTACTGAAATTTTTAGTCTCCTAATTTTTCACTCAGTTTGTTCTTGGCACCTAGAGAGGAGGAGCAATAGCTATCATAAGACCCATATGGCAAGAGAAGGCCATTTGCTTTGCACGGACGGATGGATGGGCTTATTCCAGAAAGCTTCAATTTCCAGGAGGAATGATAAGCCAAAATCTATATTATTCTCTTCTGAGGCAGCCAGGATTTCTTTAGCAATACCCAGCCATCACAAAACCCTTCTAGTAGGAAGATCATGTGCTCACCATAGGACTGGACCTAGGCAGAGTAAGATCGCAGAAACGCCTCTCCCTCAGATAGTTCTCCTTTCATCACACCCCTGCCGATGACGCTCCTAACTAGAACCAGAATTATACAACGCCCTAACTGTACCGCTCCTCCTCCAGCTCAGCCTCCAGGTGCAGATCACGCTCTATAGTCAGCCAGGTTCTGGCAAGAATACTCTATACAAGCTACTGCCGTGTCACGTGGCCATAGACATCCTGGTGGCTATGATGTCCTTTACTGCTTTGTCGATGTAGACTAAGGACTATCAGGCAGCAGGAGGCAGAAGCTCCATCTGATGATGACTGAATGTGATCTACATTCCTTGGCTTCCTCAGCTACAGCTGAACACAAGTCTCCCGAGGAATCCTCAGGCTACCCCAACAGTCTTCACCAAAAGCGAAACAGTGATACAATAAAATAAGCCAATCAATGAAAAAAAGGAATTATCTATTAGTCCCTTTTTTTCTGCCTCCTCTATACCTTTTAGTATATAATTTGATTGTTTGCATATATGAGCATATGATAATTATATGTTTAATACTGTCTCTCCCCACAAGGCTATGAGTTCCTTGAGGAGCTATGGAGAGAAACAATCCCACCCAAATGAAAAAAGCAAAGGTTGTATCTATTCAGAGATTGTATAGCAAAGGAGTCAGCAACCATCGCTTGTATTTAGTAGAAACTCAAATGCAGGCAAGAGAAGAGAGAAAGCTTTATAATGCCAAAAATGCTTCAGGTATGCTCTGATTAGAAGTGGTTGGCATGAGGAAGCAGAGGTGGGCTAAACAGAAGTGGAGTATCTTATGTGGTAAGTCTGGAGAACATGCTTGGCTTTCTGGTTGGTCTTGATTTGGAAACAGAGGCAAAAATAAAAAAATAGACGCTGGCACTCATAGACCAAGTCCTGACCATTCTTGGCTGACTGCTACAGACTGTGGGTCAGAATCCTATTGTCATATGTAATCTGATCATTGTCCATTTATATACTAGTCTCTCAGTATTCCCATTTTATAATTGACACTCTTGCAGAAAGTTGACCAATTCAGGGTAGGGTAGATACCAAGATCTTTAACTTTACTGCTTGTGGATTCTCTAGTTGTCTCCATGGTCAATAGTATTACAAAATCTCTTTGACCTTTCTGTTGTTATATCACCCTGACGATCATCTGAGTCGGTTGTGTAGAAGCATTTAAGACTTTGGATAAAATACGACAAACCAGCATCGTGACCACTATGATAAAAACAAGAATAATGAACAGTCCCTGTAAGATGATTCAGAATCAGGAACTCTAGTTGCCTAACCCAGGTCAGGAGAATAAATCCTATATGTTATGAAGATCAGCCTTAGAGATCCAAGCAGATTTTTCCTTAAGGCTTTTTCCTTAAGCTTGTTCTACCTTCCTTGGATCCATTTCATTGATCCAAGTACAGCAAAAAGTATTAGCAGTGTCACAGATGCCACCAGAACTAGCCAACAAGAAATAGCAATAAAACCATGCATCACTACTCATGCCAGCCAGTTCAAATTGATCTGTTTTGCATCTAAGGCAGAAGTGGTATTGTTAATAACACCTGACTATTTGTCTATGTGTCTCATTTCCATCACTGTGAATACTTCTCTGTTTGCATAAACAATGAGTAAGTAATTCTTCCAGGTAGAGTGTTTGAATAATTATAAGTGCCCTCATTTAGGAGCTCACATCTGATTTATGGAATTGTAAATAATATAAGATTTCATTATTTATAGATTTGTAATAATAATAAATCTTCTCCCCAGCCTTGGTGACTTAGAGAATTAAGTTCTCTGTGTACAGAAAATTCTCAGAATACCTTTTCTGAAGTAAATGAGATGTTAGTGTGAAGCAAACAGGACCACTGTGTCGGCACAAAGCAAGTGGTATCCTATAGGGGCACATGGAGATCCAGGGAAAAAGGAGTCATTTATGACATAAAGTTGGAACCAAGCCATTACATTACCTGGGTTACATATTTGGATCTCTATTAGTCTTTTCCAAATGACGCATGTTTGGTCATTGCCCTTTAAAGGTTGTTGAGTTAAAATTTAGAATTATCTAGGATCTGATCAAGAAATTATAATAATTGGTTCTCTTTCTGGAAAAGAAGGACACTAGCAAAGTCACCGGTTGATTTTTTTAAGGCCATCTGTTCATGTAAATGCAGGTGGAAATATCACCAGCTGTAATTCCCTGTGGTCTCATTTGATGAGACCAGAATTGCCCAGAGGTTTTGATGATAGGAATCTAGTGATAGCTGGCATTTCTAGCAATCAGTGAGATTGAGGGGAGTGGATAGCATTTAGGGTAATCTAAGAATGGCATTAGAGTATACTCTAACAACTATTATTAGGAAGGAAGAAAAAAAGAAAAAGAGCCACGGGTAGTCAAAAACCAATAATCTTTAGAAAATGAGAAAAACCATGAATATACACAAGCAAATCACAAACAAAGCAAGAACTAGGCAGGTGTTTTGGTCCAATGTCTTGTGGGAGTGTATACATTATCTGAGGTCATCTGCTTGTTTTAAAGTTCTTGGGCTAGTGCCTGCTTCTGAAAATAGAGCTATTCTAAAGGATTTCTCAGAATCCTCAGTTTGAGGTCCCCTACTTGTGTAGTCTTCCAATTATGTGGAATTTGTAACTGCCTCTTTAGTTGTGAAATGTGAACCCAAAGATTGACTCCCTGGAATTTCACTGCTGTGTTTGTTGTTAACACTACCAGATAAGGTTACTTCCAGGGAGGTTCAAGGGCAGTTTTTCTTTGATGTCTCTTCCAATATATGAAACCTCCTGGTTGAATATCATACAGAGACTCTTTGGGAAGATGTTGTAGAAAGGTGGCTTTCATCTGTTGGTAAAGGGAATGAGTATAGCACATGAGCCCCTTGCAATATTTTGTCCTATCTGCATGCAGTAGGGAAGAGTTTAGTATTGAAGATGAAATCACTGACCTCATGAGACTTCCAGTCACCAATGTGTTGCTCAGGGAGTGGACCATATGACCATAAGAACTAGTGAGAATGCTTTGGCCAAGGGAGCTCAAGGGTTTCTGAAGGTTCTTCTAATTTTAATTTAAGGAAGCCTTTGGTTCTTTTCACCTTTCTAGATCATATGTGTAAGGACAGTATAAGTTTTAAGAAAAGGTAACACTTTACAGAGTTCTTTTTTCTTTTTATCATTTCCCATATAGTGTATCCCTTGGCCACTGACATAAATGTTGATATGCCACAGGTTGGAAACATAAATTCAAGCAGATTTTTAGCAACTGTAGGGACTATAGTTTTTCAGCAACGAAATGCTTCAACCTGTTCTGAAAGTAGATATGCAATAACTAAAACATAGTCAAATCCCATGGAGGTAGAAGCCGGATAAAATGTATTTGAGGGTGTTCAAAAAGCCCTCGAGGCTTTGGTTTCTGGCCATGGAACACCTTTATAATTTTTCCCACATTATGTTGTCGATATGGTTACGTGACCCCAAAATAACCTCAGCTGTGTTTTTTAAATTTCTCCACCAATGTTGATTTAAGATAGTAACCAGTCTGTCTATACCATGACAAATAGTCCCAGGCCAATGAATGGTTTCAGCATCTGAGGGAAGCGTGCAACCAGATTTTTCCCATTCTTCCCTTTACAAACCAGGGGCTAAATGTTAGTAATTTATAAAGACCTCTCTGAATCCTTCCAGGACTTATCCTTCCAGGGATTAGACAGGTTAATAACCTGCTTTTTTGATATACTGACCTGCTAGAGCTTTTCCTTTAGTTTCCATACTATGTTTTTTGGCATAAGCCCCAGCTTTTGTAATAGCCACCTCTCTAGGAAAGTAGGAGATCCTTAATTTACTTTTCATTTCTAATGAGGGTTCTAGCAGAAGTGAAAGTCTTCTTTTGTTTCCAAAGCACCATAAAGCCATAACTATGCCAAAAGCATATCTACAATCTGTATATATATATATATTTACTCTCTGATCTTTGGTTAATTGACAAGGTCTAGTAAGTACAGTAAGTTCTCCATTTAGGTTTATTTTACATATGGTAGACAACTATATATACCTATGGAAGATGACTATATTCTAAAGGGGAGCTTAAATTAGTGATATCATATCCTGTTTGATAATCTTCAGTTTCAGTTTTGAGGTATGATTCATCAATAAATAATCAGGTCTGAGTTCTCAGTGGGAGTCTCCAGTAAACCTGGGTGGAGTATGGAGAGTTCCTTAACTGACAATCATGAGGCTGCTTCTTCTAGCAAGAATGGGAGAGTGGTAGGATTCAGATATTGCAATGGAGAATAATAATGTGAGAGGGAGAGTGAAAGAATTTCAATTTCATAAAAAGTTAACTGGCTGGCTGAAAAGTATTGTGTGTTTTCAGCCAGCAGTAATATCTATACTGCATGAGAAGCCATGAGGTCGAGCAGGGAACCCAGATCTAGTTCAGCAGAAGCACTGAAAAGTTTTACAACAGCAGCTATCATATCAGGAGTGAGCTCATAGTAAGTAATGCATTTTTGGTGGTTCCCATGAAATTGAGTTACAACTGCAAAATCTTGTTCAGCTTGCACAAATAGACAAAAAGGCTTTTTTTAGATAATGATGTCAGAGTAAGTCTGTTGAAGAGCCCTCTTCAGGTTATAGAAGGTCTATTAATGTTTGGGCTCGCTGAAGAGAGAGCTTCTTAGTGTAGACTCGGTCAACTTCTAAAAGGGTCTTGCGATTTTTGTAAAATTTGGCACCCATTGTCTAAAATATCCAGTTAAACTTAGAAATTCTCTTAATAGTTATATTTTGAAGGGTCTAGCATAAGTTTAGATTCTTTTTAGTCTGTTAGAAGAGAGTGTTTTTTCCCTCATTATATAGGCCATATGCTAAATAATGAACTATATTTTAGCAAAGGTGTCTTTTGAAACTGTATGTACCTTTTCTGCTAAGGCTGAGAGAATGTAAATTGAATACTTTTTTATGAGTTTTCTTGTTCTCTGAACAAAGTAGGAGATCATCCACATATTCTTCACAGCTGAATCACAAGGGAAACTTAATCTTTAAGTATTGATTTGAGGAAAAAACCCTGGGGTGTGATTGTCCAGGTGTATTATTGTCTTATTCAGGTAAAGACAAAGAGATATTGCCTATTCTGTTCTAAAGCCACACTAAAAAAGAGAGAGGAAACAATCCAATACAGTAAAACAAGTGACTTCAGGCAGAGTTAATGACACAATGGTATTTACATTAGGTACTATCAGGAACCAAAGGATAACAATTTCACTGATGGTCCTGAGGTTTGAACATATTGATATACTCATCTGTCTAGTTTCTTTACTATCAGGACAAGAGTGTTACAAAGGCTATTGTGTAATATAAAACCTTTGGATATAAAGCTTTTAACTATAGGTTTGATCCCTTAATTTGCTTCTGGCTTCAAGAGATATTGGGGAAGTTTGGATAATAGTTTGGTAGGATCTACCTGAATTTTGCTAAGTTACGCTTCTGTTATTTTTCCTATGTCAGCTGAAATTTTAGCTCATAGTGTCAGGTATAATGTAAAGACCTTTATCTGGGCTACGTACCAGATATAATGGAGAAGACAAAGGACTATCCAGAGAAGACACAACTTGATTACAAGTAAGGGTGTCCTCAAGAAATGATCCCTCTGGTGTGTATTTAATAATACAGTCTCATTTGTAAAGTAAATCCTTCCCTATTAAGTTTGCAGGGGTGGTATCACAGAACAGGAAGGAATGTTTTTAGTCAAGCGCCCAAGGGTTGCAGTTAAGGGCTGGGAGACAGGGAACGTCTGTGGTTATTTGTAATACCTACTATCTGAGTGGTGTGTTTACTCTCAGGAAGAGGTTGAGAAAACATGGCAGAGCTTAATGTAGAAAGAGGAGTGTCTTTGTCTACCAGTAACTGATGAGGGTGACCATCTATATTTATATTTAATTCACCCTGAATGTTTAAAGTTAAGGAAAATATTGAGCTCCTTTTCCTTCCTTAAAGCATCCCTCATTTATCTGAATTAAAGAATTTTTCTTTGCCTTGGTTTTTCTTTGGTTGGATGGGACTGCCTTTTTTTCCTGTGTCATTTCAATTTATAAATATCTACAAGTGTCCTTTTCAATAGATGGTTAGTTGGGAAGTGGGTCACCTAACTATTTGATATATAGCACCTTAAGGTTATTTGGGGTTCCATCTTGTTTTTTGTTCAAAATCCCATTCAAAATATTCTGTCAGGTGTAATTCAGGTAAAGGGACATTTTAAGATTTCAATTTCGTCTTTGAATTAGATCTCCAATTTCATGTTTAACTCCATTGTCAAAAAGAGATAAAAGGACTGCCCCTTCTTTAACTCCTAAATATTTTTGGAAGGTATTTTCTAATCTTTCCAAAAATTTTCCATTATTTCATCTCTTTTCTGTTTGCATGATTAAGCTACGGTTCAACCAAATTTTTAAATGTTTAAATTTTTTAAAATTTTAAATTGTGATTACAAAACATAACATAAAACTTAATCTTCTTAACCATTTTTAAGTGTTCAGTTTAGTAGTGTTAACTACATTCACATTATTATGCAACAGATCTTCAATTGATTTTTACTGGAAATATTTTGAGTATAACTTTTAGGAGAATTTACTGTATTGGGGAAATGCATTTTTTGACTCTCAAGTTTATTGTGGAAGGAAGGATCCTATAGTTCCCTTTCTGGGTCAGTCCAATCACCTTTTGCAACTCAGAATTTAGCATCTGAGGTTCTAACCAACATGTGTACAACTTAATATAGATCAGGTAACCAGGGTCTAATGCACCCCAAAGAATTTTGAATTCTTCTCTGAATATTTGCTGGTCTTGTCTGGGTTTAGGGAGATCCTGGTTATAGCTGTTGATATAGTTTGGTTCCAAAATTTAAATTCTACAGTTGCCTACACATTTGACTCATGGGTGGGATGGATCTTTAGAGGAAACTACAGTCTGAATTCTTAAAAGAATTAGGTGATCTGGACAAGAGAAAGAAAAGGGAGGAGAGAAAAGAGGTATAAAAGGAGAGATCAGAAGGGAAAAAAGAAGAGGAATATTTGGTAAGTGAAAGACAACTGGAAGAAAAGGACGGGGAAGATTTATCTGAGAAATTAGTCTTATTTTTTGTTTTATGAATTTGTCAAATTGCTCATTAGTGTTGGCCAAATAATCGTCTAGTAAAGAAACTGTTGATGAGAATTTTATTTGGAGGGCTCTGCTACCGATAAAAAATGCTGCCCATTGGGCCTGAAAAATATTATTCTGTTTCTTTCTAAGATGTCTCCCAAATGAACAATTGGAGATTAGAGACAAGATGGCAGAGTAGAAGGACCTTGAGTTCACCTCCTCTCATGAGAACACCAGAATCACAACTAGCTGCTGAATAACCAACAACAAAAAAGGTGAACATACCAAAAGAGATTTTCCGCATCCAAAGACATAAAGAAGAAACGCAATGAGACAGTAGGAGGGGTGCACTTGCGATATAATAAAAGCCCATACCCCCTGGATCTGTGACCTACAAACTGAAAAATAATTATATCACAGAAGTTCTCCCATGGAAGTGAGAATTCTGAGCCCCCACATCAGACTCCCCAGCCTGGGGGGTTTGGAGGAGGAGCCCCCAGAGTGTTTGGCTTTGAAGGCCAGTGGGGCTTGATTGCAGGTGCTCCACAGGACTGGGGGAACCAGAAACTCCACTTTTGGAGGGCACACACAAGGTTTCATGCACACCAGAACCCAGGGCAAAAGCAGTGACTTCATAGGAGCCTGGGCCAGACCTACCTGCTGGTCTTGGAGGGTCTCCTAGGGAGATGGCGGGGGCACAATTGTGGCTCTCTCTGGGGTCATAAAACCTGGTGATGGAAATATTGAAAGAACAATTGTGTTCAAATCAAATATTCCCCAGAGTGGCCACTAAAAACCAAACCATCCTCAGTGAAGTTATGCCATTAGAGAAATAGGTACAGGACTTAAGAGAGCACCTATAAGAAGCAGAAATTTTTCCAGTGAAAAAGAGATGATTTAGGTTTAGACAATCCCATAGCAATGATTGCTCAAAAGTGATGATTTTGCACCTCATGCCTTGGGCCCCAACTAATATTTATCTGTCTCTAAACACAGACCTGCCAGTCTGTACCTTGTCCAACAGTCATAAAACTCTCAGGACTCTCAAAGCCAAGCCCTCAAATCAGAAATTAAAGATGGAAGGAGAACCTTGCCAAGTGTTGTTGACATACAACAAAGAGTTTTCCAAATGGATACTGGCTTGATGGAAACCATAAACTCAACGGTCAGAGAAGCTGGCTTTTGCACAACAGGCTTATACCCTATAAGCATCTATGCCTATGTTCTATTCAGTGAGTCTTCTTCTGATCACAACACTTTTACACACACAACAAAAACTGGAAGTGCAAGGGGCTTCCTAGGTGGCTCAGTGGTTGAGAATCTGCCTGCCAATGTAGGGCACACGGGTTCGATCCCTGCTCCAGGAAGATCCCACATGCTGTGGAGCAACTAAGCCCGTGCGCCACAACTATTGAGCCTGTGCTTTAGAGCCCATGAGCCACAACTATTGAGCCCATATGCTGCAACTACTGCCCACGCCTAGAGCCCATGATCCACAACAAGAGAAGCCACAGCAATGAGAAGCCCGCGCACCACAATGAAGTGTAGCCCCCACTCATTGCAACTAATAAGAAAGCCCGCGCACAGCAAAAAAGACCCAACACAGCCAATAAAATAAATTAAAAAAATAAAAATAAAATACAACCTTTAAAAAAAAATGTATGAAAAAAATTGAAAGTGCAAAAGGAGATGAAAAGGAATGGCTTGATTCCACCAAGGCTGCCAAACAAATGGGAACCAATAACAAAACCCCAGTACCAAACTGAGAATAAATAGCCAAATAACACAAAAAGAGCCAAGTTCAGGCCTAGTGCTGACTTACCACCATGGCATGGATTCAGCAGCCTCAAGCAGCAAAACACAGGGGCCTCCATGAGAATCACACATCAAAGTGACAGGCAGTGCAGAGTGGATCTCAGTGGAATCTCCAGGAAAACTTGGAAATAAACAAAGACCATCCAAATGAGAACAAACAGGCCTACTCATTCAGAGCTTTCTATAGCAAGGGAGTCAGTGACCACCACTTGCACTTGACAAAGACTCAAAGGCAGGCAAGGGAGTGGAAAACATGATAGCGCAAAAAAAGGAAGACTCTAAGTAGGCTTTGACTGGAGGTTTGTTGACACAGGGAAGTAGGAGGTGGGCTAACTGGAAGCAAGGTGTCTTATGTGATTGTTTTATGGAGCATATTTGGCTCTCTGTTGTTGGTCCTGAGTTAGAAGCAGGGACAAAAAATAGAGAAGCTGGCACTCACAGACCAAGTCCTGACCATTCTTGCCTGATTGCTGCACAAGTGTTGGTTTGACTTCCCAGGCTGATTGCTGCAGAGATTATCTGTCAGACTTCTACTGTTACATATGGTTTACCCATTGCCCATTTGTATACTTAGTGTCTCAGGGAAAATCCTATGACTTGTTTTAATTTTTCTCAATGGATTCCAGCCCCAACTCTGGTAAAGAATAGAAGCTCAATAAATATTTGAGAAGAAGAAAGGGAAAGAGAGAGAGAAATAAAAGGCCCAAACAGCAGTGAACCCTAATTAAGTATGATTAGCCACAGGAAGTGTCTTTGCAATGAAGCCATTTGAGAAGGTCACAGGAAGCATGCCTTCAGGTGGCATTGCTTAGCCATGACCCACAGGAATAGCACTACAAAACCTTTCAACATGGTATGCACCAAAACGATGTCACTTAATCAGAGAGAGGTACAGGATGCCATGGGAAAATGAAAAGAGTCACAATGACTGGCAAAAAATATTTCCCTCCCAGGCAAAAGGGATGGTCTCTGAGGGAGTGTCTAGTGGGACTACCTGTTCAAATGTCTTTTCAATAATTTGCCTCTAAGGAGTGAACACTGCCAGAAGGTTCTGAAATTTAGTAATAAATAAGAAGTGGCTTTTTACTTGCAGATGAAACCTTATATTGCTCTCCTAGGTACCTGAGGTAGACAGGTAGAAAACATTAATTTGTCCAGTGTCCTTGCTTCACACATACACCTGTAAACATGTTCACTGCCCATCCCCAGCCTCACATACATATAAGAGACAGAAAATTTAAACAGATTCCAACATTACCTGGAGAAAAATAGTTATGGGCTCTTTAAAAAGGAAGTAAATTAGTGCCTAAAGTATTTGTGAGAGGCCAAGTTAAGAAGCTGGAAGTAAGCCAGGAGAGCTTAGCAAAAAAAAAATAAAATAAATTGTATGTTAATTTCAAATTAGCATTTATACTGGTTCCAGGCTTCAAAGGGCAAGGATCTGAGGAAGAGGAAGTAGTCAGAGGAAGAAAATTATTCATCCTAATTGAAAAAGGACAGTCTTGAGGGCTTCACACTAGGGAGGCAGGCTCTTGGGATTATTGTAACCTGCCTTCTGCTTCTAGCTGAGCTGTGTGGAGCAAAAAGCCATATCCTCTGGGCAAAAAAACTGAGAAGCTGGGTAGCCCTTCAAAACAAGTGATGGTTAAGAGCATCAAGAGATATTAGGTTTTAACTCAGAGCTAAAAGGAAACCAAGGAAGTTTTAATACCTTGAATAGCCAAGAGCTATATTAAGGTGTTGGAGCTATACAGATAACTATAAAAGTCTAAAATGATATGGGGAGTAGAAGAGGAAAAAAAACTTTTCCATCTACTCTTCTGAGTTCCTGGCTGAGACCCTGTAATAAAAGAAATTAACAAGAGAAAAGCAAACAAGTTTATTCATATATATACCTCATGAATGTATGGGAGATACCCAGAGAAAACTGAGTAACTCAAAGTGAAGGCTTGAAACTCCACCTTATACATAGCATCTTCAACAAAGAACAATAAATTCATGAAGAAATGATGAGAGAAAAGAAAGACGTTTTTTACTTCCATGGGTGGCAAATGGTGAGAAGGTAGATCTATGGGAGGAAACTAGGAATAGATGAAGTCTGGTTATTAAAGTTTGTTATGTAGATTCCTCTGGTGCCTTCTTCAAGCTGATAAGGTCTAAAGGTGTTTCTGGGGATTAATTTTTGTTCTTCCTGGTAGAGAGGAGAAGAGTGACATATTTATGTGCTGTAAAATTTATTTAGGCAAATACAGGAAGGGCAGGGCCTTTCCTTGTATCTGCTTCTTCTCAGTTCCCTCAGCTCAAAACAATTCTTATGCCAAAGTGGCATATTTGGGGTGGCTTATTCTACCACCCTTCTGGGGTGAAGGATTCTGTATGCCTTCTACTAGGTTAAATAGTGACCCTCCAAATTCATGTCTACCCAGGACCTTTGAGTGTGACCTTATTTGGAAATGGGTTCTTTGCAGATATAATCAAGATAGGATGAAATCATACCAGATAAGGGTGAGCCTTAACCAATGACTGGTATCTTGTTAAGAAGAAGGAATGTGACACAGATATAGGGAAGTAGGGCAGAGGCAGAGGGACACTAGTGATGAAAGCCAAGAAGTAACAAGGGATCAAGATGGCTGAGTAGGAGGATGTGTGCTTACTCCCTCTTGCAAGAGCACCAGAATTACAACTAACTGCTGAACAATCATTGACAGAAAGACACTAGAACTCACAAAAAAGACATCCCACATCCAGAGACAAAGGAGAAGCTGCAAAGAGATGGTAGGAGGGGCACAATCGCATTAAAATCAAATCTCATAAATGTGGGGGGGGGGTGACTCACAAACTTGAGAACAGTTATACTGCACAAGCCCACCCACTAAAGTGAGGGTTCTGAGCCCCATATCAGGCTTCCCAACCTGGGGGTCCAGCAATGGGAGGAGGAATCCCCAGAGAATCAGACTTTGAAAGCCAGTGGGATTTGATTACAGGACCTCCACAGGACTGAGGGAAACAGAGACTCCACTCTTGCAAGGCACATAAAAAATAGTGTGCTCACCAGGACCCAGGGAAAGGAGCAGTGATCCCATAGGAGAATCACTGATGCAGACCTACCTGCTGGTTTTGGAGAGTTGCCTGCAGAGGTGGGGACAGCTGTGGCTCACCAAGGAGACAGGGGCACTGTTGGCAGGGGTTCTGGGAAGTGCTCATTGGTGTGAACCCTCACAGAGTCTGCCATTAACCCCACCAAAGAGCCTGTAAGCAGCAGCACTGGGTAGTCTCAGGCCAAACAACCAGCAAGGTGGGGACACAGCGCAACCCAATGGCAGACAAGCAGATTAAAGTTTTACTGAGCTCCGCCCACCCAGCCCTACCCACCATCAGTCCCTCCCATCAGGAAGCACCCATGAACCTCCTAGATAGCTTCCTCCACAGGAGGGCAGACAGCAGTACCAAGCAGTATCAGCAGTATTTTGTGTTGTGGAACTGAAAACCACAGCCACAGAAAGATGGAGAAAATGAAAAAGCAGAGGACTTTGTACCAGATGAAGGGACAGGATAAAACACCAGAAAAACAACTAAATGAAGAGGAGATAGGCACCCTTCCAGAAAAAGAATTCAGAATAATGATGGTGAAGATGATCCAGGACTTTGAAAAAAGACTGGATGCAAAGATCAAAAAGTTTACCAAAGACCTAGAAGAATTAAAGAGCAAACAAACAGAGATATGCAACACAATAACTGAAATGAAAAAATACACTAGAAGGAACCAACAGCAGATTAACTGAGGCAGAAGGGCGAATAAGTGAGCTGGAAGACAGAATGGTGATAATCACTGATGCAGAAAAGGATAAAGAAAAAAGAATGAAAAGAATTGAAAACTGCCTGAGAGACCTCTGGGACAGTGTTAAACACACCAATATTCACATTATAGGGGTCCCAGAAGGAGAAGAGAGAGAGAAAGGACCTGAGAAAATATTGGAAGAGATTCTAGTTGAAAACTTCCCTACCATGGGAAAGGAAATAGCTACCCAAGTCCAGGAAGCACAGAGTCCCAGGCAGGATAAACCCAAGGAGAAACACACCAAGACATAGAATAGTCAAACTGACAAAAATTAAAGACAGAGAAAAGTTATTAAAAACAACAAGGGAAAAACAACAAATAACATATAAGGGAACTCCCATCAGGTTAACAGCTGATTTCTCAGCAGAAACTCTGCAAGCCAGAAGGGAGTGGCATGATATATTTCAAGTGCTGAAAGGGAAGAACCTACAACCAAGAATACCCTACCCAGAAAGGATCTCATTCAGATTTGATGGAGAAATCAAAAGCCCTACAACAAATGCTAAAGGAACTTCTCTAAGCGGGAAACATAAGAGAAGAAAAGGACCTACAAAAACAAAAAAAAAAAACAATTAAGAAAATGGTAATAGGAACATACATATCAATAATTACCTTGAATGTAAATGGACTAACTGCACCAACCAAAAGACACAGACTGACTGAATGGATACAAAAACAAGACCCATATATATGCTGTCTACAAGAGTCCCACTTCAGACCTAGGGACACATACAGACGGAAAGTGAGGGGATGGAAAAAGATATTCCATGCAAATGGAAATCAAAAGAAAGCTGGAGTAGCAATACTCATATCAGATAAAATAGACTTCAAAATAAAAAATGTTACAAGAGACAAGAAAGGACACTACATAAAGATCGAGGGATCAATCCAAGAAGAAGAGATAACAATTATAAATATATATGCACCCAATATAGGAGCATCTCAATACAAAAGGCAAATGCTAACAGCTATGAAAGAGGAAATCGACAGTAACACAATCATAGTGGGGGACTTTAACACCCCACTTACACCAATGGACAGATCATCCACACAGAAAATTAATAAAGAAACACAAGCCTTAAATGACACAATAAAGCTGCTTGATTTAATAGATATCTATAGGGCATTACATCCAAAAACAGCAGTTACACGTTCTTCTCAAGTGCACATGGAACATTCTCCAGGATAGATCACATTTTGGGTCACAAATCAAGCCCTGGTAAATTTAAGAAAATTGAAATGATATCAAGCATCTTTTCCAACCACAATGCTATGAAATTAGAAATCAATTACAGGAAAATAAACTGTAAAAAACACAAACACGTGGAGGCTGAACAATACGCTACTAAACAACCAAGAGATCACTGAAGAAATCAAAGAGGAAATCAAAAATTACCTAGAGACAAATGACAATGAAAACGCAACGATCCAAAACCTATGGGATGCAGCAAAGGCAGTTCTAAGAGGGAAGTTTATAGTAATACAATCCTACCTCAAGAAACAAGAAAAATTCCAAGTAAACAATGTGACCTTACACCAAAAGAAACTAGAGAAAGAAGCACAAACAAAACCCCAAGTTAGTAGATGAAGAGAAATCATAAAGATCAGAGCAGAAAAAAATGAAATAGAAACAAAGAAAACAATAGCAAAAATCAATAAAACTAAAAGCTGGTTCTTTGAGAAGATAAATAAAATCAATAAACCTCTCGCAAGACTCATCAAGAAAAAGAGGGAGCGGACTCAAATCAATAAAATTAGAAATGAAACAGGAGAAGTTACAATGGACACCACAGAAATAAAAAGCACCATAAGAGACTACTACAAGCAAGCATATGCCAATAAAATGGACAACCTGGATGAAATGGACAGATTCTTTGAAAGGTATAATCTTCCAAGACTGAATCAGGAAGATATAGAAAATATGAACAGATCAATCACAAGCACTGAAATTGAAACTGTGACTAAAAATCTCCCAACAAAGAAAAGTCCAGGACCAGATGGATTCACAGGTGAATTTTATCAAACATTTAGAGACAAACTAATACCCATCCTTCTCAAGCTCTTCCAAAAAATTGCAGAGGAAGGAACACTCCCAAACTCATTTTATGAGGCCACCATCACCCTGATACCAAAACCAGACAAAGATAATACAAAAAAAGAAAACTACAGACCAACATCACTGATGAATTTAGATGCAAAAATCCTGAACAAAATACTAGCCAACAGAATCCAACAACACATGAAAAGGATCATACACCATGATCAAGTGGGGTTTATCCCTGGAATGTAAGGATTCTTCAATATACGCAAATCAATCAATGTGATACACCATATTTAACAAATTGAAGGATAAAAACCATATGACTGGGCTTCCTAGGTGGCACAGTGGTTGAGAATCCGCCTGCCAATGCAGGGGACACAGGTTCGAGCCCTGCTCCAGGAAGATCCCACATGCCACGGAGCAACTAAGCCTGCGAACCACAACTATTGAGCCTGCGCTTTAGAGCCCGTGAGCCACAACTATTGAGCCCATGTGCTGCAACTACTGAAGCCCACGCGCCTAGAGCCCATGCCCTGCAACAAAAGAAGCCACAGCAATGAGGAGCGTGTGCACCACAATGAAGAGTAGCCCCCACTCACCACAACTACAAAGAAAGCTCGTGTGCAGCAAAAGACTCAACACAGCCAATAAAATTAATTAATTAATTTAATTAATTAATTTTAAAAAACCCACATGATCATCTCAATAGATGCAGAAAAAGCTTTTGACAAAATTCAACACCATTTATGATAAAAACTCTCCAGAAGGTGGACATAGAGGGAACCTACCTCAACACAATAAAGGCCATGTATGACAAACCCACAGCAAACATCATTCTCATTGATGAAAAACTGGAAGCGTTCCCTCTAAGATCAGGAGCAAGACAAGGATGTCCACTCTCTCCACTACTATTCAACATAGTTTTGGAAGTCCTTGCCACAGCAATGAGAGAAGAAAATGAAATAAAAGGAATCCAAATTGGAAAAGAAGTCAAACTGTCACTGTTTGCAAATGACATGATACTATACACAGAAAATCCTAAAGATGCCACCAGAAAATTACTTGAGCTCATCAATGAATTTGGTAAAGTGGCAGGATACAAAATTAACACACAGAAATCTCTTGCATTTCTATACACTAACAATGAAAGATCAGAAAGGGAAATTAAGGAAACAATCCCATTCACCATTGCAACAAAAAGAATAAAACACCTAGGAATAAACCTAACCAAGGAGGTAAAAGACCTGTACTCAGAAAACTATAAGACACTAATGAAGGAAATCAAAGACGACACAAACAGATGGAGGGACATAACATGTTCTTGGATTGGAAGAATCAACGTTGTGAAAATGACTGTACTACCCAAAGCAATTTACAGATTCAATGCAGTCCCTATCAAATTATCAACGGCATTTTTCACAGAACTAGAACAAGAAATTTGATGATTTGTATGGAAACACAAAAGACCCCGAATAGCCAAAGCAATCTTGAGAAGGAAAGATGGAGTTGGTAGAATCAGGCTTCCTGACTTCAGGCTATATTACAAGGCTACAGTGATCAAGACAGTATGGCACTGGCATAAACACAGAAATATAGATCAATGGAACAGGATAGAAAGCCCAGAAATCAACTATGGTCAACTAATCTATGACAAAGGAGGCAAGGATATACAATAGATAAAAGGCAGCCTCTTCAATAAGTGGTGCTGGGAAAACTGGACAGCTACATGGAAAAGAATGAAATTAGAACACTCTTTAACACCATACACAAAAATAAATTCAAAATGGATTAAAGACCTAAATTTAAGGCCAGACACTGTAAAACTCCTAAAGGAAAACATAGGAAGAACACTCTTCGACCTAAATCACACAGCAAGATCTTTTTTGATCCACTCCCTAGAGTAATGGAAATAAAAAATAAAAATAAATAAGTGGGACCTAATGAAACTTCAAAGCTTCTGCACATCAAAGGAAACTATAAGCAAGAAGAAAAGACAACCCTCAGAATGGGAGAAAATATTTGCAAACTATTCAACAGACAAAGAATTAATCTCCAAAATATATAAACAGTTCATCCAGCTCAATATCAAAAAAACAAACAACCCAATCAAAACATGGGCAGAAGACCTAAATAGGCATTTCTCCAAAGAAGACATACAGATGGCCAAGAGGCACATGAAAAGCTGCTCAACATCACTAATTATTAGAGAAATGCAAATCAAAACTTCAATGAGGTATCCCCTCACACCGGTTAGAATGAGCATCATCAGAAAATCTATAAACAGTAAATGCTGGAGAGGGTGTGGAGAAAGGGGAATGCTCTTGCACTGTTGTTGGGAATGTAAATTGATACAGCCACTATGAAGAACAGTATGGAGGTTCCTTGCAAAACTAAAAATAAAGTTACCATATGACCCAGCAATCCCACTGCTGGGCATACACCCAGAGAATACCATAATTCAAAAAGACACATGCACTCCAATGTTCACTGCAGCACTATTTACAATAGCCAGGACATGGAAGCAACCTAAATGTCCATCAACAGATGAAAGGATAAAAAAGATGTGGTACATAATACAATGGAATATTACTCAGCTGTAAAAAGCAATGAAACTGGGACATTTGTAGAGACATGGATGGACCTAGAGACTGTTATACAGAGTGAAGTGAGTCAGAAAGAGAAAAACAAATATCATATATTAACACATATATGTGGAGTATAGAAAAATGGTACAAATCAACCGGTTTGCAAGGCAGTCATAGACACAGATGTAGAGGACAAACATATAGACACCGAGGGGGGAAAGCGGAGAGGGTTAGGGGGGAATGAACTGGGAGACTGGGATACCAAATTGTACACTCTAAATATATGCAGTTTATTGTATGTTAACTGTATCTCAATAAAAGTTCTTAAAAAAAAAAGAAGTAACAAGGATTGCCAGCCAGCACAGGAAGCTAGGAAGATAAAAGGAAGCACTCTCCTCTGGAGCTTTCTCAGAGAGGATGGCCCCACCAACATCTTGATTTTGGACATCTAGCCTTCAGAGCTATGAGAAAAGAGCTGTTGTAAGCCACCCAGTTTGTTACAGCAGCCCTAGAAAAGTAATAGGCCTGAGGAGAAAATTGGATGAGAAGTTCAAAAATGGATGCCAAATAAATTCAATACCTATTTATTGTGCACTAACTATGCCTCAAATTGGGGCTGTAGAGAACACAAAGCTGCTTAAGACAAAGCCCTGCTTTGGAGGAGCTTGGAATCAAAACTGCCACTGACTTTCGCAGGAAAAAAAAAAAAAGATTTTTGTCTTCCTTTCAATGACCCTGTCGGGTTAGCAACACAGTGGAATAATGTACAAGAAGATCAAAGTTGTGAGTACACAGCAGGTGGGCCATATTGTGAAATGGCTTATAAACCACTGCAGAGAAAAAAAATATAATAACTTCAGGACAAAAAGGTACAATGCAAATCAACTGGTTTCTTAAGCAGCGCTGTAGAGAAAAGAAAACTTTCTGAACTACTTTTTCTCCCCCTTCCCCCAGGATTCCTTTCTTTTCCATAATTAAGAAGCCAACATGAAGCAGCAGGAAGCAAAGTGTTGTTGGAGAGGTAATTACTAATAGCAACATCGGTGCTGACACTTGCTGGAAAAAACCTCTGGCATTTTTACCTATAACAAACCTGTCATCAGTGAAGGCACTTAAGAAAACTTCCTTGCTAGTCTTCCGAACACTAGAAAAATAATTATGGTAATGTAAGGCATTTAACAAACATTTCGTGAGTGAAAAAGGAGTGATTCTTCTTTTGCCCAATTCCTTCCCAAATTATTAGTTCCTAAGGATGGAAATTAACTTCTCCTTTCCCCTAAATGATCAAATTAGAACAATTCTATCTAGTTTTCATCCCTGAAATTAAAAAAATTAATTTATAAAGGCTGGAACTGACTATTCCTGGGGTTAACTCCTCATGTGACGTTCCACATCTTCTTATGTAGATCTCTTTCCAACACAGCGTGGGTTTGGGGTACATCAAAGAAACGTTGCACTGCACGGATTCAATGGGTAAAGAGGACTTTATTCAAGGCCATCTCAGTACAGGTCAAGACTACTGCAATAGGGGAGAGGGACTGAACTTAACTGTGAACACCACCAATGCAGCTGGGTATTTGTAGCCAATGGGCAGGGTGAGGGAGTAGATCGAAAATTATTACTAGAAAGTTGGTTTGGTATCAAGGATAGAGGAACTCCTGCTAAACTGGCTTGGCAGGATTCTTGCTGAACTAGACTGGCAGGCCAAGGATAAGACCTGCTAGAGAAGAGGGCTAAGAGCAGCCTGACTAATGTTCCATCAAGGAGCAAGAGCCCTTGTCAAATGATACAGTAGCCTTCACACTAACAGAGGTGTGTTAGCCCAAGGTTCAAGAAATGGACCAGATTTACCTACATGTTTGATTGTGTTTGTTTTCTTTTGGTTTATTGGCCATCTGTTCAAATAATTTAGAAATCATACAAGTAATCTTTGCTAATTGGTATTTGTGAGTTTATAGAATGGCTACAATTTAAATAACTCATACGTTTATATCAACAAAAACAAAACCATTAAAAATAGTTTTCATGGTAAGTTTGCTTTGTTTCTTATTGTTCAACAGTTGTGATACATAAAGGAGAAAAGGATGACAAAGAGTAGAAATGAATCAGGAAGAGGTTCTCACCAGGTGCACACATAGCTACCTCCTGGGGGCCTTGCAGTTCCTCCCATTAGGAGAGCTTCGGACCCATTGTCTGACTTGCTCAAAGTCAAATCGAGAAGCCAGGATTTGAAGCCAGAACTACCTGACCCCAAGATAAGATTCTTTCCATTACTCCAGCAGTTCCCAAACACCAGGCCTTGGACCTGGGCCAGCTCAAAATTAAGTTTTAAGCTGTCAGAAGCAGAATGAAAAATACAAGGACGATGTAGTGAGTTTTTTATAAAGCAAAATGAATTCAATTTAAAACATTGTTCTTTTTCTGAGATTACAGCCCACTTCTGGTATTTAAAAGTGTTCTTTCAATTATGGAATGATAGTGGTTATCATGGTAATTACTTGTGTTTGTTTTTCAATGTCCTTAACAGACAAAATTTAAAACTTGGCAGAGCTATAAATGACACCTGAAGGTTTTTGATATTTTGGTCACTCATGGAATTTCAGAACCCAGAAATCAGGACTGCCAAAAAGTAAGTTCTCATGAAACACAGAGGAAATAGGCAGCTTGGCATGTTCATTCAGTGATTTCCCCACCTCCATGTTCACTTCAACCTTTGAAATTTAGCAAGAAGTCACTGTGATTAAAATAAATGTTAGCATCTCTAATTGTGATCAGGGAACAAGGATAGACACCAAGGCACAGTTAGAGAGGATGAGAAGCAAGATGATCCTAAGGAGTAGAAGAAATCAGCTACTGGAAGGTCTATGGCAGGAGGAGAAGCCAAAGGATATTGCTCAGACCGTGAAGAAATACGTATAGTGATGCTTCTGCAGAGAGAACCAGTGGAATCATTATCCTTTGAGGAATCCATCTTGTTTCTTTACCTCTCTGGGGTTTTACCCACTGGAGGGATGCTTGCTTTCACCAATGAGGGTGCATCTTCCTCAGTGAATAGGCAGCAGAAGTACAGGCAGATCAGCAGTCCTGTATATGTAGGAAGGTCTTACTTCCCAGGTTTCTCATTTTCAAAGCTGGCTATTTTTAAGTGACCACTTTTAAAGATGACCAGACATCTCTGAAACAATAAGAGGTGTTTTATCTTTCACTTTTGTCCACTTGCTTACTTGAAGTAATAGGGGAAAAAAAGAAGAAAAAGTTCTTGTTTTCTACCTAACCAAAAGAGAGAGTGTGTCATGTTTAAGAGCCTTATAGTCAAGAAAACCGGGTGTGTAGTGGTGGAGAACTCAGCACGGCTCTCTAAACTCTTGGTGCCTGGGCTCTCTAAACTCCTGGTGCCTCTGTTTCCTTGCTTATAAAATGTGAATAATAATATTCCCCACTCGGTGGAGTTGCTGTGATAATTTAAAAAGGTATGTTTAGTACTATATGTACCTCCAGGTATATGCAATAAATGCTAGCTATTATTATGTGGATTATATTTACTGTAACTAGGATAGCTGAGCAGGTCCCAACTCAGAATAAATAAGAAACGTTGCTGTTAAAGAGAGCCTATTGACTAAACTTGAAGTAAAACATTAAAAATTAGTGTTCACTACATCAGCGACATACCAAGGGCCTAACAAGCACCTCTAGCTGTTGTTGCGACTCTGCCACTGATTGGCAGCTACAGAGGATTAGGAACGATGCCCACCCAGTCCCCATACCTCTGTACTCCAGAGACTCAACCTTTAACACAGTCCCCCGGTTTCCACATTGGAGTGGAGTAGAGTGTGCAGGGTTAGCTGTCTGCCTCAAGAACTCTAAGGATGTTGGTCCACTCTAGCCAGAAAAAAGCACTGTCCTAAGGTCAATAACTCTGTCCTTAGATTGACTCAAACTCTGAGAGAGGGGATACCATGACTGGGCTAGGGCATAGTTATTATTCCTGAGACTGGCTAGCTACTTCAATCCTTGTCCTAGGTTTTGGTTGGACTTTTTTGAAGGAATCCATTTTCCAAAGCTCTTTCAAATCCTGGATAGCTCTTCTAAGTTTATTCCTAAGATCAGTGTTCTTTCTCATTATCAGTACTTCTGGATTATCTCATACACAACCTTTATTTCTTTTTAAAACATCATCAGAGTTCATTTTAAGCCAAGATTTCTTTTTCTTACTAACTTTTTTTCTTTCATTGTAAAGTTGATAATCTTATCAGTTTTAAGGGATTTATGAAACAAAGTTACATTACTACTAGAGGCCATCTAAAGCCAGATTCCTGAAGTCAGGGGTCGCTAAACTATGGCCAGCTGCCTAAATGGGCCTGTAGCCTAATTTTGTAAATGTACTTTTTTTTTTTTTAATTTTATTTATTATTTATTATTTTTGGGGGGGTACACCAAGTTCAATCATCTGTTTTTATACACATATCCCCGTATTCCCTCCCTTCCTTGACTCCCTCCCCCCCCACCTCGAGTCACCCCCCCCCACCCCGCCCCAGTCCTCTAAGGCATCTTGCATCCTCCAGTTGGACTCCCTTTGTTATACAACAACTTCCCACAGAGAATGTAAATGTACTTTTATTGGAACACGGTCACACCCATCCATTTACATATTCTCTATTGCTGCTTCCACACTACAAGGACAGAATTAAATAACTGGGACAGAGCTTGGCCTGCAAAGCTGAACATATTTACAATCTGGCCCATAGCAGAAAAATTTACTGTTTCCCTGCTTTATGAAGTCAGACCACTATAAGAAAAGTTGATCAACTCTGAGAAAAGTTAGTCAGCTACCATCATGATAATTAAATAGCTCATTTTGTCCAAAATTTTCCAAGATAGCAACATGTCATAAGGAGACCTGACACCTGAAAACATTTTCTATTTTGATGGTTCAAATGGGACAAAAATTACCATTTCCAATGGGAATTACCCAGGTTCTTCTATATGAAGCATCCTCTCCCAGAAACTTCCTCTAGTTACTTAGAGTTGAATACCTAAAAAGCCACATTGGAGGTAATGTTGGCAGGAAAATAAGAGGATGTGACAGTCATAAGTCTAGATTACATTTAGTGACTGGGAAAAAAACTCCAAATTTGAAAATCTTTGGAAAAAAATTTAAAGACCAGTTTACTTTAAAATAAGTAAAGTTCCTATCTCTGTTCTCCTCACAAGGAGCCAACTGTACATCACAGGGGCGTCAGCACCAATATTTCTGAGCCAAATCTGAAAACAAATAACAAGCCCTTGATATTAATTTGCGTTGATAAAAGAGGCATATTTTTGGTGGGTTGCTCCATTTGCTGAATAAGAGACAAAGTTTGGGAAAGTGAGAACACGAGATGGAAGGCCAGAGGAGCTACTTCTGGCTCCTCACGCAGACGTGTTTTTAAACTTTAAAATTATTAAAAACAAAGCTTTCTAATACATTTTTTACTTGTTTATTTGGCCACATGTTCCATGCATTTCTCCTTTTTGTGTGTGGGTTGTATACAGCTGGGTCACATATATTCTGGATAATGTTTAGCTTTCACTGACTTTCCTTAATTCAGTCACCAGTGAAATCTACCACCCAGTTAAAATTGTCACATCCCTTGTGGAAAGCGATTTGGAAAAACATTTTAAGAGACACAGAATGTTCACAGCCTTTGACCTAGTTATCTCACTGCTGGGAATTTATCTTAAGGAAATAATTCAGAAGAAGGAAAAAACCTCTTATTAACTAAAGAATTACTTATAATGGCAAAAAAAAAAACCTTTACATCAAAAAATAAGAGAATAATTAAATGAATTACAATATATCAACTAGAAGAACTATTAGTTATACAGCTATTAAAATAATTATGGAAACCATGTAACAATACAGAAAGTATTTATGGAATAATGTTAAGGGAGAAAAGTAGAATGTAAAATTGTATCTGCATTATGATTACAATATGAAAAACAATGTCTGCATAAGAACTAGGACTGGAAGGAATACAAAAATGATTTTTTTTTGATGAATTGAAATATAGGATTACTTAGGGTGGTGGGATGGAGGCTGTATTTCTTTCTTTAATAAATGTCTATTTCTATAATGCTGTTTATAAGCTTAAAAACAGAGAATAACATCTCACCTTTCCCCCTTCCCTTTAACAGTTAAAATAATTTAAGAACTGTATCAGTCATGGTCCAGTTACAAAGGAAAGAAACCGTTCCAACTAGATTAAGCCGGATGGCATTTATTCCTGGATCAAGGCGATGGTTGAGGAAACAGACTCTAGGCTGAGTTTCCAGAGATAATTCTCAAGGCTCTAACAAGAAATGGGCACTGCAAAGAGCTGCTTCTCCTGCCATGACCAGGAAGCAGCTTGCAAAACTAGAAAGCTCTGCTTACATCTGCTAGCTCCCAGAGAACATTGCCTCTGTATGATCTGCACCAGGGAGATTGAGCTTCATGCTTTCTTCTCTTACTGTGTAACCCAGTTCTGAATTTAAGTTTTGGACAAGTGCATCAGATCGACAATACCTAAATCACATGCAAAATGCTTTACAACTTCCATGGTACAATGAGGCACTAAAAGGAGGCTGACTGGATGGTAAACAAGCCAGTCTCCAGTATCTGCCATGAAGAATTGCCTGATAAAGTACAACACCCAGTTAAATTAGAATTTCAGATAAACAACAAATAATTCTCATAATTTTCCATATATTGCAAGAGACATACTGATACTGAAAATGTCTTCATTACTTACCTGAAATTCAGACTTATTTGGGCATCCTGCATTTTTACTTTTTAAATATTGCAATCCTCCTGCCATGGAAACCAATAGAAATTGAAATCATTCCCAATTCACGGAAAGCTTTGGTCATATTTATTCTCAGATAAGGATTCCTGCAATAGAGTAGCCACAAGTTTCTAATGGAAGCATTTTCTTTTTTTAAACTAATAAACGTTCTCTCGATTCTTTATAATTTCTCCAAAAGAAAGGAACAAACAAGTGTTTGTATGTCAGTTAGACTCTCCTAACCAATCAGAAGTTATCAGTGCTGGATAGGCCCCCTAGAGAGAATGCATTCCTTAGAGGTAATTTTTTCTCTACTGGTTTTCTTTTAACAGACAAGAAGTTAAGTTAAAACAGAGTCAGAGTTAGAGCCCAGGACTCCCAGACTTGACCGTTTCAGTCAGGTACCTCTGAAAAGAATAAAATTTGCTTATCAGTTGTGATAGATTCAAACATGGACAAAAACATGGAGTCCTGATTAACCTCTCATGATTACTGAAAGCCAGGGTAAGCATGATTTGCTACTCAAGAACTGTGGTAGGAAAATCTCTGGACCCGGATGGCCTGGATTTTAGCCCTGGATAAATCACCACCCTGCTCGGTAAGCTTGAGAATGTGATAATTCTTCTAAGTCACAGTTCCCTCATCCTTAAAATGAGGTCATTAATACTTTTCCTGTTTCCTTTACCCATTGCCATAAGGATCAAATAAGTTCACATCTGCAAAATTTTCTGAAATGTAAAAAGTGCCATATAAGAAACTTTACAGTCTCATGATTAAAAATTACTAAAGTTTAAAATATTCAATATTCCAACCATTGTCCATCTGTAGTGGGCTTGTTATATGTGATACTTTTGATTCTTGCTTATTTCACCCTTGAGCAAAATAGGTTTAAGTAGTGACAGATGTCCCAAAGTAGAAATGGTCTAAACAAGATAAACAATTATTTCCTGCTGAAGTAAATGAACTCTGGAGGTAAATGGGACATAATGATCTTTAGGGACTCTGGTTTCTTCTGTTCTGTTCTGTTCCTCTGTCATTCTCATCATACAGATTCTACCTAATTGACCAAGATGCTGATCAGCTCCAGCCATCAATTACATCTGCATTTCAGCCATCAGAAGGGAAAAAGTTTTGAAGAAGACATACACCTTCCTTTTGCGTTGAACATGCTTCCTGGAGTGTAAATACCATTTTCACTTATATTCTGTTGCCATAATTTCATCAAGTGGTCACACCTAATTATAGGAAGTTGTGATTTCAGACAGCCACATGCTCATCCATAAACCGAGTCCTCTATAGGTAAATCAGTCAATATTCTCTCCCACAGTAGGTAAAAACCAAATATCTTTCCACCTGAATTAGAGAGAGTCTTAGTTTGGGCTGTTATAACAAAGTACCATAAACTGGGTGGCATATAAACAACAAAAATTTTTATTTCTCACAGTTCTGGAGGCCAAAGTCTAAGATCAGGGTGCCATCATGATCTGGTTCTAATAAAAGCCCTCTTCCAGGTTGCAGATTGCCTTCCTCCTGATGTATTCTTCCATGGTGGAAAGAAACTGAAAGACCTCTGTGGGGGTCCCTTTTATAAGGGCACTAATCCCATTCATGAGGGCTCCACCCTTATAACTTAATTACATTCCAAAGTCCCCACCTCCTAACAGCATCGCATTGGGAGTGAAGATTTCAACAAGTGAATTTGGGCATGGGGGTGGGGGGGTGGATACAGACATTCAGTTCATTGCAAAGAGTAATACAATTAAAAATTAGAATCTTTTTTTTTTTAATGCAGACATGGGACTGGAAAAGCCAAACAATAATTGCTTTAATTGTATAATTAAATCACTGTCTAACTAGATTATAAGCTCCATGTAACACTAGTACAATGTCTGCCATGTATCTGATCATTTATAAATATTTGAAGATAAAAACAGCTGTTAGAGACAAAGAGGGAGGAATCACAAATTTTATCTCTGCAGAATCAAGGCTACCAAAAATGAAATTATTTCAGTATTAAGAAGTGAAACAGAACAACAACTTGCAAAACTGTCTTCTAACTCACAGAACAGGTAAACTATACCAAACTGCGACATGCAAGCAAATTATTTAAGCTCAAATTTCTCACTTCATTCAGACCCATATATTCCAAGACAAAACTACAAACTGATTTAACTTTGCCTGGATTCATAAAATCTCTTAACTGGTAAACTCCCTAGTTTAAAAATTCTGACTAATCACTGCGAAACCCAGCCATATGATCAACTCCAACCTGCAAGTACATTTCCTTAACTCCCTCTTTTTCAAAACACTCTACAGTTACCTTGGTATGTGTCAACAATAACATTAATGAATTTAACTTTGATACAGATATATTTCTAATGTTCTTTGGTCAGTAGCAATAGACCGTGGTAAATTAAATGTCACACTTATTGTTAACATCTGTTTTCACAGATTTTTCTTAAGCAGTAGACATGTCAGTGTAATAATATGCATAGATAACCAGTGTGAGAACTAAAGAAATTTTTCTAACACAAATTACATGTTATTTAAATTCTCCCTGATAAAAGAAGAAATGAGCTGAGACATGGGATCTGTTCGAATAGACAAGGTCAGGAGAGGGAGCAGGTACAAGGAAGAAATATTTTGGAATCACTAAGTGAGTCAACAAATAGTACAGAAGTCAAATGAATTTTATCTTTTTGAAAAGTATGGCACTACAGTGAATGTGGTCTTTTCTATCAGCCTTAAAGTCTCATAACTTTAACAGAAGGTTTATACGTAGAATAAATATATTAGTACACAATTTAATTTTGTTTCTTATAATATATGACTTAGGGCATATATTATCTGAGTTTTAATTATCTCATTTGTAAAGTAGAGATATTATATTACATTTAACTTTGGATATTCAACCAAATGGTCCTCTTTTACATAGTTAAAAACACTATAAAATTATATTTTATATCTGCATACTTCATTATATATAATCATACTGCATACATTGTACACTGGTGATATTCACGTTACTATGTACAACTGTATACACAAAACCATGTTTACTACACTTTATGAGCAATTCAAACAACTTTTATCATATAGTTTTGACTACATACAGTATTTGCCTGATGTGCTGATTCTAGAAATGAATCATCAACTAATTTTTTATTCCACTGCAATAGCTACAACACAGATGTGCTGATATGAACACATCAAAAGAAAAAAATGGTGAAACTGTCAACATGCAGTCAGTTCTCCATTTTGTTGACCAAATTTGAATTTTTATTCCTGAAGCCTAAGACAAGCATATTTAAATGATATAAACAGTAATAGAGAAATACGTATAGCAAAAAAAATGACTAAGTTAATGATAGTCACCTAACTACACCGAAGGCCACCAGAAGATGGCAGTCTCATTTCTTTAAGAAATAGGACGACTCAGACAAATGGTTAGGATAGGAGATGACAGATAGCACGGAAGATGAAATGGTTCAGGTCACTGCTGCCTACTGCCTGTCGGCGTAATTCTTTCCCCAGGTAAGGCCAATGAACTCTTTTTGCATGAAGTGCCAGAAACTAAAAAGCCTGACTTTCAGTGCTACAGATTACGCCACAAATAATTACATGAGGAGAGAAAGAAAGAGTTCACAAGTCATCATAAACTTTTTCACCACCAGCTTTTTCTCATTTTCTTGGCACGTTCCTCTTTCATGCGGCGTCAGCACACATGGATGCAGAGATAAAACCTAGGGCAGTCCTCTGCTATTTTTTCTAGACTCATTGAAAGAGAAAACAGATTTACTGTGGTCAAGAAGAGACACTGAGGCCAATTATCTAGTCATAACCACAGTCTTTCAAAGAAGGTATCCTAACCTGAAATACATCTAAATCCAAAATATATATATATTGATTAACCTCCTTCTCAACCCCAAGGAATTAGGCATTAAGACAGCAGATTGGGCCTTCATGCTGTGTCTTCAAAAACCCTCTCATTGATTTTTGTGACTTTCAGATGCACCACCATGAGCAATAGGCTGAGCACAAAGAAATCAAAAATTCTAAATTGAAGTTCTATAATAGTACCCTGCTCTTTTATTTCCTGCCTTTTTGATAAGCTGCTTCTCTCCAACCTATGCATATGGAACAGAAACAGTTTGGTTTGACCTTGAAGAATCCCTCCTCCACCAAAGAAGAACACAGGCATTATTCACATTTTACCACTGTGGATTCATGTGAAGCCATTTTTTCAGTTCCGTTTTGAAGGCTTGGAGGGTGGTGAAAGCTCACGTTAATAAGCATAACCATTTAATTTCCAAAATTAATGAGTGGCACTCAACAGATTGAGCACATTGTATCAGAATATCTGCTTCCTTTGGAATTGCTCTGAAACTCAGAGAGAGTATGATGACCAAATGGTGCTAAACTAATGATCTTTTCATATTAGGATATGAAAAAAGAGAAACAAATATTGCAGCATGCATAGCAATATTGTTTCAATTTGTTGATGACAAAACACATTTCATCTCAATTAGCAAGTAGACTTTGTTATGAAGTGCTAGCCAGATTGCTAATAATTAAATACTTAATGTGTCTTCAGTCATTACAGTAGGACAGTGATAATAGGCTGTAAAAAGTATTTGAATTCTGTTTGCTCTATTTATTTGAGGAAAGGGAAAAAATCCCTATCTTCATAGCAATGAATTAAGAAATAGTGCATATGATTATTCTGGGTCTTCTGGAAGAACTGAGATCTCATCTCTCAATGTTTGCCAATGATGATACCCAAGTACGGAAATGGTCCCCAGAGGATCCTAGGCCAGTTCAGATACCCTTCCCTAAACAAGTAACTCCCTGGCCCTTGTTCCAAGTTCCTGTCTCCCCCATATCTCTGTAATAGACTCACTTTTTAAAAAATTAGTACTTGAGAGCTTAATATATGTATGTCTTCCCATACTTGTTATACTCTTGGGTAACTGGCCTAAAAGGCCCATGTGTGACTCTAATTGACAAGTATGGAAAGACTGGGTGTTGTATACTCATGCTGGTGTTTAAGATAATTGGGTATAGATGTGATTCAGATGGTAAAATTTAAAACTATGATAATCACAGTTCAATTCATATGGCATTTCATTTAGAGGGTCAAAAGTATATTCCTATGTTCTAGTTTATTTATTTTCTCCAATCTCCTAGAATTGTAGACAGAAAGATGTAATTGATTTTGATTTGTGTTTTTCTCACTGGCCTTGTGTGGTGTAATTTAGGTTAGCTGACTTGCAATGGTCATTCATTCACAACAGATTCGATCAATATTTATTGAGCACCTACTTCATGCCAGGGACTGTGCTACACATTGGAGACAGAACACTAAACAGAACAGACACAGTCTCTACTTCTGAGGAGTTTTCAGATACATTTATAGCTAATTGGAAATAAACTCTAGAGATTCAATTCCTTAATTTTCTGATCATTTCTTCATCCAGTAAGATATGATTACCCAATAGATTTAATTATTGAATATCTGATATTTCCTCAAATCTCAGCAGGGTGTTTTGGCAGAAATTTTTCAGATATCATTCTTTCAGTAGCAAAAATGCTATAAACTGTGATCATGTTCTGAAAGTAGAGTTCTTAATCTTAGAGAGCTTTGTTATTTTTCATTGTATCTTAGGTGAACAAATAAAAATGAGAAAATTTTAATTTTCTTACAGGAAAATTAAAAAAAATATCTTTGGCTCAAAAACTTTTTTTTTAATATGGAGATGCCTTAAGAAATACCTTGCACATTACAGTCAGTTAGTGAATGGCTTTTTGAATGTATGTAATAAGATCCATGACAATAGAGACTTTGCCACTTTCCTACACTTGTCTGTTTTTGGCACATGAAACTGAATGCCTACTATGTGCTGGAAATAAAGAAGTGAATTATTTATGTTTAATGAATGAATGTAGCCTCATTGATAACAAAAGACTAATTTTTACTATTTAACCGGAAAAAAAAAATCACATGAAATTCCTCAGTGAAGAAAATTTTTGTGATCGTTTTAGTCTACTTTTATTGTAAATATTGGTTTATTTGGATTTATTTCAACCAGCAAATTTGAGCTCTCTATTCTGTTTTCAGGTTCCAAACATTTTTCCTATTTATATTGTTGTTGAGAAATCTGTTGTCAGTATAAGAGTGGCTTCATTGTAAGTAATCTGTCTTTTCTTTCTGGCTGCTTTTAAGGTCTTTGGTGTTCTACAGTTTCATTACAATGTGTTTACGTGGCGGTTTCTTTTTTTAAAAAATGTATCCTGCTTAGGACTGTGTTTTGTAGATTCATATCTCTCTTCAATTCTGGAAAATTCTCACTCTATCTCATTGAATATTGCTTCTCATTTTTTCAATTTTCTCTATCTGGATGTAAGTTAAATGTATGAGAGAGCTTCTCATTCTCTTTTCCATCTTTAAATCTCCCTCTCTGTTTATCTTTTTATCTCTTTTTGCTGTTTCCTGATGAATTTCACTATGTCTAGCTTTTAGTTCAAAAATTCTTTCTTCACTGCATCTATGACCTATTAAATGACTCATTACAAGAGTTGTATTTTTCATTTTCAGAAACTGCGTTTTGATTCTTTTCTAAACCTGCCTGCTTTGTTCTAATAGCTTATTAATCTATCACATTTTTATTTCATCTCTTCTTTTTATAACAATTTGTAGTACACCATGAAAGATAATATGAATCTCAATTTCCCATTACTTTAAGTTCTTGCGGACCTAAATTTGCATTCATTTTCAATTACTTCCAATGACACTTGCTCTTGGCCTGTGCAGAGAGCACAGCCCTACAGAAAGGATTCACACTTGCATTAGTTTAGTGTGTCCTGGGGACTATGCTCATATACATCACCACCTCGAGTGTTCAAGAGGTAAACTCTGTATTTTCAAAACAGATAATGAAATGAGGCCAGACCTATGGTTACAAAGTCTCAGTGGTGTCATTTTTTCTTTCTTCTATCCACTACCAAGGCCAACATAGATACTTTTTCTTATAGTCTACCTCTGCTGGTACACAGCACTTTTTTTTCTTAGCCCATCCTTTCACCAGCTGTTAGGATACTCCAAGGGGCAGTTAAAACCTGGTCACTAAATCCAGCAAGTGCCCCAAAGACAGCTCAGCTCCTTGATTCTCACCTTCCTGTCATGGGTGTTTTCCCTTTCTATCTTTAAAATTTAGCCATGCAATCAAAATGTCCTGCTAGATTTTGCCTAGCAACACTTTTGCAGGGTAGTGAAATAACTAGTGGCTCATATTGCTAAAAAGAAAAGTTTTACAAGCTATTTTTAACTCTCCTTTGTTATTTTGCTTTTGGTCCTGACAGACATTAATTGAAAGCTACCATTTTCATCTGAGTCGAAGGTAAAGAAAAGATGATAGGTAAACTTTTCCCGGGTGCCATGACATGTATAATCCTATAAGAAAAGACGTCAACTTCCAGACTCCCCTCCTAGTGGCACTGCTGCCTGTATTGCAGAAAATGAAGTGAGGACTCTGCACACATATAGATTAACACTGCTGATCAGTCCACGTGAATGTTACTGAATCTTTATTTCTTCTCTTGTTAACATTTCTGTCTTCCGTTCTGGTGCCCCCTTCACTTGCAATCCTCTTTGAATCAAGGACTTTTTCCTTGAGAAAAAGAATCAGATCTCATCCAATCTGAGTAGCATAGAAACACTCATTACAGGACCATATCCACAGACTAGGAGGACAGACTCCTAAGTCATTCAAAGACAGACGATATGTTGCTGTTTTCAAGCACCTATTTTTCCTCCAACCAATTTCCAGTTAAAGAGCATGTTTTTGTTGTTTAAAAGGAAGCTATGCGCTTTAAAGATAGGAATAGCAGCAAAAAGTAGAAAAAACAGTCCTTTAAAACATCTTCCTGAATGGAAGGCTCCCACAGCATGAGGAAGTCATTCAGCGATCCTGACAAGGTAAATCAGTGGCCTAATTATTTTTGCAGAGGGAAGGTGACTCAGAAAGAATATGAAGAATGCTTACAGAAATCTGCATATTTATCTTATTCTGAAACTTACTCTTTTCAACTCCTACTCTCATATATATGGACAAAGAAAAGGATGAAAAAAGAATTTAAAAAGCCACATGATGTGCAGGCTGATTAAATGTGAAAGCCAGATCTGCTGACAATTGACAAAGGATCAGGTAGTCATTCATTTCATTGGACTCCAAGTGACAAGAAGGTGAGATGATTATCGAAGAGATGAGTCCTTTGTTCCAGCCTTACTGTTTAAGTCATTTCAAAAGGAAAGGGAACTTTTTCAATTTCTCTAGGACACCAGCCTGAAGAGGCTTTTCAATATTAATCCAGGTAATCAGGATCAAGAATACTATTTGCCTTCCTCACAGAAAGAAGAGATTATGGGCCACTGAAATAGAAGGGCTAGGAATGCTGGAGGTAGTACCTCAGCTGCATGTCAATAAGATACAGGGAAGTAAAAAATCAGTCTGTGCAGTTTGGTTCTTCCAGTTTTGCTCAGTGGCGTAAAAATACGGTTCGAAAGAGAAACCCCCAGCTTCCTTCCTAACTCCAATGACCTACAGAAGAATTTAATTTGCACTTTACAACTGCTAGAATTCTGACCCAGGAGCATTAAGATTCTGGTACAGAAAAACTGGATACTGAAAGCAAACATGCAAACATATTTTCATCTTCTTTGCACTAGATTTATGAGAGAGAAAAGAATTAAAACTTACTGAGTACAAGGCAATTACATATTTTACTACATTTTCACAATAATCCTATCATAAGAAGAAAATATCCCAGTACTTCATAGGGCTAAAAACACTTTGAAAACACTATTATTCATATCTCCAATACTTTGGGGTGCCATTTAAAGATAAAAAAGAGAGTCAACTCCAAGTCAGAGTGATGCAACAGTCTCTGTTTAAAGCTCAAGTACTGGTCACTCTGAGCAAAAACAGCTGCCCTCAAGAGAATATTAAATATCTGCAAGGCAGATTACATCTCTAGCAATTCCTAGCAGCTAAGGGGCACCTTCAGAAAAAGGAAGCAGTGACCCGTACTGCAATCTTTTTCTTACAGGAGGCATGTTAACATCCTACCATGCTAGATGAGTTCTTTTCCACAGTATAGGGTTGGAATACATCTGGATAGGTTAGATCAGAATGGAAGCAAAAAAGACTTGGAAGAGTGTTGCTATTGTCAAATTAAATTTTAGTTACAACAATCCCATCACTGGGCATATACCCAGAGAACACCATAATTCAAAAAGACACATGTACTCCAATGTTCATTGCAGCACTATTTACAATAGCCAGGACATGCAAGCAACCTAAATGTCCATCAACAGATGAATGGATAAAGAAGATGTGGCACATATATACAATGGAATATTACTCAGCCATAAAAAGGAATGAAATTGAGTAATTTGTATTGAGGTGGATTGACCTAGAGTCTGTCATACAAAGCAAAGTAAGCTAGAAAGAGAAAAACAAATACAGTATGCTAACTCATATATATGGAATCTAAAAAAATGGTACTGATGAACCCAGTGACAGGGCAGGAATAAAGATACAGTTGTAGAGAATGGACTTGAGGACAGGGGGTGGGGGGGTGGAGGGGAAGCTGGGACGAAGCAAGAGAATAGTATTGACATATATATACTACCAAATGTGAAACATAGCCAGTGGGAAGCTGCTGCAATAACACAGGGAGATCAACGCGATGATGGGTGATGACTTAGATGGCTGGGATAGTGAAGGTGGGAGGGAGTTGCAGGAGGGAGAGGAAATGGGGATATATGCGTAAATACAGCTGATTCGCTTTGTTGTACAGCAAAAACTGGCACAACAGTGTAAAGCAATTATATTCCAATAAAGAGCTTTAAAATGTGAAAAAAAAATTTTAGTTACAAGTAATACATGAATAGAGGCCACTCTAGAAAGCTGGGTGAGGATGCCATCAACGGGCCTTGGGAGATAAGAGCGGCATTGCACAGGCTGAATGGAAGTGGCTGGAGCCTGGAAGGCTCTCCTGTTGCAGATGAACAGAGCTCTGGAAAGATATGGGTCTCACAAGGTTAACCCAGGAAACCTACGTCACCAGGAGAGAGGGAAATTACCAGACGGTGGCCACACTGAGGCAAACGCAGGGAGGACCTCTTTTCCCTTCTTCTGCAGGAGGAGAGGACCAAACGTCCCTTGCCTGAGGTCTGTATCTCTATTGCTGCAGAGGGTCTTATGTTTAGACCTATAAAGCGAGATGACCCATTGGGCAGAGACATGAACTCCGAGCATGAATTGTCTAAATGATGGGAGAACATCTTCTCCTCTTGATCTTAAAATATCTCTTGGTACGCAGTGTATTAATACAGGATTCCTGGAGGGTAGGGATAAGACCAGAAAGCTATTTTCAACAAAAAATAGCAAGTGTGGTGTGAGGATTTTTGAGGAGATAAAATTCTCAGCAGGCTGAATCATAAAGAACACAGGCAACAGCCTTAGGGGTACAGCATGGGAAATAGCTCAGCAAGGGTCAGGGCAGCAAGTTGACTGATCATTTCTCTAATCCCTGCCAGCGTGGCACAGAAGTCTTGCTGTGACTAGGAAGTAGCTTTACATAAAAGTCTACCAGTCCCAAAAGGAGGATATCTGGTCAATTTATGTCCCAGTGCCTTCCTGAGGCCATCTCTGAATCAGACCCAGCCATGTTCACTGCTAAACTAGATTGCAAAGCTCTGTGATCTCTCACTTAATAGGTCCCACCTCCTAACAGAGTAAGCAAGCATTTCTCTAACTATACTCCACAGAGATATAGATACAGTTACAGATATATAGATATAGATATACTGAGAAACCCAAGGGAATCAGATTAGTTTATTTAAGTCAATGGTTGCCAAACTTATCCAACCATAGGACTCTTTAAAAAATAACAAATAAAATCTCTTGGGACTTCATTGATCATATTTAATAAATAGTGGTTAAGTGGGTAAGAGTATCATTTATATTCTCTAGGACAACTGGAAATTCAAACTTATCTCATGGTCTTATGAATTTTGCTCATCCATTTATTCATCAAAAAATTTATTCAGAGCAAACTGTATATCCACATAATAATAGTTACTGCATAATACACAGGTAAATAAAACAGACATGGGTCCTGTCATTTGGGAATAAAAAACAGGCAATAAAAATATCAAATGATTACTAATAGTGTCAAGTGCTATGATGAAAATAATCAGGATTGCAAAGGGAACTGTAAACAAGACAAAAAGACAGCCCTCTGAAGGGGAGAAAATATTTTCAAATGAATCAACAAAGGATTAATCTGCAAAATGTATAAACAGTTCAACCAGTTCAATATCAAAAAAAAAAACAACCCAATCAAAAAATGGGCAGAAGACCTAAATAGGCATTTCTCCAAAGAAGACATATAGATGGTCAAGAGGCACATGAAAAGCTGCTCAACATCACTAATTATTAGAGAAATGCAAATCAAAATGACAATGAGGTATCACCTCACACCAGTTAGAATGGGCATCATCAGAAAATTTACAAAATAGTAAATGCTGGAGAGGGTGTGGAGCAAAGGGAATCCTCTTGCACTGCTGGTGGGAATGTAAATGGATACAGCCACTATGGAGAACAGTATGGAGGTTAAAAAACTAAAAATAGAGCTACCACATGACCCAGCAATTCCACTACTGGGCATATACCCAGAGAACACCATAATTCAAAAAGACACATGCACCCCAATGGTCATTGCAGCACTATTTACAATAGTCAGGGCATGGAAGCAACCTAAATGTCCATCAACGGATGAATGGATAAAGAAGAGGTGGTACCTATATACAATGGAATATTACTCAGCTGTAAAAAGGAACGAAATTGGGACGTTTATAGAGACATGGATGGACCTAGAGACTGTCATACAGAGTAAAGTGAGTCAGAAAGAGAAAAACAAATATCATATATTAACGTATATATGTGGAATCTAGAAAAATGCTACAGGTCAATCAGTTTGCAAGGCGGAAATAGAGACACAGATGTAGAGAACAAACATATGGACACCAAGAGAGGAAAGTGAGTGGGGGCGGGGGGACAGAGTTGGGATGGGATGAAATGGGAGCTTGGGATTGTCATATATACGTTACTAATAAGAAAAAAATATCAATTTGTACATCTTAAATATATGCCCTTTATTGTATGTCAAAAAATTTAAAAATTAAAAGAATAAAAAATAAAGTACTATGAAAACTAAGAAAAAAGTAAGAGAAAAAAAAGAAAAGAATCAGGATACATAAAGAAATATGGTCAGAGAAGGACTGGAATGGGGCCAATTCTTAAAGAATGAGATAGAGCCAACCATGAGAAAGCCAGGAGCAAAGGCATATGGCAAAACAACCAAAGCCAGATGAGCCTGAGTGAGATGCTATTTTTATTTTCCATACTGAAATCATAAAATTATATTTCTGTCTATTGCAAGGAACTTCCATCAATGAAACAAACTTCCAAATTCAAGAAATTGTCTTCTTTTTATTCTATAATTCTGGAAGTAAATGTTAGGATATTACCTTTAAGTTTCTTACATTATCCTGTATTTCTTTTCAAATTACTCATCAAATTTATTTCTTGTTCCATATCCACCTACCTTGATGGGTTCTATGTTAAAAGAGAGTAAAAATCATGTCTGTTTTATCACTTTCTATATCATACATGTTCAAATGTCATTTATTAGATGATTAAAACAATTTATTTTTATAAGTATCTTGGTCCTCAGGAATCTGAGCAAAACACTATAGCATCTACTACAAATATTGTCTTTTTGGTTGACGTAATCTTCATATCTAGGGTATTTGTTTTACTTTGTTTTTAACTATGAGCCATTTATGTGTCATTGATTTGGGAGACATAGGTTAAATTGATACAAACATAATTTTTGCATTATTCAATATCTAACAATATTCTTTAAAACTGAGATAATAAAGCCCATGGGTGTATTCCTTTCTTTAATTAGAAAAATATTTAATCTGATTAATGTGCATTAACAACATTTAGCATAGGATTATGGTGGCATATATGTTATGAGCTGTGTTTTCTATAAGTAAAAATATATAATTTTTCAGAGTGACCAGTGATTGAATAAATATCCCTTACATTTCAAAGTGAAAGGATGGATGACATGAAAACAATTCTGCCTGACTTAAAAACTACTGTTTTGAGGGAAACTAAGACAAAGACAAAAAAGAACAATAGAGGAGGAAGTTTAATAATGATAGATAACTTTAAGCTAGGAAAGCTCCAGCTGGACCACCGGGCTCTTTGGTTCACTGGATCCTGATAGAATAAGTGCTTCTGAGCCATGGTCAGACTATGCTGCACCATTGTCGAGCAAAACCTTTTTTAAGATGTATTTTCTTGACCTACACTTCATAGAGAGTAGCCCTCTCAGATCCTCTGGATAAAAGAAACCTGAGAAAATCTTTTTGACTCCCTCAAACAGACTACCACATCCCCAGAATGGTGTTCTGTAACACAACTGTTGCCTCTAAATCTTCAACAGCCTCCTGGGTGAGACAGCCTCATGGGAAAAGGCGGTCAACAAGCAATGCATGTAAGGATAGCTCCAACTGGGCTCTTGACCAGCGAGGCTGAGAAGGTTTGGTGCATTTGGTGTTTTTGTCATTGTTGCCTTCTTTTTCAGATTTCCACAAAATTCATTGTAATTCAAGGTAGGAAAGCCAACAGGGATTTGGGACCCATGCATAAAGTATATGCAAACTGCTACACCTAAGCGTGAGCAGGTGGCAGGATGCAGAACTGACAACGGTCAAAGGCGAGGGAAACATTGACAGTGTTCATGTTGCCTTAAAAACTAAGCTAAGAAATCCACAGCCAGTTATTGTGACATTTCTTCTCAGCCAAGTAACTGAGTGAATAATAAGAGAATGAATGAACACTCAGGGGAAAAGGTGTCTCATAATTAACAAGCCGCTCTGCCGTGTTAGAATTAAAGTGTATCAACTGATTAAAAACACTGTCATTTTGTAAAATCAAATAAAAGTAAAGCAAATACATTTGCGATTTTTTAAATTGCCATAAAATAAACAGAAATAATTCTGACAAATATCCTAGGTCTGGAGCTTACTTTTTGATGATATGTGTGTGTACCTGCATGTGAATGTATGTGTGTGTGTGTGTGTGTGTACACATATGTGTGTATGTACATATATACACAAACTATATATATATGTTTTATGTCTATGTTTTACGATCCCTCATTTGCTATTGTGATACTCCATGTAGCCAAATGAACATATCATCTGTACACTTTTGTCACCACTTTATCCCTTAATCTTATGAGATACACGGTGTTGGTTAGAATTCAGATGTGGAATTTCAAATGCATTTATGTCCTGGGAACACAGAAATGCCTGAGTACTTGCTTAACAGTGATGTGTCCTCCCTACATACCCTTTTAGAGGAGTATATACAAGAAAATGAATCTGACTCACAGTATGACTCATCCATTCCAGCAGTTAAGTCGTTGAATAATATCCCCCACAGCAAGGCTGCCTGTTTAAAAAACTGTTGAGAACAAAGCTCAGGCCTTGAGGACCAAGTGTGATCTTTTACTAACTCTCTCCAAATCTGACTCTTAAAGCTACAATGTTCATTTATTTCTAGAAAGAGAAAGAGAAGGAATAGCCAGCCTACCCAAGGTGAACCTGGCCTTGACTATTCCTCTAACGTCTTAAAGAGAGGAAGCAGGAGGTGCAGACCCTGGAGAGAACCAAAAAACCTTCATGTATTTTTTAACACATAATCACTTTGATGGCCAGTTAAAAGGTGATTTAGAATTCTAGCCTTTGGCATAAATCTAACTCTTTTCTCCATTAGGAAAGCTGGTAAAATGCATGCGCATACACAGAAAAGATTTAGAAATAAGATATTAAAAGTGGTTCTCTCTTGGTGGTGATATTATATTTACATTTTATAATTTTTGTGCTCTGTATTTTTCTCAGTGGACCTACATCACTTCTATAATCAGGAAAAAATATTTTTTAATTCTGTTTTTTCTTATTAGCCTTGACTTTTAGTTTATGGTCATGTTAGAATGATGTTCTATGTATCTTATGAAAGGTATTTTGGCTTTTTAATTTCAGTTTTTACTTCTGATGGGGCAGCGAAATAGAGACATGAATTCTTTAGTTCCATATTGTTAATATTACTATTTCACAGGTACAGGAGTTCTGATTTTTCAGTATTGTCAGCAGTCTCTGGTTATATTAACCAAAAATAGCCTGTTTAAAAAAATATTTTCTTGGAAAGAAGGAAAAGTATTCAAAATTCATTACTTCATTTATTCCATTAATTAACTCATTTATTGATGGCTACACACTGGGTTTATAGAAATGAACAAAATATAGTCCCTGACCTCAAGGAATTCACAATCTAGTAGGAAAAACTAATAAACTGACCATCATAAACAATTATATAGATACACACATGCTACCAAAACAGGCTCATCTTGCCCAGCACACAGCAAGCCAAAAGAGACGTTGAGGTTTGTAGCAAAGAGAAGTTTTCTTTGCAATATAGCTGAGCAAGAAGACAGGAGAACAAAGTTCCAATCCACCTCCCTGGAGGCCAGGGACTCAGGGTGCATACGTGACACAGAATAAAGAAGCAGGGCAGCCTGAGGTGTGGGGGGCGTGGGGAGCATGGGGGAAAATGATTGCACAACAGTATGCAGGCATAACTAAGCCACAGGTCTCTGCACATTTGAAAGGTCACAGAGCGACACTTGCACAGGCCCAGTTGAAGCGTAGGTGGCCCCATCCAATCTTAACCAGCTCAGCTAGAACTAGATGCAGCTGACTCCAGGTTTCTGAAAAACAACTCAGACAAATGTCTTGTTATTTAGACTGCGTGCCGCTTGGAGGACATGCAAGTCTTAAAACAATCTCGATTAGTAAGGCAGGTGTAATGGATTTGACTCATTACCCACGGTTTCATATACAATACACCTATATACATATATAGACGTCTATGTGTGTGTGTATGTATGTAGACACACACATATACATCAGGTTAGGGACAAAGTAAAAGGAACTCTTTCTAGAGGAGATGATATTTAAGCTGAGTATTACAGAAGTCCAAGAGTTAACTTGGCATTCTAGAAGGGAGTAGAGGGGAAGATCTGTCCAACAAAAATAACAGTATTTGCAAAGCCATCAATCTATGAAATACTTTGGGGCATTCGGAAATTTGCACTAAATCAGAATGGTTGAAATTAGGAGTGTATGTGAATATGATGGAAGATAAGCTTGGAATTAGATCACAAAGATTTTATAAATCCATTTTGAAGAAATTTTATTGAATTCTTTGGCAATGGAAAGCCATTAAACACTTTTAAACTTAGAAATCTCAACATCACTTTAAATTCAATGTATCCAAGCTCAATACATCTAGTTTCCCTCCAAAACTAGCTCTCATCTGGTATTCCATTTTCCAGTGAATGTCACCATCATCTGTGCTGTTTCATAAGCCAGAGAGATATACAGCATCCTTAATACTAAAGCTCTTCATCCCCATTTTCATACTGTCACCAAACCACTACTAAAGTGTCTCTATAATCCATGTATCTCCTCATCCACTGTTGTCACCCTAATCAAAGTTACCACTATTCCTCATTTGGACTATGGTAGTAAAGCATCTTCCAGTCTCCCCAGTTGATTCTCCTGCAATCTGATATTCACGTCACAGCCAGATCTGTTCAAAATGCAAATCTCATCCCATCTTTGCCATGTTTAAAACCTTCACAATGCTCTTATGATAAAAAGGGGCTATAAGAACCTACATGGTTAAGCTCTTGCTGCCTTTCCCAGCTCTTCTCACCTCACTCCCTCTGAACTATAGCCATTCCCACCTTCTCTCAACTCTTCAAACAAAGCATGTCCCCCCTCCCCCGACTCCTGTTGCATGCGCTGTTTCCTTGTTCTAGATTAACTTCCCTTTCCTCCTCTCTACTTCTCATGCCTCTCCTCTATTGTCACGATAACTTTCCTGACATCCCTGTGTAGGTCACATGTTCTGTAGTGTGATTACTTCATTATATGTCTTTCTCATTGAACTTTTGTGTCAGTATTGTACTTCTGGCATCTAATACAGTGTCTGACAAATAGTCAGTGCTCAACCAATCTTTTTTAACAAATGAATGAACATTAACAATTTGTGATTTTAAAAGTTTATCCTGAAAAAAAAAAGTTTATCCTGATAGCAATACAAAAAAAAAAATTTTTTGCATGATAAGATTAAAGGTAAGGAGAGGGTTAAGAAATAAGTTTCATAATCAGACTAGAGATGATAGTTGTTTGAGCCACACGTGGCAGTGAGAATGGAGAGGAGAGGGCAAGTCTGAGCCCTATCAAGAAGTTAGAATCATAAAGATCTCATTTTGAAACCACGAAATACCTATAAGCTTACAGGAATTGCTAGATGGCTGTCATAGAAATATTTAGATGCTTCTAGGTCTTTGGATCAGGAATATTTCCTCAAAGCAGAAAGCTTGATTCATTATTAATGTATAAGTTTAACAATGACAAGAATTATCCTAAAGTAAATTTGAGTTGGCGGTATTTTGGGAGGGATGCAGTGGGGGAAGAAGAGCGATTACGGAGCATGTGTATTTCAAAGGGTTTCTTATGCGATATTGATATAACCCCATCCCTACTTCCACTTCCACTTATTGGCCTCTGATAAGCAATTTGGTGTGAATCTTTTGGAGTTCAGAGGTGACTATTACCGGGATGCCACCTGTAGCTTCACATCATGTCTACTCTGAGGAACTAGAGACTTTTAATATTGTAAAGAGCTTATTTTTTTTAATAAATTTATTTATTTATTTATTATTTATTTATTTATTTTATTGGTTGTGTTGGGTCTTCTTTGCTGCACACGGGCTTTCTCTAGTTGCGGCAAGTGGGGGCTACTCTTCGTTGTGGTGTGCAGGCTCCTCACTGCAGTGGCCTCTCTTGTTGCGGCCTCTCTCTAGGCACGTGGGCTTCAGTAGCTGTGGCACATGGGCTCAATAGTTTTGGCTCACGGGGTCTAGAGCGAAGGCTTGATAGTTGTGGTGCATGGGCTTCGTTACTCCGCGACATGTGAGATCTTCCTGGAGCAGGGATTGAAGACATGTCCCCTGCATTGGCAGGTGGATTCTTAACCACTGTGCCACTTAGGAAGTCCAAGAGCTTATTTTAGATGAATAGAATAATATCCTGTCTCATGTATGTATCAGATGTCTTAGACAAGACTAAGCCACCATAGTGTAGTCTCAGGCCACAATGAATTCCTGGGAAAACCTGGCATTGTAGTAATGTATCGTCAAGGACACAGAACAAATCTGAAGACCTGACAATGATAGCTCCACGTTCGCACTCTCAAATACCAAAAGACAAACTTCAGCCAAGTAAATTTGAAGATAGAATTGGCTTCGTTCAATGATTCATGAATCAGGCAGCATCCCATTTAGCAACTAGAAGGATTCTCCCAGCCTTGTACAAATGGGAAGTTTTTTAGGAAGGAGGGTGGGGCAAGGGAGCGATTAGCAAAAGAAAAAAAGGATTTTTTTAGGTCTCATATCTTTGGGGGTGGGAGTGGGGGGCAGCGGATAGCAAGGGTTTTATCATGCAGATTCCTCTTCTGCCGCTGGAGGAATGGGGAGTGGAGAGGATCCACATGACAGATTACTTTATCGGAGCTTACCAGAAAATGCCAGACTGGTTGATTAACATTACATTTCTGGTGAAGGTAGAAACTACAGTCAGGTCATTTACTATATCTAGGTTTGGTATCATGAGCTTTAGCACAAGTGACGTCATTTTGGGCCTGTGGTTTATTTTCCTTTAACACAACCAACCACAAGTATTGATTCAGCTCCTACACATACATCTTTAGGAATTTTCAGTGTGCTTTGTAACCCATGAATGTGCCTATTACGAACCATTTGCAGAAATTTCTCTTTCAGTTAGTGTGCTTCTCTGTGAATGGGTTCATCTCCTTAAATGTGGAAAAACATTAGAGCCATTCAAAGGGATCTGCAAGATGTCTATTAGGGATGCAAATGTGCAGGATATGGACAAAACCAGTAGCTCCACTTGTGAAACGTTTGGATTACAGGAATTTAACTTAGAGAGAAAGCACTGCTACTTTCCACTTGAGAAAAGGCTTTTAATTTTCATTTCTGCATATTCTGACTCCATTTCCTCTCTTATCCCCAGATGTGGTTATGCATTTAGTCCTTGGCATTCTAATTGTCTTGTTCACTGTGTACCTCAGAGCTCTCAATTCATTTTCTTAGCCTCACTCTCAACTCTTCCCTTTTGACTTCAAATTTACATCTGCATCTCAGAGATTTAGTCCAACATCTCCAACTGCACACTAGACATTTTCAACTCAAATTTAAAATGTCACATGTACACCAAGCACATCATTTTTCACCTACTCCCATCCAGAGAAACATTATCTATCAGTGGTAATAAACTTGGTGTCAGCCTTCACTTAACACTTTTCTATGTTGCCTCATTCAGATGGATAATCAAGTGCTTTTGGCTTTCCCACCACATCCTACTACTTCTCAAACCTACGCTTATCCACTAGCATTCCCTTAACCTTGTCCACCGGTCACTTTCTCTGCGGACACCCTGGTCATGGATCTCTTGCTCTCTAACCTTCCTCAGTCTCTCACAGATGCTTATCAATATCCCACCTCCCTCACTCTCCACAGATAACCACAAGTTCCTTAAGTTTCTGTACTCTGCATCTCCAAATCTGTTTCTCTACCTATAAATATCTGTTCTTTCTATTTCAAAATAAGTGTTTCACATTTTCACTAGTGTATCTACTTCTATGTGTCCTGAACCCTGTTTTTGCTCACTTTTCCCAACGTTTAATTCTAGTATTTATCCTCTGTAGTTCATTTTCATTCATTCAATATCCATTGGTATTTTTTCTTTCATCTATAAATTTGTTCAGATTTTACATTTCCTAAAAAGTAAAAATAAAATCCCTATTAAACCCCTGCTAGCTACTGTTCTAGTTCTGTCTTTCATTTCCAAAAAAAGTCTACAATCAAATTTCCTCTGTATTCTTTAACCTCAATTTTTTTCTTTGCCTAAGTAACCGTTTGCCAATACATGATCAGCCATTACATTACTCATGAAACAACACTTTCAAGATCATCAATAACCTCCTAATCACCAAATTTAATAAACTTTTTCAGTCTCCCTTTTCCCTGACTACCATGTATTACATACCTTTTCACTATTTTTCCTTCTTTATCTCTTTTACCTGGCTTCCATGACATCACCTTCACCGCTAAGCAGATCTTTCCTTAACTTTAACTAATCTTTGTAATCCTTTACTGGTTCCCTAAAGTCTGTCTCTATGGCGACTTCAGTTTTTCTCCATGACCTTTTATTTTCCTTCATCTTCTCCACATTCTCGCTTGTTAATTTTTCTTTTCCTATTGCTTTCACTTCAGGACTCATTTCTATGGAAACAGATCTCAAGTTTTGTGTACTCAGTCCCAACCCTCTTCCCATACTTCAGCAAATGACTCATTACCACCACATTTCCCCAGATTCTACATGCCTAAATTCAAACTTACTATCTTCACCAAATGTCTCCATGTTTGGAGTGGACTCAGGATGTTTCCAGTTCCCCATTTACTAAGTGTATTTATTCAATAAACATTTACTAAGCCCATACCCTGTCATTTGAAAATCCAAACAGAAAACAAGAAACCACTCAAAATATTCTATACAGAAGGAACTTCATACAGGAAATTGGTTACACAAGTGATGGAAGCCAAACAGGGGATGATGAAGTAACACATAGATTAGCAAAAGCTAATCTTGGCTAGAAGAATGAGAGGAGGTTTTGGTAGAAGGTTCATGATTTAAGATCACCCAGAAGAAGTTGCAACCATGACAGAAGCTACAGCAACAAAAAAGTTGCAGCTGTTGCCAGAAACACTGCTCAAGCAGGAAGAGAGAGTGAGAAATAGCCTGGATTCTCACTTCTTGTTGTCCTCCAGTGTCTGCTAGTGCCTCTTTCTCGACAAACCAGTCGAGAAGCCAGTGGTCATTATAACCTGGAAAATGCAATCCACAGAAGTTACCCCTCTCCCCACAACCTCAGAGGAGGTTATACAGAGCAGAGTCAAAGGAAGGTGAAGAATGGATCTGAGAGCAAAACATGCCAAAGGTGGATCACGCTGAATCTATTCTTGCCTTTCTACCATATTTTATTCTCATACCCCACCTCAAGCTCCTGCCTAATATGGTGCAACTCTTCTTTGTAGAAAGTTGTTCTCATACTCTCCTCAAAGAAAGAAGACAAGTCCCATCAGTCATTATTTTTGTCTCAATAATTCATGAACTTCAGGTGATATGCAGTCATTCACATCTGTTTTGGATGTGGCTTCTCATTCGTCTAGTGACTTGTGAACTAAATTATTTAGTACCACCAAATTCCCTTTACAAAAAATGTACAGAAAGGAAAAAGGGGAAGGGGAGAGAGGATATCCATAGCTCCTGCTGTCCCCATCGCAGTAACTGGTGCCAAGACCATAGCTGAATTTTTTTAAATAGCAGTTTTATTGAGATAAAATTCACATACTATACAATTCACCCATTGGAAATGTATGATTAAATCGTTTTTAACATAGTCATAGATAACATGCAACTGTCAGCACAATCAATTTTAGAACATTTCACCATCCCCCCAAAAGAAACCCTATATGCATTAACAGTCACTCTCTATTTCCCCTCACCCCTTGTTGAAGATCCCCCCCATTTCTTTGAAGATCAATTTAAAATCCAGTCACCCCAGCTTTTAGGCACTACTCCAGAGTCTGAAATTGGAAACATTTACTGTCTGGACTATTCATTTGGATTCCTCATAGTGCTATTCATCTTTTTTTGTATATGCTCTGTTTCCCCAATTAGATTATAAGTCTCTTAAGAACAAGACCCTTGTCTTGATTGAAGAGATGGAAAACATATTTAGAAATGTAGCTGCCTCATTGAATTTAATCCTCTTTTATTTGTTCTTTGATTAACTCATATTACCGAGAACTTTTCCTCTAAAAGAGATTTTCTTCCTTAATCGTTTCCCCCAAGAAAATAATTCAAGACTGATGGAATAGATTTAACCAGCAAATGTAAGGAGTTCATTAAAACATGAAAATTTAACAGTTAAGGAAAACACATCAGAAATTATTTGTGATTCTCATCTATTGCCAATATGCATTTAAGATGTGGTGGAAATGCTAATGTTTCTTTTGTTCCAGCATGACAACAGTGTCCCTTCACTATGGTATATAACAAAGTGTGATACTAACACAAGGGGAGGAATAAAACAGATTCATTTCCTATAATAAATGTTAAATTTACAACTTAAATACAATGTTAGATCTAGTGCACTTTTAATCAATTCTTTCAAATGTATAAATATTTATATGTGGTTTTAAATATGTAAAGATACCTTTCAGTCTGTTTCTTGAAATGAAATGAATAATTAACTCCTTTGAAAAATTTCATTATTTTTTAAATAAATATCAGTGTATTGGATAAGTAAACTTTCCCTTTTATACCTATGTTTTCCTTTCTCTTCCCCTTCCCTCATTCTTTCCTCTTCTCTCTCTCTCTCTTTTTTTTTTCCCACACCACATGGCATGTGGGATCCTAGTTCCACGACCAGGGACCAAACCCTCACCCCCTGCACTGGAAGCACAGAGTTTCAACCACTGGGCAACCAGGAAGTCCCTTCTCTCTTCTATTCTTACTTCCCTCTCACTTCTTTCATTCTCCTTAGGAAGACATTAGGACAACTTCTTATATTTGTTAGGAACAATCTTGAAAAGCTAAGAGAATTAAATTAACTGTGGAAGAGGAAGAAAGTTCATACAAAATTAGTATCAGGTTCTCCCCATCTCTACATCTTAGGGTCATCACGAAAATAACAACGGGTCATATATTCTACTTTATGCTAAGCTCTGAGATAAATCCTTACCTTGAACAGCATTTTGAAATGTATAACAATTTCCAAATTAGACAACATCAAGTAACATTTCTCCAGTACTTATTTTGTGTCTAGAACCGTGTACATGTTGGAGATTTTTACAGTCTAGTAGAGAAAGACATATAAATGAAATAATGGCAACGCAGTGATAGAAGTGCTGTCTAAAGAGCCATGGGAGCACTGAGCACAGTCACTCCTCTCACCTGTATCTCTGAATGTCGTGTTGGTGCCAGGTACAGTTCGAGATGCCAGGAATACAAAGTTATTTTCCCTCAAGCACATCGTGGTTAATACAAAATTACCCTACAGTGTAACAATCAATTGTCAAGTTAAAGCTGAATACAGAATGTCATGGAAACCAGAGGATGGAACTAGGACAGAGGGGGAGATTTCAGGAGTGTCACGAAAACTCTTGAAGAGTTCACTGCAGAGTAGAATCTTAAATGATGAGTAGGAGTAGAATATACTTGATCTCATAAGAAAAAGGATGTGTGGAGACAGGAAGGATAAGAAAAGACCATGCCATGCAGAAAAGATCTTTATAGAGAAGTAAACAATGTGCTGCCTTAAAGGACCAAACATTGGCATCTCTGAATTTCAAGGTGTTCCTGAAGAATCTGCAAGAGATAAGACTGCAAGCAAGACTGAGAAGCAAGGAAGAATCAGGTCATGGAAACCTTCTGTGCTGTGCCTAAGGAACCAAGGATTTTATCCTGAAGACAATAGGGAGCCACTAAAGAATTAAAAGAGGAATAACATGTTTTCCTCTAGGAGTTTTAGAGTGTCTGGTCTCACATTTAGGTATTTAGTCCATTTTGAGCTTATTTTCATATATGGTGTTAAAGAATGACCTAATTTCATTTACCAGTGGGAAGGCTGCGGCGCGGAGGTGGGGGCAGGGATAGTTAGGGAGTTTGGGATTGACATGTACTCACCGCTATATTTAAAATGGATAAGCAGCAAGGACTTACTGTATAGCACAGAGAACTCTGCTCAATGTTATATGGCAGCCTGGATGGGAGGGGAGTTTGGGGGAGAATGGATATATGCATATGAATGGCTGAGTCGCTTTGCTGTGCACCTGAAACTATCACAGCACTGTTAATTGGCTATACTCCAATATAAAATAAAAAGTTAAAAAAAAAGAGGAATAACATGATCAGCTTTGTTTTTTAGAAGAATCAGTCTACTTCTGCAGTGACAGGGTATATTGGTGGATTGAGGGTTGTGGGAAAGGTAAGGAAATAGAGGGAGACCCGCAAAGGGTCTTTCTTGCCCATCCCCAGGTGAGAAATGGTATCTGAGTTAAGCCAGTGACCATGGGTATGAAGAAGAGAGTAAGAGATCTAGAGAAAATTTAGAAACAACAGTGCTTGTTTCTAATTGTGTAAAAAGGGTATAGAAGAGGGGACACTTGTGGATAATTACATGTCTGGCTTGGGCAACTTGTCAGGAATTGGGCAGAGGAATAATTGGCAGTGGGGGGAATGAGAAGTTTTGAACACACTATGCTTAACATTGTAAAAGAACATTAAGAAAGAGGTTGGTGCTGGATATGTGTGTGATAAGGTATGGAGGAAACCACTAAGATCAGCAGAGAGAGTATATAGAGTAAGAGAAGGAGAGGAGGCTTGAACCAAAACAGGACCCCAAGATTCCTGCCAAGGAGGAAAGAACTGATAAAGGGCCGATAAGCAGTTAGATGGAAAACGAGAGAGAGTGCTAGAACCACATGAGTAGTTTCAAGAAGGAGTAGGTGAACATGTCAAATTCCACAAGGAGATATGTGTTTATTCCTTTTTACGCGTCTTTTCTCCATTTTTCCCACCCCCAGCCTATATTTTTATATATAAAAACTCTCATACATAACCACCAGCACTCCATCTTTATCCCATCCTGCAGATTATTTTATTAGAAAAAAAATCTATTTTTAAAGCTATGTGGGATGACAAAATTTGTGCTTCAGAAGGTCACTCTAACTAAGAGCAGTTTGGTGGGTCTAATAATAGTCCCAGAGATGATACAGAGAAGGGAATGGATTCAGTGAATATCATGCTTATTGAATTGATAAAATTTTATACTTAAATTAGAGGTAAAGAGTGAAGGAGATGAAAGAGCCACAGATATTTAGAGATATCAGGATTGAGTATCTGGAAAAGTGAGATCTGAAAAACAATGCAGGCATTGGGCTGGAGAGGGGAAAGGCAGAGGACAAAGAAAGGCAATCCAGTGTCTTCTCCTGACTATATTCTACGTGCTTTTCACCCCAGACATAGTCTGGTACTGATGGGTGCTACTCATCAAATATCTCTGGCTCTCCAGCTCCCTGGCATTTGGTAGAATTGCACTTCTTGCCCTTACCTGGGGATGAGTGCACCTCGTGGTAAGCTTTACCCAATCAGTTGTGAGCAAAAGCAACCAGAGCACTTTCTTGCTTACAGAGACTCTCCAGAGCTCCTTTCCTTCTGACACTATAACTGTCCGCATTTGAGGGGGCGGTCTATTCAGGCAGCCTGAGTAACTGAATGTTACCAATGAGCTGTAACCCTAAATAGACACGTATCATGCATGAGAACTAAACTTTTGTTGCTTAAAGCCACTAAGTTTTGGGGATACCTCAGCTTAACCTAGTCTATCCTGACAGACACATACTCCCTGAGTGATTTTATAAACTCACGTATCTTCAGCTGTAACTGTGCATTGATGAAATCAGGCCCACGACTTTAGCTCTCACTCTTGAAATCCAGATTCTTATTTCTAGCTACCTTTAGGATGTCACAAGCATTTCAAACTGACCATTCTAAAACTGAACTCATGAAGAGTGACTATATTTTTTTCCAAGCACTTACTCTGTCCCAAGTGCTTGACATACATTTTACATAAATTATATCATTTCATTCACATAATAAATCCAAGGGCCACATACCATTATATCCCAGCTTTAGATAGTAAATCCTAAGAAGAAAGGGGAGGGGTAAAGGAAATGAAGTAGGTGTTGTTAGAGCAGTAGAAGGAGAACCAAGAGAGGCAAGAGAGAAGGGAGTGGTAACTAAGGTTAAATACCAGAGCTAAGTCAAAGGCGGTAGAAATAAAGTGATTCCAATGCTTTGCAATTAGGACCTTACTGGTGACCATTCATATTGCAATGAGGTAAGGAATAAAGGAGATATGAGGAGGTGGAGAGAATGAACAGAAAGCACAAGAATTCTGGTAAGATTTAAGGGAACAGTGGAGATAAGGTATCAGCTGGAAAAGGTTGAAAGGTTTAATCTGGGGGTTGTATATAAAGAGATGCATGCATGTTTATAGGCTAAGATGAGAATTTAAACACACAGGAGAGAGAATGACAGAATATTTGATAATGCAAACTTCAGGAAGAACTAGACAGAAATGATACCATGAGCACAGATGAAGGATTTTGAGTTAGGCAGGGAGAAGAATTTCTATTCTTCTGATGTTAGGTAAGAAAGGGTACAGGCAGGTTCCGGGGGAGGAGTCAGAGTTTAAACAATTCATGTTGATGGTCTCCAGAATCCTTGTTAATGTGGCAAGGCCATCTGCTCATAGCTCCAGGAGGAAGGAACAGAGGTTACACTGAAAATCTTTATTCGAACTTAGAGAAATAATGAGGTTAAAAATAAACTATTATAGATGCAAATTGGAAAGCATTTTTTTAGAAAATAGTAAACCCCATAATGAGTAAAGAGTGAGTGCTGATTCTTGGTCATAACCACCTTCTATTTAATCATTCATGAAGCTATGTATCACAAGATGATTGGAGCCTACAAGCAACCTTGAACTTCACTGTTGTCAATAGTTTTAATTTCCTCTAGGAATAAGCTTCTTATTAGAGGTATGTGTGATTTAAGAGGTTTCTCAAAGTGGGAAGAAGACCAGTCAGATAGAAAGATCATTGAACAGAAACTTAGCAGATCTCACCCCTAAACCTAGTTCTACCACCAGCTAGTCATCATCTCCTGAAAACTGCTTCACTTTTCCCTCTGTGTAATTATCCACAAGACCACTCCAATTCTAACTACTTAGTGCTACTCTACAACCTCACCTACCCATCTCCGTGTATTGCAAAAGGGCTCTTGACCTTTTAAAAAATAAAACTCAGGAGGGCAAAGCATATCTAGATAAATCCCAAACTGCAACATCGGTCTTTGATAATCAAGAACTTCTTCTCCTAACTGTAAATATGCCCTCAATGGTCCAAAGAGGTCATGGACCCAGCGACTTTCTGGCACATGTGCTGGCGTAGCAGAGAAGTCAGAGAGACTTCCAAAGAAAATGTGTGTGATCCTGCCAGAATGGGTATCATTAAAAAGAACACAAACAACACATGTAAAGAAAACAGAACCCTTGTGCACTGTTGGTGGGAATGTAAATTGGTGCAGCCACTGTGGAAAACAGAATGGAGGTGTCTCAAAAAACTTAAAACAGGACTGTCATATGACCCAGCAATTCCACTCCTGGGTATATATCTGAAAAAGAAAACAAAAACATTAATTCAAAAAGATACATGCACCCCAATGTTTTTAGCAGGATTATTTACAAATGCCAAGATGTGGCAGCAACCTAAGTGACCATAAACAGATGAATGGATAAAGAAAATGTGGTATATATATATACTGTGGAATACTACTCAGCCATAAAAAAGAATGAAATTTTGCCATTTGCAGCAACATGGATAGACTTGGAGGGCATTATGCTAAGTGAAAAAAGTCAGAGAGACAAATACTGTATGATATCACGTATATGTGGAATCTAAAAAATACAACAAACTACTGAATATAACAAAAAAGAAGACTCACAGATATAGAGAACAAACTAGTAGTTACCAGTGGGGGGAGAGAAGGGTAGAGGGGCAATATAGGGGCAGGGGATTAGGAGGTACAAACTATTAGGTATAAAATAAGCTACAAGGATACATTGTACAACATGGGGAATATAGCCAGTATTTTTAATAACTATGAATGGAATACAACATTTATAATAGCTATAAAATTGTGAATCTATATCGTATACCTGTAACCTATACAATATTGTACAGCAACTATACTTCAATAGAAGAAAATAAAAGAGTAATTTATGTGTGCGTATGTGGCTGTGAGTAGTATGTTTGTGCATGTATAGTATGTATATATGATATGTGCATTAGTATGATACAAAATGCTATAATAAATAAATCTTACAATGAGGTAGTTTAACGTAAAAGTCATTTCTTCCCTCTCATGTAATAACCCAATGCAGGTGTTTCTGGTTGGTGAATATTTTTCCCTTGTGCAATAGGTAGTGCAAAAACCCTCAGTCCTAACATCTTGTGGCTCTACTGTTCCCTAAATTCTCAGAGTTCACTGCATCCGAGAAGAAGGGGTAAGAGAGGGTAGAGGTATTTCTTAAATGAGGAATGATACACATCACTTCCTTGGTGAAGTACTGATCATATGGCCTCACCTTGAAGGAAGTGAGGCTGGTAATGCTGGCCCTTAGCCAGGCACCATCTCCCACCAACAATATGGAAGGTGACGCATAAATCTTTATGGACAGAAAGCCATCTCTGCACAGCCAGTCCCTCTGGTACACCCTCCTTCCCACACATAAAACACACTCACTGCTGCCCCAAAGAAGTCAACCCCAAGTCACATCCAGTCACTGTGCCTGGCTCTGTCCAGGCTCCCTTTATGGTGTACGGTGTTCTCCATCGGGGACAGGTGTGTCCCCTTGTGGGCCAGTGACCCACAGTCCAATTAAAGTTCCCTTTGTGTAAAGGGAAGAACGGTGATACTTAGCAGCCATGGCCCCCAGCAATAAGGAATCTTTTCAGGAAGAAATAATAAAGACCCTCTGCCTTAGCAATGGAAGAAGTTCCATGCTTTGACTCCGCTTCTGCTTTTCCTGAGAAACTCCCTTGTCCATAGCTCTCCATAGCCCCTGGTTCTTTTTCCTGGGAGTTTCTTTTCATCTATTATCTTCCATGGTCATCTTTAAACTGGGCATTGGGAGGTGTTCCCTCCGTGGGGGCTACAGCTCATGTCCTGATGGTACCTTCAGGTTGAATTGTGAACACGGGCCTTTTTGCGTGCAAGCTTGTGATGACTTTGACAGTACAATTCTCTTAAAAGCTTACTAGGCTTTTGATACAATTGTTTCTATTCAGCTCCATGTGTCAAGAGCCTGTGACATTATTACTCTACATTGTTTAATTTTATGGCTTTCTTGCCCACATGTCTTTTATCTTAATGGTAGCTTCTTTGGGGCCACCTAAAATATAGACATGGGTAAGAAAGAAATATCCTTAATAAGTTCTTTGTTGCAAGAGTAAGGCTCCTGTTTAACTACAAAAATCCTAATATGTCTTCGTTCAAACTTCTTTTCGTTCTCATTACTTAGTGTTTCAAATCCAAAAACATTAGATTTTCCAATCCTGAAAGTCCCCAGATTTTGAGAATCTTCCCTACTATTTCTGCTCAAAATCTCCAACTGTTGCCTATGCTCACCTTCTAGCTTCTGATGGCTGTGACACTCCTTGACTTGTGGCCACATCACTGCAGTCTCTGTCTCTCCAGTCACATTGCTTCTTCCTCTTCTGTGTGTCTGTGTGTGTGTGTCTGTGTGAGTGTGTGCGTGTGTGTGTGTGTGTGTGTGTGTGTAAGAGTTCTTGAAGCCTCCCCTCAGCATTTCTTTCACTTCCATCAGGACTAACATTTGACAACAAAACCCTCCCCAATCCAGATTTGGTCACAACCAAAACACAATTTAATCAAAGGAGGAGCATATTCAGGGCTTCCAGCTATGAGGATCTCAGTCCTAGAATCCTTATTAATTAAGCACGATTTCCTATTTCCTTATGCTACAGAAGAGATCTTTCTACCCTTCCATGCCTCGATGTCTCCTTGAGGGCTTGGAAATTTATCAGATAAAATTGCTCACTCTGGCCTCCTAGTAAGAACTCAGAGTGAGAGGAGTTTTAGGGGCAGAACTCTGAGCCCTGTCCTTGAGTGAAATAGTCAATGTCATCTCAAACCTGCAGTTGCCTTATTAAGGATGTAAACAAAGTGAAGGAGTTGGTTGGGGCTCTGAGAGAAGGGAGGAATGAAGAGAACATCTGCTTCTTGCTCTGTTGTCTCTACTTTGGTACAGCAAACAAAAGCCCAAGATTGTCGTATACATGAGGTTGTCTTTGTTGCAATATCTTGTCAAATAAATTGTCTTTAATGTGCAGTATGTTTCCTGCCCCCTCCCAAACTTTCACTATCAAGAAGACACAGTATCAAAGGACTGCATACACTCAATTTCACGAACTAATAAACACAGCTTTTGCATTAATTACCATTTTCTGCTTCTTGGAAAAGAGTGACAAGAGTTATCAAGAAGATGTTCATTATTGCCAGGCTTTATCTGATGATAATGGACGTCTGGCCAGTCACAACTTGAAGATTCCCAAATGAGGACTGGCTCTCAATTGAGAGAAGGGGACTGGCTGCTCCCAGACAGTTCCTTGCACATTTTATTAGCAAGAACAGCTACAGGTAAAATTTCTTCTTTGTGCAGCTTTCTCTCCATTGGCTTCCTGGCTCAACAGGATGCCAGCATTTCTGGTTCTGACCCTGATACCAAGTTCAGATGTCTGTTGGTCATGACCATACTCTGTGACTTGTGTTCTGGGCCATCACTGGAAGTTCCAGGCAAGGGCTCAATCTTGCCCAAGCTGGATCAGTCATAGGCTGTCTCCTGTGCCTAATGGCGAGGGCTGGGGACTGACATTTATTGGAGCTGAGTTGAGGTGATGGCAAGAGTTGAAGATATAAAGGACAATCATTTCTGCTTCTGAGACTCCAGAGTTGCACTAGGATCTTCCCTTCCAAACTCTAAGATGTTCAACTTTTTCTTTAATTTCATGAGCTTTCCTAATATCTTTCCAATGAATTCCTTTTTTTTCTTTAAGCTAGAAAGGATTGGTTTCTTTTTCTTGCAACTTGAAGAAATCAAATTAATATTTCCTTTGGGATGTAGCTTAGGAACCACCAAGCTCATTATATTTTCAGCATGTTGCTGAAAATAAGTTCTAAATCCTCCTGGAGAAGGGCCTCAACATTTTCAGTATATATATTACCTTCCTTATTCTCTCCTCATGTCCCCTGACTCTTAAAAACAAATTTCAGGAGACTTGAAAATTTATCACACTCTTCCTAGAGACTTGACCTGTTTCGTATCAGAGGGCAGCTGGAGCTGGGGCCACCTAGCAGAAGACAGACTATTAACTAGAGCACAGGGTTAGACAGAATCCTGTGTTCTGGATACTCATCCAGAAACCCCCTGACACACACCCCCTCATGTACCACCCAAGGCAGCGTCACAGCAAATTTCCCTGGAACCTCAAACCGTGGATTTCTAGCAAAAGCCACACGCACAGCACCAGAGTGACTTCCCTGCCGTCCCACGCCCCCTCCAATGAGATTTGGATCTCAGTCCTGGAAGGTCCTTTTCCCAGGGCTCTACCTGTCCCCAGGCGAGCGGCTGCTGCTGACCTTCCCTATTCCTGTCCTCTACGGTTCTCTTCCTCCCTTCTAGTCAATCCTTCATTATGTCCATCTTCCATTAGAGTTTGCAATTTTTATACTAAACTTCTCTTTTAATAATCTCTGTGTAGTTTTTGTCTCCTGGTTGGACATTGACTGGCTGATATAGTTAATATGATATATTAACATGATGGTTAATATTGTGCTTCAGCTGCTGTAAGAGTCCCAGAAATCTGGTTAAACACTATTTCTGAGTGTGTCTCTAAGGGTATTTCCAAAAGAGATTAGCATTTACACTGTCAAGCTGATTAAAGCAGATGGTGCTCCCCAGTGTCGGTGGGCACCACCCAATCTGCTGAGGGCTTGAGCAGAACAGAAAGGCAGAAGAAGGCTGAATTCACTCTCTATCTACCCTTGGCACTCCTGGTTCTCAGACTTTCAGACTCGAACTGGAATCTACATCATTGGCTGTCTGGCTCTCAGGCCTTCAAACTACACCTTTGGATTCCTAGGACTCAGATTTGTAGATGGCAGACCATGGGACTTATCAGTCTGCATAATCACGTGAGCCCATTCCTCATGTTAAATCTCATTATATCTGGAAATAGATATAAATCTCTATATATCTTAGAGACACAGATAGATAATAAATATCAATAAAAATAAATATACTATTGGTTCTATATCTCTGGAGAACTCATATACCCCGTTTTAGAGATGAAGAAACTGAGGCTCACATGAGGTAAATAAGACACCTTGGATCACACAACTACTAAGCGGAAGAGATAGAATTAGAATACCAGCTCTGCCTGACTACCAAGGCTGTCCTCCATGACCTGGAGAGTCCCACGGCCCACATAACTCTGGACGCATTCACTAATTCAATGGGGCAATTGCAGATAATGCCTTTAGGCTTAATGTCTTCTAAACCATTGCTCCTCAGGGTTGTCTGTGGGCTTATACCAGTTTGCAAACTGTTTGCTACCAGTGAGATAAGTACAACAATTGCAACTAAGCATATAGAACATTGCATATTGCTACTAAATCCAAGTCCATTTGTATTGTGTTTTATAAAAGTATTAGGTCCACAACAAATTAAAAATTTTTTAAAATACCTAATTCCTTTCCCATAGATAGTTTTCTAAACCTTGGGCTCAATATAAAGTATAAATGGTTGCTGTAGTTGTTGCTGCTCTTTGAATCATAGATTGAAAAACTATTATGAGGGTGGGGATAAAAGGTGATTACAGCCGGTGTAACTCTTACAGAATATAAATGTGTAATAAAGCACACATGAGATTAATCATCTTTGCATAGTGTTTAAAAATATACAGATCTACAGAGGACTTAGAGAACATTTTTTTGGACTTCATGATGTTTATCCATATTAATATAATACAGTGTATTCCCTGACCTCTGAATCAATAATCAATTAAGGAAATTTCAAGTAAACAGTCTAGATAAAACATTAAGTAGATATATTTAGCCATATTAAATTATTTTGATTCAAGGTGTGGTATAAATATATAAACATATTCAAATATAATAATCTGAATGTTATGTATGTCCTTAATTACCAATATAGTTCCCCTTAAACTTAGACTTTAATATACTAACTGGTCATCATACATTTGCTGAGTGACAGCTCATGTGCCTGGACTGAGCTAGTCTTTACGGGTGATACAGTAGTGATATGAGATAGCCTTGTGTAGTTCTTCACCTGACCCAATCTCAGAGAGTAGAATGGAAAAGCAGCAATGGAAGTTAGCAGTTAACAAAGGATTAAATTCTGTGGGATAAATGACAAATATTCCAGAAGGTCAGAAAGCACAGGAATCGGTAAGTGCTGAGACCATCGGGCATAGAAAGGGAGACTTTGAGTTGGTCCCTGACCATATGCTGTGGCTAAGATGACCTGATTTTTCTTTTTAAGCTCTTTAGTGGAATATAATTGCTTTACACTGTTGTGCCAGTTTTTGATGTACACCAGAGTGAATCAACTGTATTTATACATATATCCCCATATCCCCTCCCATGACTCCCTCCCACCCTCCCTATCCCAGCCCTCTAAGTCATCACCCATCATCGAGTTGATCTCCCTATGTTATGCAGCAACTTCCCACTAGCTATCTATTTTACATTTGATAGTATATATATGTCAGTGCTACTCTCTCACTTCATCCCAGCTTCCCCTTCGCCCCCACTCCACCCCCTGCCCACCCTGTATCCTCAAGTTCGTTCTCTACATCTCCACCTTTATTCTTGCCCTGTCACTGTGTTCATCAGTACCATTTTTTTTAGATTCCATATATGTGAGTCAGCATACAGTATTTTTTTTTCTCTTTCTGGCTTACTTCGCTCTGTATGACAATCTCTAGGTCCATAAGATGACCTGATTTGAGAAACAGCAAAAGTAGCACAAAGCTACCCAGATGTAGAAATACTGTAAACCCAAGTAATGTCTCCAAAATTACCATAGGGCAGCTCACACATAGCGCAATTTAGAAAATGAATACTAGAGTCTAACTGATCACCACCTGTAGCATACAAATACCCTTCCTTAAGATTCTAATGTATATCACCATGGAAAGGAGAATGAGTGTTCTAGGTTTTCTTCTGCAGGAAATATGAAAGGCTTACAGCTCCAGTCTGGTAACTTTTCCTTTGGCTGATTCTCCTTGACTACTAAACAGAGGCATGATTTTAAGGGGGCAGGAAAAGACTTTTTTTGGAGAGGTTGGGATAAATGCACTAATGATTCTGCTCTCTTACAAACGTGTTGCATTTAACAGAATTCCCTGGCTGAAGAAATGAATTACCCTTATAATGACAGTTTCCCCTTGACTTTCTTCTTAAACATGTTTAAAAGAAAAAAATATTTGAACACATTACACATATTCCTGTCTTCTTAATTAAAAGGCATTAAATATAATGTTACTTTGGGGGAGGACAGAATCAAAGAACACAAAGACTATGTCCCTATAGTCAGTGGAATGGATTGGAATGTTTTATGCTCAAAAAATTTTTTTATGTTTAGATTTAGAATATTTACCATTCTTGCCGTCAGGCTCTATTTTTTCTTAAATTATAATTAGTGCCTTTGCTTTTGCAACTGCAAGTTCTTCACCCTTTGTTATTTACTCCTTTTCCCCTAAAACAAGCTAATGAAGCAAATAACCAAACACATTAGAATTGTGTCCAGAATAAGGGTAAATAGGTTTTGAATGCAAATTTGAATTATTCTTCAAGAACTTTAGGTCTTTGACATACATTACTTGACCTTTTATTTGGAAAAGCATACTAACACTCAGAGTTTATAAAAATAATTTATTTTCCTCATAGCAAATTGAAAACACCAAAATAGAAAGTTTAAATGATCATAATGTCACTTCCTGGAGACAAGTTCATTTCTATATCTCAAAGAAGCTGAGCTGGACTTCCAGGATAGTATCATCATCCCAAGTCTGTCTGTTACTGCTCACCTGAGACAGGCCTTACGAAGACTCTCTGATTCCCAGGATATGTGACTCTTCATTCCTGCCATCTACAATTTGATGACTTCAAAAAAAATTCTATCCCACTCATCAGCATCCCAACCCCAGAGAACCCAAAGTTTATAAGGACAATCATAAAGCCGACAGGTACACCCTTTCAATTTGCCGTTCCTACATTGATTTGCAGTCCTTCAAGTGCTGGCACTTTTCAAAACCACAAAATCATCCTCATTTTAGATAAATGTATCATGTTCTATATAAAGAAATGTTGTTACTTTCAATCTTAAGAAATCAGTTGGATTATAGCCACTTTTTGATCAGTGGTTCCTGTAGAAATAAAGCTATTAAGAAAAAAAATTGTTCAGCCTTGGTTAAAATTAAGAAAAAAATGTAACACCTGGTGGTATCTAATAAGCCTTGGGAGGAAGCATCCTGCTGACATAAGTCCATTATAGTTGTGTGCTGCAAAGATAAAGTACAAAAGGTAAAAAAAATAGTAACATTCCTTGAAAGCAGGATCGCAGTGAACAAAGGGCACTGATAAAAGATGATCCTGGGCTTCCTAGGGGGCGCAGTGGTTAAGAATCCGCCTGCCAATGCAGAGGTCATGGGTTCGATCCCAGCTCCAGGAAGATCCCACATGCCGCGGAGCAACTAAGCCCGTGTGCCAAAAAAGAAAAAAAAAAAAAAAAAAGATGATCCTGGTGAATAAAAGGTCTCTCAGTTTATACCCTTACAGGTCCTGTCTCGTTATCTCTACAGAGAGCAAGCTGAGTGCTTCTAAGATGTTTAACTGTTAAGCATGAGGTTTGTGCTTAAACTCTCAAGAATATACCCTTCAACCACAAAGCATGTAAAGATCACAAAACTGATAAAAGATTTTGATGTATGAAGTAAAATTCATTCCCATAATTTACAGAAGAGCACTCCAAGCCTTATCCTTGATACCCCTTTTCTTTGGATATCATTCACTACCTTCTGTTAATCAGATACACCACTGCACCTAGGTTTCTCCTTGAAGAAGCATGAAGTAAAAGGTGTCTGCGGATTCTAATCTAAATGCACAGCCAGAAGACCATTTTCTCCCACATTCCTTAACACTGCTGTGCAGAGTTTCACTGGTCTGCGTATTCATTCAACAAATAATTATCGAACACTTATGTTGTGCCAGGTAAACACAGTCAGCTTTTTGTCTCCAGCACTAAATTTATTTAAATTTACAGCCTATCTATTCTGACGTTATGTTCTTCCTCCTGTCTGGGGGTTGAAATATGGTGATACAAAACGAAATTGCCTCTTTTTAACATCCTTACTTGGCAAAATAAAATGTTAACAACCCAGTGCCAGTCTTCAAACTTGTATTTGCAATGTTATTGCTCCATGAAATCTAAAACAGCTACAACCACTGATCTTGCTCCTTCCCATCATTCCCAGACTATGTCTGTTTATCACTATACTTTCAGCTCTAAACTTCCAATTTATGTTTATTGAATAAATGACTACTGGATGGATGGATGGATGGATGGATGGATGGATGGATGGTTGGGTGGATGGACATATTCATTTCTTTGAACCAGAGAAATTACTGATTTAAAAGACCCAAAGTTGGACTAAACCAGGGAACCAAGATGTGCCAGATGTGTCTAAATGGACCACCATCCATTAATAATAATAATAGTTATCATTATTATTATTAACTGCTTGGCGTATGCTGTACCGCTTTAAGTACTTTGTGTATGCTAACTCATGTAGACTCCAAAATGAATCTCTAAAGAAAATAGTTTTATAACCCCATTTTACAGAGAAGAAACTGAATTCAGGGAGAAGATAAGAAACATGTTTAAGTGGGGGAGTCCCAGATTCCACTCTTAATGTCTGCATTACGTTACTCTGCCTCCCTTTTACAAGGAGAACAGTAAGAAAATAAAACAGAAGAGAGTATAGAAAATTCACCACGTGACCGCCATCCACTCCTCATCGAGCTCACTCTCATGTGGCATGAGCTGCAAATTCTAACTCATAGCAATGCTACTCTATATTAATCATAGCAGCAAGTAGCATTTATATTTATTTCCAAATGTTATGTTATTAGTCATAACATCAAGCAACATTTATTTCCAAATTTTCTGCTGCGTTTTTTTAGACACAGCCCTCAGAATCCACTCTGTCCTTTGCAGGGCCTAGCATTATGTCATGTTCATATTATGCACTCGAAAATAATTTTTGGATTTCACTAAATTATTCTTGAGTTGCTAAGATTCGAATCTCACAGGTGCATTCTGCAAACCTACATGACTGAAGGAATAAGATTAAAGCACGAAGAAGCAGAGGGACAATTCCTGACATAATGGAACATCTTGAGGGATTAAAATAAACATGTACAAAAATCACCTGAGGCTCTAAAAACTTGATTAATTTTTTCAGGAAAACCAGGAAAATACACCAACCCCGACAAAGCTTTGAGCAAAAGCTTCATTATGCCGTACTTTTTTGGTACATTGAAAGTACACCATTAACAGTACTTCTTAACCAATGGCTGCTCAAAGTTACATAAATTATTGCCATGACAACTATTACTTCAGCAATAAAATTATGAAAACCACAATTTCTCTGACAAGTAGAAAAGCCTTATTATTTGCTATCCACGAGTTTAATGTTAACCCCTCAGCAGTCATCACAGATGAGGCATCTGTGTAGCAATGCTGACATTCCCCAGCTTAGAAACCAGGGGCTCCAATACAACACAGAAAGTGGGCTGTTTGAATTCCAGGAGGCTTTGTCCCCTAGAGGCAAACACATAAATGTTGATCGGAGTTCTACACGTGTCCACAAATGCTTAAGCTACTCATAACTCGGTTAAAATTCACAATATCGAGGAAGGAGGAGAAACTATGGTATCTATATTCATAATTAAACAACAGGAAAAGCGATAAAACTGAGGAAAGAAACTTAGTCTGAAAAAGAACCCTTGGACAGTGTTAAGGGCTTTAAGCTGAACACACTGCTTTGTTACTTCACTCTGTTAATGAACTTCCCCTCTAGCACTCTCTGCTCCTATCTCACAGACTTTTCTCTCTTCCTCAGTCTTTGCAGGCTCCTCTGAGCTCAGGATCTCTGTCATGCTGCTGCTTCTGTCTTTCAAGTTCTCCTCCTCCACCCATCTTCCCCACATCATCTGGCTACCCCTTACTCATCTTCAGATCTCAGATTAGAGGGCCATCCAGATGAGATCTGGTCCTCCTTAGAACACAGCATAGCGTCCTGGGCTGAGGATTCATGCGTTTAATCTCTATTATAAGTATTAGGAATTAGTACAGTTACTTGTTCTGAGTATTTCTTTAACCTTATCTTCCCAGCTAGAGACAAGCTCCATGATATCAGGGACACTGTCCTTGTCACCTCTATGTCCATATTACATAGCACAGCCTGTGCTCAATAAATATTGATATTTGTTGTGTTCATGTATTTTTAAAGCAACCCTCCCTTTTCTTGATAAAACTGTAATATTCACATGATTCTTACACCATGATGTAGTTTGAGGATATTGTCTTAGAAATGCAACAAAGGAAGAGAAAAGGGATCTTCCTTAGATGCCTGAAAAGAAGGGAGGTTAGATTTTCCACAGTGGAATAAGCTTTGGGAAAATAAACAATTCAAAGAAACGGGCTAATACAGCCTCTGAATTCTCTCATTTCAGAGGGAAGAAGCAATTGGTAGGGAAGAAATCATTGCATACAATTTCTAGAACTGACCGAAAGGAAGTATCATTCAGATAGCCTAAGGCTGTCTTAATCAGGGAAGGGGAGAGGGATTACAGGGTAGAATGAAGTCAGGACATATCTCACAACTCATGTGTTTAGTACAAACACAAATTAAAGGTTTATCGCTCAGAAACTGGCTTTTCAGGGAAGTATTCTTTTGAATTGACAAACATAGTTTAGCTTAGATTATTTTTTAACTTTTCTTCATTCATTTAATTTTTTTTTTCCCAAGCACCTGCTATGTTACCAAATCCTGAGCCAGGTCTCAAAGATACAAGATTAACAGGATAAGTGCTATTGGAAAACACATAATGAGCCAACTGGACAAATAATTATGAGACAGTGTCAAAGTCCTGTTCTGAAATTAATCCAAATAAAGAAATCATTGCATGGGCTTGCCAGAGGGAAAGAGAAAATGTGAACAGGGTCAAGAGAGCCGCCACTGGACAGAGGTGGCTTTTAAGCTGAGGCTGAGTAAAAGGAGTTTCTCTCTCCAACAAAGAAGGAAAGGCACTCCTGGATGAGGGAGAGAGGAAAGTGTGCAAGGCTTGGAGAGAGCCTTTGGCATGTTTGAGAAAAGAGCAGTGGTTCTCTGTGGCTGGAATAGAAAATGCATATTGTGGGCAGGAAATGACCTTGGACAAGATGGGCTAGATCTTGAAAGTCACGAGTTTATAATTCCCTCAAGACTAATGATATTCAAAACATTTCTAAACATAGACGCATTCTTTGAGAAAATCTTATGCCAAAGTCCAGCCTATAAAGTAGAAAAAGTTGTCCCGGGCTGCTGTGTGGCCACCTGACCCCTCGCCTCCACCCTCCACATATAGCCTAAGGTCCTTCCTTAAAGACCCCAGGCCTTTGAACATGCCTCCTGTGGACAGTGCAGAGCTGTTTGGGCAGGGCAGGTGCTCAATAAATACATTGGTAGAGTCATGTGATCAAATAAGGCTTTCATTTGTCATTCTAATTTTTGCTTTTGAGATTACTCTGACTGCAGTGGGGAATGAACAGGAGAAGGGAGGCTGGCACAGCAAGGGGCAGACATGTCAATCAGCAGTCCAAGTGTGGTAGGATGCTAGATGGTGGCAGAGTCTTGTTTCAGCCTCGCAATATTTTCCCCACCCTCCCTGACATTCCCCTTCTCTGTGGGGATCTAGGGCTGCAGGGGAGAAATATGTGATTGCTCCTATAGCAGAAGTTGCCTTCTGACCTTCTCAGCTAAAGTGTAAGCCACAACTGATTCCAGGAAGAAGAGAGGTCCAAAGAGGGAGAAAGAAGAGACCTTCCCAAACTGGAAAGAAGCCTAAAATGAGGACAGACCAAAGGTTTCATGGTTCTGAAGCTTACACAGTGTGAGAGAGCTTCTTAAATAAACAAGTTACGAATACAAACTTAGATTTAAAAATAAATTTAGAAGGAGAAATTGCCACAAATTACAAATTTTTAAGGCATTTAAAAACAGAAAACATCACAAATTCATAAATATAATATTTTTATTGATAACTGCCTACACACCCATTTGACACTGCTTTTGCTTATACTTTCCAGCTGCATACTCTTCAATGATTTCTTTATATAACAATTATGTAGGATTTCCCTGATGGTGCAGAGGTTAAGAATCCACCTGCCAATGCAAGGGACACGGGTTTGATCCCAGGTCCAGGAAGAACCCACATGCCACAGAGCAACTAGAGCCCATGTGCCATAACTATTGAGCCTGTGCTCTAGAGCCCACGAGTCACAACTACTGAGCCCATGCACCTAGAGCCTGTGCTCTGCAACAGCAGAAGCCACCACACTGAGAAGGCTGTGCACTGCAAGGAAGAGTAGCCCTGCTCACCGCAACTAGAGAAAGCCCATGTGTAGCAACAAAGACCCAATGCAACCAAAAAAAAAAAAAAGTTGAAAAAAAAGAATTGTTAACAAAAAAAAATTGTGTATTTTCTATAGAAATGGTAGATAATTCTGTATTTCTTCTAGCCTTGTCAATTGCATTTTGGTATATTATCATCTTTGGTTATTTATTTAAAATTTAGAAAATTTTCTTTCAGCTTATTCTTTTTGGTAATATGTAAATTTTTGGAATTGTTGTCAAATTCAAGAAATCTCTATCAAGTCTCTTTTATATATGAGCTGGAAGACTTCGGGTCGTTTCAAGTTTTCTTTACTGTGACAAATCTTCCTCTTTTGACTGATGACACCCGGTGACCAGTTTGTCATGTTGTTGTCTTCATTGTAGTGTTGCATTATGCATTTATAATATGATCACTGAAGTCAGTACTTTACATCAAAACAGCAAGAAATTTAAATGTTTTCCAATGTGTTCTCATGAGTCACTCCCTTTCATTAACTGGAATATTAAGCAATCCAAAGGCATATTCATTATCCCTATGTATCACTTCCTCTCACACAGAGAAAATTTTTGGCTGGCAAAAGAATTAAAAATTATTCATAAGGTTTCAGCGAGAAGCGTAGCATACAATAATGGCCAGCCAATTACATTTGGTGAAGACTCGACAATAAGTAGTAATATTTGGCATCTGTTTTACTTGTCTAACACTTCATTTTTACACATTTGCCTATTATTTAATTCTGAAAAAAATGATTTGGGATAATTAAGTCACATTTACTTTTTCATTTTGACTTTTTTCAATGTGCTCATACAAAACTGAATCAAATGTAGTGATTTGTTCAATAACTCCCACGATTTCAGTAATTATCATTATTTAAAGAACACCACTTTTCATTGTACCCTCTGAAGGGCAAATCCCCTTCACTAAAAATTTAATAGGCATAAGTACTCTTTTAAATGCTTGAAAATAATACTAAACATTGTCAATAAAACTGTTCTTTCTTCTCTGTTCTTCAAGGTGCTCATCTAGTGCACTTGTATTTGATCGATGTGTAATTCAAGTACCTTCTTATCTATGGAGTCCTCCTGACTTTCAGGAAGTTAAGTCTAACTTATTGAAAACACTTTATAAATTATAAAATATCTTGGACTCAGTAGCTGGAATCTTACTACTGTTGGAACATTGTTCTTTTTGTTGTAGTTGTTCATAACATTTACTTGAAAAATATTTCTAATGTCTGTTGTATGTTCTGTTTAATTCTCTGTAAATATTACCAGCATCATGATTTGGGAGGAAAAAACAGCTTTCTTTTATTAAACAGTGCTATCAGGACAAACATGGTACATATGAAAGTCAATGACTTCCCAATAAAACTGTTGTTGAAAACTCTGCATGCTCTGGTGATCATACAAATTTTTAGTTTCAGTTGCAATAAGAGAGTTTTTGTGTGCCAAAGTTTGTCTTTTTGTGTCAAATTGTCTTTTTCCAAAATTGTTTGTTACATTTTTTAGCTTTCACTAGAATTATCTCTTTCCATAGTATCTGAATTTGTGTTAAATTAATAATTCTGGGTAACGATGTATTTAATTTATCTGAAATTAAGGCATATAAAAAATTAAATTTATTTTTAGTCTGCTGCCACACTATAGGGACCTACGTAGTTGTATAATAATACGTCTCTAATATTAAATACATTAACACATTAATGAATATGTGTAGGAGCTCTGTCACTGGACCACTTGTTTCTTGAGGATGTTTGGCTATGTTGGTGGTAATTTTGCATGTCACTTCATCTGCAACCTCCAGACTACTTCAGGGCAACATGCCTCAAATACACTAGGATGAGAGCTAATGTGTTGAGATGAAAAAAAAACGTGATTTCACACATAAAAGTACTTAATATTTAAAGTACTGCTATAAATTTATGTTCTACAAATACAGAAATTTTGACAAATAATGTTTTTGTGATTTTCATTTTAAAAGAAAATATATGTTACATTTATAATTGTGTATAATATATCAAGTATATTTCCTTATGGAGAATGTTCTGACTAGGCATCAGTAGGAATTGCTTCAGCACTAATATCTGATGACGTGAAGAATTTCCCATAAAATAGCTTCCAGCGCCAAACTTTTCAAACCACATTTTTTCCTCACTGCCCACATATTTCCATTGCCTTAGGATATATTTATATCCCAACCAAGCTGTCATCCTGCACTACTGTTTCACGATGCTGAGTGTGCCCTGGGAGGATTTCTGGAAGCCAGTCCTATACTACACCTACCACTAGCAATAACATAATCACACACAAAAGGCACTGAACATGATCTAAAGAAACTAAACATTTCCTCAACTCAACTTCCATGTAGCATGACTTCCAAAATGCCAGTAAACACCAAAGCTACCTAACACGATGATGGAACCACAGTGGAGACGGTAGTCCTCACTGATCATGGTTAAGGTACATGATCATATGAATACGCAGCCAGGGTCCATCTGATAACCCAGAAGGGCCCTCGAAAGTGAGGTCCCTTGACGCAAGTTTTAATTAGCTTTATAGTAAATCCACCTCCTGTCACAGGAATACAACATCAGGGTCAGAGAGCAAAGGGAGCACGCCCTGCCCAATGAGCACCTCCAAGGAGAAGGACTAAGAAGCGTTCCTGACGAGGCTGAATTCTTGGCATCAAAACCTTCTTTTGCCAAAATGAGACATAGAAGCCACGAAGTAGCTGACTTTTAAGGGCCTCAGAAGCTTGAACAGCTGCATCCTCACAGAAAGCTAGAGGGAACACTTTGAAGTTGGGTTTTTTCTTGTTGTTATTCTTGTCATTTCTATTGCCATTGTTGTTTTCTAATAAACTGGAAACTCCCTAGTCCCCCATAATAACCAGCTTCTCACCAGCCTAACCGGACAGGGGCTCAGAATAGACTTTATTTGACAATAAAGGAATAAAACACATCTTGCATGCCCAGGTTGAGATTATGGTTGCAAATCCAGGCCCGCTATTATCTCAATATTTCATGTGAGATACTTATCATTTCTGAACACCACCTCAATAATCAGAAAGGTTATAACAAACTAATATCATTATAGATAGAGGTATGACACTAGCTGAGAAAAGTAATCAGGCATTATTTTCATTGACAATAATTTCAAAGGACAGTCCATAACTCTCTAAAGATATTTATGCATATTCTCGTTTTCAGAAAGTGTAAAAAGTGACTGCCTTTCAATTCCGTAGTTATATATTATTTTCTTAATTGCTTAGGACAAAATTAAGGTAAAAATATGTCACTGAAAATGAACAATGTTCTGCCTCACACTTGGGTTTTTCCATGACCCCCTGCTGCACACTAATCAGAGACCCTAATGTGGTCTTGCACCTCCATGAAAACTTCTGCATAGAATCACTAAGTATACAAAGCTCCCCTGGTTTCCAGTCAACACTCAGAAAACAGTGAGCATTGCATTCATGGCTTCTGCAAAGAATACTGTAAACTACAGTTCCAGAGACTGATGCCTGACAAATAATCAGTTCCTTGAAAATGACCTCACTTAGTTGAGCTCCTCGCTCTGAATAAAATAAGACTATATGTTTGCTGGCCCATCTGAAACGTGAAATACATTGAGTTATTCCAGCATGTGACTTGTAAAATCCTTTCAACCTGTGACTAGTATGATGCTATGAATGTGTAAGATTGGGTGAGAACTCAGGGAAGGAGAAAGGGGGCACCATACACACTGCCACTCCAACTTCCTGGAGGAAAAATGGATTGCAAGTGTCCAAATCAAAATAAACTGGACATAGAACAGGACATCAGAGATGTTTATTTTGAAACATAAGTCCCAGTTTTATTCTGCCACAGGGTAAAAAATATGTTGATTTTTCATTCAAATTGAAAGGAAAACTATGGGTGCTTTATTATAACTTAAAGAATGATGACATTGAATCTTTTCATTTCCTGGGGAGACCTACCACTAGTACCTCCAGGAAATCTATGTCCTTGCAAATGTTTTGGTCACTTGGAGCCTGAAATATTATGTGCATAAGCTGGTGTCTGGAATTCACTGTGGATCCCCAGCTGCTGGGGTAATAGATGGTGTGTGATTGATCACTCTCACCTCGTATCACAGATGCCTCATACAGGTGCCTGAACACGTACGGCTCAACTGGAACATTTTTTTTCAAAAATTAGTATTACTCACTTCTATGTTGGGCTCCCTGATTTGAGGTCGTGCCCCTCTACCAAGGAGGTAGGAGTATCCATGGCTGGAGCTGCGCCAATGCTATTCCATGGCCCCAAGAGCACCATTTCTCATCAGGCACAGTGGTTAAGAACGGCTTAACGTGAGATCACACCTGAGCTCACACCTGAATTCTTGTCACTTCGCGACTTTGTGCAAGTGTTTGTCCTTCTGGGTCTCAACGTCTTCTGGATTATAGAGATAATGCTACTGCTTTTCTCTTACATTGGTCAAGATAAAATATGAAAAGTGCCTGGCTCATGATCAACGCTCAAAATCTGGGGCTATTATAATTTTGCAACTCCAGATAGGTTTTCAGCTTTGATTCATCCATTCATCCTTTCTAAATAATAGTTACAATTTATTCATGAAATACACATCGAGCATCAAATCTGTGCCAAGTGCTATCCTGGGCACTGGGGATGCAGCCATGGGCAAGACACAGTCCTTGCTCTCTGTCCTACCACAAAGAGCCAACTCGGGGCATGTCTGAGCAGAACAAGCTCTTGATGTGGTGTGTGGTCCTCTCCTAGTCACAGAGAAAGCCCAGCAATCCCACTACTGGGCATATACCCAGAGAAAACCATAATTCAAAAAGACACATGCACTCCAATGTTCACTGCAGCAGTATTTACAATAGCCAGGTCATGGAAGCAACCTAAATGCCCATTGACAGATGAGTGGATAAAGAAGATGTGGTGCATATATATAATGGAATATTACTCAGCCATAAAAAGGAATGAAAATGGGTCATCTGTAGAGACGTGGATGGACCTATAGACTGTTATACAGAGTGAAGTTAAGTCAGAATGAGAAAAAAAAAATCATTTATTAATGCATATATATGGAATATAGAAAAATGGTAGAGATGAACCAGTTTGCAAGGCAGAAACAGAGACACAGACATAGAGAACAAATTTATGGACACCAAGGGAGGAAAGGTGGGAATGGGATGAATTGGGAGATTGGGATTGACATGTATACACTAATATGTATAAAATAGATACTAATGAGAACCTGCTGTATAGCACAGAGAACTCTGCTTCACTTCACCGTACAGCAGAAACTAACACAACATTGTAAAACAACTATACCCCAATAAAAACATTTTTAAAATATCATCCACCTGCAATTATTTAGAACCAAATAGAGCAAACAGCTTTATGGATTTTCTAACACTGTAGACCATAATTCAAATAAATAAATAAATAAATTCAGCTTCTGAAGTCTTGAGAGTCCACATTATAAGGTAAGGTCTCTGCCTCCATGTACTCCTTTCCCACACGTTTCAGAAGCCCCATGAGCATGCATCATACCACAATGCCTTTAAGTACCCAATTCGTTAGAACAACTCCAAACTGTGAGTCCATGCTTCTCATTGTCACTCACTTTCCCATGTGGCTTAGCTACAGATGGAGAATTTACTCCTCACACAGACCTGAATGCTGCAGGGAGCATGATCAAATGAGATTTCTCGTAAGAAATTAGTAAATTAACATTTTATTTCTTAAATGTGGACATCAGTCCCTTATTCAACAAATTTCACTGAGTTCCTACAATCTAGGAGGTGATGCTGTAGATGCTGAAGCTATAAAAGCAAACAAAGCAGATAAATTTTGTCCTCTAGCAACCTACATTTTGAACATCAGAAACAGCAGTTTCTCCATTCTTCACGGCATTAGCTGTGGGACTCAGACAATGGTATGAAAAAATCCACACTGGAACACTGAATTGTCCTATTTCACCAATTCAAAGATGCACATTTTTTTTACCTGTTAACGTCTCTGAAATCAACGTGCATCCTACAGTGGGTAGATTCTTATAGTCACTGCCATTAGTGACATAGTATGTGAAGGGGGAAAAAAAATCCCTTGATTATTCTGATAAGATCAAGAAAGCACCAGTACAATAACTAATAATAACTAATAATAGCAAGCAAACCTCAAATTTCACTGACTAAAGATAGTAAAAAGATTATTTCCCTCTCAGTCCATTACTAGTGTTCCATTTTGCATAGCTCTCCTCCAAGCACTAACTTAGAAACCAGATTTGTAGTGAAAGCTCTCCAATCTGGGACTCTCAGTGTTTCTCTGTGGGTCTTTTCCATCTGGCCAGGCAGAAGGGAAAGACTATGGAAGATCACATGTGGGAGATCATGTGTTGACCAGGAAGCAGCCTGTGTCACATCTGCCAGCATTCCATTGGCCAGAACCCAGTCACATGGACATGCCTACCTGCCCTCTCACTGAGCCACCTGGGCCCTGATAGAAAGCAGAGCAAGAATCGGGCTCAGCCATGGGAATCTACAGATCCTGGATCTTGCTAACACCAGGGCAGTAGTATGAAAAATAGGAAGCTCCTCAAATACATTTCATTTGCTTAGTATATTGGGCTTTTAAATCTCTTTCATGTTTTCTCTCTCATTCCTCAAAACAACTTTTTGGGATGGGTATTTTTAGGCAGATGAGGGATGAAGACACAAAAGGATTACTTACTTGCCTGATTCTACATAGTAAAAGTAGAGTGACCATATCATTTATCTTTTAAACCAAGACACTTTTGAGAAGGAAAAGAGGCACTCTTAATTACTGCACTGAAGAGCAGATATAAATTGGGACGATCCTGAACAAACTGGGATGTATTGTCCTCTACTTTCCAGGGGCAGAGTATGGACTTAAGCATAGAACTCCAGATCCCAAGTCTGATGTTCTTTCCTCCACACTCTATCTGCCCTTTCAGTCTAATTGAATCTAAGAAAATCTTATGGAAAACAGTACTTAGTCCATTCTAGAAAACTATGTTAAAATTGAGGCTTTAATGGTTGCAAATAATATATTTGCAAAATTTGAACCAATCCCAAAAGATACGTAGTAAATGTCACAGGTGTTTAATTCACACAAATGAAACAAACAGGGCTTTAACTGGAGGTAATTTTGTTTTATAGTGAAAACCAAGGGGAATATAGATTTAATGGACTCTGTTTCACACATGATGGAAGAGATTGGACACAAGATCCCGTGTTGTGGCCAGTGATTCATATGAACAAAGGAATCTGCCACCAGATCTATATGTATGTGTGGTAGAGAGATTTTTGACTGGACTTGTGAGTAGAGTGACCATATAATTTATCATTCAAATCACAACATTTTTAAGAGTGAAAAGGAGTTCTAATAATAATTATGTCAGGGGAGCAGATACAAATTTGGCTGCCTAGGGCAAACTGGGACATATGGTCATCCCTTAAAAGGGGAGGGGGCTTTCTCCTCTCAGGGATTTTCTCCTTCGCCCAGCCTGGACAGGCTCTAAACAGGGCAGGGGCGGGGGTACATAAAATTCATTGCTATTGTACTTCACTCGTTCACCTTTCTTTTTTAGAAAAAAATTGTAGTTAATGAGGGTTTCTCCAGAAAATGCAATATTTCCTTTTCCCTAATTAACATAATGCCCAGAAACCTCTCCGATTTCTATAATTATTGGAAGAACTCTAGATGGTAAGGCAATCACAATTCCTGAGAATGCTTTTGATTGCGGATAATGCAAATGTTTAATTTATGTATTGTTTAATGTTTGTTTGCTTATGTTATTAATAACGTGTCTGCACTAAACTGCAACAATGGCATATAAAAATAACCATTTCATCCAATAACACAGCTGGAATGATTCTTAGGAAATAAGCTATCAAATATTGAGGGAAATGACCAATTGTTGGATTGAACAAACAAGCCTATTTAACCCAAAGATTAACCCAAACAACTTACTTGCATATAACAATGCCCAAATCAGTACCTACTGTCTCTGTCAGTACTTAAAAAAGTAAAATTTCACCCAGAAGCCGTTCAATAAAATATCAACAGGCAATTAAATGTAAAAAAAGACAATTTCGATATTGATACAATTACAGAAACTAGGCATCCATTACACATTTTTTTTCAATGTGCAGCTCACTTTGATTAAAGCATCTTGGAAGTCTGGAAATAGAAAGCCCCTATCCCCAGAGCAGTTTTCAATCTAAGCTTGCCTGGATCATGCCAGGAACCAGAGCAAGGGATCTCTGGGTCTCACCAATTGCACTCTTAGTGGCCTCTGGGGTGGGGTCTCACCAATCACACTCCTAGTGGCCTCTGGGGAGAAACCAGAGATGTGAGCTATTTGACCCTGTATTTGATTTGGGCCAGGGTGCGATCATCGCCTGTGCTTCATGCTTCTGGGCACACAGATGCTACTCTGAATTCTTGTAACCATTATGCGCACAAAACACTCAAAGACTCAAGTGTAAATAGAATAAGATATAGAAAGAGCCCCCAAACACTATGTACCCGAAACCCTCAGAGATTCTAATGCAAATAGAATAGGATACGCGCTGCAGTGAAAACAGATGTCTAGTCCCATTACTATAGGGATTATGATAATAACAGGGACCGTCCTCATTCCTCGCTTGTGCTGATGTTTCTTCTATCAACTTTAAATGGTAGGCCGCTGCTGGTTTCTTGGAAGCCGGTGAAAGGACTCTCACTCATGGAATCTCCACTTCTCCAGGAGCCAACAACCTAGGCAACTCTTCCCTCTGAAGGCGCACAGCAATGATAGGATAGTGATTTTCGCATGTGCCAGATGCACGCTAATGCCGACGCTTATGTTTGTGGAGCTGCTTCTTTGGTATGTGTTCCCGTTATCTTTGCAATGAAACAGACCATCGTTAATTTAGTAACATAAAACAATGACCATTTTATTATGCTCGCAGATTCTGTAGGTCAAGAATTAGGAGAGAGCACGGTTGGGATAGTTTTTTCTCTGCCCGACAATGTCCGGGGACTCAGTCTGAAAGACCTGCATGGCTGAAGGGTGGCATCACTTGGGTGAGAGGATGCTTCCAAGGTGGCTTCTTCACTCACATGTTTGGTGCCTGGGCTGAGCTGACATAAAGACTAGTTCAACTAGAACTGTTGAACAGAGCATCTAACAAGTCTTTCTCCATATGGTTTGAGCTTCTCACAGCATGGAGACTGGGTTCAGAGTGGAATTTCCTAGAAAGAGAAAGTTCTAAGCTAGACACTGAACTGCCTTTTCTGCCCCAGCTTCAGATATCACCACCTGATGTGTAACTGTAGTGAAAATTGTACCTAAATTTACGTGGAAAGGACCCAGACTCCACCTCGGAATTTAGAGACCATGTTTTAAAACTGCAATGTATGATATAGCAAGCATGTCCCTTTTTCCTTCATTCTTATCAGACTTGCATTTGGGGCTAGCCAGTAAAGCCACCACAGCAACAGCGACAAATTCAGCTTTATTTTTAAATATTAAGCAAGCTAAGAGATGATGTGTGTAGTAGAAAAAATATTGTTGCCGGTAGTTTTGTCACTCTGAAGATGGTAAGTAGGGCTGAGTATACCCGGGAGTCAAGAAAATACTGAATCCAAATCACCAACTCAGGACAACAATAGGGTAGACCCACACAAGACCTGCCATGCGCCCTTGTTAAACGCATGGCTACTTTCTTTCTGCTGTCTACTCCACTCATAGCGGAGATTCAGTCGCAGCCCAGCCCACTGAGACATTACGCCATAACCAGAGATGGATACCACCACTGCTTCTTAATTAACCCCTGTCTTCACTCTGACAGTCAGCACTGATTTGCCTCTGTTCTGTTCAGACTAGTTTTGGGGTAAAAACAACATTCTATGACAACAAATAGTTAAGTGGTAACAGGAGCTTCAAAGGAGGGACGCATGATTACAGTCTTCATTCTTGGGGTCTAGGAACCTGGAATTTAATAATCCTTTGGTTATTCATAGCACTTTGTTAGTATTGGGGGTGGTGATGGTGGCATTTGACCAGGGTTTTAATGGTGATAGAAATAATCGCCCCCACCTTCCCACATATACACATACATAACACGAAGACGCAGAGGTTGGCCTGGCCCTCATCAAGAGCTGCCATTCCCCTGCTAAAAATAGTTGGGTTGGTACGTTCTCTTTCATTCCAGTCCTACAATAGTATTCCAGAGGACCAAGAGCAACACTCTTCCTCTCCTCTCCCTTGCTTTTCTGTCCCATCTAACAAGTAAAGCGCAACCCTGTTCTTCTTGGTCCCCAATACATGGAAAACTGGTGGAGAAATTTAAACGACTGTGTATGTTCATGATTCAAAAGTGTGTGTTTTCTGTGAATTCCAGCTCTGCCCTTTTCTGTCTGTGTTACCCTGTGCAACTATCTCAACCAGTTTCTCTTATCCGAAAAAATGATGAGAAAAATAGGACCTATTTTATATGGTTGTGGTGAAGTGAAGTGAAATTATGCATGTAAAGTGCTTAGCATATTATAAATATGCAGTAAATCAGTAAATGTTAACTGCTCGTAGCTATTATGTTTCTAGTCCCAGCTGGAGTTGATGATTTTAACTTTTTCCTCCTCCATTCTGCATAATCACAGTTTTGAAACTTCATTTCTCCCCAAAACTTCATTTCCGTGCTTACTGTCATCTGATTGTTTCTGAATATACAGAGAAAATCTTCCTCCTAGGGGAACCCAGACACTCTCAAAGCCCCACAGTGCCCTAGGGTTTAGAGTCCTGGGTGGTAGCGTGCAAATTGCTAACATCTCCCTTTTTCTCTGCTCCACCTTCCCGCACATACACATACATAACACGGAGACACAGAGGTCGGCCTGGTCCTCATCGAGAGCTGCCACTCCCCTGCCAAGCTTCCCCTTGAAGAGGCCCAACTTATGCTAGAGATGCTTTCTCAGTGATTTAAACCACCAGGAACCTGGGAACCCGACCAGAACTTACTCTGCTGACGGTGTCCTATGCAAACCATAGCAGGTCAGAGTCCACACTTACCAGGGACAATGGAAGGGATCCACTCCAGCTCCAATTTCCCATTGTTATACTTCTGAGCTGTGGCCAGTGGTATTTTGAGCCCACTTACACTTGCTTACAAGAGCTGATTAATAACTTTTCAGGAATTTTGTGAGTTGTTATATATAGCCGTTATTTAAAATTACATTACATAAACATATATTAAAGGAATCATATTAAAAATAAAGACAACAAATCCTCAAAATGTATCACATCCCAATTACTATACTACATTTTTATGTTATCTATGCCTTTGAGGTTATTTACGCCTATTCTATCTGTATGTTAGGAAGAATTTATGATGATGTGCTACTGCATATCTCCTCCCAACTCTGCAGTAAGTAACATTATGTTTGTAGCTTTAAATTGAACGTGGTGCCTACCAACGAGAGCTTGATTTTTGTTGTTGTTGTTGATTGTCTTGACTTGAGAAGTAATGGAGAACATGTTAATGATGCAGATTACACTCGTAAGTGTCTATATCCATTACAATGTGAGTAGCACAAAAAAGTTGAGGACTATTGTCCCAGTATTTGAAGCAAAGTAGTTGCTCACACCACTGACATGGTGATGAAGTTCTGATAAACATCTTCATTGTTTCACTTTCATTTTTAGTCTTATTTATAAATAAAAATATCAACCAACATTCATATCAAAACTGTACTCATTCATCAGTTACAACCATAGGTTGGCTACATAGAGTTCAGCAAAAATCAGCTACAGCATTCTGAGTTGGCTATATGGCATTAACAATAAATAAAGAGTATTTCATATTTTATTGTTATTTGTCACTTGTGTGCCACACATCCTTTATATCAATAAAATTTATAATATACTTACGTACATATATACACACAAATATTTTTTTCTTCCCCAGACCTTATTGTTAAGCATCTACTGGCACACTATGGGTGCTGTGACTCTTTCTATTAATTCCTTACAGAAGGGTCAGACAGAGCTCAGAGAATTTGGATTTATTTTCAAATGACACATGTAGGGGATTCCAGGATTCTCACGATATTGATCTTTACTTTTTCAAATACTCGTGATGGCATCTTTGCCTTATTCATAGCATGACTATGATGTAATGAGGCTGATTTGATAACAAACAGACCAGAGCCTTTCACTAACCTAAGGAAGAAGACTTGGATTTAGGATACATCTGAATCCAGTATCTGCTTTTTGCATGATTGTTGGTGAAGCATTCAGAGAAGGCAGCAAATGTTCCCTGTGGGATGCCATAGTGAAAGAAGGCATTGGATCTGCTCCTTCTCTGGACTGTTCTCCCACCACCTCATTAAGCCAAACCCAGTGGTACAAATAGCTCTTCCTGCCCCTACTCCACTGTGAAGATGTACAGAGCCTAGTGGACTCTATCTAATCTGAGACTGGGTCTGATTTAAGCCCCGGGTTATAGGAGGAGATATGGGCTGGGACTGATTACACAAACGACCTCATATGCACCTCAGCTCCCAACAACTTGGCCAACACGTATAAACAACCCCATGGAGACCCAAATCAAGAAAACTCAGAAAAATTCAGCAGTCAGATGGGATGACATATTAAGAGCCTAGAAGAGCTAAACATATATAATAGAAAAGAGGAGACTCAGAGGAACATAGTTATAGTCTATAAATTCTTTCAAGATAGCAATAAAAATGCAAGAAGAGAATTGTTGGTAGCATGGGTCAGTGGGAGAAAATGGAGACACTGTGATGCAAAATAAGGAAAGGTTTGCCTCTAATTATAGAAAATACTTTGGAAATAAGCAATTCTATAATTTTTCTTCTAAGATGAATATTCTTTTTTTGATAGGTATTAAATAATACATTAAATGTTTAGATAACACTAGAAAAATTATAATGAATTCAAAATGAATAATGCTTTCATATGAGTATATTTATTATGATTTTATGCCAATAGATTATATAAATATGTAGGTAAACACTGAAACTTTAACTTTCTTTCATAGATTCATTGCATCTGTGATTGTATTTTTCCTAAGAAGTTTGCTTGCATAACAGTAATAGAAATTGGCATTTTTCTGCTTTGTATTTCTCATGATAACAAGCTCATCATGTATGATTTCACTGAGGAACTTAACTGGAAGTACAGAATAAATTTCACTATAGTTGTTTGAGTTATGGGGTGTTAGATTTTTACCTACTAACCACACAACTTAATAGGAACACCTTATTTAAAGACATGCATTTGCAATTTCTAAAAGGTGGGCTCCAGGAGAATCTGTAATGGGTATGCCCATCTCTAAGCTTTTTTTGCAAATAGGTCCCTTGTTCCCAAACAGAAATGAGTGAAATGTTTGATGATTTTTAAATAGTTGGTTATAAATAAGCCTCTTGATTTTAATTTTGAATGTCAAAGTTATCATGAAAATCTTTAGGAAAAGCAGTTCAGTTTGAAAATATTTAAACCTAGGTTCTAATTTCAATTAAAGTGAAAGGTTTGTTTGATGGTCTGGAAACCCACAGGTGGAAGGCAATGTAAGGCCAGGACTTCCCCGGCAGTCCAGTGGTTAGGACTCAGCGCTTTCACCGCTGAGGGCCGGGTTCAATCCCTGGTCTGGGAACAAAGATGTTGCAAGCCACGCAGCACAGCCAAAAACAAACAAACAAACAACAACAACGACAAAAAACCTAGACATTTCAAAAAACAAGAGAGGAGGCTAGCACCTCACAAACATCTGTACACCCCAAACTAAAATGTTTGGTGAAATATGGGAATACGGAAAATACCGTTAAGAGTGTTGAATGGATTCCTAGCGCCTAGTCATTTGTCCTCAGTGACATATATCCCAACATCAAAATCAGGGTACTGCCTTTGCTATACAACTGGGCCAAGAGATTCCACACTCTCAGCAATCCTTATTTAAATGTTTTATTTTGTCTAATCTAAATTTTAGGTGCTATATTTTATACTTAATTTTTCGGCTTTACCCATATGAGATGCGAAAAGAAAGAACAAACAAACTACCCCTCACTTACACTTTTCTTCTTATATTTGGAGATCACCAATCTAATCTCTTCTGGAGAAGAAAATCACCTAATTCTTGGCAGCTGCATGGGATAGACCTAATATTCTCAGTGTGTACACTTCATGGCATTTCTATCGGTTTTACCGAGGTCCTAAAATTTTGTTGCTTGGGGGCTTAATTTATCACATATAAGCCTCGTATACATATGCCACTATAGGCTAGAGCTTTGGACCACCGCAGAACCAGTCCCCAAACAGTGAATATCGAAATTCTTTTATAACTGTAAGAAATTGAATATCCATCCCCAAGAAATTATTCAACTCATCACAGTAAAATTTTCTCTATGCCCACGTGTACTATCTACACAAAGTTTTGCTAGATTAAGACACCACTACACGTGATCCAATGTAACACTTGAAATAATAGTTCTCCTGCACTCCTGCACTCCTCTTCAAAGGAAGATAATGAACTTCTTTGTAATTCCCAACGATGTGATGTGTAATGTTACGTAAATTAAGATCCTAGCAAGGACCAGGGCCATGAGCCGTTATGTGAGTTGCTCCAAGCTATGCTTCCAGTCTCAGAGAGCATTTGTATCTGAAATTCACCAAAAGGAACTCGTGAACATCTTGAGCAAATTCTAGAAAAGTTTGTAGTGGGTTTTCAAATCTTTATTCTACAACAATCCCTTCTCATCCAAGTCTTTTAGAATCCCTTTTGTTCCTTTAACCTTAATATACTGAGGAGTCTGGCCACGTGGGCTTCTTATCAGAAGTGAAATAAATTGAGGTAGAGTTTTGCCAAACATTTATTGATGGAACATATAACTGATTTATTGAATAAGTTGGGCCCAGTAGAGCATGAAGATAAAAAAGAAATGTTTGTTCTTTCTCATGTACACCTTTTTTTTTCCTCTCTGGGCAATTTCTTAGACAGATCTCATAAGCTTCTCTAGTGCCTTTCAGATAATAATAAACAGTACTGTCTTTAGGTATAAAAAAGTCTAGTCCTGTCTAATATCAAATTTCACTCTCTCAAACGATTTCAAGTTTTTCTGACTCCTCTGACTTGAGCCTAATTCAGGCTCAAAACCCACGGTAGGGCAGAAGTAAGCTCTGCCTTGTCCCTATGGTCCCTATTTCTTCATCCTCCTCATTCACTCTTCCCCCCTCTCACTGTATTGCCCTTGGAGCTGGGGATGTGCAGCGGCAGAGGGGCTTCAGGCGGAGAAAGGGTGAAAAGGCTCCCTGAATGTTATAGTGGCAATCCGTTACCACGGTCCTCTCTCCTAATGTTGGGTCTTTCTTTCACAGGGCACTTCTAAAGAATTTTCCACCCCTTCCCCATAGAGATTTCTCCCCCAAGTAACCCCTCTTCTGGCCTATATAATCTCTGGCTAGACACTGAGAAGCACCCCTGAGTCCTACTCCCAGTGCTGCTGTGTCTGCTGGGTTTTTCCTGGTATCAAGCAGCCCTTTGGAGTGGAACCCTTTTCGAGGTGAAAAGCCTGGCCCTTGCCTCACGCTTGTCCTGGCTCTCGGCAAAACACTCAGCACGTTCCCTGCCAACCCTGGAAGTGTACATGGCCCCTTCTCTTCGTGCTGCCCTCAGAGGCAACGTCAGCCAGCTTCTTGCCTTTGGACCTCCCAGGTGAGGACCAGACACAGTCTCTGAGACTCCAAAGTCTAGGATGCACAGGTCAAGTTCTCCAAGAACTCTCTCCATGCCTTTGCTTCCATCCAGGATCGTCCCTCAATGACACAGGACCACAAATTTCCTTAATGTACATGTCATGAGAAGGGGATTGAAATGGCAGTCCCCTTCCTGGCAGACATCTCTGCCAACTTTGAAAGGGTTTCTTGAGGCCCTTAGGTTCTCTCTTGATATACTGGGAAGCAATCTTACCCTCTCCCCAGTGGAAAGAGAAGGCCATTGCAGTCATCCATTTATTTACCTCAAGGAAACCCTCATCTTCTGGGCATGCTAGAGCATCCTTTTCAGAATGTGGGGTACTTGCCACCTTCTGTTCTCAGCTCTGAGGCCTCAGCTATAAGTGCAACAGCAGGAAGAATCTTACCTAACATCCTGTCACACACATGTGCTCTATTCAGGCCCCATTCTATAAACGTCTTTGTGGCGTATTTGCCTTCCCTTGTCCATCCCATTCAAGTATCTACTCACGGTCTGCATTTTTGCGATGTGGTTCAGCTTGCTCTACAATTACCAGGACTGAAAGTAATGCCTTTGAAAGCCAGTCACGTTCCCTCATGGCTACTGGAAAGACCACAGGTTATACCCAGCCTGTGGCACACCCGCCAATCTGAAAAAAGGAGGCCATTACCCATAGCTTGAAAACAGGGCTTCTTTCCTTGAAAATCTGAAAATATGGCCCAGGGATGCTTAGACTACTGACAGAGGTGAGAAAACAAGTTCCCAGCACATAAAATGGCTGTTAAAACAAATATAATAAGCATTCACCAAGGGAAATTCCACTTTATGCAGGTGTGTATTAAATACAGGAGAGACAGCGAGCAGAATTTGGGGGCGGGGAGGAGTGGCAGCAAGGTTGTATGATGGTGAAATGAGAGTTTTGGAGGGAAGGTAAAGTGAGGAAGAGGGTTTTTGTTTTGTTTTGTTTTGTTTTGTTTGGGGGCGGGGGTTTGTTTGTTTTTTTGTTTTTGAAACTCAATGGTCTTTAGGCTTGACCAGAAAAGCTGAGTGAGAAAGGAAGATGCACATCTTCTTAGGCAAGGCACTGCTCAGAGAATAGTGAGCCAGAATTTTTTTCTGCCATGATTGGAGCTCCTCAAAAATAAAGAGAAAAATGGGGACGTCCCTGGCAGTCCAGCGGTTAGGATTCTGCGCTTCCACTGCAGGTTCAGTCCCTGGTTGGGGGACTAAGATCCCACATGCCACATGATGCAGCCAAAAAATATAAATAAAGATAAAAATGTTTTCTAGACCTTTCCATTTTGGTAAACACATTAACTTTCACATAATTTTATTTAAAAAAAAAATCTCAATGACAGAGCAGAATTGGTTGGCAGGCAAGTGACCCAGCCTGAATATTATTGGCAAAGTTCTGGCTTCTAGGATGATGTTATATGAACATTCTCAATAAAATCATACAGAGAATTATGATTTTGTTGAATTCCTACTATGTGCAAAGCACAGTGTCGGCAGAGGAGATAATTATATAGAACACATATGCTATGAGCATTTACTCTGAAGGAGCTATAAAGAAGTAATTACATAAAAAAAACTTACCCTCTACCTTTGTATCTTCAGAAATTTCCACTTTGCCAATTTAAGAGACAAAACTTTACCTCTTGATCATTCTAAATCAAAAGTTTTGAATATATTTAACACTTTTTTTTTAAGAGGGCGCTGGAAAGGAAAAGGAGGAACTGTAGAAAATGAGATCAACAAGTAGATTCAATAATTTACCATCAGAAGTTTCCTTAGAGCTGCCAGTAAATCTTATGCAGAGTACATAATTAATATTTATGAGTGAGATACTGCAGGGTGTACATCTGCCAATGCTTGGTAATCCACTTAATTTCTCTAAGGTTCCATTTTCTTAGCACTGTGGTAGAATCAGTTGACCCCAGTCCCTTGGGCAAGAGGGACTGGGTTTGGTGTGGAAGAAGAAAAAATTTGAACCATTAGAAAATTAATCAGAGGCGGGTCATCTTTCTTGGATGGCAAAAAGAAACAGGTTTGCAACTGAGAGAAGCTCTGGTAACTTGATCCAAGTCCAGGAAAGAGTCAAAGGCCCACATAATAATGCCATAGTTTATTGTTCTCAAGAGGCAAGGTGACTATTCTTTCTGTCTCAGACATTTGACTGTATTATCACAGAGAAAGTAATTTGGACTGTGACAACATGTGCCAGTATCCCAGGTAAACCTGTGAGGAAATTTACTTGATTCATCTCTGGTGAAGAGACTGAAGTGATCTGAAGTTCTTATCTCCATCAGCACTGGCAGGATCATGGCCCACAGTCTCACCTCTGAATAATTCATGACTGTGCAGACATGCCTCTTGAATTAATAATTGGGCTAAGGTTTAGGAAGGTAGAAAGGGTGGTGGATGCATCCTCAAGTGGAGAGTCATGGAGATTCTCAAGGAAAGGTGTAGGAGACTGGAGAAAAGATTGACAGGGGAGGCAACAGAGATGAAAAAGATCAGGAAAGAGAGAGTTTTGCATGGTTCACCCTTCTTTTGAAGCCTAAGTCCTTAGATAGAGATACACCCGCCTCTGAAATCTGAGCCATTAGGAATCTTCAACCTCCACCGTAGTTGAGTGCATGACGAGTTGAAGAAGACTGGCAGGATGGTGACAAGAAGGAGGGTGATGCCCAGGGGGAAATGACCACCTGCCCCTCACGTGCAGAGGTTTGATCTCAGATAGACCCGAGGAGGAACTCCTCCATCCCCACCCCATCCCACCCCCATCCTGGCATTTTCTAAGCAGGTCCACCAGTGATCTACAGAGTAGAAAGTCCCACGGAACGGCAGCAGAGAAGGTAGGACTGGCCCACGTGGCTGTGCGTGCAGTGTGCCACTGTTTAGTAAGGGGCAGTCTTCAAGACCAGAAGGATAAATCTTCAAACGTACACGGGGAGTATCATATGAGACCATTTAAGTGAAAATGCTTGTCACTCCATAAAGTGCTTCACAAAGGTATTATTTTCAGTTATGTACTGTTCACTCAATCACATACATCTTGATACAAAGTTATCAGTTTGGCCTTCTGTCTCTAAATCCAAAGTAATCTTTTTTGATTTACATGTTATCATTCTGAGTTGACAGCCACCTGGATTAGGTATATATTCTTTTTCTTTTCTTTCCTTTTTTTTCAGGTATATATTTTTTATCAACCAGTTGGCTTGTTCCCAAGATAGGCTGGGACAGACATCTGAAGCCCAGAGCATGATGAGAAGGAAGTATGTTCATTTACTGAGCTGTTTTGGAGCATCTACTTTGTCCCAGGCAGTGTGAGAAGTACCAGAGACAAAAAAATAAAAGAACAATTTGTACTCTCAGGAGATCTCAGTCTGGGGGAGGAGACAGACAACAATTCAGCTGAGCTTAGGACAGGATGTGCTAGGACAGAGGAGCACTCTTCTTAGGAATAAGTCAGAGAGAAACACTGTATTCCAAGGAGCTGGCCTGCTTATATGGACAGCAGGGTCAGCATAACACCCATGCCTATGAAAAGGGAATTAAAATTGGTTGCCTAGTGATTGAGACTGGCAGGTCTGCCGTTGCCAAGAACTAGAGTACATAATTAGGAACTCTGGGTTGCAAGAAACATAAACCCCATCTAGAATATGGTGTGTGACGGGTGAGTGGCAAAATATTAATAAACATAAGAATAGAGGAAACAAACCTCAACCATGCAGAGTGGTATCGTATGGCCAATTGGACTTTGGGCTTTAAATCATGCCAGCTACATTTGAATTCCAAGTTCTACTCCTACATACTGTGTGACGTTGGACAAGTTATTTAACCTTTCTTGCCTCGCTTTTCTCATTTTTAAAATGCAGTTAATGAAAGTACCTACTTCAAAGAATTGTTTTGTGGATTACAGAGAAAATCCTTGAAAAAATGTTCAAACAGTTCTGGCAAAAAATGGGAGCTCAGTGAATGTTGTCATTCATCAGCGTTATGTTTCTATGCTTCAGGAAAAGCTAAATGGTAAGAATTTTGGGGAAAGAAAATCAAACTCAGTCCAGCAGGCCTCGTGAAGTTTGGAGTATCATGAACCGGTAAGTCATGGAGAATCTCAGTAGTGCCGATAACCAAGTTATTTTGTTTCCTCCCCCACCTAACCCACCTCAGCTATAGATCTATTTTTCACCCGTCTTCACCACTAATATGACTCAACTTTTCTCCTGACCTGCGTCTATTGCTTCTTTCCTTGACTTTACTGCTGCTGTCTTCCCAGCTTCTGCTTGTTCATGATGTCCCCATGCTGCTTTCTCTCTGTGTGGCACTTGAATTCTGTCCCCCATATCTACCCCCAGTACTCTCTGTATTTTACATTCAGATTTCCTAAGAGAGGGTCAAATTAGTCACTAATATCCCTGCCAGGCAAGACAGTCCTATCAGCTACTTAACAGGTGTTTGGCAAGTCAAGTGGGCTCCTAGAGTTGAGCGTATGCTTCTGGTGCATTCAGTAGTGGCCAGGATAAGGGCACTGGGTGGAACAGAGTATGGTCACCTGAGTATAAGGATGCACTCAGATCTGCTTCCTACTGGAGGGTGTAGGGCAGAATCTCCCAGAAGTGGCACTGGCTCCCTGAAGGAACGTGAGGCTTGAACTCTAGTTCACTGGTACCTCCAACCACCATCTGTCAGGAAAAGGTAACCAAACGCTTTTTTTTTTTAAGTTTGGACATATCAATATTTTTTTAAACTCTTTATTGGAATATAATTGCTTTACAGTCTTGTATCAGCTTTTGAGGTCCACCAAAGTGAATCAGCTGTGTTTATACATGTATCCCCATATCCCCTCCCTCCCGCAGCTCCCTCCCACCCTCCCTGTCCTGGCCCTCTAAGGTATCATGCATCATCGAGTTGATCTCCCTTTGTTATACAGCAACTTCCCACTAGCTATCTGTTTTACATATTTTATCTATATGACTATGCTACTCTCTCACTTCATCCCAGATTCCGCTTCGCCCCCCGCCCCCCCAACCCCGTGTCCTCCAGTCCATTCTCTGCATCTGCATCCTTATTCTTGCCCTGTCACTGGCAAACACTTTTTTAAGTGCACAAAACACAAAATAAAATACCAATATCTTCTGAATTTCAAACACAATAATTAACACAGTTGAAATTCTTAGCCATCCTATCTCCTGTATTATAGAACCTGTGTCCTCTTTCATCCAAAAATCTATAATGCTATTAAATTTTTGTCAGTCTCTAAAGGGTATAATTTTCCTTCTCTGAAAATGAGATGACTGTACTATATCTTGACTACTGCCACTCTGACTTTCTATAATCTATGACTCCCTGTAACATGTCCTGCACTGCAGCCTGCATCTAACATTTGCAGGGTCCGGAGTGAGAGTACAAATGGAATTCCACATACATAACACAGTATAACACAAAAGTTCTATAAATCAAGGGAAAAGGCAGTTAAAATATGTTTGGTAACATACCTTTAAAAGACCTGGGAGGCTAAATTTGAATTTAGAATTCCTGGACCCCTTAGAATCCCAGAATGTGGCGGCACTGGGAGAGCCAGCCCCTCCCCGCCAGGCCCTCAGCCTACAGCCTGTCTCCTCTTTGCTTCTCACCCCAGGCTCTGTCCTGTGTGATGAGGGGCCTCATGCACATGCAGAGACCCCCCAGTCCATATGTACAGCTCCATCCCGCCATCCCCCACCCCCCAAACCACTGCTCCTTGGCCATGCCTGGGGCCTAGGAGTGTACACACTGTCGGTGGTCTGCTTAAAATGGACTGACATGGGGGCTTTGCTCTAGGCCATTTGAGCAGGGAATCTGGGGATCCTAGGGACGTCACGTATAGTCTAGAAAGGAGGGGGGAGGCTCTAGGCAAGGACATCCTCTTGGCCTCCCAAACTCCTCATTTGATGTGGAGGGGCTTAACTAGAGCAGGGCCAGAGCAGAACCCTCTAAAGCATGGCTTCCCATGCAAGGGCCACTCCTACCAATGTCTCGAGTGGTACTGCACTGCCCTCTGGCCCACACCTATCAAATTAGGGCAAAGAAGCTACCAGCTAACGATTTTGTCCCTAATTCGTTTTTCTGACCTTGAAATTTTACACAACGAACCTAATAAAAGGATACATAGAAACATTTTAGGGAATAATGCGTTTATTTGGTAAACTTTTGTTTGCATTCTACTGTGTTCAAAGCTGCCAGAAAGAAACTTCCTTTGTCTCTACAGTGATAAGGATTTTTCCCAATTCAAACCCCTAAAGTCTGACCTTCTAGATTTCATGAGGAATCCTCATTTTATAGATTTCTGAGTTACAAATTTCAGAAATACAAAACAATGAGACAAAACGAGGTGACATGGTTTGACCACAGTAGTTTGGAAGTGGTCACATGGGATTCAAACCATCTCTGATCAACTCCAAAGTCCAGATCCATAACCGTTCTCAAGTCCCAAGAGATGAAATATGTTCAAGTGGCCCCTGGCCACATTTCACCTTACTGATGTGAGTCAAATCATCTGAAAACATTTTGAATTTGCAAAGTAAGATGTTTTATGCACAACTGAATTCCTGTGCCGTGCATGAATGCAGCATGAAAAGTATGTCTTTAAATTCAAATCGATGGAGACTGTCCCAGGACAATAAATCCATTTATTATAGAGTGAAATGAAAGTTGGTACAGCCAGGGGAGCAAATAAAGCCTGTTCTCTCTCTGTACAACCTTAAAATCCAGCTGAGTCTTCCCAAGCATACACACACATAAACCTATACACACATACACACACACACACACACGGACACACACACATACACAAGTACCCCACACACAAAAGCAGAGTACGTTTATCCTTCAGGGTACAGGCTGTAATTGAGTTTCTATTCTCTGAACTAAATAATGAAATTTCTGCTTTCTAAAAAAATATGGAAGAAAAAAAAACCCTGCCCATTAAAAGAGAAAATTTTACATTCACTAATGCCACCCCTGGATAAAGAAAAACAATTTTTTCCCTAACTACCAGAATTACTGACTGTAATTTTGAAATTCTAGAGAAGTTCTGAAATGGCAAGTTTGCTTCGTTTTCTGGGTGAAGTTACAGATAGAGCTCTATCCTCACCTGGTTATAAGCCCACTCATCTCAGCAGGCCTTCAGGTCCCCTTGCCAGAGAGCTTGGTTCCCTCTGTAGGAGATGCTTGCTCTCTCCTTTGACAACAATAATGTATACGCTTAATATGTGGATTTCTGAGAGAGGTTTTTTCCAATGTATTTAATAGATATCTATTGTGTGCCTGCCTTGTGACAAGCACTATTCTGGCTCTGAGAATAAAGCAATGAACAAACAGATGAAAACCTTACCCTCATGCAATTCATATTCTAGTGATGGGACACAGAGAATAATAACATAAGTAAGATAGGTGAGTGGTAGATGGTGAGAAGTGCTATGAAGAGAATAAAGCAGGGAAGTGGGAAGAAAGTGCTGGAAGTGGCAGTTTTCACTTCTAGGCAGGGAAGACCTCACTGAGAAGATTATATTCGTGTAAAAACCTACATGAAATTAGTAAGAAAATGAGACCTGTGTGTATTTGTGGAAAGAGTATTGTGGGCAGAGAGATCAAGAAGTGCAAATATTCTGGGGAGACTGTGTATATTAGTTTGCTAGGATGGCCATAATAAAATACCATAGGCTGGTGGCTTTAAAGAACAGAAACTTATTTTATGACAGTTCTAGAGGCTGCAAGTCCAAAAGCAAGGTGCCAGCAGGCTTGGTTTCTTCTGGAGCCTCTCTCTCTTTGGTTTACAAATGGCTGCCCTCTTGCTGCTTCTTTACACGGTTGCCCCTCTGTGCTCTCATGCCCCTGGCATCCCTCTGTATCCTAGTCTCTTCTTATAAGGACACCAGTCAAATTGGATGGGGGCATCATAATCAATTTTAACTACTTTAACCTAATCAGCCCTTTAAAGGACCAAATATAGTCACATTCTGGGGTCCTGCAGATTAGGGCTTCAACATAAGAATTTAAGGAGGTGGAAGACATAATTTAGCCCAACTTGTCTCACTCTTCCTGTTTCTTTCTTTTTTCTCCTTGCATCTCTTCTTTCAAATCTTTTTTTTTTTTTCATTTTCTCACTCCTTTTTATTCGCTCTACTAGTTTGCAAATTATACACTTTATACCCTAAGTCTTTTAACATGCATACACACTACTTTTAAGATAAAGGTTTTCCAGTTTCCTGGAGAATACAAGGGTCTTTGAACACTTGAACTCTAATCATCTCCTCTCAATTTATATGTTGCTTTTGTCCAACATTTTAGTGTCATCTTGTTTTATAACCCTACAAATTAGAAGCTATTAACATTGCCTGTCAAAGTCAGAGCTTGTCAGAGTCATCCTTAATGACCACTTTCTCTGCTTGCCATTCATGTATAGATTCAGACCTTCCATCTGGGATTATTTTGTTTCTACCTTAAGTACAATACACCCTTTAGAACTTCCCTCATGAATGTCTACTGTAATTAACTCTTTCAATTCTTAACTTGACTGAAAACATCTGTATTTCTCCCTTGTTATTGAAAGGTAGTTTCTTTGAGTGTAGAATTCTAAGTTTAGAGGATTTGGGGTTTTTATTCTCAGCATATTGAAGATAACATTCCACTGCATTTTAACTTTTTTGTTGCTATTGAGATACTAACCTTCTGTCTAACTGTTTTCATATGAGGTAATCGATCTTTTCTCTCTCCAAGTATTTAAGATCTACTCTTTATCATTGATGTTCTCCACTATAATGTGTCTTTTTATTTGCCCTGCTGGTAATTAAGGATTTTAAGTTTGATGTCTTTTAACAATTGTTAAAATTCTCTTCAAATATTTATGCTTCATTTCTCTGTGTTATCTCCTTCTGGGATTAGGTACATAATGAAAATTCTCACTCTATGTTCCAAATTCATTAACTGCTTTTGTTTTCTCTCTAGGTTGACATATGGAAAATTTCTTCAAAACCACATTCTGTCTTCTTGAGTCTAGCTGTTTCTAAACTTCTGTTCAACTAATCAGTTCTTTAAGTTCAATTATAATGTTTTTAATTTGTAGAAATTTGTTGTTTGACAAAACTTTTTAGTCATTTTTACAGTTTCTTGATATTTGGTGGGATATTTTAAGAGTGTATTTTAAATCTTAAATCATGTTAAATATATTTATTTTATATTTTCAGTCTGATAATTTCAATACCTGTAATTTTCATGTCTGATTCTACTGACTGTTGGTCGTCCTTGTTCTCACTCATGATGAATTGCTTCTTTCTATATTTTGTGATTTTTTTAAGTTTATTTACTTATTTATTTTTGCCTAATCGTCAAATCTAAGACTACTTTAAATAAAATTTTTGGTTTGAGGTTTTCAAACACATCTGTGGGCAGACTTTTGATTATGAATTCTCAGGAGGGGTTTATATTTTTTCTTCACCCTGAATCAAGACTTAGACAGGCATTTTCCCTTGCTGCTTCACTCCTGAATATACTCAGAATTTAATTGTTTTTATGTGATATGTGATGATTTCCATAGGAAGACCATAAATTTGGAGTATGAGAGATCTGATGTGAATTACCTATTAATTATGTATGCCGTGACAAGCTACCTAACATCTATGAATGTGGATAATAACATTTACCTCACAAGTCTACTTTAAAGACTCAATGAAATATGTGTGTGTGTAATATGAGGCACAGAGTAGACCCACAACATTAGCTTCCTTACTTATGGAATGCTCGTGTTTTACATATGTCATTATTTTTGCATATGTCACCTGCAAACAAATCTTCCTTTGCCAGTTAGGAAATAGCAAAAACAATCTCAGTCTCCCTTCTCTTTTTCCATTTTTATTTATGCAACTTCCCATCCGTTTACAATGCCCTAGTTACAAGCTACAATTGAACATTTTTTTTCTTTCTAGAAGTACAATTCCTGCATCAGGGGAGGTAGCCAATAAAAGTAAAGTATTGATAAAAGTTATTCTTTCATAGGGAGTTGTTTGGGATGAGAGAATAACACACACACACACACACACACACACACATCTATTACAACTTGCCACTCAAGCTCTGCAAAAACTCTTGATTCCTAGACATCAAAAAATCAGGTGAATTTTGTTTTGAGGTTTCTGTCTCCTATCTAAGTTTAGACCAAACAAAATTCATCTCTGTGGAATACTGTAGGAGATATTGTTAAAGATTTAGAAATTATTACCTCTCTTAAATTTATGACAAATATTCCAACAAACGGAACTCCTCAAATTGGATGACTTACTCTGTTGGAATTCTTTTGGCATTTAATATTAGAGGGAAGAAACAAGAGAAAATAAACTCAGACTGGTAATTAAAGATCCAAAAAATGAAATTTTGGGGGTCTGTAAACATTTATTCCAATCTTTCACAGTTTTTGTATTTGCAGCTACAATTCTAGAAAATAAAAACTAATATTCATGGCATAGAGGCATGGGAAAATCCCCAATGTTCAAGGGAAATAAGATTATTTATACAGTATTGAATTTATTAAATATGGAGAATATACATGTTCATATTAGAAAGAGCTCTACCTAATGTTAATACATTAACACTAATATTTATATATTTATAAGCATATAAAATATCATAATCTGTATCATGTGTCTTCATTCAAACTCAGGTTTAAGAAGAGCTATTCACAGATATTGTAGAGGTCTTGAATTCTAAGATGGTAAGAGAGTTCTCTCCCTCTTCACAAAAAAGAGTCTTGAATCTCCAAGCAGTGAGATGGCAAAACATCTCTGAGACCTTCTCTTTCTGGTGTTGGTATAGTTCTGTCTTTATTGAATTTAGTAACAAAACCTCTTCTACTCAGAATTCTAAGAGGCTAGGCAACTATAGCACTAGGTATGAACCTAAATGAATTAGCCTTGCCACAAGCATCCTTCAATCATCAGGAGTACTAAGCCCAAAACTTCTTTGAGAAAGTGGTACCTTTTAGACATTTGTCTTTCATACTATTTTGTGGACACAGAACAGCCCTAATTTGGAAATATTCTGATGCTTTGTCCTTTGTAGTGTCACTGAGAAATGTTCCAGACCACATCCAAGATCATTCAGAGGAAGAAAAGTGAATTCATAAAGAAGTCTGCCAACTGCAATACTCTGATAGGTGAGGTAAGAGGGAAACATCTTTCAACTTACCCTGAAATGGTGATTGGTTTACTCTCTGAAGCATAAGGACTGAATTCCTTACAATATTATTTCTGCTAGATTTCTGCTGTTTCCTTTTTACATCAAAAAAAAAAAAGTTCCCTTTGTTAAGCTTAAAATATTTGTTTCAAAAGAATCTTCCAGCATTACAGGTTCATTATACAAGAATCCCAGCATGAGACTAAAATGATTAAGGTCATGGTTATAAATCATTCAATTTTCAGAGTGTATTTCCTGACCACTTTCTTTGTGCCAGGCCCTATGCAAGGAATTGAATAGATCAGAGTCTGGGGTGAAAACAGCTCCTAAGGTCATGGAATCTGCAGTCTAATAAAGAAGGAGATACTGAATTATTCCAACTAAAATGATGGTTATAAAAAAATGTGTAAGGTACAATAATAACAAAATCTCAGGCACCCTGCCTTTGGAGATATCAGGCAAGATGTTTACTCCCAAAGTGACATTTAAGCTAAAATCTGAGGGAGTGGAATTTGGTCATATGAGTATGCAGGGAAGGGTGTTTCAGGGAGAGAAACTCCAGAAAGTGGGATGAGCAGCTTGTGCAACTGAAAGACCATTGAGACGGTCATTGTGCCTGGAGCACTATGAGCAAAGTGTGGTGGCAGGAAATGACTAGTAGACATAAGTCAGACTCTTTATGACCTTGGAGACTCTTAAAATGTTGATCAACGCACTGAGAAGCCTTGAAGGTTTTAAGCAGGAGAATTAAATGACCAGATTCTAATATTTTAAAAGAGTGCTTTGTGTTCAGTCTGAGGTTTGTCCTCAATGTGTAGAAAGAACACACAAGTCTCTTCTCTGGGCAGAAAATGCAGGCCAAATGCCAACCTACAAGGATAGATTGGGTAAATGTGCTTACTGAAGGGCAACCCATCCTCACTGTTAGGAACAACTTCCAAACATGACCACACACAGACTCATAGCCTGCCATATCTCAGTTCCTCACAAGAACAGAAATCTTACTTGTCCTTCATTGACATTGACCAGCACTATGGTATAATATCAATACAATTTTCCTTGGAGGTTTTAATGGCTTGTTCCATAACTCAGGTCATAACACAACCTGCAAATAATTTTCTGTCAAAAATCAGAAACTGATATATCACCAAAGAGACTCTATTCTTCTGCCTCAATATTTGTGCCAGGAAATCAACGGATCTTTGGTTTATATCCCAATCCAGGGTTGTCCATTTCTTCCAACTTCAGAGGTTAATGTTTGGTTGTAGCATTAATTACAAAGTGTTATTTAGGGAGATCGTGTTGGGCTATTTAATACACTCTAAGGAAGGAAATGATATTCTTTTCCTTCCTTTGGCCTCCAGCATTCTCTCTCACCCTTACGTCTGGATTCAGTAGGTTAGGAAATGGTCTCAGGCCCTTCCAGGTTTGGTAACTAAACCCACACTCAATCATCGGTCTCAAATGTGTGGTTCTCAATCTACAGTGGTCACATTTGAGCATGTTGGATTCCATCTAGAATTAACCAGCACACTTTCCAGAGCACCTGAGAACAAAAGACTTTGCTGTGTCTTCAGAAGCATAAATGTCCTAAAAGAGTGGTTCAGCAAGTGTGAGTTCCAAATGTTCTCTTGGATCCCGCAATGAGGGTGATGAGACAGAAGTTGGCTGAGCCCTGAGTTCAAGGAGTCGGCCTCTGTATTATCAAGGTCCATAGGGAGACCAAGTCTAAAGTCTTTTCTGGCTCCAGGATTCAGCCAGCCTCCTACCTTAGACATTTTATGTTATCGGATAAGAGAGATTTTTGAGTGGATGGTTTTTGAGACATCAGAGCTTCCAAACTGACCTTCATCAGAGTTTCACGTGATTGAACAGTGAGAAGGCCATCGTGTGTGAAGAGGAGTGACTGTAGAGAAGAGTCGCAGGATGTGAAGAGAAATTTAGTGAGAAGCCAGAATATCCAGACCTTGGAGGCGACTGTAAGGACACCAGCTTTTACTAAAATTGAAATAAGGAGTCATTGCAAGCTCTTGAGCAAAGGAGTAACATGATCAGGATTACATTAAAGTCTGCCACTTGTGGAGAAAAGGGGCAAAGGGAAGAGGTAAGAGCCAATTAGAAACAATTGAAATAATCCTGGTGAGAATGGATAGTGACTGAGGTCAGAGAGATGGTTGTGAAGGTAATGAGAATGGCTGAATACTTTTCAGTAATTCTGTGTCTGTCAATCCAGTGTAGATATTACCTCATGTTAACAAATAATAAAATAAAATTATAAAATAAAATAAAACAAAATAAGGTAAAATAAAATAATAAAAAGTTTACATATATCCCCTCTTTTTTGGATTTCCCTCCCCTTTAGGTCACCACAGAGCATTGGGTAGAGTTCCTTGTTTTTGCTGTACAGTAGAAACTAACACAATATTGTAAAGCAACTAGACTCCAATAAAATTTTTTTAATAAATTTAAAAAAATTTTTAAATAATTATAATAATGTTTGCTGATAGCCCTAGGCCATGATGATGTACAAATGCTGGATAACATACTCAAAGGCTCACTTCAGAGGGTATCTAAAATTCCAAACTCAATAGCAGGATCACCTGACAGATCCTTTGACCCTTTCAGTTGGGGAAGTAGGAGTTTTGGGAGATTGGGTTTGACCACAAAGGGCAAAAGAGAAAGAGAGAGATGGATGGACAAACAGACAGGCAGACAGAAACAAAGACGAAGTTGTGAGACTTCAGTGCAAGTATCTACCAGGGTAAGTCAAAAATTATCTGCACTCTGGCTGTAGAATTTACTTTAATTATCTTTTAGAAAAGACAAATACATCATTTTTCGGCATAATCTCCTTGCTTTTCAATACACTTTGTCCATCTGTCAACAAGCTTTCGTATTCCCTCATTAAAAATGTTTTAGGCTGAGCTTCGAGCCACGAATGCACCGCTGTCTTCACTTCTTCATCAGAGGTGAATCTTCGTCCCCATAGGGCTGATTTCATGGGGCCAAATAGGTGAAAGCCCGATTGAGCAAGATCAGGACTATAGGGAGGATGCTTTAACACCTCATAACAAAGCTTTTGCAGAGAGTCGATAGTGTGCAGACGTGCATTATCATGCAAGATCACAACACCCTTGGATAGCAGTCCTCTGCATTTAATCCAAAGTTTAGGCTTCAGCTCTTCAATAAGCATTTCACTGTAATGAGCACTGATGATTGTTGAACTTTTTCCTGATAATGTTCCAATACTGGCCCTTGAGAATCCCAGAAAACAGCATTATTTCATGTGTATGCTCAATGTTGTCATCAGCTGTGGATGTGGATGGGTGTCCAGCTCCTTCTTGATGGCTAACACTTGTGCAACCTTCCTTGAACTTCTCTATCCATTCATACACACTTCTTCACGCCAAACACTTTCTCCATACCACACACAAAGTCTTTGATAAACAACGGCACCAGATACACCCTCAGACCACAAAAACCGAATCATTACACCCTGCTCTTCTTTCATGCACATCACAAGTGGGGCATCCATTTTTGTTTGCACTGCAGTTAGAAATGAACTGATGTAACATGTTCACATCTGCACAGCAGTGACTGGGGAGACAGTAGCCTTGAACGGAAAGCGCTGATAAGACAGTGCAGCCAACAGAAGTTTTAATATAACCAGATAATTTTAGTGTGGATAATTTTTGACTCACCCTTGTATATGGCAGTTTACTTCCCACAATTTGATTGTCCTTTGGGGTCACCAGAGCTCTCTTGGTCCACAGTGATCTTACTACTTTACATGTAAATAATAGACAGGGCAAAAAATAGAGACACAATGCAGGTACCATTAATTTGGACCTAGACATCCTCCACATGGGGTCTGAATCCTGGGAGAAAATGTAGGATTGGGAAAACCCAGCCCCTTATTTTGCTTCCTAGAAGAGTGCATTCTCTGTCTCCCTGGAAGAGTCAGGCATATTGTTTTTCACTTCTTTCTCCTTAGTATTGCAAAGGTCTCTGCTCTCTGTGGAGTCAATTTTCTTTATGCCTCTTTCTCTTGGCAAAACATACTGCTTCAGTCATTCCCAGTTTTAAAAAGTCCCTTCTAAAAGTCAAAAGGGTGTTTTTCTCAGCTAGCTCAGACATGGAGTTTACACACACTGCAGCTCTGATGAGATGGGAGGACTTTCTGCCATGTGCTGGGTCACCGAACACCATCCCTGGTGGACTTAATCTAATCCAGTCCACCGAGACCCTTAAACTGGCCAGTTGGTTGTCATCACTCATTAAAGAGAACATTTTAAAGTCATTTCATGAATGATTCACAGACATAACTCAGTGTCCTTTGTGTTTGCGATGGCATTCACAGAAGTGAATGTACTTGAAAAATGTCCCACAGCTCCCTGGAACTACTTCAATCAATATTTGCTTATTTTTGCTTGTCCTTGGCCCTATCCAGTCACCTTATCCTTGAGTTCTGGAAGATTTTTCTTCCATTTCTCACAATTTACTTCTAAGTTCATGATCCCGTCACCATTTTTTCCCTAAATCCCATGATTTCTGTTCTATTATTTTTATATTCCTGAATCCTGTGACACATCATCCCAAACCATTTACCGAGATGACTGTCATAATTCACCATCACTAATGTCTTTTACAAAATGACCTCCAAAAATATTTTAAAACTCCCATCACCAACTCTGACACCAATGAACCAAGCCCATGAGAAGTTATTAACCAACTGAAGAGACATTCCTAAAAACCATCACCAATTAGGGTCCCACAAAAATTTCATAGCCATAATCCAGAAGGCAAAACAATCATCTGGCATCAAGGTTAACATTTATTTACTGCACTTTCTCGCAAGGATTGTCTCAAGATTGCAGCCTGCTCATTTTAAATTCTGGAAGGTAGTAGCAATAAGAAAAAGCTTACATTGCTTGCTTAGAATCCCATGCCTTCCAATAGGCAGCTCTACAATGTGAGGATGGGTGCCATCAGCTTCTTTTGTGATGCTGCCTCTTGACTCAGCCCTGCTTGGCTCTGACAGAGGGATGGGTGCTCTGGGCCACCCCTTTCACTGACTTGGTTTTCCCTGCTACTACGAAGAAATAGAACAGGGCTTTGGTACCCCAACTGTACCTCAAATAAAGGGAAATATGTGCTTCAAGAATTAAGTCTTTCTGGTTTGCCTCTTGATGTTTGGGGTAGATGCTAAGGCCAGGTACAGAATAGTCCATGCAAGGGAAGCTCAAACTTTGCATAGCAGCCACACCTCATCAGCATTACATGTGTTGTGCTTATAGAATGTGTGTCTTGACAGTTTCAAAAGCATGGTGGGACAAGCAAGAAACAAATGAACACACGGAAAGGACTTTACTTTCAGAAGGCTGTTTTATTAATATGTATTAAATACATAAACTATCTTGCATTGTCAGTCTTTAAACAGAGTATCTGACACCCCTAATTTCAGCTATCCTTGTAACAAATCTACGAAGTCAGTAAGATAGAACAAAATAATAACAAATGGCTTTTTCCCTGCATCAGTCAGAGATTTTCTGTCCCAGAATTAGATCTTTAGAATTCTAGGGCTTTGGGCTATGGCTTTATCAACCATACCAATGAGATTTCCAGGTTCTAAAGAAGGAGCAGGTAGAAAATAAGCCTACATGACAGGCTAATAGTTTGTGAAAAATAATCACCAGGTAAAAGGCATGGGTGACAGGAGGACAGCCACCGGAGAAGGAGGTAGTGAGGGCAAACAAGTGGGAAGAATATAATTAAGGAAGGCAATTTCTTCTTCCACCACTAAACCAAGAAGACACTTCAAGTTTATAAAAAAAAAAAAAGAAAAAAGAAAGAAAGAAAATTCAATGGATCCTTATCCACAAGTTACACATCTTTTGGCCTTGCTCACCATTCTGACCAATCCCCTTCTCCTGTGCTCTAGTTCCTGTGGAAATGAAGTCTGGAAACTATTTCTTTATGCTGTGGCACCATTGGTCTATGGATTGCAATGCACATGTATCCCATTGAGGAACAAATCTTTAGGGTCAGAATCAATCATGTCTCTTTATACTCCCTCCAAATGCATTCTACTGCTGAGAAACTTAAGAGGGGTTAATAAGTGATCCAAGATCACATAGCTGCTAGGCAAAAGGCTGAGATTTAAGACCAGCTCTAGATGGCTGCAAGTCTCAAGTGTAGCACCATGTCCAAGGTAAAAGGTGATCAGCCAATATCCTTTGATGGATTGGGTGGTAAGAGAATAAATAAAGTTAAAAGGAAAAGAATTTAAATCTAAAACACTAGCAATTTGAGAAGAATATTTCCATAACACCCAATTTCATTTCCTTAAAAGGACATAAGAAGGGGTCCTGGACTAGATATAAGAAGAGCAAGCATTTCTTTCTAATTCATCAAAAACTTAGAAATCTCCTTTGGTAAGTCACTGAACCTCACACGCTGTGTTTCTCCGAAAAAAGGAAGATACAACACTAAACATTAGGTTACGTTTCCCAATTAGTTCAGAACCTTAGATGACTATGTTGTACCAGACATTAGAATAGTAACTAGAATTTTAGGGCATGTATTCTAAAATTCTTGATTATTTATTTTTAAAATAGATAAACAAATAGAAAAAACCATCATGGGTGTGAGCTCTCTCACCTGAAATGATGCTTTGGGGTTCACTGAAGGGTCTCAGCACAAAGATCCAGAGAAAGCTCTAGGAGCCCACCTACAGCCCGCTCCTCCCTTGGTTTCCTCAAGAGATGAAATTAGGGCCTGTTCAAGTGTGGGCTGTCAATCCTGACCCCCACACAAAATCTGAGCGACTAAGGCTGGTAAGAGAAAGAAGTGTGCTATCTAGACACAGAGAAATTTATTACTGTTAAGTCAGTTATACTGAAGAAACCCTGATTGGTTGGCTACTGCATGCCAGGCACTCTGCTCTATGTTGTGTACACAGTAATGGACCAGATGAGGTTCTGCCCTCAAGAACCTAACAGGAAGCCTAATTGAATCCCAAGTTGACACAAAGGTGAATTTATAGAATAAAGTGAGGGCAGAAATAAGGGAAGGATCAGTTCTACTAGAGAAAAAGAGAGAGTTCTGAGATTTGAAAGGTGAGTAGCAAGCAGGGAAAAGGCATAGAAGCAGTAGGGATAGCACTCACAAAAGGACAGTGGCATGAAAATACAGTAGATGTGAACAAGAACAAATAATTCAGTGAAGATAAAAAGCGCTGGGTAATGCTGGAGAGGATGGGAACATGGTACAGTCTGGGAGGGAGGCACAGACTATATCATAAAAGACCTGTAAGCCTGATAAGAAATTTAAGTTTGAACTTGAAAGCTATGGAGATTAAAGAGATTTAAGCAGGAAAGTACATTTTAAAACAGTCTGGCAGAGTTGTAGAAAGAGTATAGGAATAATCCATGAGAGTTTTGAGGGCCTAGACTGAGACTTTAACAGAAGAGTTGAAAAGTATAGGCTAGATATCAAGGTGGCAAAATCTACAGGATTTGAAAATCAATTTAATATGTGTAGACAGGGACTTGCCTGGTGGTCCAGTAGCTAAGACTGCATGCTTCAGTGCAGGAATGCGGGGGACATGGGTTTGATCCCCAATCATGGAACTAAGATTCCACATGCTGTGCAGTGTGGCCAAAAATGTGTGTGTCTGTGTGTGTGTGTGTGTGTGTGTGTGTGTGTGTGTTGTGTAGATAGAAGAGAAGTAAATTAAATAGGTGGTAATTTAACTCAGATGTCTGGTTTGGATAGCAAAATGATAGGTGAAGCCATTCACTATGATAGGCAAGACATATGCACTGGGATAAGGTAATAAAATGAGTATTCCATACATTAAGTTTGTGATGTGTGGGGAATGGAAATCTGAGTGAAGATGTCCAAAGTCTTGAATAGACAGAGATTGGGTCCAGTTATTACGGGTCCACAATTAAAACTTTGAGCTCAGGGACTTCCCCAGTGGTCCAGTGGTTAAGAATCTGCCTTCCAATGCAGGGGATGTGGGTTTGGTCTCTGATCAGGGAACTAAGATCCCACATGCCAAGGGGCAACTAAGCCCATGTGCCACAACTACTGAGCCTGTGTGCCATAACTGGAGAGCCCACATGCTACAATAAAGAGCCCACACGCTGCAACAAAAGATCTCAAGTGCTGCAACTAAGACCTAGTGTGGCCAAAATAAATAAATAAATAAATAAATAAATAAATAAATAAATTTTTTTAAGAAAAAACCTCTGAGATCAGATGTCATCATTTAGGGACAAAATACAGAGTAAAAGAATAAAAATCTGAGGACAGGACTCTCAGAAATAGAAAGGAACGGGCAGAGGGAATGAAGCATCATGGAAGAAGGAAGGTAACCAGGGGAGAGTGATGTCCTAGAAGTCAAGGAAGGAGAGGGGTCTGTGGGGGTTGGGGGAGGGGGGTCATCAATAGTATCAAATCCCTCGGGGCAGATGCGAAACTAGCATTGTCTTTGTCAAGCAGAAGATATAAATACCCATTTCTAGGAGCAGAGTGAATGGGTTCTGAAAAAGTGAAGATAGAAAATAGAGACTACTTTTCAATATGCCTGGTTGTAAAGGGGTGCCTGATATAGGGCTCTAAGAGAAGGAATACAAGGGGCTGACAGCAGGGTTAATTTCTAAGTGAGAACAACTTTAACATGTTTCCAAGGTGTTGAGAAGCTAGTGAAGAGGATAAGTTTAAAAATACAGAAGAGGGATAAATATAGAACAGACAAGTGAGGATGAATGAGCTTAAGATCAGCTGTAAATAGAAGCTTCTTTCCCTAAGGCTGCAGGGGAAGAAGTGAAGATGTGAGTGAGCATAGAGTTTATCCCACTTCAATTATTCTGGGGATGCAGACAGCATCTTTACCAGCTGGAGGAGGAAAGGGGAAGTTCAGAAAAAGGAGTTTGAACAGAGTAGTTAAAATCTGTGGTAAACATGGGGTGAGTGGGGGAGGAAACTGACCAGAGGCAGACAAAAGTCTTGATGAGTAGTGTAAATGGTCCATCTGAGGCTGGAGACCATTACATGATCCTGGTACCAAGAATCCAACTGTTTGATTTTCTCCAAAGGTCAGATTGATTACAAGATTTGTATGATGGAAAAACAGAGGTAATCATTAAAACATACAGGGAAGAATTTCATTAAAGCAACAAATTGTGGGGGCTGTTCTGAATAGATAAGAATGCTAAGTCCTAAGAATGAACATGGAGGGAAGAATGAAAGGATTGAGGGATTAGAAATCTCAGAGCTGGTGAAGAACAAGCAAGTGTAGTGGATATTTAACATGCAGGAAGGATGGGATGAATTCATAAAGGAACATTGCTTTTGGCCCCCACTTGTCCTTTAAACCTGTCAGGCAGGGGCATGGGGGTAGAATGTCCTCTGCTGCTACCTAGAAAAGCTCAACTCTTTTGGCCTCTCTTAGGTAGTGAAAAGTTCTACAGACCTTTAATACACAAACATTCCAGTAATAAAAAATGTCCAGTTCAATAGCAATTCTCAATTCAATTCTTGTTGAAAGATGAGGCTTATCCCTGTCCTCACCTTGAGTTAGGGCTAGTTATAGGTGAGCTACCCCCCACCTGGGAAGGTACATATATGGCTGGCTTCTTCTCTTTGTCCCCACTCACTAAGCTATTTCAACTCTTGCCAGAATGGAAGCAGAGCCAGGCTGAGGGAGAGTAAGGGGGACTGGAGAGTTCCTATTTGACTATTCCTTTTTAAAGAAAGCTTCATGCTCTCTGAATCCAGCAAGTATTTTAAGCTTATTCTTCTCCCAAATCACATTTGTGCCTTCTTCACAGATGTCCGTCTGGGCCCTCTGGACTGCAATTATCATCATGGACATAATCCTCTCCTTCAGCTAACTACTCCTGATTCCCTCTGAATTTCTATCCTGGCTTCTTTACTGCTTGACCCTTCACCTGGCAAGGCAGCATCTTTATAAAAGAATAGAGGGAGGAAAAAAAAAATATATATATATATAATATTTATATATATATATAAATACACACACAGTCTCACATATACTCACATCTTTATTTCATTTCCTCCTGCAAATTTTTTTAAATTTCATTCTTATTTATTATTTATTTATTTATTTATTTTATTGGCTGTGTTGGGTCTTCGTTGCTGCACAAGGGCTTTCTCTAGTTGTGGCGAGCGGGGCCTACTCTTCATTGTGGTACATGGGCTCCTCATTGTGGTGGCCTCTCTTGTTGCAGAGCACAGGCTTTGGGCACTTGCAGTAGTTGCAGCACATGGGCTCAATAGTTGCGGCTCATGGGCTCTAGAGCGCAGGCTCAATAGTTGTGGTGCACAGGTTTAGTTGCTCTGCAGGCATGTGGTATCTTCCTGGGGCAGGGACGGAACCCACGTCCCCTGCATTGGCAGACAGATCCTTCCCACTGTACCACCTAAGAAGTCCTCTTCCTGCAAATTTAAATTACTGTCTGATGTTATTTCCTTTTAACCTGAAGGAGATCCTTTAGTATTTCTGGTAGGACAGGTCTGCCAGCAAGAAATTCCCCCAGTTTTTTGTTTATCAGGGAATATCTTTATTTTATCTTCACTTTTGAAAAAGTTCATTGTATATAAGACTCTTGATGGGCAGTTATTTCTTTCTTTCAACAATATGAGTATATCATTCCACTGCCTTCTGGACTCCATTGTTTTGGATGAGAGGTCAACCATTCATTGTACTGACATTCCCCCCATGTGTAATGAGTCACTTTTTTCTTGCTGCTTTCAATATTTTCTCTTTGTTTTTGGATTTCATCAGAATTTTATGTGGTTATTTCTTAGAGTCTATTCTCTCAAGTTTCCCTGCTTGTTGAGTCATTGTCATAATATTTTCTTTACTTCTTTGAACATATTTATAATAGCTGCTTTGAAGTCTTAGTCTACTAAAGCCTACATTTGAATCTACTCAGAGTCAGTTTCTATTAGCTGTTTTTTTCCTTGAGTATGGGGTGATACTTTCCTATTTCTGTGCATGTCTCATAATTTTTAGTTGAAAAATGGACATTTTAGATAACCTATTATGGCAACTGTGAATTCCAGTTTATTTTTCTGAGATTTGCTTTCATTTGCCTGGACATAAACTGCGATGCTTATCTGCCTACAATGCACGCTGAACAGAACTGATGTCTCTGTTCAGTTTTCTTATTATTATATTTTAGCCTGTCTCTTTAGAGGTCATCCTTGTGGCTACATAGCTTTGTGATCAGCCTATAATTTGTGTTGAGACCTTCTGTCTATTGATCTAATATATGGACCAGGAAGTACATTCCAAGTTGCAGCAAATCCTCAAGTTTCCCCTAACTTATACTTTATGCTGCAAAAAAAAAACTGGGATAAATGTAGTTTCCCAGTAGGCCAAGGGTTATAGAGAGTTTATCTACTCAGCCCTTTTAGAGCTCTCTCTTTTCCAGGACCACCTCATTAAATTTCTTGCTAGTCCATTTCTTACCCTAACCAGGACCACAAACTTGAGCAAGCAAAACTACAATTTTCCCTATGTATTTCCTACCAAGTTCTTCACTTTTAGCTGATAGGGTTATAGATTTTTGCCTCCTTCCCCAAATTGGCATTGCCCACTCTGGCAATAAGGCTACTGAGTTTTGCAGCCAACTCTAAGCTAGTTATACTATATTTCTTGCAAGTTGTGCTGGGGTGGGAGAGAGGATGAGCGTAGTCCACACAAAAGGTCATAGACACCTGCTCTTCTTACCCAAAGCACTCCAGTTTTTTAAAGAATATATGCTTCTCAAACTGTGGTCTACACAATATGGGCTCTGTGGTCCAGAGCCCTGAAATATTTTTTCTTTTTAAAATTGTGCACAGTTTCTCTGAGAAGATTCAGCAACTTCTTCATACTACCCTAAACGGAAGTCCTTCTTGGCTGGTTTCTTTTAAAATTACTTCAAGCTGACATTACCTGTTTGGGTATCACATTTGTTCCCTGTAGTTTATGCCCTGTGATCTGCAGTTGAAAGGGAGGCAGGACTTTTCCAGACACAGCCCACTTCTATGCCACAAGATGCTTTAGCTTTCTCAAGCACAAATCTAGCCTCAGTAATCTATGTCCTATTCCTGTAGAAATTCCATAGCAAGCTCTTACTGTGATCTCATTGGAGATCCTCTTATTAGACTGGGATTAGGAAACGCTTTCCTCCTGTAAACACACACTTCTCTCTTTTGATGGGGTGGACTCAATGGGGTAGCTTTCTCCAAAGAAATCCTCTCCTAATTCTCGTTAGGCCCAATAACGGAACACTTTTTAGACCCTCAATGTGGTTTATGTATGAATTAAACCACGGTGACTTGACTTAGAATTCACTTTAGAAGGAAGCCTCTATTGTTTTGGGCCTCAACTAAAATTGAGATAGGAAGAGTCCCATTTTTAACACCCTGTGTCAAGAGTAATCTTATGAAAGATTTGTGAATTCATAAGTGAGGTTAGATGGCGCAAAAAATACTGTAACATGGGGGATTGCATATTGAGGGCTTACTTAGAACCCCCAAAGTGATTATTTTTCTAATTTAGGAATCTTCAATTTAGTCTATCTTTAGAAATGGGTGACATTCCCCACCCCCTCCACCCTTTTTTTTTTCGAAGGAGGCAACTCTCTTCATGTGTTGCTCATGCAGACAGCTAATTAAATGAAACAAAACTGTCCACAAACACAGAACATTTCATCAAGAGGCCCGTGTAGATGCTCATGAAGGGAAGATATTATAGGAAGGATGTTATGTTCAGAGAGCACACAGTGTTATTAGTGTTAAATTTTGGCAGCCTGAGACATGAGAGCATCCCTTATTGTATCACTGTCCTTAAGAAGATCAAAGGAGAAGAAACCGCTCTGCCTGCATTTTTCAGAAGTTAAAAGAGATTTAAGAATGGAAGAGCTCAGTTGTAATGCAGCAACTTAACAATGGATTACAAGAATCTAATAATTCCTATCTTACTTTTATTTTGCTCTATTAATTAAGTAGGCAAAAGGCAAGTATCTCTCAGAAGGCAGTGCTTCAATACGGTTAATATTGGTCCAGGAAGATTTGTTGAATGAATGACGCCTCCAGCTTCCCTAGGGATATCTTCAATCAGAAGGGAAGACTTCAAATGAACAATCACCCATATGGGGGGAGGGGCGGGCATTGAGGATATGGCATGCACATTCATAATAAACACATTTATTTTACACATATAGGAATATAGCTATCTGCTTGGATAGTTTTGGCATCTACTGAAAACATTAAGCACACTGTTAGACAAGTTAATTTTCAGGTCTCAGTTTCTTCATATGTATAATGAGAGGATTTAACTAAAATCATAGATAGGAAGTAAAATTTGTCCACTAAAACTAAATGGCAGTTGTTATATATGAGTACCATTAAAAAAAAAAAAAAGGATTTTTGAGGCTATACAAAGGCCTAGGGGAAAAGTACACTATGATGGATAAGAAACATTTTCCATGGTCAAAGTATAGAAGAGTGGTGATTTAAGTTGCAATTTTACCATCCTTGGAAATATATCTAAGGACTCTTTCACTTTAACATCTTATCATTTTATAACTCTATGTTATAGTCTGTATTATATCTTCTAGAACAAGGCAGTCTGGTTTGTAAACAGAAACAGATCCACTCACAGAGAATTGAGGATGAAACTGGTTTCATTTGTAAATAGGTTAGTCACTCTTTTATCTGATGAGATTTGGGGAAGGACAGTGGACAGAAGTTCTCTTGAATCATTAACTCTAGACATGTTTCTCATGCATCAAATTTTTTTTACATGTTTTACATATATTTTTACATATAACCCCATAGGTTATACTTAACTTGCCACACTAAAATGTAATTGAATGAGACCAATGACTCTGTATATTTTAATTGAAATTTTAACTTTATAAAATACTTTCACATTCATTTTTCTCCTGCATCATTGTTATTTCACAGTAATCCTGTAAGACAAATATCCTTATTCTTATTGCAGGCAAGGAGCTTGATGCCAAGTGAGATTAAGTGAATTGGTTGCCAAGCCTCCCTAGCTGGAGATGGTGAGTGTTAGAAATGGCACATAAATGCAGTGTATTTAACACCATGTCCAGAGATTTTTTTAATCTTTTTTTTAAATAATTCAAAAAAAATTTATTTTTGTCTCTGTTGAGTCTTCATTGTGGTATGTGGGCATCTCATTGCGGCAGCTTCTCTTATTGCAGAGCATGGGCTCTAGGCTCTCAGGCTCAGTAGTTTTGGCACAAGGGCTTAGTTGCTCCATGCCATGTGGGAATCTTCCCATATCAGAGCTTGAACCTGTGTCCCCTGCATTGGCAGGTGGATTCTTAACCACTGCGCCATTAGGGAAGTCCCATATCCAGAGATTTTTATACTACAGCTAATCCTTTTCAGAAAATATTTTTCAGTAGGAAGATGAGAAATGGCATAAAAGCAGTAGGTACTGGAGAAGGCAGGAAGGGGGGCAGGTGGTGATGGTGGTCAGATGTTTAGGAAGAAAAGGGAAATCAAAATCTCTGAGCCACATATTACTGACTCACACATTTGTATCTCAACATCCTCTACTATATACCAATCACCCACGCCACATCTCCATAAGGAGAACTCTTGAGTTTCAGCCCACCCTTCCACCCCACCAAATCTACTCCTTCCACAGTTTTCTATATACCACTGAATGGTATTTTAGCCTATTAGGGCTGCCGTAACAGAATACCACAGACTGAGAGGCTTAAACAACAGAAATTTATATGCTTACAGTTCTGGAGGCCAGAGTCTTGATTAAGGTGCCAGCAGGGCTGGTTTTGGTGAGAGGTCTCTTCTTGGCTTGCAAACGGTGGCCTCCTTGCTGTGTCTTCACATGGCCTTTACTTTGTGGATGCAGAAAGAGATCTCAGGTGAACACCAGTCCTATCAGATTAGGTCCCTGCTTTTATGGCCTCATTTAACTTTAATTACCACCCCAAAGGCGCTATCTCCAAATACAGTCGCACTGGGAGTTAGGACTGCAACATATGAATTTGGGGGGAACACAATTCAGACTATAGCACATGGCATACAACTTTTCATCTGCTGTTCAAGCCAAAATACTAGGAGCTATCCTTGATCCCTCTTTTTCTCTCACATCCCACATCTAATCAATCTACCTTTAAAATATCCCTCTGCATCAGTGATGTCTCATCACTTCCACAGCTACAACTAAAGACCAAGCCACTCGATCTTTCAGCAGGACCACTGCAATAGCTTCCTAACTGGTCTCCCTGCAAAGTCATCCTTTAACCCTATGAATCAGATTATTCCTCTTTTCAAAACCATTTATGCTTCCCATATCACTTAGAATTCAGTCTAGGCCTTCCCTGGTGGCACACTGGTTAAGAATCTTCCTGCCAATGCAGGGGACACAGGTTCAGTCCCTGGTCGGGGAAGATCCCACATGCCATGGAACAACTAAGCTCATGAGCCACAACTACCGAGCCCATGTGCCACAACTACCAAAGCCTGCGCACCTGGAGCCCATGCTCCACAACAAGCGAAGACACCTCAATGAGAAACACACGCACCACAGCCAAGAGTAGTCCCTGCTCGCCACAACTAGACAAAGCCCGCGCACAGCAACAAAGATACAATGCAGCCAAAAATAAATTTAAAAATTAAAAAAAAAAAAAGAAGAGTTCAATCCAACCCCTTTCTTAGGGTTAGGAAGGTCCTGAACAACCTCGCTGCTGACTATATTTCCAAAGTAATTTCTCCCTTGTTCACTAGGCTCCCCAGCCTTCCTGGTTCTCTTGTTGGCCCTTGAACATTCAGAATTATTCCCATTCTGAGGTTCCTTGAAAAACTAAAAATAGAGTTACCATATGACCCAGCAATCCCACTACTGGGCATATACCCAGAGAACACCATAATTCAAAAAGACACATGCACTCCAATGTTCATTCCAGCACTATTTACAATATCCGGGACTTGGAAGCAACCTAAATGTCCATCAACAGATGAATGGATAAAGAAGGTGTGGTACATATATACAATGGAATATTACTCAGCTATAAAAAGGAATGAAATTGGGACATTTGTAGAGACATGGATGGACGTAGAGACTGTCATGCTGAGTGAAGTGAGTCAGAGAAAAACAAATATCGTATATTAACACATATGCAAAATCTAGAAAAATGGTACAGATCAACTGGTTTGCAAGCCAGAAATAGAGACACAGATGTAGAGAACAAACATATGAACACCATGGGGAAAGTGGGGGTGGGGTGGGGGGGATGAACTGGGAGACTGAGATTGCCATATATACATTACTAATACGAAAAAAATATCAAATTATACACTTTAAATATATGCAGTTTATTGTATGTCAATTGTATCTCAATAAAACTTCTTAAAGAAAAAAAATTATTCCCATCCCAGGGACTTGGCTCTTTCTCTTCTTCCTACCTTGAATGCTTTTTTTCCAGAACTGCCTGTAACTCACCCTTCACATCAGTCAGCCCTTACACAATTGTCATCAACTAGGAAGGCCTTTCCTCTCCAAACTAGCTGAAATAATCCCCAGCCCTCAAACTATCACAACCACATAGCTCACTGTTTGCAGCATTAGGACTTCACCATCCTAGGAAACTCCTGCTCAGGAAAACTGATTTGCAGATAATGTTTTTGCTTATTTCAGGAACTTCTGAATATTCATTCATCCAAAGAACACTAGACGTCGTTCAAGTACATTAGCAGAGCTCATCAAATAGTTCCCTCTTCAGTTCCAAACCCAAGCCTCTGGTGTGTTCAACAATCCCAATCTGGACTGACACTGAAAAGCCTGCCTTAAACTAGACCTTCCAAAACTCAGTATTCCACTTTTCCCTCCCCATCTGAGGCATGGCTGACACTATCAAGGCGGCGCTCTTCCTCTCAGCACTGAAGTCACAGTTGCAATTAACTCATCTTTGTTTTATCAACAGGTTATTTTGATGATTTGGGAGAGGAGTTGGCACTTGACTCTGCCCACCTTCTTTCTCCTTATCCTGTTTAGTTTGTATTCGTGTCATTTCTTACTGACAGGAAGGTACATAATGATTTAAGTGTTGCACATTTATGTTTTTCCTATAGAAAACAAGATCCATGGGACTTCCCTGATGGTCCAGTGGGTAAGACTCTGTGCTCCCAATGCAGGGGGCCCGGGTTTGACCCCTGATCAGGGAACTAGATCCCACATGCATGCCACAACTAAGATCCCAAGTGCTGCAACTGATACCCAGTGCAACCAAATAAATAAATAAATATTAAAAAAAAAAAAAAAAAGAAAACAAAATCCATAATGAGTAGAATACAAGATCCATAACGGCAGGGATCTTTTTTGTTTTATCCTTGGCAGAATTCCTGGTAACTAGGACAATGCCTGGCACATAGTAGATTCTCATTAAAACTGTTAATAAATGAGTGAACCCTGTAGGTTTGCTGAGCCAGGATCAAGGAGACAAGGCAGATATAGAAGCCTCTTCATATTCAATGAGGTGAACTGCATTTCTGGGTCCCTGGAAAGATTATACAGGCTGTAGGCTCTCCCTCTGAATCCTGTACAGTGCTGAATCCCCAGGGCACAGATGACATGGGTGCCACACGGCTGATCTCCTGGGGATTCTGTCCATTCTGGTCCCCTTGCCTCACCTGAGCAAAACAATCCTCACCATTGTTCTGCTCTGCTTTCCTCTATTATCTTTATTCTAAATCTTTCCTTCCATCCAAGGAAAGAGGAACATAATAAAGTAGCATATCTAGAAACATTTCTGGTCCTACCTGCCCTTTCTCCTGAAGTTTGTACCCTATATAAAACCTGGCCAGAGTGAGGCTGGATAAGAGACATATTCACATATTGGGAGGAGCATATATACTAGGGCTGCTGGATAAAATGCAGGGTGCCAAGTTAATTTTAAATTGCAGGTAAACAATAAATCATATTTTAACATAACAGAGCCAATATTGCATGGGATATACTTATACAAAAAATTAATTTGTTCTTTATCTGAAATTCAAATTTAACTGGATGTCCTATGTTTTTTGTTTGCTAACTCTAGCAACCCTAATATATTCACTTATAAAGGGGCACAAGTAATAAACATAAGCAGACAACTGAATGCATGTCCCCATATACTAAGGATGATTGGGGCTCTTGTCAATTCTTTTTTTAAAATATAAATCCCTATGGAACAGTGATTCCCCATTAAAATACCATGAAAGTACAGCACTAAGGAACACATGCCTAGCCAATTTAAGGGCATGGTCATCTCTAACCCTTTGGCATTTCTTGAGATCCATACAGGAATAAATTAAGACACACTACATAAACACTAGGAGAAAAAAGGACCACCCAAATCAGAACAAGAAAAGCCTATATTCAGAATTGCTATACCACATGCGTCAGCCACCATCACTTATATTCTGGCAGAGACTCAAATGCAGGCAGTGGAGTGGGAAAGGTTTATAGTGGGAAAAAGGGAAGGCTTTGGGTGAGCGCTGATTGTAAGCTGCACGAGGTCATCCTACGTGATTGACTGAGAATACATATTTGGCTTTCCCTGGTCGGTCCTAAGTTGGAAGCAGGGACAAAATTAGTGAAGCTCCCAGTTTTTAATCAAGTCCTAGCCATTTGGGACTAAATGTTACAGGTATTGTTTGGCTTCCTAGTTGTTACCAGACATAGTGATCTGGCTTCCTGGGTATAGCAGGCTGGCCTCTTGCGTTGGTTTCCTGGACAGCTTACTGCAGGTTGTAAGAGTTCTATTTTGTGTGTGTGTGTGTGTGGTATGGCCATTGTCTGTTTTTATATTCTGTCCCTCAGTATGAGGCTGCACTATCCAGTATGGTAGCCACTAGCCACATGTGACTATTTAAACTTAAATTAATTAAAACATAAAATTTAAAATTCAGTTGCTCAGTCACATTAGCTACATTCTAAGCATTCAATAGCCATATGTGGCGATGGACTACTGAACTGGATTGTGTAGATACAGAACATTTCTGTCATTGCAGAAAGTTTAATAGAATAGATGACAAAACACTTTTACAACTTCATTCGTTAGACTTTCAAACACCTCTAGGAAAATGCAAGCACCATTATCATCCTACTGGAAAATTTCCACCTTCTCCCTTCTCCCTCTGAGTCTCATTTACTCTGTTTTTCCACAACTTTACATTCTCCATTCTCTCTCTTAATTACCAGACTGTGCCTTTGCCCTCTTTTATGCTTTCCCAGTTTGCTGGGTTGATGCTTTCCTTTATTCACAAATTGTTTTGAAAAGTTACTCTAGTGAGCACTTACTGAATTATCTCACTAACTCTACTTTTCTAGAAATAACCTCCTTCTCAGCTAACCATAAGGTTATTCCAGAAGCTGACACACTCCTACAGCGTGTCACCCCACACCTACATCCTCTTGCCTCATTAATTGCGTACCTGACCCAGCTGGGCAGTCAGTCTCTTCCCTGGGAATTGGAAAGCAATTCCTTTGCCAGAGCAAGCAGGAGATCTATTTGCTACTGGGTCACCAGTCTGCAATAAGTAACTATTACTTGGGAGCAGGAGGTACCAGCCATTTTCTACCAGGCCATGCAACTAATAAGAAAGCAGTGAGAGAGAGTAATGAAACAGATGTACAGAGAGAGAGAGGCAGGAATGAGAGATGGAGAGAGAGCTTTCTGGGTTCCCTGAAGCATTGCAATCTATTGTTCGTAAGGTTCGGCTGCTTCATTACCCTCAAATTCAATGACATAGTCCATTATCCCTGCAATAAATTTTCTTTTTTGCTTAAAGTAGTTTGAATTGATTTTCTGTTATTTGTAAGCAAAGAGTCCTAATCAATATAAACTGTAATCAAGGGAATTTGGAACTTGCCTATTTAGACGCTTTTTCCTTCTCAAAGCATCACACATGATCATCAGGCCCTCCTTTACTGCAAGCTGATACAGGATGTGCATGGCTAATCTCTTGAGAACAAATAAAGGAACACAGGACCTAATGTGCAAAGTAGGATAGGTTTATTTTTAGAATAAAGTAGCTCAATTAATGATAATTACAAGTCCTACCAGTAAAAAAATGGAAAAGGGAAGAAAGAGGTAGGCATTTTCTCTAATTTTGTTTAAATCATTAAAATTTCATAATCATTTTTTGAAAATAGAAAAAATTTAAATTCTTACCTTTTATTAATTTATTATTTATTTATTCAATAAATATTTATTGAACATCTTTTATGTAATGGGTACTATGAAAGACACTGGGATTCCTAAAGTATAATTTTCAAAAGCTAACATCCTTACCTTTGTATAATTGTAAACTGAATGCATGTCAAAGATTTTATTCAACTCATTACTGAAGAAACTGTTGGAAGGCAATCCTTCCTCTGTTACTCCATATTCCTACACAGAATGTGCCTCCTGCGCACTGAAACCAACTCACTAGAATGATAGGGAATATGTCCTTTCCCCCCAGAAGAATCTACTCTTCACGTTTGAAGGGTATTCCACATGAAGCTGCTTGCCTCCTTCATGGCAGAGGCATCTGCTCCCGTTCAATGATTAATAGCATCGTTCCTATCTCTCCTGGAACCAAATGGGTATTTTCCAGGGTAGGGACATTCCTGCCCTCCCAGAGAGGATTTGTTTGCATTGTAAATAAAAAATAATCTCTTTCTCTTTCCCTAGAGGGGAGGAGAGGTAGGTGTTCCAGCTCCTATGTAAGCTCTGAGGTTCATAATTTGAGAGTTTCTCTCCTGTGGTAGAACCTCCTACATGCACAGGTGTAACCATCTGGCTTTCATCACATCACCTAGTAAGGTGTTGGGCATGAGGAATCAGTGCTATACTGTTATTGCTATGAATAACAAAGGTGTGACATCCTATTCAGAGTCTGGTGTTTCTGCAAGCAAAGGAATATCTCAGGTCTGTCACAGTTTCTGACTTAATAGGAAGTAGTAAAATGTTAAAAATGGTTCAAAGAAGAATTTGAAGAGTGAATATAAATATATATAGATCATACATATTATTATTGATTATATGTATACAATCAGAATCAAAAATACTGAAATTAATTGACTAATAGATGTAAAACTGGTTAATATCCTATACGGCAATAAAACGTAATGTTTGAGATGCTATCATTTCAATAAGGCATAAGCTACCAGACAAATTCTTTGCATTCCTGAAGATGAAAATCATTTGTGTAACTCTTAGTTTTCTGTAACTCCTACATACAGAGTTCTAAAATAACTTAGTCAGTAGAAAGATAAAGATGTAGATCCTCAGAGAGTCAGATAATCTTTGGAGGGTCCACTAGACAACAAAAGGACATCCAGCTACCTCTTTTGCCAATGTTCAAGTCTCAGACAATTTTTCCTGATAGTTTAAAAGAGCAAAAACAGAGATGGTCTTGACTTTCTGGAGCTTAGTCTTGTGAAAGATTGATATTAATCAACCAATGACAAAACAGTTGAATAATTGCAAATTGATGACTAGATTAAAGATACACAGTGACATGAGAACATGCCATGGGGAACCTGATACGGTTGAGGGTCACAAAACGGCCCTTAGTAAAAATTACTGTCACAGACCAAGTTTTTATATAAAATAATTACTTGTTAACTGTGGTTAAATTGAGGTGGTACAAATCAAATGTACTGGTGACATAAGATGAAGAATAGTTTTCTCTCCCATTCCTTATCCCCAATCACCCCGTTCTGCTCCTGGAAAGAACCAGTGTCAACAGTTTCAGGTGTATTCTTCCATTCTACTCTACACATATACATATACCTAAATGCACACAGGTATATTTACATACATTTTTACACTAAAAACTATATACCAGACAATGTTCTGTCTTGCTTTGTTTTTATTTGACAATTAAGTTATTTTATATCAATACATATAGAGTGCCTTATTCTTTTTAACAACTGCAAAACTGTCTATGGAAAGGATGTACCATCATTTATTTAACCAATTGGATAAATTTTTAGTTGAAGAAAAATATTTATGAGTATGATAATTTTAACTAGAATGTACGCAGTGTTACTCATTATTTCACATGTAAAATTCATTTTTGCCCAGGTTTTAATTACCCATCATGTTTGTAAAAACACTACTGCATTCTTTTGAATAGATATCAGCCCCAGTCTCAGCTCTGTGAATTACTAGGTGCAAGATCTTGGGCAGGACTTCGCTGGTGGTGCAGTGGTTAAGAATCCACCTGCCAATGCAGGCGACACGGTTCAAGCCCTGGTCCGGGAAGATCCCACATGCTGCAGAGCAACTCAGCCTGTGTGCCACAACTACGGAGCCCATGTGCCACAACTACCGAAGCCCAGGCACCTAGAGCCCGTGCTCCACAACAAGAGAAGCCACCACACTGAGAGGCCCACACACCATAATGAAAAGTAGCCCCTGCTCACCACAACTAGAGAAAGCCCACACACAGCAACGAAGACCCAATGCAGCCAAAAATAAGTAAGTTAAATTTTTTATTTATTATTTTAACTTTATTTTAACTTTATTTTTTAAAAAATTAAAAAAAAGATCTTGCACAAATTGCTTAAATTCATTTACCTAAAAAATTTGAATTAAAAATGCCTGCCCAATCTGGTTTGAAGCGTTGAGGCAATAATACATGCCAGTGCTTCTGAAGTTGGATCCATGTAGCCTCAGGGAGGCAGAAATCTTAGGACTCTGAGACACTCCTTCCTTCCCACACCTTCCACTGTACACACACGTTAACCAGAGCATCTCGGCCATTTAATCTGATTATTTATTTTAAGCTTCTAAGTAAGATTTTATTTGAAGAGAGAAGGGAAAACATTTTTTTTTAATTTGAAAAAACCTGGAATATTATTAAATATAACAATGCAGGGACTTCCCTGGCAGTCCAGCGGTTAAGACTTCACCTTCCAGTACAAGGGGTGCGTGTACCATACCTGGTTGGGGAGCTAAGATCCAACACGCATAATGACAAAAAAAAAAAAAAAAAAAACATAAAACAGAAGCAATATTGTATCAAATTCAATAAAGACTTTAAAAATGGTCCATATCCAAAAAGAAAAATTTTAAAGCATAAATATAAGGTATTATTGTTATTATCTTTATGAGGATTGAAAAGGAATCATAAAGAAAATGGGCGATGCAATTAGGATACCAGCAAAGCCACAGGTGCTGCAGGGATAGGGCAAGTGGTGCAGCAAAACCAGCCCTCCTGCGGTATCCCTCCCTGAGACTGAGTCAGTCTGTTAAAGGCAATCTTCCCTCAGAAGCAACTGGAAAGGATCATGTAAGGAAGAAAGCAAGAGTAGGAGACTCAACGCTGGTTTGATTACTTGAGAACTAAAGCCTGAGAGCAGAGGGCTCCAGTGAATGACTAAGTATGCAATTCACAACCAGAGCGTTAAGGGCCTACACAGAATCCTGAATGGATGTATTTTCAGTAGCTTGGGAGCCTGATGTTATTTTGAAGTACCACCCTGCTCAGCCTTTTCCTGAGAAAAGCGCATTTCATCACAAACATAAACACAGTGTCCTTGGCTTAAAGCTTCTTTAGTCTCTTTTGAATGCTATAAATTATCTTATTTTTAAGATACAATATTATTATGTGATATAAATATTACAGTATCAACCTTCTACATGTTTCCACCACACACACACACACACAAAACACTTTCAACCTTTAGTGTCAGGTGACCAAGGACATTAAAAAATATATATAAAAATATGTACATGGCAAGTCTTTCTCTTCCAAGTGCCAGCAATTCAACAAAGAAAGATGTGCTGTGCCCTCTCCTACATGGCAAATACTGCATTAGACACTGAAGATACAGAGGTAAGTGAGACACAGTCAGACCTGAAAGGAGCTCAATGCACGGCAGAGTAACCCAGCAAATGACTAAGAAGGACATTCCAATCAGAAGGATCTGTCGGTGAGAATTATTAGAATTAATAGGACTAAACTGTTTCAAAAACAAGAATGTAGAGCACAGACTAATAGTTAAGTGAATAATTGAAAACATTACAGTGTTTGACTCAGCTCTCTTCTGGTTCCACTTTCCTCTTACGGTGAAGTTCATCTTTTTAAATGCTTGGCCTAGCCAGTGCTTTAGACCAGCTCTTGGAAAGGACTTACATATTTTTTATAGTTTTAAAACCAGTGTTACTTTTCCTAATACATTTTTCATTTATTAATGGTGCAATGAAACATTATTGAATTTGGTATAATGTTGAGCTCTCTTTTAGCCTAAAGAGTTTGTCCATTTATCCTCTCAATATGTTTCTTAAGAGATGATAATTTTCTCAAGCAACGACCGTTTTACCTTTTTCTTTCTGATCTTTATACCTTTCATTTCTTTTCTTTTTCCTATTAGAAGGACCAGGACCTACATTTTGATGGTAACCAACAGTAGGAAGAGCAGACATCCCGTCTTATTCATGGATTTAATGGGAATACATTCTAACAGCTGATCAGTAAACATCATGTTTGCTTCTGATATTTTATATCCTTTACCAAGCCAAGAAAAGTCCCTTCTTCTGCTCTTAGTTTGCTAAGAGTTTTTATTGCTAACAGATTTATCATCAGTTGATGCTGAATTTTATCGAATGCTTTTTTTCTGCATATGGATCTTCTTTATTAATCTCCAAGTAATGTGGAGCATTACACTGGTAGATATTCTAATGTTGAACTATCATTTCATTCTGCAATAGACCAGCTTGGTTATAACGGTTATTTGTAATGTGCTGTTCGATTCAATTTCTTGGCCTACAATTTTATTTTCTTGTACTGTCTTTTTCTAGTTTTTATAACAAGGTAATAAAAATGAGTCAGATAGCTTTAGCTCTTTTTGTATTATCAGGTATATTTTTTATAAGATAGTGCTTAACACCCTTAGAAAATTTGCAAAAATTTACCTATAAACCTGGCCTAGTGTATTTTTTGGTTGAATAGGTAAGAAAAGAATTTTTATTAGAATTTTATTTCTCTAATGGTTATTAGTCTATGCAGATTTTTTGTTCTTTTAAGTCAAGTGTGCTAATTTATCATTTTCCTTAAAAAATGTCCAATCTTTTCGTACGTTTTCAATTTTTTTCATAAGCAAAGTTCTTCCTCTTGACCATAATAAATCTGATGCTTTCTTAATGTTTTGTTCTCAAGCTCTTAGCAGATATTAAACTTTGGCAACTAACCTGTCCAGTTGTCTCCTTGTCTTGGCTCAATATTAGTCTGTGTTTACTGCCCGCCATGGGTGGTATGACACACTGGCTCCTTCCAGGGCTATCAGTGAATGTTGCATAACCCAACTGTTGTCCTGTGACTTGTGACTATAAAACAGAGCTTCTTTAAGGAGATTGTTAGTGTCCCAACTACTTAAAGAAGTGATGTAGCTTCAGCCCAGAGAAAAAGTTATTTCTCCCTACTTCAGTGTTTTGCATATTCCAATGCTTATGCACATTCCAGGCTTATACATTCTTGTGAACCAGGTCAAAGGCAAAGTCACACATTTTACAAATAACAGGAAGATATGCAGTTAGACTATGCCATATGTGCCTTAGATTGAATTTCAGTTTGAATTTTATGGAGAACAGGGAGCTCTTAACTACTTTTCAGGAGCTATTTGGGGGAACAAGAAGAGCACTCTTTTGTACGACACGGTTAAAAGCTTTGTGACCCTAAAGAAAATGTAATCAACAAGGAGCTAGTGTAAAAGTTCTAAATGGACCCAGAGAGATGCATTTCATTCAGAACGTTTAGTTCATGGAAGCATTCAACCAAGAACAAACAATAAATGTTTGTTGTCTAGACATTATCAGGCAAAAATTCTTTTTTCTGCTTGGAAACAAAAAACAAAAAAAATCCCAAAACTCCACCTGCTTCGTTGAACTGCATGTCAACTGACTTCAAAATCGTTGATCACTCCCATTTGCTTCAAATACAGTCCCTTAATCATTCTCCCTTACTCACTAATGACTTCAGCAACTGCTTTGCTGCCTAACTCTCCACCATATGCCTTGGCATAATTTATTGTGATCTCAAGATTCACTTTTGACACTTCTCAGGTTCTTGATGTTTTTATCTCTAATTATTCTTCTCTCAAGAGAAGACCTGAGCCACGCAACGGATGGCCATACCTTGGCAAGATGAAAGACTGCATTAAACTATCATTTTTTAATCTCCCTCTGTCTGATTCTCAGGTTCTATGTTCCAGTGTACTCTAATAACTCCATTCCAGTAATATTCTGACCTCCACGAGACCTTCAATAATATACATTTTCACTAAATAATATGACATGAATGTCCTCACTTCTCCTTGTAGCTATTTAGGATTCAATGTAGAGCGAACACTTTTAATGTCGTTTCCCTGTTCTCCCTCTTCTGAATTCCCTCAGCAACACCTAATTCTGGTAGTGCCACTTACTCCTCACCTGCACCAAATCAACTGAATGAGCCTGGAGAAAACCACACAGTTGTGCCAAATGGACTCACCTTAATTAGATGAGTTAATTTAATTTAAATTTAAAATAAATTTTAATTTAATTAAATTTTGTTTATTTTAGCACAAATTATAACTGGACAATTAATTTGGTAAAATAGTGCTACTATATATCCTTAGTAAACTTTATCTCCCCCACTTTAAAATAATTAGAAAGACCCTGTGGGGCCTTCCCAGGTACAAAACCTTTCCATGTCCTCCATTTCTTGTTCATATGAAATAGACTTCATTTAGCCTCCTTGACTTTCCCTGAGTTCCTAAGGGCAGATTCAAGTAGCTGCTTATCAGGGAAGGGAGAGAATGCATAAACTAAAGGAAGCAGTGAAGAAACAATAGTGCAGCAGTGGGGCAGGGTCCTGGGTCCTCCTTAAGGAATATATAGAACAATACTTTTGAATTCTTCTGTAGAAACTAAGGCCCCACCCAGGTGGAGGATGATAACTTCAGACTAAGTACAAGATTCCTGGGACAGCACCCTGTTACCTCACCACCAACTAATCAGAAGAAAGTCTGCACACAGTGGAAGATGAGAAGACTTTGCACCCCTCTCGAAATGATTCTCTCTTTAAAACCTTTCATGGTGGTGCCCAAAACCCTTGGAATTTCCTGAGGGGATTTCCTGATGGGACCACTTTTGTTATATTGTTTGGTTTCTTTTCCTCAGTTCCTGAAATCACTTCAGAGCTATAAAGGTAAAATGGGTGTCTCATTATTCATTGCAAGTCCCTTCCAAATACAACTCAGTTTATATTAATGAGGTGACTTTTGGAAGTTCCCTAAAGATGAAGGTGGGGTTTGGGAAAGGGGAGGGAGAGCAGGGGAGGATGCTGGTTGCCAGGGGAGCCAACCATGTGATTAGAGGGTCGGGACTTTTAGTTTCCCCTCCCAATTGCAGGGAAGGGAGAGTGTTGAATCAATCAGCCATGGCCAATGATTTAATCAATTCTGCCTATGTAATGAAGCCTCCATAAGAACCCAAAAGAAGAAGGTCAGAGAGCTTTCAGTTGGTGAACACATGGAGATTGGGGGAGAAAGTCATGCTGGGAGATGGCATGGGAGACCTGTGCCATTTCCCCATACCTTGCCCTTTGCATTTCTTCCATCTGACTGTTCCTGAGTTACATTCTTTTACAATGAGCCAAAGATATGGTAAATAAAATGCTTCTCTAAGTTTTGTGAGCTGCTCTAACAAATTAATGGAACCCAAGGTGGAGGTGATTGGAAGCTTGAACCTATAGCTACTTGGTCTGAAGTACAGGTGATAACCTGGGCTTGCAAATGGTGTCTGAAGTTGGGGGAGGATGGGGGATGGCAGTCTTGCTGAGTTTCATCCTTAACCTATGGGATCTGATGCTGTCTCCAAGTAGACAATGTCAGAACTGAGTTAAATTGTAGGACACTTAGCTAGTGTCTGCAGCATTGCTTGGTGGTGCGGGGAAAATCCAACTCCCCACATGCTGGAATTGGATACCCAGAACCCTTATGCTAGTTTAAGTAAGGGCTGTTATGTGGATTCCTCTGGTGCCCTCTCTGGACTAATCAGAGTCTAGAATTATCTCCAGTGATTAACGTCTCTCCTTCCTAGTAAGAGACAAAAGATGGGATATGTCTTGCTTTTAGGTAAATAGGGAGAAAGGCAGAAAGTTTTTCTTGAAACTGCTTATTCTCAAATACCTTCAGCTCAAAATAATCCTATGCCAAAGTAGCATATTTGGGGATGACATATTATGCTACCCATCATTTGTGTGTGTGTCTGTGTGTGTGCACAAAGAGGTGTTTGTGCACAAAGAGAAAGGTATAGACATCAAATATGGCAAAAAGTTAACAAATGAGGATGAAAGATATATGGTTGTTCAGTGAACTATTTCTTTTTACTAGAAGGTTTAAAATTTTTCAGAATAAAAAGTTGGGGGAAATATATCATGATTAGTTTAGATTCATCCCAGAGATAAAAATATAGTTCAACTTTAGAAAAACTGTCAAAGTGATTCTCAAAATCCAGAGATTAATGGAGGAAAAAAACAATGATTTTACCATATGCAGGAAAAACATATAATAAATGCAAATCCATTTATGATTAAAATCAAAAAACTCTTAGGAAATTGGTATTAGAAGATAACATTCTTCATTTGATTAAAGAGCTCTACCTAAAATCTATAGCCAGTATCATTCTGAATGGTGAAATTACCATTAAGTTCAAGACTGAAGGTCCTGACAAACTAAACAAGGAGAAAAAAGATACATATTCTTGAAAGGAAGAAATAAATTGGTCGTTTGATGCAGAACATGACTATCTACATAGAAAGCCCAATAGACACATCAGTTTCTGGCAATAATGCAGTGTGCTACCAATAACTAGAAATACTCTCTGCTTTTAAAATAAAACACTAGAAATTCTGGAAAATATAATAAATATCTCTCAAGAACTATAAATTCCTAAGGGCCAAAACAAAGAGAATTATAAACAAGCAACAGCAGATGTTGATGCTGTAGCTGTATGGAATAGAGGTATATTTCCCAATTATCAAGCAGCTTGGGTTCTAACAGACAGGAAAAAGATTAGAGACCTTGAGCTCATATGAGGGAAAAGTTAGAACTAACAACCTTCTCATGAAGCCTAGACTCTTAATGGGCTATAACCTTCATAAAAGGGAGGATTAGAAAAACATCATCTATCACCCTAGAGTGATGATAGGTCTCTTGTCTTTCTAAGGCTAGCATCCAGGTGAAAAAATAATTCTCCCCAGAGAGCCCAGGTCTGTGTTCACACAAGTTTGGAGTTTGAATTTACACTACCCATGTCATCTGAGAACCACTAGAGTGAAAAATCAACATAAAAATTGTCCCAAGATGGTGGTAGTCCTTACATAAAGAAATGCATGTACTGTCTGGAAGAATATACCTTCTTCAAAATACACAGGGTTCTACAAATCATCCCCCACCAAACAGGAGCACATCCACAGGGAAAGAATTCTTCATAAGCAGAAGACAGCAGGCATAATCAAAAGCAAACTTAATGCCCTAAAAACTTGAGATAATAGAATTATCAAATATAGGTTTGAAATTAAAATGATTAAATACTTACATGAGGAATTTATATTGATTTATAAAATTAAAATCTAAGTTGACAAGTTAATAGTAATGAGGCACCAATAAAAAGGTCATTAATAAAATGGAATATTGAGCTCAAGAAATTAACCCAAATTCATCAAAAGAATTTAGTCAGAAAAGAAAGAGAAGTAATGAGACAGAAAAGATAGAACAAGAAGATGCAACATACATCTTTTTCATTTAAACATTGTTTTGGAAAGGAAGATTAGAGAAATTGGGAAGAGTGGAGAATTTTCCAGAATTGATAAAAGATATGTCAGCAGAATAAAGAACCTTTGGATTCGTTAATCCAAGGCAAGATAAATGTAAAGAAATCCACAACTAGCATAATTAATATGTGGAATACCAAAAACCTTAAAAGAAAAGAAAGAAAATACTATGTTCTAACATAGAATTAATTAGACTAACTACAGATAAATCAATGTCAACGATTGAAAGCAGAAAAGATTTGAATAGTATCTTCAGATCCAGCAAAGAATGTAGGTGAACAAAAAAACCATTCAGACAGACATAATCTAAAGTTTACTTTTAAAACTCCAGGAAAAAAATAAAAAATAAAAAGCAAACCCAGGAGCAAGTCTTGAGCTACATAAAAGAATTATGAGCAAAATCTCAGGCAAATACAGACAAATCTACACAAAGATTAACTACATAAACTAAAATATTAATAATTTTGGCAATGATGAATTTTGATGGTAGAATTAAAATTGTGAAAAATGACATAAGACAGAAAAGAAAATTATCAGAATTAAAAAGCTCTATCACTTATAATTCACAGGAGAGTTAAGAATATTAACCTTAGACTCTAAGTAAATATACACATAAAATTTTTGAAGGAAACATCAAAAATAGCTTCTAGTAAACCAATTTCTGAATCACATTTTTTAAATGTTTTTACCCTAAGAGTGTAATGATGGTTCAACATTAGAAAAAATTATTTTTATAGATCACCACCTTAGCAGATTTAAGGAAAACAATGTCATTTCAATAAATGCAAAAAATATTCAATAGCCACTAATTATTTTTTTAAAAGCAGAACAAATTATACCTCTCAGTAAATTAGGAGTTCCTCAACCACGTAAAAGGATATCTACCAAAAACCTGGTGAGATTAATGGTGAGATGATATAAGAATTCTTATTAAAGTTAAGAAAAAAATCAATAACTCCTGCTATTACTGCTTCATTTAACACTTCATTTTACTCTGTATTTGCTTTTTCTAAAAGAATCATTATTTGTATATCATATAAATAAATCTCAAGATAAGAATAATTAAAATACAGAAAACACAAGCAATTAAAGAAAAAGTTAATGAAATAAACATCAAAATTTAAAACTTTTATACAGTAAAAATGTTAAAGGAAGGAAGGAAGCCAGGAAGGAAGAAAGGAAGGGGAAGGGGGAGGGATGGAAAGAGAAAGGAAGAAAGAGAGAAAGAAAGTTAAAAGGCAAGTGGAAGAAGTTTCTTCAAATATATACATCAAATAATTAAGGCTCAGAATATATAAATCCTACAATCACACTACCAATCTTTTTATTTTATTTTATTTTATTTATTTATGGCTGCATTGGGTCTTCATTGCTGCACACAGGCTTTCTCTAGTTGTGGCGAGCAGGGGCTACTCCTCATTGTGGTGAGCAGGCTCATCATTGCAGTGGCTTCTCTTGTTGTGGAGCACGGGCTCTAGGGGTGCTGGCTTCAGTAGTTGCAGCACATAGGCTCAATAGTTGTGGCTCATGAGCTTAGTTGCTCTGTGACATGTGGGATCTTCCTGGAGCAGGGATTGAACCCCTGTCCCCTTCATTGGCATGTGGATTCTTAACCACTGAGCCACCTAGGAAGTCCAACCAATCTAATTTTTAAAAGGAGTAATAATTGTGATCAAATTAGGACAGAATAAACCCAAACAGATCATAAACAAAAGAAATGATGCTGATTTCATTAGTAATCAAAGGAATTCACACAAAAACAACAAGATTCCATTTCAAACTTGCCAGAACACAAAATTTTAAGTTTGACACTTTCAAAGGGAGAAAAGACGTGGAGATATAGGAAATATTTGGAAAGCAACTTAATAGTACATAATAAAAGAGAAAATGAACATAGCCTGTGATGAGCAGTCCTACTTCTGGTATACAATTGGGAGAAGTTCTTATGAATATGCACAAGGATAGTTGCAAGACTGTATAGTATAGAATGGCTTGTACAAGTCAAAATTTGAAAATAACACAAATGAGAATGGTGTTGGAACGCCATATAATGGAGAACTACACAGACGCTAATTAGAATGCAACAGATATGTGACATATCCACACAAATAAACCTCAGAATACTATGTGAAGTAATAAAATCAATACACAGGTCAACACATACCATATTATGGCATTTATCCAAATCAAAATAAATGTTCACAAATATATTATATTTGGATATATACATTGGGTGGGTCAAAAAGTGCCTTTGGTTTTTTAAGTAAAAATAAAAGACATATTTTTCATTTTCACCAAGAACTTTATTAAACAACATATTCACCCTTTTGTTCCACTACTTTCCACTGTTTTCCAGGCAACTTCATAATTCCATCTTCCCAAAACTTTTTATCTTTTTGAGCAAAGAACTGTTCCAGGTGCCTTTTACAGTCTTCCAGGGAATTGAAATTCTTCCATTAAGAGAGTTTTGTAAAGACCAAAATAAATGGAAATCCAATGGTGCAATGTCTGGTGAATATGGTGGTTGAATTGGAACTTCCCTGCCAAATGGTAACACTTTTTTGCCTGGTCATCAAAGAAACATGCAATCTTGCATTATCCTGATGGAAGATTATGCATTTTCTGCTGACTAATTCTGGACACTTTTTGTCGAGTGCCCACTTTCAGTTGGTCTAACTGGGAGCAGTATTTGTTGGAACTAATCATTTGGTTTTCCAGAAGGAGCTCATAATAGAAGACTTCCTTCCAATCCCACCACATACACATCACCTTCTTTGGATGGAGACTGGCATTTGGTGTGGTTGGTGCTGGTTCATTTTGCTTGCCAGACAATCTCTTCCATTCCACATTGTTGTACAGTATCCACTTTTCATCGCCCATCACAATTTGTTTTAAAAAGAGAACATTTTCATTACGTTTCAGTAGAGAATCACATGCAGAAATATGGTCAAGGTTTTTTCACTTAACTTACATGAAACCAAAACATCAAAGCAATTCACATAACCAAGCTGGTGCAATTAATTTTCAATGCTTGATTTAGATATTTTGAGTATGTCGGCTATCTCCCACGTGGTATAACATCGATTGTTCTCAATTATTGTTCCAATTTGATCGTTATCAACTTCAACTGGTCTACCCGACTGTGGAGCATCATTCAGCGAGAAATCTTCAGCATGAAACTTCGCAAAATACTTTTGACACGTTCTATCAGTCACAGCACCTTCTCCATACACTGCACAACTCTTTTTTTTTTTTTTGCGTTTCAGTTGTGTATTTGCCTTACTTGAAATAATAAAGCATAATATGCCAAAAATGTTGCTTTTTTAAATTCCGTCTTCAATAATAAAATGGTCACACAAAAATTCACCACTTTTGATGTCTTTTTTTTAAATGTAGCTGTCACATACAACCTAACAAAATAATTTCAAATGAAGTTAAAGACAACTAAGTGCTACTAGAGATACCTTAAGGAAACAAACAAACAAACCTTTTGGCCCATCCAATAAGAGTAGCAAAAGGGGACAATGGAGCAGGGGACATTTAAAAAGACCTTAGCTGTATCTGTAATGCTTTTTTCCCTATTTTTTTAAAGGAAACAAACGTAATTAAATGCTAGGCATTGTTAATTCAGGATGGTAGGAATATAGGTATTTGCTGTATTCTTTTTACTGTTCTAAACTTTTTAATTTCTAAGATTCATTTAAATTTTATATATATATACATATGTATATAAAACAATGATGGAGAATCCTCAATATACTCATCAGAACCTCCCACTGTGAAGCTGATAATGTGTCTTTCTGAAAATTCTAGGAAATGACATATTTTGAACATTCGTTCACTTACTTAAATATACATTACATATGCCTACTATTTGCCAAACACACTGCCAGACACTACATGAGAGGCAAAGGTAACTAATATCATGGCCTTGCCTAAAGAGCTTAAATATGGTAGGAAGATGAAAGCAGCACAAAGATAACAATCATTTAACAATTGTATTTTTAAATGCCTGATAACGGCAAAATTAGATAAGCAAAAGAAATGACAAAGAAACCATTATTACTTCTATGTTCATTCTTAGAAGTATTAATGTGTATAATTTTCAAATTTTAGTTCATTGTCTCTCATCAAAATATAACTTGTTAGTCCCAGAAAATCGCTGATAAATTGTGAAAATGAAGGACCATTGCCACTGAGAGACTGCTAGTAATAACTCAGTATGCCTTTTTTATGGGAAGGAAAACAATGTACATCTTTGCTCTGGGGCATATTTGTAAGATAACTGGAGATGAGCCATTGACAAATGCCAGGAGCTTATATTACTATCAATTGGAAAATTAAGAAGAAAAATGCATTTTTTGAATAGGGGCTCCAAATCTCATGCTGCAAGTGATTTGCAGACAGACCCAATTTGTTTTCTGTACCTGGAATGCTTTCCTTCAATTCTAGTCTATTGAAAATATTTTCCAACTACAGCTTACTATTCTCACATCATATTTCAAGTAATAGGCAAAGGGAAATAACAAGATTTTATTAGCCCTTAGGATAGCTACATGGATGTAGGCTTATAGAGAGGTTTATTTAATTTTTATATTAACAAAAGACGTATTTTGATATTAAATATAATTTTAGTGAATGTGATTATCATCCTGAGTATTTTAAAATTTGAGTGTAGCCATATGAATAATACATATACCATCCATGCTGAAGCCAGAATCTCCACTGTTCTACAATGATGAATCTCTGTGCTATTCTTGTAAGTCATATTGTCATAAGTCATTTTGTCATTGCTAAGGAGAGGTAACATGAGAATGGAGGTCTTAGAGGCGTATTTGGGATCTTTTTTGGGGGGGGCCATGACACACGGCCTGCAGGATCTTAGTTCCCTGACTAGGTATTAAACCTGTGCCCCCTGCAGTGGAAGCACAGAGTCCTAACAACTGGACCACCAGGGAATTCCCTAGGGAGTATTTGGGATCTGAAGAGGATGAGCTTCAGAAGGCATAAAGGAAACTACTCTAAGACTTGGTGTGAGAATCCTATCAGAACCTTTAGTAACAGAGTCAAGTAGAAGTGTCTCTCCAGTAAGAAACTGTTACTGAGAGAAGAGTGAAGGCCATTTCTCCACAAAATGCAAAATAGGAAATAAACAAGAGTCCATGGTTTTGCTCCTTTGCAGAATTCACTGGTATCAATATGATGTAGTAGAACGAACAAGGTTTCCTAGTATATCTGATGGAAATTTAAATTCTAGCTGTGTCTGTCACACAGCCTGGGACCTTGAAAGTACTTTATCTCACTTTACACAGTTCCTGCCTTACTAAAATAATGATTAGACTCTCTCCCTTTTAGCATGGTTGTGAGGATTAGAAATATTATAAAGTACTATCATATACTAGTCATACAATATATGGTAGTTGTGATAACAAGTTTTTGTTGACACTGTCTTTCCAGTCCCTTTGAAACTGTAAACTCCTCTTTCATTTTGCACTCTTATGTGCTAAGTCAAATCACATATGGTTCTCAAACTATAAATAGATACATGAAATATGAGTAGGAGAAATACAATGATGGCTGTAGAGGGTTTCCTGCTGGTAATGGTGGTGTCTCTTTAGAATACTTGGGGCCAACACCTGCTCCCTGCAGACAAGGGGGAAGGAGGTCAATGTGTTGTCAAGAGAACTGACCTATGAGTAAGAGAAGTTCATCCTATCCTACATTTTTAAGACTTAGACCCTCAGCATAGTAATTGGATCTTTGCATTTATTCAATATAGTTGTTTAGTACAACTTCTACTTCCTGTTTGAAATCTCCAGAGTCTTGAAAACAGATCTTTCAATTTTTCAATCAATTTCAGAGTCAGGTAACCATTTAGAGACATCTATATTAAGGTAATCAGTTAAAAGTTGAAGCCAAACTATCACTCAGGAACTAAATGAAAAAAAAAGAAAGAAAAGAAAAGAAACAAGAGACTTCTGCTTCTGGACATGATGCAGTAACAAATACCAAAAGTTCTGACCATGTTAAACAACTTAAAAACAGGACAAAATATATAAAATAATTACCTTCAAGCACTACACAATAGGTAGTATCAGACTGTGACCCTGAGAAAAGGAATCATACAAGGTAAGCATTTAATTGCTCAGGATTTCTGCTTGGAAAGCACTTTGTGAAGCACAGGCAGAGAAAACAAAGTAGTAGTCTTGCTGTTTGAGAAGATTAAATGCTTTTGAAGAAAATATCAATGACTTGAAAACGGCAATAGAGACTATGCAAACTAAAGAAAAGAGAGAAAAAAGACAAAATAATTTTAAAAGAACAGCTTCTTGGTGACTTCTGAGACAATGTCCTAGTCTGATATATTGTAATCGAGGTCTCAGAGGAAGGAAATGGCTAAAGAAAAACATATGAATAAATTATGGACAAAAACTTTCCATTTGTAATAGAAATTATAAATTCACAAATACAAGAAAATTAACAAACCTCAGGTAGAAGAAACAAAGAAAAACCATATCAAGGCACATCATAATAAAACTGCTAAAAACCAGTGTTAAGAGGAATTTAAAACAATCAGAGGAAAAGGAATTAATAAAGACCTCATGTCAGAAAAAGAAGGAAGCTAGAAAATAACATATAAAATTTTCAATTTCTGAAAGAAAACACTGCCAATCTAGAATACTATACTTGATAAAAATATCCTTCAGGACTGAAGGTGAATTATGTGGGACTTATCTCAGGAATGCAAGAGTGGTTCAGTATACAAAAATGAATCAATATAATACATTACACATTAATAAACTGACCACATGATCATTTCAAATGACATGCAAAAAGCATTGCCACATGATAAAAATACTAAACAGAGAATAAAAAGAAACTCCCTTAACTCGATAAAAGACATCTGTGAAAAACCCACACCTCATATCACACACTCGATGATGAAAAACTGAAATCTTTCTTCCTAGGATCAGGAATAAGACAAGGATGCCTGCCCACTTTCACAACTTATGTTCAACATCTTACTAGAAGTTCTATAAAACAACAAACATTTTTAAAGAAATTAAGGAATATCTAAATAAATGGAAAGACACCTTATGTCCCTGGATTGAAATGCTTGATACTGTCAGGATGCTAATACTCCCCAAAGTGATCTATAGATTTAATCAATGCAATCTCTATCAGAATGGGTTTTTTTTTTTACCTATTATAAATGCTAATCAAAGATACAATGAGATACCACTTCATACTCACTAGAATGACTATAATTTTTTTAAAAAAGGAAAATAACAGGTGTTAGCAGGGCTATGGAAAAATTAGAACCCTCCTACATACCTAACAGGAATACAAAATGGTGCAGCCACTAAGGAAAACAGCTTGGGGATTCCTCAAAAGATTAAACATAATATTAGTATATGATCCAGCAATTCACTCCTACGTATTTATTCAAAGGAATTGAAAATAGGGGCTCAAACAAATACTTGTACATGAATGCTCATAGCAGCACCATTTACAGTAGGCAAAAGATGGAAACAACCCAAGTTTCCATCAATGGATGAATGAATAAACAAATTCTGATATACCCATACAATAGAATATTATTCAGCTCTAAACAAAAATGAAGTACGGATATGTGCCACAACGTGATCAGCTGCAGAAATGTCATGCTAAGTGGAAGAAGTCAAACACAGAAGGTCACATATTATACGATTCCATTTACATGAAATATCCAGAATAGGTAAGTGTATGGACACAGATTAGTGGTTACTAGGGGCTAGGGCAATAGGCAATGAGGAGTTACTGCTTAATCGGTACAGAGTCTCCTCTGCGGGAGATGAAAATGTTTTGGAACCATGTAGAGGAGGTGATTGCATAACACTGTGACTATACTAAATGTTACTGAATTGTATACTTTTAAATGGTTAATTTTATGTTATGTGAGTATTACCTCAATAAAGACAAATAAATAAAACTGACTTTCCCCAACTGCATAAAAGGTGAGAATTTTATCAACAAAAGCTGAGAGAATTTACATCACTATAAAAACTCTCAGTAACTAGTAACGGAAAACCTGCTCAACCTGATGCAGAGTGTGTGTATGTGTATGTGTCAAAAAACCCTACAGCTAGTTTCATACTTAAGAGAAAAAGCCTAAGCTCTTTCCACTTAAAATCAAGAATGAATTAAGGCTTCCACTCTCCCCACTTCTAATTCAACATAGTTCTAAAGAGCTTACCAAGTGGAATAAAGTAAAAAAAAAATAAGTACATAAAAGAAGTAAAAATATATGGATTGGAAAAAAAAAAAAAAAAACTGTCTTTATTTGCAGATATGTAATCATGTATGTAGAAAATCCTAAAGAAACCACAAGTTACAAAAATTAGTAAGTGAATTTAGCAAGGTCCTAGGATATAGGATAAATCATTTATATTTCTAAATACTAACAAAAAAACTGGGAAATGAAATTTTTTAAAATATCAAAATTTACTTCAGAAAAGTATCAATAACATAAAATAGTTGGGAGTAAATTTAACAAACTATGTGCAAATCCTGTACAATAAAATATCAGAACACTGCTGAAAAAAAAATAATGAAAAACATAGAGAGATATATACCATGCTTATGAATTAGAAGACTCAATATTAAGATATCCATTCCCCCCAAATTAATCTTCAGTATATCACAACCTCATTCAAAAGTCCAGCAACCTCATTTTGTAGAACTAAAAAATGTATTCTAAAGTTTTATGGAAATGCAAAAGGATTAAGCAAAATAATTCTAAAATGGAAGAACAAAGTTGTAGAATTTACCTTACTTGGTTTTTAAGACATTGTAATACAAAAGTCAGCAAGACAATATTGGTGTAAGGACAGAAATACAAATCAAAGTAACAGAATAAAGTCCAGAAATAAGCACACACACACACAGTAAACTGATCTTTTTAAAATGCCAACTGAGAAAGAAAAGCCTTTCCAACAAATGGTGTTTGTACAAGTAGACAACCATATTTCAAAAAGTGAAAAAAGAACTGCATCCCTTATCTTACACCACATACAATATTAAGTTGAAGTGTTAACCTAAACATAAAAGCTAAATTACAACACTGCTAAAAGAAAGGCTAAAACTTTTAGGAAAAATATACAGGATCCTTGGGTTCCTACTTTGGAGTTAGGCAAAAATTTCTTAGAACACAAAAAACACAAGCATAGTAGAAAAATTGATAAATTGGACTTCCTCAAAATTTAAAACTTCTGCTATTTGAAAGATAACAATAAGAAAAAGAAAAAGTAAGCTACACTGGGAGAAAAGATCTGCAATACATACATCTGACAAAGGATTTATATCCAGAATTTATAAAGAAATTCTACAATGTAATTATAAGATAACCTAATAAAAATGGGCAAAATATTTTAGCAAATGATGTTATTAAACACATGACCAATAAGCACATAAGTGACTAATAAGAACATGAAAATATACTCACATGACTTTAAAATAACTAATAAATACATGAAAAAATGCTCAACATCATTAGTCATCAGGAAAACAAGATTTAAAACTAGAGGTACCACTGGAAACTCACAACTACTAAAATTAAAAATTAAAAAGACTGACAATACCAAGTGCTGGTAAGGACATGGAAAAACTGGAACTGTCATTCACTGCTGATGGGGATATAATATGGTGCAATCACTTTGGAAAATAGTTTGCAGCTTCTTATAAAGTTAACTTACTCTTAATATACAACCTAGTAGTTACACTCCTAAGTATTAACCCAAGAAAAAAGAAAAGAGATTTGTATGTAACATCTTTATTCAAAATTGCCCCAAATTGGAAACAACCCAAATATTTATTAACATGTAAATGGGTAAGAAGATGGTGATAATATACACACATACAATGTGCTATTACTTTATAATAAAAAGCAATAAACTTTTGTTACATACAATATCATGGATGAATCACAAATTTAAAAAATATGCTGAGTGAAAGAATCCAGGTACAAAAGTACATACTGTTTAATTCCATTTATATGAAGTTCTAAAACAGGCAAAACTGTAATTACAGAGAGCAGATTTCTTTCTTGAGGCTAGTGCTGGGTGTTGAGATTCATTACAAAGGGCTAGAAGAAATTTGGGGGATAATGGAAAGACTAATTTTACTTTCATGAAGGTACACAGGTCTACACATTTATTGAAACTCATTAAACTCTTCCCTTAAAATTGTGTATTTTAGGGCTTCCCTGGTGGTGCAGTGGTTAAGAATCCGCCTATCAATGCTGGGGACACAGGTTTGATCCCTGGTCTGGGAAGATCCCACATGTCTTGGAGCAACTAAGCCTGTGAGCCACAACTACTGAGCCCATGAGCCTAGAGCCCATGCTCTGCAAAAAGAGAAGCCACAGCAATGAGAAGCCTTCGCACTGCAACGAAGAGCAGCCCCTGTTTGCCACAACTAGAGAAAGCCCGTGAGCAGCAACGAAGACCCAATGCAGCCAAAAATCAAAATCAATCAATCAATAATAAAATAAATCTTAAAAAAATAAAATAAAAACATTCTTTAAAAAAAAAATTGTGTATTTTATCTTATGTAAAGTATGGTTCCACAAAGTTGTTTTTAGAAAATAAGAAAAACAAAGAACATACATGTTTAACACTATTTATGGAGTTAGGGCCCCCATGAATGAGTGAGTACTTAAAATTCTAGGGGATTTTTTTTTCCATGCTGTTTTTGCCATTGCAGAAAATCCAGGGTACATTTCTTCCTGGCAAACAATCAGGAGCAAGAGAGAGGGAGGCAATCCTTGTCATAAAACCTCACAACACCTGATTCCCAATTACTTCATCAATTAGGAGGAACTTTCAGGAAAGCCCCAAGAACAGAGATCAAAATCAAATCCAAGAGAAACTTCTAATTCATCATGAAAGAAAACCTCAGAAAATCGATTTGGCTGTGAACAAAAAAGAGTGCACAGAGCCGTACATCATGCTTTTAATAATCAGACATATTCAGAATATCTTTTTTGAACATTATATATCAAAGGCGAGGGGCTGTGGCATTTCAGAAAGAAAACCTCTGAATCACCTGTGGAAATAAGAGACTCTCACTCACAACAAGCTTTAACTTTACCAAGCCTCAGAAATCTCAATGACTGAACCCCAAGGGGCTTGACAGACACCACCGGATCAACAGAATCATAACTATATCAGGATGAAAATAGAATTCCTCCCTTACACTTCTTCTTAAAGGAGGTGAGGAGTTTTTGTCACCAGAAAAATTAGAAATTATTCTATCACCAACTGACAAATTAGTTGATTTAATAGACTTAGGGTGATGTGCCTACTTATTTAGAATATGTTTTTTAAGGCCTGATAAATGTCTTGAGGATTCAAAGCAGAGGTGCTAGTCATTTCAGCTGGTTCCAATCACTGACTGGGGACTGCATGGGGTAAAAAGGACTGGACTTCAGTGAGACGTCAGAATGATGGCTCTGTCGCACACCCTGGGGAAGTCACGTGACCTCCTGTATTTCATTTTTCTATTTGCAAACCAAGTCTTGCTGGACGAGGATTTGTTGAAAAAGAGCTATCAGCTGCAGCCCTCAGAATATAGGAGGGTTGGGTGTGTGGAACTTGAGATCATGGATGAAAGTCAGGGCTGCAGTACTAGAGGGGTGCAGGAAGGGGTATAGCTCAGAAATGAAGTCCATTGCCAGGACATTTCCATAGACAATCCTGTGAGTAATCTCTAGGTGGGTATGGCTGCTTTAAAGTTTCTGACCAGGTAGACAATCAGTACAACTATTTGAGAACATGGTGAGGATTAAACAAGAGCATAAATGCCTACCTCAGTGGCTGGCACCAAAGAGAACTCAGGAAAAAACCTTAGGTGTTTGTCATGGGTTGAACTGTGTCCTTCCACCCCCACCCCCGAAATTCACATGTTGAAGTCCTAAGCCTAGTACCTCAGAATACAACTGCTTTTGGAGATGGGGCCTTTAAAGAGGTATTTAAGCTAAAATGATACCATTAGGGTGGGCCCTAATCTAATGCGACTGTGTCCTTATAAGAAAAGTTGGACACACAGAGACACCAAGGATTCACATGCACAAAGGAAAGGCCACATGAGGACTCCAGGAGAAGGCAGCTGTATGCGAGCCAAGGAGAGAGGCCTCAGAAGAACCAAACCAGCTGACATCTTGATCCTGGACTTCTCAGCCTCTAGAATTACGAGAAAATTAATCTCTGTTGTTTAAGCCACCCAGTCTGTGGTATTTTGTTATGAGAGCTCTAGCAAACTAATACAGTATTCAATATAAATTGAATCAAAAAGATGAGCTACATGTTTAAGTAATGGGGAATATGTATTTGTGAGAAATGTGAGGCACCAGAAAAGCCACCTTGTCATTGGCATTGTGGATTCTGTAACAAAAACAACAGCAAAAAAAAACCAAACAAAAAACCGAAAAGAATGTTTGCTGGTGTTCCTATCAATAATAGGCTAAAAGACACATAAAATATCATTCTTTAGAGTGTTTACAAACAATATTTTAAAGTTTGCCTTTTAGGGAGCAGTCTACGACAGAAGATAAGAATGAAGGATGAAATCCAAATATTTCTTCGTGATAAACTCGTGATGTTCTCGAAATCTCAAGGGGTCAGGGTGCAAGCACATCCCCTGAACCAAACTCCTGCATCCCCCCACTGTGCCCCCACTGCTCTGATCAGGTTTGTCTAGTAGCCCAAAGATAGATGCTAGATGGCTTTAGGGGGCAATTTGAATGTCCTTTTCATCTTAACCAATGGAACAATGAATACAGGTTGTTCTGCCTGTTGGATCAAGAAAAAAAGAAGGCGGTATCAGAAGGACACAAACCAACAAATGTCCTGCTTTTATTTAGAAGAATAGGGTGAGTTTTGGAATTCAAAAGTAGGTAGATTTCACGTTGGCAGCATCCTAGAACAGAATTCTTTCTGCTTTGAATGCCAGGCTTTTAAAAGGGAACAGGAAAAGAAAATGGGACAATTAGGCAGAGAAAGACCCCGCTGAGAAAAGTGAAGATAACCAGCTGGCAGCCTCCTTGCTCCAAGGTTGCAACTCCGTCAAGTTTCTCTCTGGGGAGGGTAGGGAGTGGAAAGGACGTCACAGATTGTCCCAGTACAACAGCAGTCCTGGGTCGCTTGAGACAATTCTCTTGCGGGAGAAACGTCTGCTTCTTGTGCTCCTGCTCTGACTGTGCCCCCGGCTCTCTAACCATGCGCATCAACAGCATAAGCGGAACAGCGAAGGCATCTGGCATTTTCCAAACCGAGTGGGGCCAGTGAAAAAGCCACCTATCCATCATCTGTCCAGCCTGCGGGATAACTAATTTCTGTGAACCTGAGGGATGTTCCTTCAGAGTAACACAGGTGACAGAAGAATACAAATGACCTGTTTACAGATGTCAGTGCCAAGCCGAGCAGCCGGCTAGGTGGACAGCATGAAACGTTGATGGATTTTAATATCTTGCTGTCTAGCCATGGAAGTGTATACATTGACTCACAGACTCACCCATGACCTTGGAGGGGCATCTTCTTTGTTTCTCACTTCGAACAAAATAAAGTTTAGTCTAGCTATGTAGAATAGCATTTATCCATCATTTATTTTCTCATTCTTCCCTTCAACAAATGTTTGTGGAGAGGCAACTGTGCCAAGCACTGGCTAGGTACAATCATGAATAATCCCAGCTACTGCCTCCTGCTCTGCCCCCTGAGGGGACTAAGAAACAAGCCAACATACCTGATGACCACAGGCTCTTAGAGATACGGTAGGAGCGTCTTCCCTTGTCTAGGAGGAGAATGGGGCAGGTTTAATGGATGAGATGTTCTTGAAAGGGAGAAACTGTATAATCTTTAAGAATACTACAGAAGTCACATCATCTGGGAGGAGTAACGTGTTTCCTTCCATTCTCTCTTCAGTGAGGTGATCCTCACATTCAAAAACATCCTGTCATTTGTTGTACCTTGTAACAGGCATTGTATTTCGCTAATTGGCAAACCAACTCATCTCTGTTCTCACCTCAACCACCAGAATAGTCCCAGGGCAAGGAGGACCCCAGGGGTGGGGGATAGGGCTGATGTAGGAAGAGGCTCATCATTTCTAGCCCTGCAGGGCAGCATGGGGACAGTGGTGAAACAGAAGAATGTCCCTGCTCCAGGCTTTGGCCAAGAGAGTAGACGTTGGTACAGATAAACTGAGGGGAATGACGTGAGCCACAGGCTTTTGCATTGGTTCCCATGTGGATTCTGGAACAGATCATTTGGGGGCTGCCCTCACTTCATGGACAGGTAGCAGAAATTCTTTCCCCCTCCCCAGCTTTACTGAGGTATAATTGACAAACAAAATTGTGTATATTTAAAGTGTACTGCATGATGATTTGAGAGATATATATATCTTTTATGTAACGATTGCTACAATCCGGTTAATTAACACATCTATTACCTCACATGGTCATCTCTTTGGGGGAATGAGAACGCTTAAGATCTACTCTCTCAGAAAATTTGAAGTATGCAGTATTATCAACCACAGTCACCATGCTGTATTAGGTCCCCAGAACTTACTGCGGTCCTCAAGTGGCCTGTGAAGATAGCTCAGCTGGGCATCAGTGGGCCTGCCATAGGCCTGTTTAGTAGGAGCAAGGGAGCCAAACAGAGGATAGGGCAGACGCTCAGAGGGGTCCACGGTCCCAGCAGGAGCTGAGGTGAGACCAACAAAACCAAGGGCCCTGACCAAACCACAAAAGCTGTAGCCATGAATCATATCAGCCTCCAACTTCAAACTACAAATGGCAGCAGAGACTGTGGGCAAAAAGTAGTGCTATAGAGACCAGAAGAGCCAGATATAAAGAGCCTTTCATTCTGCTCGTGGGACGTCACAGGGAGCCTCTTCATGCACCCGGATGCCATCCTGGGAAAGGGAAGGGAAGGGAGGAGATCTGAAAGACCAAGCATTCAACCCAAAGGGATTGCTTAAACCATTGAATGGTCACCAACGTATTCAGGGTTGGCAGAATTTCAAGATTTTTTCCTTCCTTCTTTACTTATATATATTTTTTGGATTTTTGCAATGGGCTTGAATCATTTATCTAATCAGCAAAATATGCTGTGTTTATCATCCTAAAATTACTGGCGTGCATTAATCAATTCTCCGCCCTCACACATACATACAGCTCCTCTCTCCTATTATCTCAAAATGATCAGTAACACGGGGCGCATAAAAGTTACATTTTCCTTGAAGTCTCAGTTCAGGGTGAATAAATTTGCCACCACCGTGTACATCCCAGAACCACCCCTGGAACTCCAGACGCTGTGCTGTCTGTTGACTCCCCACACCCTCTGTCCCTCAGAGACAAACTATTCTGTGATTCTTAATTTCCCATAGGCCTGGCATACTCATATCTGGTCCTTATGTATCGTTTCCACCTTTAACTGGCTCTCCTTATTGAGATAAACATTCGTAATATCTTAAAAGAGGGAGGGAGCAAGAGTTTCCTTCGTTTCCTTTGTAACCTCTGCGTGAATGCAGTCAGAGACAGTTCCTACTCAACATGCCTGGTAACCTTTAATTAAATTACCCATGACATTCAACAAGCAGAAGGCAGGACTCCAAACAAAGAGGTGGAGCAAATGAAACAAAGAGGGTCCAATTTAAACGTCTCTCCACAGACTCAATGGCAACAGTAAGTCAACCCCCTAAGTGGAGTGAACTGATCAGGAGAAAGGAACAAAGTTTAAATAGATCAAAGAGAGTTCTCAAAGTACAAATAACAAGAAGAAGAAATGGAAGAAAAAGACGAACGTCCCCCCAGGGGTGTTGGGGCCTGGGTTGGAGTGGGGAATCTGAGAAACCAGCACAGCAGGTGGGCCCCGACTTCTTAAGGCTGAACTTTGAGTCCAGTCATATCAGGCAATGGTGGCCACCTCTCCTCCAGGCTGATGAGCCCTTCCTTACAGGTCTGCTGTGATGATTCTTTAATCACCTCCCCTGGTTCTCCAGGGCTGGGGTGACAGAGACCCGTGCAACACAGGCTCAAGATCAAAAGCAGCCAGTTTGGATCCAAGGAGAATGCTGTTCTTGCAGATTTTTATTAGAAATTACTTCTTCCACACCCCAAATCACAACTTGCCTCTTTGCCACCCATTTTGTATCATGGAGGCTTTTCTCTCCTGACTCCAAATGTACTTACCTGTAGGTGCACAAAGCCTCAAAAGGTTCTCAGCCAGGGGTGATTTTGCCCCCCAGAAACATGGCTATGTCTGGAGGCATTTTGGTTGTCACAGCTCAGGGGACGGGGTTGCCACTAGCATCATGTGGGTAGAAATCAGAGATACTACTAAACATACTACAATGCTCCGGTCAGCCCCACAACAAAGACTCGTCCAGTCCAAAATGTCAATAGTGACATTTGGTTGAGAGACCCTATTCCAGAGGAAGATTAGCTTTCAGGGGGCCCTTGGTGAGGTCCCTCAAAAGGAGGCATTCTAGGACCCACCCTTGCATCCCATTAGCCAGACATCCTCCTCTTTAAAAAAGAAAATAAAATAGTGGAATTGAAGAACACCAGTGTTGAACTGGCCTCATTTTACAGATGAGGAAGTTGAGGGCCCAAGGGAAGATGAGGCTCTCCCAAGGTCAAACAGTGAGGCTAGGCTGTCTGGAACTTAATATTCTATTACAGAAAAACTTGCCATTAATCTATGTGGCAGGCATTTTATTCTGAACAGGAAACTAGGTTAGCCTGACCCCACCCTGTGCACAATTCTGCCCTGTGTCCTTCTATTGTCTTCGACACACAATTCAACTTCATTCTTCAGGCAGATATCCGAATTATATCTTTGAATTATTTGATGTCTAAATCTTCCTGCTCTATAGAAAATGCTATTGTCATCCCTGTATACCTGGATTATACTTCATTTAATTGTTAATTACCTTCCAAGGTAACATTTCCACTGGACTGATTCTGGCACACTAAGACAGCCAGTGAGGTGGTGTAGCACCGTGTCTTTGAGCTTCAGTTCTGGAGTGACACAAATTTGGATTCAGCATTTTGCCAGTCAGTCTCCTTTTCAGTTGTGGTGATAGAAACTCAGACTATCTGAAACCTAAAAAGGGAATTGTCTGGCTCATTTATTTGGCAAGTGCAAGGTTATTACTGGTTTCAGAAATGGCTGGATCTGAGGATTCAAACGATGTCTCAAAGTTTATTTTCCCTTTCCGTGCTTTCTTCTGTAGACTTTATTTAAACCAAGACTCTCTCCCCATATAGTAAAGATGACCCTCCAGACCTCAGCTCCAGGAAGTCATGGTCCATACCCGTGGCCACTTTGTTCCAGCATCTGAATCAGTCACTAGAAAGGCCTCTATGTAGCCTCACCTGGCAGAAGAGTTGGGCGCTCCTTTGTTTGTCAGGCTTTTCACAATCATGTGGAGTGAGGAAAGGGGAACTTAACCAAAGGAAGCATTCAGAAGCAGAGCAAATATTAATAATCCATCCAATTGGATAAGTTCTGACATATATATCTCTCTACATGCATATATCTACACACACACACATACTGTGAAACTATCACTACAGTCAAGATAATGAACATATTCTTTCTCCCCAGAAATTTTCCTCATGTGCCTTTGTAACCCCCTGTTTCACCTCTTCCCACTTTACTCCATCCCTCTCCCCAGGCAACAAGTAATCAGATTTCTATCACTATAGATTAGTCTCCAATTACTAAATTTTAAATAAACTGAATTACACAGTATGCCTTCTCTTCTGTCTGGCTTCTCTCATTCACCAGAGTTATTTTGAAATCCATCCATGTTATGGAATTCATGAATAGTTCATTCCTTTTTTTAGCTAAGTGGTATTCTCCTGTAAGGATGTCCTACAATTTGTTTATCCATTCCCTATTGATAGAAAATTTGTTTTTTTTTTTTTTAGTTTGGGGCTGTAGTGGATTAAATTGTGTCCCCCCAAAGATATGCTCAGGTCCTAAGCCCCAACATTGCAGCTGTAATCAAGCTAAGGATTTTGGGGTGTCATCTTCCTGAATTTAGAGTGGATCCTGCATCCAATGACTGGTGTCATAAGAGAAAAGATATTTGAGATATACAGAAATACAGGGAAGAAGGTCACGTAAAGATAGAAGTAGAGAAAGGAGTTATGCAGCTACAAGGCAAGGAATGTTCGGAGGCACCAGAAGCTGGAAGAGGCAAGAAAGGATTCTCCTCTAGAGCCTTTAGAGGAAGTGTAGCTCTGCTGATATCTTGATGTCAGGCTTCTGGCTTTCAGAACTGTGAAAGAATGCATTTCTGTTGTTTTCAGCCACCAAGTTTGTTGTAATCGGTTGTGGCAGCCCTAGGAAATTTACATGGGGCTATTACAAATAAAGTTGCTAAAATTCTTGCACAATTTTTTGTCATTACATGCTTTCATTTCTCTTATTGCTAGGTGCTATGGTAAGTATATGTTTAATATTCTAAGAAACTGCCAAACTATTTTCCAAAGTGGCTGTATCATTTTACATTCTCAACAGCATATAAGAGTTTCAGTTGCTCCATATCCCTAAAGATACTTGGTATGGTTAGTCTTTTTAATTTTAGTCATTTGAATAGGTTCAGAATGTTATCTCGTGCTTTTGATTTGCATTGCCCTAATAATTAATATTTAGCATCTTCTCATGGACTTTTATCCATGCCACACTTTTTTTGCTGAAGTGCTGTTTCAAATTTTCTGACCATTTTAATTGGAATTTTTTATATTCTTAGAGTTCTTTATATATCTAGATAGAAGTCCTTTACCAGACACATGATTTACAAATATTCCATTTTGTGGCTACTCTTTTTATCCTCTGCAGTGTGTTTATATGAGCAATGGGGCCTAAATTTGATAAAGTTTAAGTTCCCAATACTTTCTTTTACAGATTGTGTTATTGGTGTCATGTCTAAAAGAAATTTCCCTAACTCAATGTTGCAAATATTTTTCTTGTATGGTTTCTTCTTGACGTTTTCTAGTTTATGGTTTTAGATTCAGAACTATAACTCAATGCGTTAATTTTTTATACAGTTCAGGGTTCATTTGTTTTGCATATGCATATCCAATTTTCCCCACGCCAAATGTTGAAAAGCCTATCCTTTCACCACTGAATATTAAACTGACCACATATGTAGGAGTCTATTTCTAGATTCTATCCAGTTTCATTGGTCTATCATTATGTAATATCACACTGCCTTGATTATTATACATTTTAATAAGATGTGGAGTCAAGAAGAGGCTCACTGACTTTCTTTTTGAAAGCGATTTTGACTATTTAGATATTTACATTGCATTTCCACATTAATTTTACAATAGAATCAGCTTGTCAATGTCTATAGAAAAATTGTGCTGATATTTTGAATGAGATGGCATTGAACCTATAGATTAATTTAAGAAGGATGGCCATCTAAAATATTTGCATCTTTTGATTCATAAACATGGTATATCTCTCAATTTGTTTAGGTCTTCTATAATTTCTCTCAGTGATGTCTTGTAGTTTTCCATGCACAGATCTTACACAATCTTTGTCAGTTTGATCCCTAAGCATTTTATATTTGTTATGCAATGTTGCATGGTATTTTTAAATTTTTAATTTCCAAGTTTTAATTATAGAAATACAGCTGAGTTCTGTAAATTGATCTTAGATTATACAGCCTTGTTAAACTCACTTTTTATTTCTAGTAGCTTTTTTACAGATTTCATCATATTTTCCTTATAGAAGATCATGCCATCTGTGAATAAAGACAGTTCTTATCTGATGGTTCAACTGGGAAAGAATTTGCTTTCAAGCACACTCAGGTTGTTGGAAGAATTCATTTAGAGGTGGCCTTCAGCTGCAAGAAGTCACTTCTAATTCCTTACTTTCTGGGCTTCCTCAACGTGGTTTGTCACTTCATCAGTCTCACAAAGAGAATATCTAAAATGAGTCTTCTTAGAAAAGAGGCTTATGTAATGTAACATAACCACAAGAGTGACATCCTGTGACTTTTGTTAAAGTCAGGTGGTTAGAAACAAGTCACAGGTCCTGCCACATTCAAGGGGAGAAGAGTATACAAAAATGTAAACTTTAGAAAGTGGAGATCATTGAGGATCACTTAGGGTCTGTCTACCACAGATTGTGTCATGGGGCAGTAGTTTCCTGGCTCCTAAGTGTTTCGTCCTCTCTTCCTTAGGTAGAGGGAGAACGATCAGGCCCTCTGGGCTGTAGTCATTGCCCTTTACAATTTTCATCTCTCTGCTTTGTCAGTCAACATATGCGATGGTCAGTTTTATGGGTCAACTTGGCTAGGCTATCATACCCAGTTATTCAATCACACACTAGTCTCAGTGATGCTGAGACAGTATTTTGTAGATGTGGTTAACATCTACAAATCAGCTGATTTTATTAGACAAGATCGGGCCCATTCAGGGTCATATGGCCATAGACAAATCAGCTGACTTTAAATAAATGAGATTACCCTCCACAATGTGGGTGAACTTCATCCAATCAGTTGAAGGCCTTAAGAACAAAAACAGATTTCCCAAAGAAGAAATTCCACCTCAAAACGGCAACATCAACTCCTGCCTGATTTTCAGCCTGCTGGTCTTCTCTGTAGATTTCAAACTTGCCAGACCCCACAAGTCCATGAACCAATCCCTTAAAATAAATCTCTTAATATATACATATATATCTTATTGGTTCTGTTTCTCTGGAGAACTCTAATACACCATACACTGGTTGACAATTTTCATCTACTGTTAGCTTCTGTTTCATTCTTTCCACTTTTGTCGGTTTGTAACTCTTGAATACCCCTTTATGATTATTTTAATGGAGTTCTTCAAGAAAAACTATAATACAACTCTGTGCTCAATTTTAAAGTGGATGTCAAGATATATTTTACTTAGTTAAGATTTGAACTCTAATGCAAATGGGTTACACTCATGTTTTCTAAAATATTTCATGTCTCTTTAGACCTTTCTTAAAATAATGCTATTTATATGGAAAATGTAAACAAAAAAGGAACAGGAAAAGATTCAAACAAAATACGGTATTCCAGTTTCCAAATAAATTTCTTTAATATGTATGTAGGAAAACCGAGAGAGAGAGAGAGAAACACAGGTAGTTCTTAGGTACCATAATTCATTCACAGTGGTCATCTATAATCAGGCAGAAGCAGATGGCAGCTTTGGTCTGTTCTGACTCGAGGGCCTGAGGAAATTTCATTTTCTCGGCTTTTTATACAAAAAGCCAAGAAATTTGCAGCAGTTTTTCTACATATATAATGTATTCATAAGTGAGCATGACAATGTTAAAAAGCAAGGCATCAACTAGACTAGGCAATTAACCCAGCCGCTGCTGCTAGTGGGGAAGCCGGGACAGGAAAGCATTTGATGGTCTACACAGAAAAGTGAACATAACTGAATAATGGCAGGATGACTTTAATATTTTAAGCAGGTATAGTTTTTCTCCACATACTAAAACATAAAAATTAATATATATAAGCCCTTTCACTGCATTAACACAGAAAAAATAAAGCTGGGCGTCTATAACAGCTGTGACAGGCATGTTTGCAGGCATAGGAGAAAGGCACACATCTGTTTATTTCAGTATTACATGGCTCTGGGTAGTAACCAATAGGAAAAGAAGTAGCTACCTAAGTACATGAGTATATGTTTATATAAATTTAAAGTCTGAAAATGCAGCAGTTACTGAGATACTGACAATTTTGTGCAATATTGATAAAACTAATATTGCAATTTTGTGCAATATTAAGCTCTTCCAATATAGAAGGCAGGGTTCTAAGTGATTTTCATGTATTGTCATGGCATCTTCTTATCTGTAATCTCTTTTGCTGCAAACTCTCCCTAGCGTAAAAGGTCTCAATAGAGTATGCTGATCAGACCATACCAGGTCCCACTTTATTGGTCCTGTTTCACTTCTGTTTCAGCTCGAGAGACATCATGATACAACTGTCATTCTCCCATTGTGCTTTCCCTTATCTTAAACTTCCATTAACTCTATCCACTTGAGTTCACACACACAGACATGCACCTTTAACGCTTTCACCCATTCAGCTTCAGTCTTTTCTAGCCTTCATTACAGTCCTTTCCAGACTGATCCTTTAACACCAACGTAAGCCTTAGCTTTTTGCTACAATTATTCTTAATAACTACAATTGAACTGATTATTATAGTAAGCATCCTTATAATCTGGATTATGGTGGTTCATACCTACTTCTCTGCTGCTGAAGTTGACAAGGACTCCTTGATTGCCCAGAACACTGCTATCACATTGTATTCATGTGTAAGCCCTGTCTCCATTAATAAGCCAGCCAGGAGAGAAGAGACACGAAGCAATCAGAGAAAGACAGAGAACAATAAAATGTGCTGAGTTTCGTACAATTTTCTCTTTTGAAAATCTCCCACTGCCACCTCCACTCACACCTGCTCCTGAATGCCTACAAACTATTTTTCTCCTCTTGTTCCATTTTTATATATGCCAATTTTTCTGCAGACACTTCCTTCATCTTGTATTTATTCTGCCCGGTTAGGCAAGGTATGAGATCTTGTCAAAGCGGATCAGCACTATACTGCTCAACACAGCAGACTGGGTGTCAACACAGAGCCCCAGTAAAGATCTTGGGAATCAGCAGACGTACAAAGAATGATGGAGTTCCGTCCTTAGCTCTGTTTCTTCTTCAAATGTTTTCAGAAGGCAGAGAGAGCACACGCGCGCGCGAGAAAAGGTGTCATTGATGGTCCTGGCTGTGAACGAAATGTAAGCCCACACGTGTGGTGGCTGAGTATTCTATGGAACAATATGTGCATTAGGAATTGTTTAAAGTTCTGCATCATTTCCTTCTTCTATACTCCATGATGGTATTTGAAAGAACAGCATGTAGATAACAGTGAAAATAAAGTACTTGGGGACTCAGTTAATATCCTTAAATACCCCAACATGTTTTAATATTGTAGTACTTAAAACCCTAAAGTTTAACAAGAAACAAACATAAATAACTATAGCCCCTGCCTTTTTCCTGTTTCTCTCTTCTTACACACTGTAGGAAACATACCATGTTACTTAAAAAGATGATGACATTAGACTTTTATGTTTGATTTGGATCATAAAATCCTTTTCTCTTTTGGTGTTACCACATTGAAGAAAATGTAAATACAGACTTGTTCTTGGAGTTTAAAAGAGAGAGGTATGATGACTACACTGAATATGCCAATATTCCTGCTCTGGCTCAAGATCTCTGGTGATGGAACCAAAGGTAGTCCCCTGGCCTGAGGGCAATCTGGCTGTAAGCTAGGCATGCCCAGGACAGTGGTCAAGAGCAAAAGGTGCTGCCAGGCAGGCCACACACACTGTCTCTGAATGGAATCCAGATAGGGAAATAAGAGAGATAGCCAGTGGGTGGGTAGTGAAAAGAATAGAAATAAAATATAAAAAGACAAGCAGAGACCAAAAAAGTAGCATAGTCTCAGGGGTTAGCTGGATCATGGAGCAGCTGTGACCCTTCAAGAACCGTTCAATCTCTCTTCACACCACTGATCTCATCGTAACCCCACTGCTGGAGGTGGCTGTAATCTCCTGGTCAGCACAGGGCTTAGCCAATACCCCCTTTTCTATGATCATTCATTGCTGTGCTTGACTCTCAGATCTGAAAGAAACTTAGAAGCGGAGTGCACTGCAGTGGGTATTGTTAGTCACTACTTGACATCTATTCCCTCCTGCGGCCTTCTTTATTTATAGAAAACCAAAATTTGAAAAAGAATTGCCTAAGAGACTCCTGAGGAGTCTTCTGGTTCCTAAGGAAAAGCTACAGGAAAATACACTCTCCTTTCCTTCTGGTTGCTGGCATGTCTGAGAATGAAGTTGACACTGAGGGAAGTAAAGAGAGAGGGAGGACAGACTGGGTGCCTGGCCATTAAATCCATGTGAAGCCAACTCTCCTCCTGGACTTGCCAATATTCAAGATAAGGAAGTCTTTTATGTTTAAACCCCTTTGAGTTGGGTTCCTATTACCATGTAAAACCTGTAACTGGAGTTTTGGCATTTCTCCTTTTCAGTTGAAGATTTCTTAAAAATAAGATGATGGGAAAATTGAGGGTGGGGGGAGGGCACCACTGGAGTTTTCCTATGGTAAGGGAAATTTTCAAACAGGGACCCTGGCATCCTACCTCCAGGCCTGGCATTTTATCCCCTCTGTGCCAAGAAACAAAAATCAATTTTCTGGTCCATATCTTGTCCTTTGGCCTGAGGCTCCAGGGCAAGCACCAGAGTTGGAGGCCTAAAGTACAAGGACCCCTCAGAGATGACCAGTGTCCACCCACATCCCTCCTGGTGCCTGGCCATTCACTTAGATCTCCACTCCTGGGACTCACGGTAGGGATCATGTTAAATTTAAGTGACATGAGGGACTTCCTAGGTGGCGCAGTGGTTAAGAATCTGCTTGCCAATGCAGGGGACACGAGTTTGATCCCTGGTCCGTGAAGATCCCACATGCTGCAGAGCAACTAAGCCTGTGTGCCACAACTATTGAGCCTGCGCTCTACAGCTTGTGAGACCCAACTATTGAGCCTGTGTGCTGCAAATATTGAAGCTCACGCACCTAGAGCCCATGCTCTGCAACAAGAGAAACCACTACAGTGAGAAGCCTGCGCACAACAATGAAGAGTAGCCCCCGCTCTCAGCAACTAGAGAAAGCCCGTGTGCAGCAATGAAGACCCAACGCAGCCAATAAATAAATAAATATATTTTTAAAAAATTTAAGTGACATGAGAGCCCAGAGAAAGGGGACATTTCAAGGTCTCTTTGTTGTTTACATTTTAACATGAATGATCTTGAGATGTTTTATTTAAATTGAGTTTTCATAGAGAGAAAACCAAAAAGGAGAAGGGGAAGGAAACAAAGTTTCTGATAAAGGGAGTGTATTAGTCTACTAGGGCTGCCATAACAAAATACCCAGACTGAGTGGCTTAAACATCTTATATTTAATTTCTCACAGTTTTAGAGGCAAGAAGTCCAAGATCAAGATGTCAGTAGGTTTGGTTCCTTGTGAGGCCTCTCTCCTGGGCTTGCAGATAGCTGTCTTTTTCCTGTGTCTTCACACGGTCGTCCCTCTGTGCATGTGTCCCTCCTGTCTCTTCATGTATCCAAATTTCCTCTTCCTCCAGGGACACCAATCACATTAGATCAGGGCCCACCCTAAGGCCCTCGTTTTAATTTACTTGCTTCTTTAAAGGTCCATTCTCCAATTACAGTCTCATTCTGATGTCGTGGAATTTAGAGCATCTCCATATTGGGGTGGGGGGGCGGGGGCGGGGCGGAGGGGGTGGGGGGAGGGCGGGGACGGACACAATTTAGCCCGTAACAGGGAAGGAAGGGATTTGTGGCATCAGTGAAAAAAACCCTTCCTGGGCACAGAGAGACGATTGGGTCCCTGCAACTCTTAGGAAATCCAAGCCCATCTGATAGGTGAGAGCCCAGGAGAGCTGGCCTGAGGACCCTCCGTGGTGGCCCTGCCCAGGCCAAGCTCAAAGGGGCTGAGCTTTTCTCACGGTCTGTGCTGTTTCCTGTGTGCTCAGTCTCCCTGATCCTTCCAAAGTGGAATCAGCCCCTTGGCTCAGAACCACATGACTTACTATAAATTCATAATTTTTAATGACAGGCACCAACAGGCTTGCTGGATTTCCACACATGTTTAAAAGCCATAGGCTTATTCCCTGACTGGCCAGAATGCTGAACTCTGTTAAAAATATCGGACTCGGAGGACTCCCATGGTCAAAGTGAAACAGGTTTTATCTCCACATGCTGGGCAGTGCTGCTTCCCTGAATATTTATCAAAGCAGATGAGCAATGTTCAACCACGTCTCATTTGAAAGTCGCTGTCTTTTGTGCCAGCTGATAAGTGGGATTTCTACCCATGATTCCTCTAGCACAACAGGCTGACCTTGAACTCCACGAGTTTTAGGAAAGCAGTGGGGTGTTTCTTGTTGGCCAACCAGAGTAAACATTTCCAAGACCTGTCACCATCTATCACACTGAGACTCCAGGTGCTGTCTTGTGGAAAACTGGTAATTAGTCCTATGTGAAAACAGTGAAGGGGACAACTGTGTTTCTAGTGATTATTTTCCAATTTCTGAATACTTAATGTTGTTTCATCCAAATTATATTTGCCATGCCGTATTTTGTCTCTTGTTTCAAATACAGTGTTCATTTCCTAGTGTGACTGGGCTTGGGACACCCAGGAAATCTCTGCCTGTCAGGTGACAGAGAAGAGGAGACGCCCTCAAGAGCAGCAGGGTGCAGGGCTCAAGGGCAGGCAGCGTTCGTGGGCTTCCTCCAGTCTCTGTCTTCCTCTTCTCCAACTCTGCCTCACCCAGTCCTTTTGCAGGTCCCCCCGACACTGTGCCTGTGAGCCCCCCACACACAGCCCGCTGTCAATCCCCCCTCACCCCCCATCACTTGCTCTCCCCCCCACCCCCGCACACCCCCACCCCCACCCCCTGCCGCAACCCCAGCTTCTTTACCATCATGACATGTTTAAGAGCCTGGTGACAAATTTACCTTGAAACTGGGCTTTCAAAATGACCTACAGCTTCATTAGAAAGGAGCCAGTTTTCAGAATGTTTCCTTCTGGCTAGCTCCACATAACGTCTCCAGAGGTTTCTATATATATTCCCCATGCATGCACTGGAAGGGAAGATAAAGCCTGAATGTATCAATTTGCCTCCAGGGAAGTATTCTGTCTCCCTCAGCCCCTCCATCTTTCCGTGAGTGGACAATGGGGTGAGGATGTTCCCGGTGATGGCCCTAAATGGGGAGAGAGAACATCCTCATCCCCATAATGTAAATTCTAATTCCCAATTAAGCAAATTTGGTAAAGAGTGGCGGTGAGAATGTAGCAAAACAAGCAGACTCCCTGGGTACCTCTTGTCTACTGAAACTGAATCATAACACTTCTATGGCAATGAACCTGAATTGCCTGATATTCATTTCTGTCACAACTAGCCTTGGGTTTCTGCCTCCAAGGGAATGTGTTCATTACAGTTAAGAGAAAAGTGAAACAGGGGAGGGGGAGTGACATTCTTATTCAACCCCATGTTTTGTTCCATCCAGTTTTCACTTTTGTTTTACCCCACATCTGATTTTCATGGAAAACTGGTAAGAGCTATAATTACTATTAGAAACAAATAGGTCAGAACCTCTCCTTTGTTTGCAGAGCAGGCCTCAGAGGCGAAGGACAGGCACCTGAACAAAGACACTGTTTGCCACACTGTCCTGTTATGGATTAAAACCTGGTCAGCACCATCCACCAAGAGAAGGCATGAAAAATGAAATTAACCCCTTACCTGTCAGGAATCAGAGAGAGATAGTCTATCCTTGTTGGTAACTCAGTGCAAAACTGTCAGTCCGACACCCTCTCAATCCTTTCTAATTCTATTTTCCCAACATTTAAAATGAAGCATCCATTTTAAATGTATGCTGTATTATATAGAGGAAGAGGCTGAGCTCAAGCTTCAGAAAGTTGCTGCTAGCGAAGACATGAGGGGAAGGTAGAACTATTCAGGAAAACGATGTACCATCTCAGACTCACACCTCTGGCCAGTCAGCTCCCCACCTGTCTGAAAATGCTGCATGATTACACGCTTGCCACAACCGTGGGACAGAAGGAAGAATTCATGTGCTCACCACTGAGGAACCAGTTAGAACAACTGACGGTCACCCCAGTCTAGCTCTACAGCTGCCTCTTGCAACTCAGGCTTCCTGCGCTTGGTTTTCAGTCTCTCTGGGACTTACCCTCCCTTTCTGCAGCCTGACATGGCTCTTGTTCCTCACTTCACCTCTTCCTGGGAAAGCCAGCTCAGTGGAAGTGTGAGTCTGAGGGTGCTGCAGTGGAGATATTTTGGTAGACACATTCCTCCAAACTCCACCTAAGTGTTCAAAAATTCATGGCAACTTGGCTTTCTCCTTCTATCTATGTGGTTTCAATGTCCACCAGGCTTGTGCAGGTCAGTCTGACTCAGATAATCAATTTTAAGTCCTGTAGGAACTGAGAACCTTCACATGATTTCTCCTGATTCCTGGTGGTTAGCTTGCTCAGGGTGTCTTCTACCCTGTGTCCATTTGAGCTGCCTCAGTCACTGCCAAGGCACAAGCCCCACCTTTCACCTGAGTCCATAATAGATACAGTCACACCATACACAGATATACTAACTTTACTGGAGTTGGGAAGAATCTCAGGGGATGGTCCTATCATATGGCAGGCAGCCTTCAGCAAAACCTCTCTCTCACTGACCCCAACGGCATTCTTCTTCTGTCTCCTCCCTCAACACCCCTTTTCCAGAATGATAGACACATTTCTCCCTTTGTCTTCTGCAGAACAGTTGTATTACTTCTAGGAGACATGAGATGTCACTGGCTATCCCCAAGCTCTGCCAAGGTATTTTCCAAATACAAAAACAGTTCTCTTTTAAGGGGAATTCTGGTGCCAGGTGTTTATCTAGTAACATTGGCTCTTTTTTATCAGTTATATTGGCCATCCCAGAAATGACTTTTGAGCCCACAAATGCTAAAGGGACTGAGCAAAGAGGCATCAAAAAACAAAAAACAGAAGTTAGTTAATTTAACTACCTGCTACCCAGCCAAACTTCTCTGAGACCTTGTGTTTTCCTGTTCCAGGTGTTAGAGAGCAACAAATGGGTTGCCCAGAAATTCGTGTTATTCTGTTGAGATGCATCTTAAGAGGAGCAACCATTGAGTCACTGAGTCGAATGAGGGATCCTCGCCAATGGATGTGTTATCAGCAGGATGCTGCTGTCACTTGGGGCAGTGCTGGCAGCCCTAATGCTATGACTCTTTTTCAAAAATGCCATGTAGCACATATTAAATTAAAGAAAATGCAAATGAACTCCAAATTGAGTTATCAGTCCAGGGTGTCAGACACACTCCAGAGTTAGGAAGCATCCCTTCAAAGTTGCTTTCTTTGCATCCAAATCACACACAGCACAGGAGTGCCCGTGTATTATTCTCCTCAAGCTGCCATAACAAAATGCCACAGACTGGGTGGCTGAAACAACAGAAATTTATTTTCTCACAGTTCTGGAGGCCAGAAGTCCAAGGTCAAGGTTCTGTCAGGGTCGGTTCCCGGTGAGACCTCTCTTCCCAGTTTCTCGTTCTGTCTTCCCATGGCCTCTGCTCTGTGCATGTGTGGGGAGAGAGAGATCGCCAGTGTCTCTCACTCTTCATATAAGGACAGGAGTCCTATTGGATTCAGGTCCCACCCTCTGACCTCATTCAACCTGTATCATCTCCCTATAGGCCCTATCTCCAAATACAGTCACAGTGGAAGTAGGGCTTCAACATATGAATTTTGAAAGAACACAGTTCAGCCCATAACAGCTTGGAAGCAGATTTCTCCTACATGAGACCACTTCAAAAAGTGGGCTTATCAAAACAGCCACCACTTTTCATAGCACAGATGATTTCTGAGATAAAACCGTACATGTGAGCTTTATAGCTTAAAAATGTCTTTAGAATCATGTCTTATTTGGTTCCTACAACTCTGAGAAAGAGGCAAGGCAGGTAGCCTTATCCTCACTTTGAGATGAAGGAACAGGTTCACAGAGGACAGCTGGCCGTGGAAATGTCTTTGGCTGGTGAGGGGCAGAGTTAGGACTGGAGCCTGCAGTCTTTGCCTTCGTGGCAGGGGGCGTAGAAAGAAGGGTGGATAATGGTGATAGAAGGGAATGATCAGACAGAGAACAACAGGAGAGGGATCTGGCACCAAGCAGGGCAATAGTGTGACTTGAACTAGAGGCTATGATTGGCTCAGCCCTCTGCACCTGTCAATCAAAAGAAAGAAGCAGCTCAATGCCCAGAAAGTCTCTGATGTGAGAGAGCTTGGGGACAGCACTAAAAACACCTGACTTGGCTTATCTAAGCTATCATCTTGCAGTACACATGAAGGAAGACTTGGGGTTCTACTAAAAGTAGCCGTCATTCTCAAACCTTACTTCATGATATGCTTGCCTCACTGGAGTTTTCACCTGACTGGTGTTGAATTATCTGCAGCACTCCTGCTCTTTCCAGTGGCTGGTTTTTGAGGTAAGAACACAACTTTGGGTGGAGCATATTTAGGATCAAAGCCCAGGCCGTCCTGTTACTTACAGAGGAAGCCACCTTGCTGAACAGTTTCTCTCCACTGTAAGATGGGACCAAATTACCCATCTTCACAGTGTTATGAGGACTGGAGCAAGGTATGTACTGAGTCTAACACAAGTGTCTAACAACACAGAAAGTGTTCAATAAAGGAAAGACCTGTTATTTTAATTTCTAGTGAAGCACCGGGGAAGAATGGATTCGGGAACCTGGAGGTGATTGAATGCATCTTCCCAATGCCTAGAGGCAATTAACAAGTAACAAGACTTAGGGACAGGTTTTTCACTGGGAAAGACATATATGAAAGCAGGAAGGCCTAAAGTTCTGTGGTTATTAAATATCAGCCATATTTAAACACATTGAACACATCTGCAAGAGTTCAATAGAAACAGCACGTTCTTTCTTAACTTTTTTAGAAATTATGTTGTCAAAGGAATTATCCACGATCCCTGAAGCAAACACCTAGTTCTTGTTAATCGCAGAGAAAATGGTGACCTCAAACGGAGAAATGGTCTATCCTGCACTGCTCAGTGGCGTCTTACCATTTTTAAAATGGATAAATAGGAAAGTTTCCTGTTCAAAGGATCGCAAAGTGTTCCTTGCTGGAAATATTTTTCCCTCCTGTTTTCCATGAGGCTTAATGGTAAATGGGGACCAAATTGGGATAATTACAGACAAATGAGCATTGTGATTTCTATGTGGAGGGTTCTGTTTTTTGTTTTGGGGGGGATTTTTTTGGTCAATTAGAGAATTCATTTCCCTTTGCCTTTGAATTCTGAGTGTGTGTGTGTGTGAGACAGAGAGAGACCGAGACAGACTATTACTAGTAGAATGAATATAAATTAACTCCTAAAGATAAGATCTTGGCATCCAAAGTGAAGTTTCAGAGATGCTTCCCTGTTAACTGCAAAATAAGCAGAATCAGAATTTTCTTGAATCCATACTCTTCTTGGGTATTATGTAGATGAACTGAAAGAGAATACCCCAAGATTACAGATGCAGTCTCTCTTGCTCTGAGTTTAGCTCCTTCTCCCTTGTCTCAGCACTTCACCCTGGCAGAACAGAACCCTCTGAAATGGAGATCCCAACTTAAAGAAAAGTTATGTCTCCGTTGCTACTCTACACTTCATATTATATTTCTCATTCTCTTTTACAGTTACATTTCTTAAATGAGTTAATACAGATCATTTCCGATGACCCCCCCATTCAATTAGTCCCTTGTGATTTGTATATACCTCTAGTGCCCTACTAAAAATGTACTTAAAGTTTCTAATGATCTCCTAATCAATTGTCACATCTGTTCTTGATCTCTAAGTTCTTTAAATGTATTGGATATCCGCTCTTTCATATCTATAATTTCTCCTTCAAAAAATTCGTGTACCCATATATTTCTCAACGGCAAATCCTTAGTCTTAACCTTGTTGCTTTTGCTTCAGCTTGAAATATTCAACGGCATGGTTTTAATATCTTTGGCTCTTTTGTTGATTTAGTAAGTTACATAAAATTTTTGAAATGCGTTCATTTTATATTTGTATGAGAGTCATGATTTTAACTTTTTAATAAAATTAAAGCAATTGTATTCGAACTCTATGGGCCCTCAGAGATCTCTAAAAACATTTATAAACTGTAACTGGTTAATATTACTATATTTGTTACAATTTGTTAATATAAGTCTCCCAGCTTCAATTGACTTTACTAAAGAAGTTCCAAGGTAATATTTGGAGCCAAAAACACTCAGAAGAAATGTGGTGATCTGTGTTTCAGTGCAATTTGACTCTATCCTACAGTAGGGGCTGTCAAACTTGAACCTGTATCAGTATCATTATTAGGCCTTGTTGAAACAAGATTTCCAGGCCCAATCCCAGAGTTTTGAGTCACTAGGTCTGAGGTGGGGCCCAAGAATTTGTGTTCCAACAAGTTCCCAGTGACTGTGATGCTGCTGGTCCAGGGACAACACTTTGAGAACAACTGTCTAAAAGTAAGCCTAAATTTATTGATTACATTGCTTAGAAATATCATCTAATATTGGTCTAAAGATTCCACTTTATCAATAATAGCTCTTTTCTTTCCCATAAATTTGACAACACTTTTCTCATTTAATTAAAGTTTACTGGGACTTCTCTTAAATATCCCACCTCCTTAACTACAATTTTTATACCCAAAAGTAAGTCAAATGTATTAGTGCATTGTGTTTTTAGTTTGATTTGGTAAAATAATACTATCCTTCCTACTCCCCACCCCACCTCTCATCCCTGGCAAAATAAATCACCTATTCTGTTTCTTTCCCTTAAAACGAGGCTTTCTTGGACTCAAAATATAAAAATCACAGCGTAATTTTCAATAAATGTTTGTATGATGTATAAGATAAAGATAGAATGAAGATATGTTACTTAAACCCTATTAATTGTATGATTACTGGTTAATTTTAATATCAATATTGCTGTTTGCAGTCCATTTTTATCAATAATATGACAATTGTATATGTGATTGGGCTATTGACATTTTGTGTATATGCAATGCTCTGAGAAGTATGAAAATATATCCACAAAATCTATGCCTGCACAGCTTACTGTTTCTGTTAATGTGATTTTACGATTAGGCCATCTTCACTAACATAACTTTAGCATTTCACTGTCTTTGTCAACATGCTTTTGCTATTCCAAGAATCTCTTGTCCAGGAAGATAAAAGTTGCAAATAACTTCATTGCTTATTTCAGGAACTTCCCAAAACATCATTGAAATGAATATCAAACTGTTCACTCTTCAATAAATAGCATCAAACATCTGTTTACTCCTCACAGCTCTTTAAAACCCTTGCCTTAAAATCCTTTCCTTGTTGGGTCTACAAATCCTAAACTATTATATCATGATACTGATATTTATCCAATCCTAATCAAACACCTGTATTAAAAGATCTACAAATGCTAATATATAACCCCGTCCGAGACTCTATTAAGCAGTGCTCTCTTTCACCATGCTCAAAATAAACTCAGCTTTGTCTTATCAGTAGGTTATTTTAGTGTTTTTGTTTGTTTGTTTTGTTGTTTTTTTCTCCCCCCAGGGAGCCAGTATTTGACAACCTTGGAGTTCCTACCAACACCCAGTCTAGATCTCCTTACTGTAGTAGCCCAAGACCCTTGACTAGGACATTGCTACTCTAAGTCCCCTTGACTTCCTGCCAAGGAAACTTGTTAGAAATACACATTCTTAACCCTGCTCCACGCCCAAAATTACTCAATCAAAAAACTCTAGTGGTGAGCTTCCAAAATGCTGTGACCAACTTCTAGGAAAAAGGAACCCATTATAGGAATTCTTTAGTGTCTGCTTATATTTGAAAAATATATATATATTCTTGGTGCAAACTGCCTTATTACAATTACTTGTTCCTATCTGTCCTTGTCATTTTGGTTGTATATCTATAAGAAAAAGTTCATAGAAAAAAGGAGGAACAGAGATCCCAGTAAGTTCCTTCATCAAACTGGCCCTAAGAAACTGAGACGTTCAGTAGTTTCTTACCAGAATGAATCCTTGGAACAAACTGTCCTGGTCCCTTACCAAATCTAGGAGGACTTTCCTCAATCTTGATTTATTTTGCCCAAGGGAGTCCAGTTTGGGAAAGATTGCTCCAAGCTCCTCCATCCTCTGTGACTAATCAGGGATGGCCTGGCCTTTAGGCTGGTGGGCCAGAGTCATGAGGTGCACAAACCACCCTCACTGACTAACCATTCCCAGACTCCTATGGGTTTATCTCCATACATATATAAAACTGTATTCCCTCTGGGCCAGATATCTAGTTCTCATATTTTTAACACTACAACTGCAAATCATGAGCTTAGCTTTCTAAATGACATAATTCAAGGATAATTTAGAATTACAGTAGTCTCTCTGGGGAAACTTTTTGATATAATCCAAAGTGTTCATTTGAGAGTCACCTTAGAACCAAAACGGGAACAAAATTTCAAATATCCAATTTTTGGAAAAAAAATTTTTTTAGCTCTTTATTGGAATGTAATTGCTTTACACTCTTGTACCAGCTTTTGAGGTACGCCAAAGTGAATCAGCTGTATTTATACATATATCCCCATATCCCCTCCCTCCCATGACTCCCTCCCACACTCTCTGTCCTGGCTTTCTAAGGCATCACCCATCATCGAGGTGATCTCCCTTTGTTATACAGCAACTTCCCACTAGCTATCTATTTTACAGTTTGTAGTGTATCTATGTCTATGCTACTCTCTTGCTTCGTCCCAGCTTCAACTTTGCCCCCACCCCCCAATCCTGTGTCCTCCAGTCCATTCTCTGCATCTGCATCCTTATTCTTGCCCTGTCACTGGGTTCATCAGTATCATATTTTTTTTTTGATTCCATCTATATGAGTTAGCATACAGTATTTGTTTTTCTCTTTCTGGCTTACTTCACTCTGTAGGACAGACTCTAGACCTATCCACCTCATGACATACAGCTCCATTTCATTCCTTTTTATGGCTGAGTAATATTGCATTTATATATGTGCCACATCTTCTTTATCCATTCATCTGTTGATGGGCATTTAGGTTGCTTCCATGTCCTGGCTATTGTAAATAGTGCTGCAATGAACATTATGGAACATGTTTCTTTTTGGATTATGGTTTTCTCTGGGTATATGCCCAGTAGTGGGATTACTGGATCATATGGTAGTTCTATTTGTAGTTTTTTAAGGAACCTCCAAAATGTTTTCCATAGTGGCTGTACCAACTTACATTCCCACCAACAGTGCAGGAGGGCTCCTTTTTCTCCACACCCTCTCCAACATTTATTGTTTCTAGATGTTTTGATGATGGCCATTCTGACCAGTGTGAGGTGATACCTCATTGCGGCTTTGACTTGCATTTCTCTAATGATTAGTTGAGCATCTTTTCGTGTGTTTGTTGGCCATCTGTATGTCTTCTTTGGAGAAATGTCTATTTAGGTCTTCTGCCCATTTGTGAACTGGTTTATTTGCTTTTTTGGTATTAAGCTACATGAGCTGCTTGTATATTTTGGAGACTAATCTTTTGTCCATTGCTTCATTGGCAAGTTTCTCCCATTCTGAGGGTCATCTTCCTGTCTTGTTTATGGTTTCTTTCACTGTGCAAAAGCTTTTAAGTTTCATGAGGTCCCATTTGTTTATTCTTGATTTTATTTCCATTATTCTAGGACATGGGTCAGAAAGGATCTTGCTTTGATGGATGTCATAGTGTTCTGCCTATGTTTTCCTCTAGGAGTTTTATAGTGTCTGGCCTTACATGTAGGTCTTTAATCCATTTTGAGTTTATTTTTGTGTGTGGTGTCAGGAAGTGTTCTAATTTCATTCTTTTACATGTTGCTGTCCAATTTTCCCAGCACCACTTATTGAAGAGGCTGTCTTTTTTCCATTGTATATTCTTGCCTCCTTTGTCAAAGATAAGGTGCCCATATGTGCTTGGGTTTACCTCCGAGTTCTCTATTCTGTTCCACTGATCTTCCTTTCCATTTTTGTGCCAGTACCATACTGTCTTGATCACTGTGGCCTTGTAGTATAATTTGAAGTCAGGAAGCCTTATTCCACCAACTCCATCTTTCCTTCTCAAGATTGCTTTGGATATTCGGGGTCTTTTGCGTTTCCATACAAATCATAAGATTTTTTGTTCTAGTTCTGTGAAAAATGCCATTGGTCATTTGATAGGGATTGTGTTGAATCTGTAAATTGTTTTGGGTAATACAGTCATTTTCACAATGTTGATCCTTCCAATCCAAGAACTTGGTATGTCTCTCCATCCGTTTGCATTGTCTTTGATTTCTTTCATCAGTTTCTTATAGTTTTCTGCATACAGGTCTTTTGCCTCCTTAGGCTGGTTTATTCCTAGGTATTTTATTCTTTTTGTTGCAATGGTAAATGGGAGAGTTTCCTTAATTTCTCTTTCTGCTTTTTCGTTGTTAGTGTATAGGAATGTAAGAGATTTCTGCGCATTAATTTTGTATTCTGCTACTTTACTAAATTCATCAATTAGTGCTAGCAGTTTTCTGGTAGCATCTTTAGGGTTTTCTAAGTATAATATCATGTCATCTGCAAAGAGTGACAATTTTACTTCTTCTTTTCCAATTTGGATTCCTTTTATTTCATTTTCTTCTCTGATTGCGGTGGCTAAAACTCCCAAAACTATATCGAATAATAATGGTGAGAGTGGACACCCTTGTCTTGTTCCTGTTCTTAGAGGGAATTCTTTCAGTTTTTTACCATTTAGAATGATGTTGGCTTTTGGTTTCTCATATATGGCTTTTATTATGTTGAGGTAATTTCCTTCTGTGCCCATTTTCTGGAAAGTTTTTATCATAAATGGATGTTGATTTTTGTCAAAAGCTTTTCCTGCATCTATTGAGATGATCATGTGGTTTTTATCCTTCAATTTGTTGATATGATGTATCACAGTGATTGATTTGCGTGTATTGAAGAACCCTTGCATTCCTGGAAATTTTGATTAGCGTAAGGAAGTGACTAAAAGAAATTCAGATACAAAGTTGTTTCCTTAAAAAAATTCTCCAACAAAGCAAAAGAAAATGTGAAAAATATAAAACTATCTCCTGTTTTGATTCCCTCAAATTACAAAATGAACCTACTAGCATTTATCTTGTGATTCTTTTCTACCATACTATACACCTTCACTTCTCTCTACTCTAGCTCTCCCTCTGGGACTCTCCCCCTTCTTGCCTGGCTGGACAGAAACCCCCAAAGCTCAATTAACTCTTTAAACTGCCCTCAGAAGAGGAAAAATCTTTTGTGGTTGGTTTTAAGCTGAGGTCTCACTATGAGTTGAAAGCCACTGTCAAACAGTTTCCAAAGTCTATATGAGATAGAAAGAAATTTGCAGAGGAAGGTAGGATAACTTTAGAAACCAATAATCCAGGGCTTCCAGATTTATACCAATTAATTAATACTTTAGTGGAAACTCAGGTGCAGAAAATTAGGAGAATAAGGCAGAATGGGAAGATCTCAAGGGTAACTGAATAGAGTCCTAATTAAAAAGGGATCTAGAGAGGTTTAGAAAAGCTTGAAATGTTGAGCACCGTCTTTTGGTGGCTATCACCAAAGGCTTCCCTATGAAAATAGATTGGACTATGATATAGTCCTGTAGAATGCAAGAATAAGCTCATTTGATATTTCAGGGACAGGCTCTCTACTATTTAAGCAGAATTTAGGAGTAGATCTTGAGCGAGATGTGACCCCAGCTCTCTTTTCACTTTTTATCAATAGTCTTAAGCTACAAAGAGGGAATTTAATACGAAAGCAAAAGCTAGAATGGGAAATAGCCTTTTAGCAGGCCTCAAGTACCATGCTGAATATTTTGAAAAAGGCTTGAAACAGAAATAGAGTAGGAGTCAGGGTACATTTATTCCTTTACAGAAAACAAAAACAAAAAACAGCTAGCTACTTCTACCTCAGTCATTCTATATGGGAAAAGGCCATCTTCTGATGAAGCCATGAGTAGTTACTGTAAACAAAAACGCACTGGAAAAACAATTACCTTGTGTTAGCCAAGAAATTACAGGAACAAAATGAAGTGAATCATCAGTAAATGTGCTCCAACGGGGACCTGGGCACCCAATTTCCTGTTTTACTATTAAACTTACAAGTAGAAACTTCTCTAAATATTAAAAGGAAACCTTGCAAAATTTTTATTGATACAGGTGCTGCAATATCCACCTGAAATTCTACCACTGTTACACAACCTCACTTTGGGAGTGAACTTTGCAAATATATTAAAACAGAGCACAGAATTATTAGACTCCTCCGTGGTGGATGTCTCTAAAAATCCTGGCTTTCCTTGTGTCCCAGCTGTAACCATCACCCTCGGATCTTTAACCAAGGAACATGTTTTCCTCCTTAATGATCACACGCACCTGCTAACTCATATGCAGTGGTTTACTGTGCAAATTGAATTGCCAAACTAAATATGCTAATAGTTCCTTCCTTGAAGCCCCCGAGGGCCACCTATGCATCATAATGGCACAGCTAATTTGGACAGAGTGACTTACCAATGACAGAAATCTCACACTGCAAACCTCTGAGGCACCAGACTTCTCGTGAGCAACATATTCTAGGAAGCATTACTGGGGCTGGGCCCAACAAGGTGAAGACCACCCCACCGAACCGTCAACTCAAATTTTCACAACAGCCTCTTCGTGAGAGTTAAAGACAGACTACAAACAACAGCCAAAATAGGAGGCACCATACCTTGTAGCATTCCCTGTAACACTCGTATCATTCCTCTTAATAACCCACCAGACACAATACGGGTCCCGCCGAGCCCGGCTCCGCCTAGCGCCGGTCAAAAATATTTGAAAAAAAAAGTCTGTAAAGTTCCAAAAACTGAAACTTGAATTTATCACGCGCAGGCAACTATTTATACAGCATTTCCATTGCATTAGGTATCGTCATAATCTAAAGATGATTTAAAGTATACAGGAGACTGTGTGTAGGTTATTTGTAAGTACCATACAGATTTTGTGTAAGAAACGGGCACCCGTATGTTTTGGTGTCCACGGGGTCCTGGATCCAATCCTGCAGGATTACCCAGTGACAGCTGTATGTACTTATCGAGGACACGAGCATGGTTATTCCCTGCGTCCCTGTTGTACCAAGGCCAAATATTACTTTCTTTTTGGTGGCTCCTGAAGCTAAAATTCTACAGTAGTAACTCTGTGTTCTGCTTGTTTTAGTGTTACTTTAGGTCAAAATAATCGACACTTGTTTGCCTTCTCCTGTAAAAATCAACAATATACCTGGACTACTATGGCCAAAAGTGCTATTGAAGCACCCTCCTGTTCTTCAACCACAGCATAAAGGACATACATTTCCTTGTGATTCTGTCCTTATCTAACACGTGGATGACCTTTGTGGTGTTCTTACCATGGGATGAGTTCTAAGATGGATTCCATTTATCTGCTTACTGTTTTAGCTCAGAGAGGGCAGGAGGTTTCAAGAAGTTACCATTTTGTCAAAGTAACAAACTAGATTTTGTCTAGATAAACCTAGAACTTATCCCAGGAGGTAAATTTCTATCTCTTAACAGATTTGGCTTTACAAAACTTTACCAGGCCATTAACTGGGAGACAATTGAGAGGATTCCTGGATTGGACTAGCCACTGCAGTTCCTAGCTTTTCACACACAGTCTCCACATCGCGGTATGACTCAATCAAATCTGCAATCAACCCCTTTGAAAATCTAAGCACAAACAATCCTTTCATGAATTAAAATTAACTCCCAAAACCTCCCACTCTGGGCCTATCTAATTATCATAAGCTCGTCTAATTGTATATCATATGAGGATTTGAACAAGCCCTGGGTGTTCTGACTCAACTTCTGTGAATCATTAGAGACCGCTAGCTTACTACAGTTTCTTTCTTGACCTAGTGGCAAGAGTCTACTCATCTTGTTAAGGGCACAAGCCACAGCAGCCAAACTAGTGGAGGCTCTGTTAACTTGTTTTTTAGGGTCTCATTTCAACTTGAAAGTCCCTCATGTTGCACATTCTTTGTTGCTCATTGAAAATAAACAATGCCTCTCTGCAAGTAGACTTACCTTCTAGGAAATCCTGTTCTTTTCTCTCTCATATATTTCCATGCATCACTGTAATGCTTTGAATACTGCTACTCTTCTTCCATCATCCTTAAGAAGGAGGCAATTAAGACTGTCTAACCTCTGCAAACTATCTAGTCCCTTCAATAGATAGGCTAGAAACTAGTTTAAAAAATCAAGACTGGGACTTCCCAGGTGACACAGTGGTTAAGAATCTACCTGCCAATGCAGGGGACGCAGGTTCCATCCCTAGTCCTGGAAGATCACACATGCCGAGGAGCAACTAAGCCCATGTGCCACAACTACTGAGCCAACACACCGCAACTACTGAAGCCTGTGCACCTAGAGCCTGTGCTCCGCAACAAGAGAAGCCACTGCACTGAGAAGCCAGAGCACCACAACAAAGAGTAGCTCCTGCTCATAGCAACAAAGACCCAACACAGCCAAAAGAAAAAAAAAAAAAAGAAAAAAGAAAAGAAAGAAAATCAAGACTTAGTTTTGATTGTTGATATGACATACCTTAACACTGAAACAGGAATATATCAGGTGGTTTGGAATAGACCTGCCATGTAATGTGGACCTCTAAAGGGAACAGATGCTATTTTAGATGAAGGGTGTTATAATTACATCTCTCTAGACCTCTCTGGTATCTAAAATATTACTGAGATCCAGGATGCAAACAAAGAAATTATGAAGTTTTTCTTGCTGACAACTGCATAGCTAATTCTGTAGGCTCTTCAGATGGGTGATTGTATTTATTCTCTTGGTTTAGTTTGGGTACTTGTGGCTCCTGAGAAATGGAATGCAAACTCTGATCATAAACCTTTACTTGCTTTTTGTCTGCATTGCAGTGTTCAGATCTGTGATCCTCAGAGTTTTGTGTACTGTGTGTAGCTGCTGTCCCGTTTAATGATCCAACAAGTGATTCTCCAACAAAAAGAAAGGAAAACCTGACCCTTAGGGCAGTTGAAAAACCACCCCAGAAACATGATGCTTGATTGTAATAAATTGACGTGAAGTTGCAGCTTGATCACCCTTCTAGATATTAATGGTCTGTCCTTCAGCTCAGGCTGAAGAAGCTGAGAACTGAGAGCATCTACACCCACTCAACTTTGTCTACAATGTCATAAGTTTAGAATTCTATTGTCCTCACTAACATAGCTTAGGTATTCCTCTGTCTCCATCATCATTACTGTATTATAACTTCATTGTTCCAGAAACTTCCTGAAAAACCCATGTATATGAACATCAAACTGTTCAGTTCTTTCTTCAACAGATAGCCTCAGACAACGCCCATTCACATTCACAGCGCTCATTTCCAAAAATTGCTGTTCTACAACTCCTTTGTTACCAATAGTAGGTGGGAAATGAATTTACTAATCAGAACATGTTTTCTCAAAACACTAAAGGAATAGATTGGAAAATAATTCAAATAGATTGTGACAATCTAGAACATTGTTTTGTTAATTTTTAAAAAATATGAATAGATCTGGAGGAAAATATGACAGAGTTTTTACGTGCATGGGAAAGAGCCAGACAGCAAAAGAAAGGGGCTTTTGGAAGAGAGAAAATATATGGTACTTATAGCTCCATTTAACATGGCAATCATATTGTTTTTGTTTGTCTATTTTCTTTTCAGTTGTGTGGCATGTAGGATCTTAGTTCCCCACACAGGGATTGAACCCATGTCCCCTGCATTGGAAGCCCAGAGTCTTAACCACTGGACCACCAGGGAAGTCCTGGCAATCATATTGTGACTGGATAATGTTTGGGTCAGTTTTAGCAGACACCAGGAATTCCCATTACTAATAAAGCCAAGGAAGAAACAAAAAATGAGATCTCAGGAAACAATTTTTGGATACCCCAACCATTCCTAGAAGCTGTGGTTTTTGTAATGCATGCCTAGTTTAGTAATGCCTGCTATGCATGGCTTGTCTAGGAAGACATGGATTTTAGAAATAGAAATTATTTTCCTCTAGAAATATAAATGTTTCCTGAGCTGAAAACAGAGGGCAAACTGTCTTGATTCTTACCCATGCTTTAGCATCTCTTTGTAATGATAGGACTATATTGGTTGTCACACAAGATTACTTTGTTTTAAAACCCTGAATTCATACTGATAATTGTTTTACTTTTCACCTGTCACTTTTCCAGACTTCATGGACTCACTACCTATATATATTTGCAAGATTAAAACCTATGACATTAATTCAGCACCCAGAGTATACACTGTAGAATGTTTACAGGTAAATGGCAAAAGGGTTCTATTGTTAAATGCTTTAGAAATACAGTGATACACAGTTAGGCACGTTTCTTCACTTTAGGATTTCTCAAAGCGTTTATTATGTTCATGTGCAATGCGAATCTCCAAAGGCCTCTAGAGCATGCACTGTTTCTCAGAATTATTTAGCCAGGGATACTCTTTTTTTTTGTCTGCATTGGGTCTTCGTTGCTGCGTGCGGGCTTTCTCTGGTTGTGGCAAGTGGGGACTACTCTTTGCTGTGGTGCATGGGCTTCTCAGTGCGGGGGCTTCTCTTGTTGCAGAGCACGGGCTCTAGGGCGTGCGGGATTCAGTCGTTGAGGCGCATGGGCTTAGTTGCTCCACATCATGTGGGATCTTCCCAGACCAGGGATCAAACCCATGTCCTCTGCACTGGCAAGGGGATTCTTAACCACCGTACCACCAGGGAAGTCTCAGCCAGGGAATTCTTTTACTGGGGAAATCCTGCTACATCCATTGCATTTTTCGTGATCACTGTGATATCTTCTTTGGACTCTAACATCACCAACAAGCACATTGAGACATCACGATGAAATTACTGGGATATGGTTCTATAGGTGGTGGTTAAAGGCTACACAGTTTCTTCTTGAGCTGTCTCCCTGTATTTGGATCCACATCCTGGGGGGATCTAGAGTGCACTGTAAATTCTGATAAGGACCTGCTAATCCTCCTTCCAGCTTCCATTACCATTATCATACTCTCTTGCTTATCATTAGGCTGATCCATTAGATTAGGCAGGCAGGCATTTGTTCCCTAACTCTGTTTTCAGCAACTTGAACAACGCCTTGCCCATCCCAGCCACTTGGATCGTTTGTTTCCAATTTGGTTAGAGCCACTAAATTTCAAGCCGAGGCAGAATTTTGATCTGTGGTTAACATCTTCCAGTTAATCATAAGATTCCTCTTAACTTTTTAAACTTTATTATTTCATCAGTGCCATTTTGGAGATATAGTATCCAGCATGCGTTTTGTTTTGTGCTAAGCAGCATCTTATTTTGGACATCATTACCAATATAAACCTGCCTGGTGGGGGTGGGAGTGGGGAAAGAACAGGACACGTGAGGATTATTTGGGGAAGGGTTGAGCTTTTGAAACTGCCCTCGCAGACATCCCAAGCAGCAATAAATAGTGGTCCTCAGCTTGCTAAGAGGGAAACACAGCTCGTGAGATTCATGGAGTGTAATGAACAAGACTGTTCTAGATTTTGACAGGTGCACGGGTCAGATTTACACAAGAATGGCTCAATTCTTTCCAATAGTTTTATAATGTCATTTTATTTTATCTAAATTAAAAGAAAAAAATTGATTCGAAGTAAAAATTTAAAAATCAGTATTTTAATACTTTTGAAAAATGGTTCTTAAGAAAGTAATATCAGGAACGAATTGTAATTACGTCCCATGGCAGCCTGGGAACTCTTCTCACTTAATTACAAATTCAACATTTGTGCTTTTAGGACTGACAACAGAGCAAGGTGCGGACAAACTGTCAATTAACTTTTGCTAATTACTCACGTACAGAATTCAAAACAGTACCAAAAAAGAAGCTTTCCTTAAAAGGCTCAACCCTAGCACACACTGCAAATATTCCCAAATTATGAAAGCTATGTCACGAATTGGAATGCCTTCAAAATGCAAGATTAGTACCAAGTTGGTAAGTTTAAATAAAGTGCAAATAAATTGCATGTTTCTAAACAAATGCTTGCCAGGGTACGATATCACATGTACTTACTCATTTGGTCAGTGTGAAGAACCTCCTGTGTATTGTGTATTCTTCCAGCTAAAAATTAACAATTCAATTTGAATAAACCTTCTGAGCAGTTTATAATAATATCCCTTTTATTCCATTTCTTATCTAGGTTTTTTTGTTTTTATTTTATTTTTTCTAATTTTACTACCAGTCCTTTTCTATCAGGAGGTCTTCTGCTTCTCCTAGGATTTGGGCAAAGACATGCTAAGTTTTCCTACTTGTGTTTCCTTCTGAAATTGGACTGATAGCCTGGGGAGCAAGGGCTGATCTTCTTGACCTTTGTTTTAAAAGAAGGCCTTGTAAAAAGGCTACTTCCTTCCCACTCCATTGAGGCAGTGGACATCATGCCCAAGGAAATGGACACTTTAGTATTCTGGCCCAAGTCCTCTGCTTTGCCTCCCTATAAGTTTATAAGGTGAAACCGGATGGCCCCTCCCCCTTTGTCCTGTGAATCCGAAGTTTGTCTCACGAAAGTGCTGGAATCTATTCCCCATACCCAGCTTTGTAATTTGCTTTGACCAAAAGAATTCAGTAGAAGTGATGATGCACCAGTTCTCAGCAAAGCCCCCCATCTGCACTCCCACGCTTCTGTCATTGCACAAGAACACACCCAGGTAGTTAGGTTACTAGCGGTTGAAAGAGCCCAGCCTAGTTGCCGCAGTCATCCCAGTCTGGCCATCCCATAGCACTCAACAGCCGGTCAACTCCAGACATGTGGGCAAGTCCGGCTGGGATTGGAAGGGTCCTGTCCAGATCAGCTGAACCCCACATCCCATGAGCTACATAAATGCTTATTATGAGGTTTTATGGCTGCTGCGTCCCATTATTGTGGCAACTTATAACTAATACCACAGGTAGTGAATGTTATGTGATTGTGATTGGCTTCTGGCATTCATTGAAGTCTCACTCGTGTTAATTAATTAACCTCACAAACACACAAGCTGATGTCGTATGCCAATGAACTTTGAGGATCCTATGCACAGTGTTAGGTGGTGTGGTATTAGGGTTTCAATAAATTTTCAACGAGTGAATTAAGAAAGGCCCCTGAAAAAGTTGGTCTACTGAAACTGTTGAATGGTGGTGGTGCAGAGGGGTGGGGGAATATCCTAAAGATATATATATGTATCTTTATATTTATCCATCTCCATCCTCGGTGATAGAAGTAACAAGCTGAAGACTTAGGCTCAGTATAAAAACAAAACTTTTTCATTTGTTCTCACCTCCATTTTCAACTACCTATTCAACAGGTTGCTGGAAACCAACAATGGGTTCTTTAGGAATGCTTAATGTAGATATTACTTTGAGGTAGGATGTTTAAAATGTATGTGCATTGAAATGGATTGATTTTCTTTAACAAATTATATGTTTGGGGATTTTTCTATTTCATAGATAGTTTTTACTGTTAGAATCAAGTAACAATTCTCAATGCTATTTCCCCTGGGGTGGCTTCTGAAATGGATTAAATCTACCACCAGAGTGGTAAAATCCAGTGCATATACAAAAAGTGCATTATTTAAGAGCATGAGGCTAAAAGTGGATTTGAAAGGGTAACTGACTAAATACCAATAGCACCTAAGCTATTAAAACAAAAGCTCAATAGGTTTTATGTACATATTTTTAACATCCAACATTACTTTTTTTCTATCACTAAGCCTTCTATCTGTAAAGGAAATATGATAGAGAAGAGAGGAACACAGAAAAAGAGAGAGAGTTGTATTAGTGTGTATGAGAGAAATTGCAAGAACACATCTAGATTTATCAGGATACAGGCTCTCTTTATATTTTATTTTCATAAATGTACATTCAAAGTTTGAAATCTGTCAGTGAACACTGCTGAAGAATATCAAAGTCATCTTGTGTTAAAATTACTTTTATTCAGGATGAAAAATACAACATGTAACCAGATTAGATGATAGTCTATGATTAGTTCTTTACCACATATTTCAAAAGAACTACATACTTATTTCCCCTTGTTGTTACTGCAATATATTTCTTTATATTTATTATTACTTTGAAGGTTACAATGTAGTGTTTTATGTAGCTTTTCCTTAATAGCAGATAGAGAACATGTTGCACACAATTACAGGCAGAAAAAAATTAATACATAACTTTTCAAAGTAAGGACAAGGAAGACACCAAATCTACAACTTGTAGTTCAGAGTTCAGGGAATTTTTTTTCTTTAAATAGGTACTTTTATTGGGTATGATGTGACCTGATAAAAGCTCTAGATTTTTCAGATTGCAGCGGCATAAAGCTATTTCCAATGCGATGGATGAAGATGGATCTGAGGTAGAAAGGTGGTCATGGCTTTCCTCTTATATAAAACAATTTTCTTCTTCTCAAAATATCTTTGCTGCAAATAGACACCCTTGCCCCCCAACCCACCCAACCTATTCTAAAAGAATAGGAATTTCTAACTTTAAGCCTCCTTCTGGCCAGATCCCAGTTAAAGAGAACTCAAAGTTAAAATGTCCTGATGTTTTAAAAGCATATATGCTTGAATCAAAACATATTATTTTCACTTTTTTTTGGTTTCTCTACATTTGGTAAATTACATAACATGTTTAAGCTGAATCAAATAAGTGCTGAATCAGAAGCTGAACCAAATACCTAACTGAATGCACTCAAAGGCCTAAGCCAGGGTTCCACCATCTAAGCATTAATTTCATTCTTCTTTAGAAGCAGTGACATAGGCTTTTGATGAACATTGTTCCCAAATGTAGTGATCAAATGAAGGGTAATAAAACAGCTGTTCATTCACTCAAAAGGTAAAATGAGACATTCATTGAATTTCTGTCTGCTTTCAGAAGGAAATTAACAGGGTTTCCAGAGTCATGGAAGGCTTGAGTACATATAAACAACCATAAAACTTTCTTCAAAGGGAACCAAAGACGAGCATGTGTTTCGGTATCACAATTAGGTAAAGGTCTGCTGTGTATTGAATGATGAAAATCGAGACCTGGGAACTAAGCAAAGTTGGACCAAGTTTTGTTTCTGTGTCAAAATGAAAATATGCTTAAATGGGCAACCTTTGGTAAAATGATCTTTGAGATTATTATAATCCTGTCATATAGACTGGGACATGAAATAAATAAAGAAATCAAGACCTACTTATAGATCTTATAAAGCAGGGAAATAAAAGGCAGGAGAAAAAATCCCAATAGAAATGCCAGTTAGGCCCACAGGATTTTTATTGTGGTTATCCAAGTGGTCGCTAAAGAAATAAGTGTACGATGTCAAATTAAGTTAAACAGAATACACAGAGCTGTAGCCTAACCCATAAACATAGAATATTTGATTGAAATATATGAACGTATTAATTTGGCCAAACCATGGAAACAAATAAAGAAAATCTATTTGGTCATGTGGCTGATGAATTATAAATAACCAAAACATAATGGTAAAAGAGTCAAAGAAATAAATGAAGTTATTGTACAAGGTTAATATGAAGGAATGTAAAAATGTAAAATTGTCTTCTAATTCTTTTTTGTCATGGTTATTATAAAGAAGGTATCATATTAGAAAGCCCCCACCCACTTTCCCAATACTGTATACAGTATACAAATCAGTGACAAATGTATTACCATTTCCAAATACCACTCTGTTCATTAATTTACAGTTGCATAGAAAGGGAAGAAGAAAACAATAATATATGATTACTATAAAAACAAAATATCCTTTCCTCTTTGGATAGTCAGTGTTTTACTCCCTCAGTAGAACACACAGTCAGCGCTCAACAGCATGATTCAAAGAGCCACAGAGCTTCTGATTAAATGGAACTTAAAATTGGCATTTGCTGAAAAGGGCAACCCTGTAGCTCAAGAAATGTTGGTTGGCTGGATGAATACGTCACATTGCCTGTGGGAAGGGAAAACAGCGCTGTCAGAATAACATTTACAGAAAACATTACAGGTAGCAGAGACCTCAACTCTTTAAAAAAAAAAAAGTGCCTTTTTTCAAAACCAGACAAGCCCTATTTTGCTATATTCGTTGGCAACACTTTACTCCCATGTGAGTTTTGTTCCTGGGATGAGGTGCTTTGCTCTCATCCTGAAATTACCTAGTCTGCTTTTTATCCACTCAGCTGATATAGGGGAAGTCTGGAAGACTTTTCTCTTGCCCAGGCTGGAAACCAAGTTAAAATTGAGAAGACTTGTCTTTATTTATGTATGTATGTATGTATGTATTTATTTATTTATTTATTTATTTATTTATTTACTTGTGGGAGGTACCAATGTTGAGTGAATTAGGATGGTGCAAGCACCCTGTCTCTCCCCGAGGGCCTGTGGGAGGTACCCTTGACATTTGCAACTGGTCTCAGTCCCCAGTTGGCGTCCAGGCAACAAGAACTCGAGACAGGAATTACAGTCCAAGGGTATGCAGTGGTGCCAGTTAAAGGCTCAAGGCCAATGTACGTAGGCAAGGAAGGGCAGAAATCCAGGCCACACTCAGGTGCGGCAACACCTTTTGAAGAGAAGCTCAAACCCCATGTCCTCCAACTCTCCCCTGAATGCGCCTTCCACTTGCTCGCTCTGATGGATATCTGGCTCTCCCCTGAAGACACAGCTTCAACACAGGACTATTTTTCATCCCTCACGCTCCTCAGATATTGGATAGGTCCACACTGTGTTTTTCAGGGCCCTGTCTCTCTGTTCTCCCTAAAAATACCCAGCTTTGAATCTCCCGTCATCAGACTATACCACCCACTATGCAGTCATCTTCTGGCTCCTTGGCTCCTGTCCCCTTACCTCTTGAAGAAAAAATGGCTCACTGTCACTCACTATTTTTAAATGTTCATGATTTCAAGCGCACATAGACGAATCTTCCAAAATTCTGGCCTCAGTTCCTTGAGCTCCTCTCCTCTGAGAATCCGTCCTCACCCTTCTCAGTCACTCACTCAAAGTTCCAAATCTGGACCATTGCCAATACCTGCATCCCATCCAACATTTCAGTTTCAATCATGCCACTTTCTGACAACCCACCTGCACCTTTCCAGCTTACTTCCACTAGGACCCTGACTTCACCAATCCCTTGGTGCTACAACCCACTGACTGTCTGTCTCTCATACCTAATGCATCCTCACTGCCTTTCCTACCAGACTCAGGTGCTTGTTCACTCATCATCACCCCTTTGCCTCTTCCCTTGAACTGCTGGACTCTCTTGGCCAAACCACACCTCGACTTTGGTTAATTGCAATACGTGGCCTACTCTGGCGTTGTGCTCATGAACTTGAATATCACTGAAGGGCAACACATAGCAGACAGGCCTCAGGTTAAATTCACAAGCAAGCAAATGGTGGCCTTTAATACTGCCTGGTAGTCACTCTATTTCTCTGTCCGTGTGCTGTCCTGAGCTCCAAGCAGCTACTACACATCCTCCAGTCTCTCCTCACACTCTGAGGCCTCCTCCCCATCCTTACTCTCAGCTGAAGCCCCTACTTCTGATTCACTAAGACAACAGAAGCAATCAGAGGGTCTTACCCTCTGGGATGAGGTCTTTCCTTCTCATGAGCTCTCACACCACATCCAATAATCTACTTCATATTCCTTTGTTTTCCCTCCAGTTACTAAAGATGAACCATCTGTGCTTCTCCTTAAGACCTCAGCCCCTCTTGCCATTAAGGCAGTAACACAATCAGAGGGTTCACTGTTTCAAAAAGATTCATAAACAAGTTCATTAGAGGAAATGTTCTCCAAAGATTTACTGTGGTCTTGGGACACATTATTTCTAAGAGTACCTGATAGAGAAAATACTGAAAGGCACATGGCTATAGCTGCCCACAGTCCTCAGCAGATTTTTAAATGAAAAATCAAAACCTTTTCCCCTCAAAGTAACAAAACCACCTTTGTGTACTGCCCTAGTCATTGCTTTTAAGTCCGTGTTCTGTGATAGCTACCTTAAGTAGATATCTGGGAGAACAACGTCAGCCAAATCTATCCAGGGTAATTTTACATAGTACATACGAGGCCTTTAAAAAGCTGTTTGAACACAAAAGGTCAAGCACATGGCATTCTGGGCAACTGGAAGAACTGGCTTGGGAGAGGTTCCCCTCCCCAGACTGACAAACTGTTGTACTAAATCAATTAACATGTCAAGCAAGTTTACTTACTTACATGGGGAATAAGGTAGCACTAAAATCGATGGTAGCTAATCACTTACTCCAGGTTATAATCTGTAACACTTAAACCAATCAACCCATTAACTCTTACCTGTGGCCTGCTGGGGAGATTTGCTGAAAGAGAAAACAAAAGTAATCAATTGAAGGGTGGTTCCCCCTTTCAGGCATGCAAAAGTGCTGACTGCACCATTCCTAGCTGTTAAGTGGATGTTAATAAGAAAATAAGAACAGATTTGGGGTTTTCGGTTGGTTGGTTTGTTTTTTGCCTAGATGCTTTAACAGGGCTAGTTTCCCTAGTTAGCTTCTCCTATCCCATGTGCTGTAAGACACAAAACTTCCACCAAAATATGCAAACGATATGCTGGCTCTCTCAAATAAGTACACACCAAAGCATTCAGTGAGTAATTAGTTCCTCAAAAAATCTCAAAATTTCCTATTGAAATCATGCCATGTAATTAGTTTATGTATTAGAACAGAGCAAATTCTGTACATTCTGCTGAATAGTACAGATTCTGACCAAGAGGTCATTAGGGAAATGAAGGGGCCTGAGTCTTTAGTTTCTGCCACCCTTACCCCAAAGCCTAGGAAGACATGTGATTTGCATCAAGGAAAGGTCTGACCTAGTTCTCAGCACTCAGATGTCTTCTAGGAACTTGTGCCTTCTGCGGGCTAAGTTAAGAGCATCACAGAAGTTAGAATATGGTGTCTAATTTGCCTTTGTATCTGAACAGCTCAATTTCTTCTTGGTTACAGAGGCCACAGGACAGTGGAGCTGATCCGGTGGGACCTGGGAGGGCAGCCACTAGCAAGTCTCTTCTCTAAGGCCTCTGCTTTTCATCTTTCCCTTTCACTGTGTCATCTCACAATTACTGGACTGGTATTCAACCCTGGGGAAAAGGGGGAGCTCCACCCCCCAACGATGGTAACATCTGCTCTGGGTCAGCTAAGAATTGTCCCTAATCAAACAGTATGTGACTCCTTTCATCTCTCATTTTTCTTTGCTGAGGGAAAAAAAAAAAGACATCTGTGATCACACAGTGGGTGCTTTGTGAGAAAAGAAGAGAGCAAGAAGGGCGACCTTCTTATGATGCCTAGAGGGAAAGTGGGAGCCCCAGTAGTACTGCAGGGAATGATCAGGCTAAAAAATCCTCGTCCTGCCAGCTATGTAAATTATATCAGGAAAGAAAGAGTGGACCGGGACTTCCCTGGTGGCTAAGTGGTTAAGAATCTGCCTGCCAATGCAGGGGACACGGGTTCGAGCCCTGGTTCAGGAAGATCCCACATGCTGCAGAGCAACTGAGCCTGTGTGCCACAACTACTGAGCCCACATGCTGCAACTACTGAAGCCTGCGCACCTAGAGCCCGTGCTCCGCAGCAAGAGAAGCTCCCACTCACCGCAACTAGAGAAAGCCCGTGCACAGCATCGAAGACCCAATGCAGCCAAAAATTAATCAATTAATTAATTAAAAACAAAAAAAAGAGTGGACCTCCTTACATGTACGGGAACTACACCCTCCCAAGGGAAAGCTTAGTTGCATTAGCATAAAGTATACCATAAGCAAAGTTATGCTTCTCTTCTAAGTAACAAACAGCCAGATCCAAAGAGAAATCAAATCCATTTTGCTCCAAATTAACATTTTTAACCCTGCAGCCTTTTAAATCATACTGAACAAATCATACAAAAATGTTTTAAAGAAATCAGGAAATCACTGCATTTTAGTCGGTCTTGAGGTTTTGATGAATGTCAGTCAAGCTTAATAAATATAGGAAATTCACAGTGAAAATATGCTTGTAGATAAAAAAGTTTAAAAAGTATTTGTTGGTCTATTAGCAAAAAATAATATTCAGCTTACTACTAATGTCATATATATTTGGATGACACAAAAGAAAAAAACAACACAAGATTTTACACTAAAAAAATCAGTTACAGTAGCTAGTGGAAATTTTAATCTCTTGGTTAATAGGCAACACAATTAAATTCCCTTCATTAACTCCTTGCCAGGAAGAGATGGAAAGGCTTGCCTCTCTGCTCTGAAACTCAATGTAAATAATTAAAAGAAAACTTTAAAAGCCCATAATTTAAGGATGCTATCAGGACCAATTGGGATAGTACTCCAACATAGAGGAGTTCTAAAGTGTTACGTGCAATAATACACAGACCCAGTAAGAAAAAAAAGTCATGTTTAAGTAGGCAATTCATGCAATTAGGGTTTTAGAATACAGTTTCATTTTAATTCCAAGATTGCCAGGAGTGGAAATTCACTTGTGACCATGCTAATTTTTAATTCACAAAGGATCAAAAGTCAAGATTAACATGCAGATCAATTCATTGTATGCTGGTGACAAGCAATTTTAAAGTTCTCATTAGTTACAGGGCCTCGAGGGGTTGGTTTGCCACTGGGAGGATGGACGCCAATCTGTTTTGCTTTCAAAAAAGTCCTCCAAAGGTGGTCAGTGAGCTTCGGGAATGCGAAGGCTTATTAAAATATTTGTCAGCTTGAGTAACTTAAAAGGGGCAACAAAGCAAAGGAATCCTAGAGAACCTTGTAAGTACTATCTGGAGGAAACTTCAACAACTAAACCTTCCTTCCCAATGGGAAAATGTAATCACTCACTCATTCACTCATTCAATTCAGAAATGTACTGAGCACCAAATCCATGGCAGGTGCTCATTTCTATTCTGCACCCACTTTTTAAAAAAGTTTAATAACTTTGGGCAGAATCATAAAAATGTATGTCGATTTTATAAATAAATCAATTAAGCCTTTATTTTTATTGAAAGCTGTCCCTATCTTGGAGATTTTTATATTATCAAAGCAAAGTCTAATATATAAATACCTAGAAGAGCAACCTAAACCCAAATTAATAGCAGAACTTCAGAAATAAAAAATTAATAAGATCTAAATTTAAAACGATTCTAAAATATACTAGGCATCATTTCTCATATGGATGTATTTGAGCTCTTCAAAATAACATGACTACTAATACTCATCCACAGAAAACTATAAATATTACAAATATTTGTGAATGTCCAAACTGACTATGAGAATACAGGGCCAGCATCCTGTTAAGGACTCTTGGATTTCCACAACTCACCCTCACAACAGAGAATGGACACAGGTGAGAAAGCACCAATGCAAAGTGGGAGTTTAACCTGTCATGTGGGTCCCATTGAAGATATATACTCTTCTTAGGAACCAATAATAGCTATTAATGGCTAATAAGATTCCAACCAATAGGAATTTTACACTTGCCTTTAAGGGAAGCCATAAAATGAGATGAACACACCCATCTCTTAAGATTCATTTTTGCTCTATACTTATGTTATTATTTATTTTTAATTGTATTCTCTTGTAAAATATGACATAGATCAGCCTTATACAATATCTCCATGTAAGAATATACTGTGAAAAGATTTAAGAGTAACTGCTTTAGAAAATTAAACTTTTAAAACATATCATGAATTCTTGTATAAAAATTTTAATATGGGGCTTCCTAGGTGGCACAGTGGTTAAGAATCCACCTGCCAATGTAGGGGACACGGGTTCGATCCCTGCTCCAGGAAGATCCCACATGCTGCGGAGCAACTAAGCCTGTGTGCCACAACTATTGAGCCTGTGCTTTAGAGCCCGTGAGCCACAACCATTGAGCCCATGTGCTGCAACTACTGAAGCTCACACGCCTAGAGCCCGTGCTCCACAACAAGAGAAGCCACGGCAATGAGGAGCCTGCGCACCACAACGAAGAGTAGCCCCCACTCACCACAACTAAAGAAAGCTCGCCCAGAGCAAAAAAAAAAAAAAAAAAAAATTCTAATATGGAAATTATACATTTTATATCCACTAGAAAGCACACATTTAAACAAATTTCCCATCCTAGCTCTCAATGCCAATTGACTTTTAACCTGTTCAGAAGTTTTTACTCAACTATCATAATGGATAGATAGATATTATGATAGTTGAATAAAAACTTCTAAACAGGTTTGACTTACAGAATTTGTTCTTTAATAATTATTAATGTATTTGGATGTAAGCTGAACTAAAAAGTAATTTAATTTTGAAATTCTGGCTTATAAAAACTATTATGAGGTTTTATGTAGCCATTAAGTAAAATACAATGCAGAACCCATAATCTGTATTAAATTTAACCTTGAATTATAATTAATTCAAAAATTTAATCTGTTCATCTATTATGGCTGTTATAGAGCCTGGTAAATAAATAAAAATCTGATAGCATATGGGCTTCACCTGACCCTCTGACGCTTCTGTGACACTCTACAGGGCCAAAAACCTGTGTGTGTATATGTGTGTCTGTGTGTGTGTATATGTGCGTGCGTGCGTGCGTGCATGTGTGTGTGTGTGTGTGCACGCGCATGCTTTTGGGGGGATAAGCGTGGAGGCTAACATATAGTACATATGATTCTGCAAACTTTGAGAAGTGAAAGTACAAATAATAACCTGGGAAGTTATATACTCCCAAATACAAATATATTTATGGACTTGTGGAAACTGCCACACGTCCTTCAGGCAATTACTTCTGAAAATTCAGAGAAGATTATATTTCAAGTAGCTGTTTCCACTTCCCACTAATGTTGGCATTTTGTAAACTGTAGACCAGTATAAATTGAAGCATACTTTTTAAACAAAGTCAATATATCATATTTACCTATATTCCTGATAATGTCTTTTCCCTCATTTAAAATATTTTCCCAGGAGAGGATGGAAAGGGTGCAATGAGAGTCTGTTTTATATAGATACTACATATACATGATGATATATGATATATAACTGCATGTATATACTAAAATCTTAGTGTAATAGCTGACGATTTAATCAGCTATTATAAAATTATAAATGTATTTATAAATAATCATATTTATTTAAAAGATTATTTAAAATGTAACTGTAGCATTAAGTAGTATGTATGTATATACAGTAAACTGAAACAGCAGAAGTGTTTTTGGTGAGAGTTCAGCAGAAACTGCAAGGTAGCAAGGTGCTGCAGACAAAATGTTTGGGAAAAAAAATCAATAAATAACAATCATTCTATAATTTCCTCTGGGATTTGAACTGTTGTTATTTGGTTATTTTCTGGCCCTTGGTTTTCATATGGAAAATTCACAGGGTCATAATCTGTGATGCCTTAAATTGTTTGGCCTTTATACAGTGACTATTTTATTCCACGAGAAAAGAGCTCCAAAACAAAAAAGAACCCCAGACCAAAACAACAAAAAAGAACGAAGGACAAAAAAAGAGGAAAATTTGCAAATAATCCCTTTCTACATCTGAATTTGATGACATCAGAAGACAATGTCTGAAGAGAAGAGAGGGAATTACATTAGAAAAGGCTATTTTCATACCTCATTTGGTATGCCACTAAAAGCTTTCCTTTGAAGTAATACACGTTTCTTACTCTCGCCTGCAGTGAAGAGGATAATGTCTCCTTAAAGACAGGCTTGTTTTATTTACCTCATGTTATCTCTCAGAAGGTAGACCAAAGAATCTCAAAGAGCAGGGTCGCACTGGCCCTGCCCCCAGTGATGTGATGGTATCTAGGCTGGGCTTCATTTGCTTTGTGGACATATGGAATGTTTGATTTATCTTCAAATAATATTCAATCTTGTTTCTAATATTGGTTTTTGTTATCTTACCAAAGAAGACAAAGGGCCCCATGCAGGAAAAAAGAAATGGAAGGAAAAAGCATAGCAGTCGTCTTATGATCTTTCATACTCACGGCAGCAAGACGGAAACGTACTGTTGATCTGCTCCATAACCTCTGTGAGGTCCGTGCTGGTGTCACGAGGGGGGGCCAGCAGGTCCTCCGCCACTGTGACAGCAGATAGAGAGAACAGACACTCTGAAATCAATGTCCGGTCTTCCACAAAAACCCCAATTCAGGGAGAAAATACTAGCACTGGCCTCTAAATATCAGTGTGAAAACAGTTCTCCTTACAAAGGATAATTTCAGGGGGAAATTTCAAAACCAATTTTGTATTAATTTGTGGTAATAGAATTTTACATAAGTAAAACATATTAGATGTTTCTATAGAAATAATCCATGTGCCAGCGGAAAACTCACGAGTGAAAAATAAATAATAGAGTCATATTAGTTCAATTTATTAGTTAGAATTCCATTATTTTGCATTACAAGTATTTTTTCATATGAGAAAGATACTCCATTAATTTCTTTTTCCTTCCTTCTTTTTGGAGACACAGGCTAGGTTATACTGCCACAATACTAGAGGTATTTTTTTTTTTGGCCATGCCACGGGGCGTGCGGGATCTTAGTTCCCGGAACAAGGATCGAACCCATGCCCTTGCAGTAGAAGCTCGGAGTCCTAACCACTGAATCTCCAGGGAATTCCCACTAGAGGTATTTTGTAAGATACTTTTTACTTGGATACTTTTTAGTCTATAATCAATAGCAGAATAATTCTTATTTAAAATTAAAATAATATTAATATTTTAGGTTTTCTTCTGATTAGTATAGTAAAAGACAGCCCATAAACTAATTTGGTTAAAGTATGTGGTCCTCAACAGAATTTTAGAACTTAATTTCACCAATAACAAAATGTCATTCCAGAACGCCTGGTTGACAGGGCCCTTCCTAGCAGCAGTGACTGGTCCCCACTGTGACCAATGACAGGCTGGGTGGGACTGCAGCCTCAGATGGGCATGGGAGAGGCGGCAATGTCTGCAGGAACTAGGATGGAGAAAGCAGAATACTGAGTCCCTGGCCCTGGATAGAGAAAACTGTGTTCGGTGTAATAGTCTTTAGTATTTTATTCTGAATGTGTACAAATATGAAATTTCAGAGACAGGAAATTTACTGGAGAAAAAAAATCGTTCCAAAGGCAAAGAAAAAAAAATAAATTGCTGCTTATCCCAAAAGGAAAGAGCTCTCTTTCATCTTTCATCAGAATTCAATCCACTACTACACCTTATATAAACAAGGGCTTTATAGTTTATTATTCTAAAATGTTTGCTTTTTTGGTATTGCTAAAATGGCTTTGTACTCAGCTGAGACCAAAGAGACGACAAACTCCTGTATGCCCTAAGGTACCCGGGTGTAAGAATGTTATTTAAAATGAAAAGCAAACAAACGGCAAAGCCCAGAATGGACCAGGGGAGGGAGCGGCCGAGTCTTGGGGACACCCACCTGCCTGGTGGCTCTGCGGGCCGGGGTCCGGATCCAGTGAGTAGTTCAGTGCCGACTGCTGAGGTGAAGGCCAGGGGGAGATGCCATTGATGTGGGAATCAGATTCAGGCTGGAATTACATTCAGAAGTTAGAACAGAGGAAAGATTCAAATAACAATTAAAGAAAACAGTTCCATTTCTAACTTCCCCTCCCCTATTATGGATAATTAAATCACATTCTTTGCCCTCAGTCATTTTCAACCATTTACACGTTAGCATCAGTTGGTGGGCTCACTAGCATTCCCCTGAGGACCAAGTGGTCCTTGCCTTTTGATGTGGGCACCTTGAAGAACTCACTTGGTTGTATGGCAAGATTTACCTATCAATGTCAGCGTCATCCCTCAATTGTTCTATTATTTTTATGTCAACCAAGTGAATTTAGAAACGTTTCATTCATCTTTAAAAAAGTAACACTGTTTTTCCTACAGTAAATTTATATAATTTCAAAAGTAGCTCTTTTTAATTTAAATCAATATTTAAGGACAATATTGGAGAGTGGTGAAGCGCACTCTCCAATATTGTTTTTTGTTTTTTCTTGGAGTATAGTTGATTTACAATGTTGTGTTAGTTTCTGCGGCACAGCAAAGTGAGTCAGTTACACACACACATGTATCCACTCTTTTTAAGATTCTATTCCCATATAAGTCATTACAGAGCACTGAACAGAGTTCCCTGTGTTTGAAGAGCACGATTTTCGATTCAGCTGTGTAGACAGAAACTCGGTCACTCAGAGCTGTGTAATTCTGAGAAAATTTTATAACTGTCTGCTTTTTATTTATAAAAATCTGGATTTTTTATTTACAAAGTAGGGATGGTGATCAAAGTGCCTGTGTCAGAGGGTTTTGTGAAAGAGGTGATCAATTAGTATTTCTAAAACAATGAGAACAGAATCTGACACCTAATAAATACTTCACAAAGGCAGAAGGTTTGAAATCGTGATGAATACGTTCACAAGTACATGGTCACATTAGAAAAGTGTGATCCATTGTAGAGGGAATGCAGAAGTTACAATGTTTTTGATGCTGCTTTTTCCATTAAATCTATATTAGCTGAAGTCTGGTAGTTCTGCTAGTTTTTACTATCAGAGTTGAATTTTCCATCAACTTCTGGCATTCATGCTAGGTCATTAAGAAGAGATAAGAGCTCTACAGTCTGGAATACACAGCGCCCTTTAGATATCCGATATCTCGAAAAGCATTACTGTGCAAGTCTGAAGGCTCAGGAGCCATCAGGCAGCTCTGTCTAATGGGAGGAAGAGATTAGGAGAAGGTAGGGGTGAGCAGAAGAGCCTCTGGCTCTCTTTAGAGCATCAACAGGCTATGGCAAACAAGGCTTTCAAGCACAGCTTCCTTCCACAACAATTCTACCTATGCACTAAGTCCTTAATACTAACACCTCATATTCTAAGTATGAAAGTTCAAGAGAAAAGTCATCCCTCACCCAGGCACCATTCAGGAATGTCAAATTCACAAAACTAACAACGTAGCTTTTCCAATGTACTGGAGTGGCACCAAGGTAAGAATCAAATATTCAGAGGACTCAGAGAAAGTCACCCAGGCCTTGGGGGAAGGTCTACTGATGTACAATTCCAAAGTAAACCTTCCCTGAAACAATCTCACACAAAGTCTGAAACAGTGACAGACATTCAGAAAGTATAAGGGGTGTTCCGTGGCCCGCTGTGTAGGTAATGCAAAAATTACACTGTTTCGAATGATTCTGACAAGTTAAAAGATACTGATAGCAATTGTGAAGAGATGGTTTTCTAAAATTTGAGAAAATCACTGGCAAAAAAGTTGTTTCTGCCTTTGATTCAATAACTCATTTTTGGAGAAAGGCATTCCTATTCACTGCCTAGAGGACCCATACTGTATAAGCCAGAGAAAAAGGCAAAAAGATGACATGAATGTTGATGTCAGGGATTCTTCAAGAGAGAAAAGTTCCAGGCCCATTTGCTGGGATTCTACACAATATACCTGCTGCAAAGACATCTTCACTACTAGTTCTGTAACATGACACCTATTCTTTAACTGTTAGATGTAATCAGGTACCTAAGTCTCTATAGTGTGTTGTGTCCTTATAGATGATACCATCTTGTTATATCTCATACTATCTTGTTATGGTCCGTAACAAGATTGCAGGTAAAAAGGCAGAAACTGTATCTGATGCTTCTCTTATATCCCAAAGAACAGTGTTTTTCAAAATTGCAGGTTATTACCCATTAATGAGTTATCAAATTGAATTGGTAGGTCCTGACCAGCACTAAGTAAGAAAGACAAAAGAAAAATGAGAGGGAGGGAGGGAGGGAGGAAGGAAGGGAAAAATTAAAAGTAAGAGACAGAATTTTTTAATAACAGCAATTAGTATTTTGTGTTCATCATACGTGTATGCATTCATCATAATGCAAATTATATTTTTCATTGTCAAGAAAGTTTGCAAACAACTGCCATAAAACCTGGTGCTATGTTAGGAAATAATAGCTGCAAATTAATAAACATCTGTTACTTAATTTTTTGAAAATAGCTCATTGGAAGGAGGTTTTAGCATGAAGAGTTCAGGTCACTTCCTTTCCCTTATTGTCTACAGATGTTTCTCAAATGTAGTTTATGCAGATGTATGTTATAGGCTCTTTTCCCTTAAATTATTCAGAGCTGAGATAGATTTTGGCATTCAAGAATAATGGGCACTTCAATCTTAAGCTGGGAAAACTCATTTTTTGCTGCCAGTGAGCTTATGTTTAAAGAGAGATTTCTAAGCCTGTCTACATCAACTACGGAGAGGAGAAACCAGAAGTGAGCCTCTCTACTGACTCTGGGACTGAGCCCCATGGGACCCGGGACTGGGGCGGATGGCGTGGGGACAGGTGACACCAAGTTCCGCACACTCTACCTGCTCTAGCAGCTGCCGAAGTCGGTGCAGCTGAGACTCCAGCTGCTTGTTGTGATCTTCTAAAATCTGCATCCTAGCCTCCAGCCGACCTTTGTGCTGCCTGAGGAGTTTTGCTTCTGCTATAAGTTCTGAATCCTCAGACGTGTGATGAGGAGACACAACGGAGTCTGGAGGCGAGCCGACAGGGAGGCCCCTTCTCAAGTGCTGCTCTTTCAGCTGCTCATATTCCACCTGCAGATTTCTAGTAGAGAGAAGGGAAAACTGGAATTAGTGTTGTGTATATCATCTTCTCTCCAACACTGTCCATGAGCTCCAAGTGTAGCCCATGCGACTCATTTCCTTGTAGGTAAAAACATGTATACCAATGAGATCAGCAAGCATGAATTAAACCATAGCTTTAAATAAACAAGTGTTCTAACAGACATCATCCCTGAACCCTGAAATGCAGCTGTAATCTGCAGCCAGCTGCCTAGCGTGTTAATGTCCTCTAAATCTTTGCCTTCACTGTCCTTCTTGGACAATAGTTCTGCAAAAAGAATGGGTAAGGGCCATGTTGAAGTGACTGTGAAAGAAATGCCCATCAGAAGTTTTCCCAGGGTGACACAGCTTCTCCTCCCAGGCCGAGCACACCTTTGCTCTTCCTCCAGGTCAGCAATGATCCTCTCCAGTTCTCCTCGTTCTTCCCTTTCTACCGACTTCAGGATCTGAGCTGGACTCTGGGGCTGGCTCACCGGGGACTCCCCTCCGAGCGTCTGGCAGTACTGCTGGATGAGGGCGTGCTCATCCTCCCTATGGAGACAAAGGAGATGCACACAAAGGCTCACATCTGGACCTGGATGGCTCTGGACGTAAAGGAAGTAGAAACAATGATGGTCAGGGTGGCTGAGGAGCCATGACTGCCTTAAAGCTCAATGTCCCCATGACCTCCCTTTAAAACTCTGGGAAGATATTTTTACCTAATAGTGTATGTGTACTACACACACATGCCAACATTTCATGCTTTGCCTTGGTCTAACATGTATATCTCACAAACCTTAGAAGACGTATTTTACTCAGCAGAGGATATACAACAAAGATTTTATAGGCAAAATCAATAACTGAATGCCAAAAGAGTAGGTTAAAAGACTGTTTATTAAAAGTAAACTGCTAGATGATTGAACTTGGTGTACGCTCCCCAAATAAATAAATAAAATTAAAAAAAAAAAAGTAAACTGCTATAGACTGTTTGTTTCCCCTCCCCGAAATTCATATGTTTAAACCTAATCCCCAGCGTAAAGGTGTGTGGAGGTGGGGTCTCTGGGAGGTGATTAGGTCATGAGGGTGGAGCCTCCATGAATTGGATTAGTGTCCTTATGAAAGAGACCCCAAAGCGCTCCCTTTCTCCTGCCACGTGAGGGAACTGCAAAACAACAGCTATGAACCAGGAAGGTGGGTCCTCATCAGACACTAACCCGCTGGCTCCTTGATCTTGGACTTCACAGTCTCCAGAACAATGAGAAAAAAATGTTTGTCACTTATAGGCCACCCAGTTTATAGTTTTTTGCTGTAACAGTCCCAATCAACTAGTTGACTTCACTGTCTTTAGCATGTGATTAAAAGCAATTTTATAAGGCTTTGTAACCCAAAGGATGGTAGAAGCTAATCCTTATATTCTTTCATTTAAATAACTTAGCATAAATTATAACTGTAGATATTTATAAAACATCTACAGATATTTTACCTGATATTATTAGCACATCATTTCTGGGATCAATCATTCTGCATTAAACAAGGAACTCCATTTAATTCACTTGGGTTCTCCCACTTTTCTAACTACTTGTCTAATGAACTAGATGTATTAATAATGTGGTCAAATCTAATGATTGACAGGAACAGAAGTATCACAAAATAGACAAAGTTGATGAGTTTATGCGAAAGAAATGCTTATCAGCTTATTCCAGAAGCCTGAAATCCCTTCCCTTCTTTTACCAGAGATCCAGTAAGATTTCCTTGTAAATGTGCAAATGACAGACTTCCTGGCTAATGCTACCCGGAGGGTCCTGCTATAGAAAACCTTTGGCAGATTGTACCTGATCTGTTTTGATGGTCTCTGGTAAATAAATCCTGGAATCTATGGATTTATAAGATAGGGCTTCAGAAAAACATCTTGTAAGTTATGCAGCGATCAGAGTATAAAATGGAGCTATCCCATGACTGAACCAGCTCCCTACTGTGTAAGCGAAGTGACTGCAACTTTCCTTTAAAGACCTCATCTGTTACACTGGGGTCCAAGCACATCCTAATGCAGCCAGGAGGAACCTGGTGAGTGGCACGGGCAGTCCTGGAGCTGATGAGTAATGCTTGATACTGGGTGAGATCTTTGATTCTGTGAGTCTAATTTGAAAATCCAACCCTGTGTTATCACAGTTTACTCTGATAAAGAGGGGACATGAAATTGCATCTAAGAGGTAGTGAATTCTTAGAAAAGGTGTCTCCTGAGCACTGAGATCAGAGCGATATAAAGAAGCAATTGAAAATAATGAAGGTTAGGCCTGCAAAACAGCCAAAGCAAAGGTTCAAATGAGCCACTTGTTGATTTACTTTGCTTCCTTTATCAGTAAACCTCCCTAAGCTTCCTTCTGCTATCAAATGACTAAAAAAAGGAGTGGGACTCTTACAACACAGTTGGAAACTGGAAATAAGAAACATAGATGGGAAGGATTAAAATAAGCTAGGGCATCATCCTTTGATTACCTATCCTGTGAAAATCACGGTATCACTGTGATATAAATAAGGGAAGCTTGAGAAGAATCTCATGCTTGCCCCTAAATTTAGAAGGATGAGGATAAGAGAAGCAAATGGGTCCTGCACCACTGCAGAGCAGCAGTGTTTGAAAGCAGAACCCAGGGATTTCCCTGACAGTCCAGTGGTTAAGACTCTGCACTTCCACGGCAGGGGGCATGGGTTCAATCCCTGGTGGGGAAACTAAGATTCCTCAAGCTGCACGGCATGGCCAAAAAAATACATAAGAAAGGAAGAAGGAAAGAAAGAGAGGAAGGAAGAGAGGAAGGAAGGAAGGAAGGAAGGAAGGAAGGAAGGAAGGAAGGACGGACCCAAAGTTCCTAGGATGCCCATGTAGCAAAATCAAACAGAAATCTGGCAAGGAGGTATGTGCGCGTGTGTTTGGAGGTGCGGGAGGGTGTTTTCCTGATAGGGAATAAATGGATAATTTATTATTATACCCTAAACATAACTGTATTATGAAGGAACAGAGAAGGCTATGAGGCTAATGGATCAACACCGCAGGGACACAGATCAGCTGCTGAGGATGACAAGACTCTAAGTCAGTGATGCTTGGAGGCACTTCACCCAATTTAAGTGAAGAGAGAGGCTATAATAAGAGAGGATTAAAAAGCACAGATCTAATACATGGACAGGACAAATGGACAAAGTATAAAGATAGTGTGCATAAAATAAATAATAACGTAAAATAATAAAATAAAGTAATAAAAAAGTAAGAGTAGAGCAGAACAGTTCTAAATATTTCTCAGGTGGAAAACGATGAGTATGGAAACTAAAAAGACAGAGTCTGCGAAAGAGAAATAGTAACACAAGAAAAGCATTCATACACATCCCAGTGAACATGTTGTCTATTCAGGATGAAGTATCACAAGCAATCAGCCAGAAATCAAAACAAAACATTAAATCGTATGTAAAGAAAGAAAAAGGTTTAGCTTCCTACTCTCCACAATATTCAATGTCCAAAGACAATGGACAATGTCTAGAGCCCTAAACTAGCCATTCATATGACCAGCCAGGTCATGTAAATGTACAACGAAGTGCTTTGTCCATAAAGCAAAAGAAAGAAAGAGTGAGGATAATGCAAAACAGAACAAAAGTAGGTGGTAATCTCAGCTACTGTGATAAATAAGAGGTAAACTGATTCCCACATTGGTTAAAAAAACAATTAATTGTATGATTTCTGTGAATAATCCACCTCAAAGAAAATTAAAGGCCAGAGTAAAAGTTTTTTAAAAAGTACTGTAAGGACAAGAAGAGTTAAAGGAAAGCTTGGGTCCTATATGCTCTCCAGCAGACCTGTGATTGGATCATAGACCCTCACACGGAGCAGCTCCCGTTTCCCCCCCATTAGACCATTCATGCCCTTAGAGCACTAATGCCATCAGGTGGCTGACCTCAGGAATGATATTTAATGCTTAATATCAACACCATTTAAATATTCGTTTTAGGTATTTGAAGACTATCCACAGTGAAAACAAATACATACAGATAAGAATCAAACTTAGATTTGAGATGCATCTTGTTTGTCAACATTTATATAGATTCAGTTCTTTAGGGAAGCTGATGGGGGTTCAACATATTTCACTATTATTTAAAAGATATAATTAACATCACCACCTCCATCATTACATTCTTTCAATTAGGTATCTGGGAGGAAATTAGGACAATTTTTACAAAAATAAGAATTTAAGTGTCATTCAGATATAACATATAATTTTAGTCTTAAGTGGTTTTCACAAAGTATTAGGCCTAAAAGTTAAACATAAAAAAAGATACATTCAAGTTCTTAATTATATATAGTGAAGAGCAAGAGCATACTCTTTAAATGCAGACAGTCATGAGGTACCAGATTAAGGTCATTCAACATCGAGAGTGTGCTCAGTGCTAAAATAGAAAATGTCACCAAAATATAGGTCTGTACCAAAGAAATACTGTTGGATGGAATATAATTACACTATATTTAAGTCATGCATAGTAAACACTATCTAGATTACAAAATTAGTACTTATCCAATGACAAAAGAACTATGATTCATTCAATGACCTTTTGAAAGTAAGCAGGACATAAATAAAAATAACAATAATTTCCTTCTTTTAAAGACTTGTTCTGTTCCAGGCTTCAGAGCTGCAAAGAGCAATGCCAGTGCAAATCACGCCAGCCCCCTGATGTGATCCTTCCACATACAGCAGTGTTGCTCAAGGACAGACAGCAGATGGAGTGAGACATCCTGATGGCAATGGCCGAAGGGGATGTCTTTGAATTCCAGCTATTCAGATTCCCCAGGACTATCCTGGGTCCTGTCTCCTTTTGAGATATGGTTGCTCCATTCCTCCTTGAAAGAACATTAGTATCCTTAGAATTAATGCCTTTAAGTTGTCCACAGTCAGACTTTCAGGAGCAAAGGGAGTATTGGGAATTGGGTATATGCTGGGCAAAAAGCCATGAGATTGATTTAGATCTAGGCTGGGGAGGTCGTAGCCCACGATGCATGGAGGTGCAACAACTCATTTAGCAGCTTCACAGAAAATGAACGCTGTGAGGAGCCAGGGAACTGGTTTCACAGACCAATTTGAGGGACTGAGAAAGGCTCAAACTGCGGGGTAGGATGGTTGCTTCTGAAGATACAAATGACTAAAAGGGCCTTGGGTAACTTAGAGAGAATTACAAGTTCAAGTCTCAAAATTCCTACCTCAAGGCATAGGGCTTCTTCTATTGCTCATGGCTGAGAACACCCAAAACCAAATTTGGGAGATTGGGCCCAGCAGACACTGAACTACAAAATCTTCTAGTTAGGTCTGGACTGTGAAGCTGGAACATGGACAGAGGTGGGCAGAATGGGGACAAGAACAGTGAGGACTGGGAGGATCTGCAGATGCTCTGACCCCCCCCATCCCCCCCACCCGCACTGCAGGAAGCCCTCTCTTCCCACAGCAGCTGAGGCAGTGCAGTGGCGTGGTCAGGGGTGGTCAGGGTGCCCGTGCCTGGGGCCAGGCTGCCTGAGTTTGAATCCCAGCTCTACCACTTACTGACTGCGAGACCCTGGGCATGCTCCTTCACCTTGCAGGGTCTCTATTCCTCATGTATAAAGTGGTGTAACAAGAACAAGAGCACCATCTCGAAGGGTTCTGTGATAATTAAATAAGCAAAGGTGGGCAAAGTGCTTAGAACAGTGCCTAGCCCTGAGGACTCTCTATATCAAGGAGGAGATAGTGGCTGTTTCTACACCATCACCATTATTATTCAAGAGAAATTTACCAATATTTTTACACCCCAGCTCGGAATAACAAAAACCTCAACTCAAGAGGGCCTAGAGGTAAGGTGGAGAATTCAAGAGAGAGAAAAAGTTCCAAAAATTATCGTGGAAGTCTGCTAACACCATTTTTTGCTTCAGGCACTTTGAGTTGGTTTTTTAATCTTTCTCAACAACAACAAAAATTGCTAATACTTTGGGACTTCTCCAGTGGTCCAGTGGTTAAGACTCTGAGCTTCCACTGCAGGGGGTGTAGGTTCGATTTCTGGTCAGGGAACTAAGATTCCACATGCCTAACGGCATGGCAAAAAAAAAAAAGAGAGAGAGCGAGAGAGAAAAAATTGCTAATACCTTGATGTTGGTTGCCTCAAGACAGACCTGAAAGCGAAGTAGAAGACCCAAGGCTGCCCTGAACAGCCACTAATCCCTCACTCAGAAGCCAGCAATACTGTTAGGTGACACTGAAAACTGTCATCCACTGTCTCCAGGGACTGTATCATGACCCTAACAATGCCAGAGCCTTAGGAAACTTCCAGGAAAAGGCCATGGTGCTAGAGTATGTTGCACACATACTTCCTGCTACTACAATAAGGTCCTGTAAGAAACAGATAAGCTTTGATCCAAGCTAAAAGCAAGGATGGGGCTTCCCTGGTGGTGCAGTGGTTAAGAATTCACCTGCCAACGCAGGGGACATGGATTCAAGCCCTGGTCCAGGAAGATCCCACATGCCGCGGAGCAATTAAGCCTATGTGCCACACTACTGAGCCTGTGCTCTGGAGCCTGCAAGCCACAACTATTGAGCCCACGCACTACAACTACTGAAGCCTGCGTGGTGCCTAGAGCCCATACTCCCAAACAAGAGAAGCCACCACAACGAGAAGCCCGAACACGGCAATGAAGAGAAGCCCCCGCTCTCCACCGCTAGAGAAAGCCCGTGCGCAGCAACGAAGACCCAAAGCAGCCAATAAATACATAAATAAATAAATAGATTTATAAAAATGAAAAAACAAAACAAAAGCAAGGATGGAACAGCACTGTGTCTTGTTAAGAGCAGGGAACATTTCTTACTGTATCCTATGATCCAAGATGCTAAATTATTAGATGGGAAACTGAGCAGGAGAGCCAGGAAAACAGTGGGCTTCACTCCTAACCCAGCTCTCACAGACCATGAGGAGCGCCATCAGTGCAAAGGAGGAACTAAGCATCCACGCTGGGATGCTCTATCCATTGGGAGGGAGGTATTCATTATTGTAATACGTACTCACCTCCTCAAGTCAATAGTACTGATTAAAATATTTTAAAAGTAAATATTATACACTTAAGGGAGAAAAAAATGAAGCTTACAAAAGTCTTGAAAATTTAACAACCAGCTCTCACAATTGCCTCCAGCACACCATTGCAAGGCAGGTAAACAGTAAATATTTGTTGGATGGAAGAATGAGTTAATATATCTATTGATAGTATTTTAAAATGTATTCAGCTGTTAGTCATCTAATTATTTTATATTTTCTCAGGCATTAGTGCTAAATTTAAAAATAAATAGTGCTTATTCTAATTAGAAAATAGGAGATACTAATTTTGAGCATTGCCTCTACTCTGTTCACAAGGTGTGACAAATACATTTTAAACAATTTAAGTTTGGTTTTAATTATTATTTTTTAATTTTGTTTAATTCTTTAGCTATTTGTCAACCTTGGTGGAAATAATGCAAATTTAGGATACTCAAGATATGTAACTACCTTACAAGAAATACATACTAGGAGGTTAAATATGAAACAAGCATTATGAATATGCTATTATCTTGGTTTGGGAATTGTTCCAAACTCACAGTAAATTAATAATAATGTATAAATCACTACTATATTATTATAAAGTATTAACTCGCTAATCTTTGAAATGAAAAATGAAAAATCTCCTGAGCTTTTATTTATAAGCTTAATGATAGCAAAACAATTAAAAAAAACATATTGACCAGGAGACATTCCATGTTAGAGTGCCCTAAGGTATTTCAACTTGGCTCTCTCCATGATCTTTTTTAGTAGAAAATACCTAAGTACTATGTTCTACAACTTTTCTGGCTACCTTACTATTTCCCACCAGATCCAAATCACAATCAATCTGTGTCAGTCAAGTAAACTTGACACTACTGAACTCTTCTAGACATGATTCAGAATTTAAAATGTTAATTCCAAGGTGGGGAAGGGTGGGAAAAGTTCTAAAAGCAAGATGGCACAGGACAGTGGGATAATCACAGGTAAAATATCTGCCTAGAAAGCTTTTTAAAAGGTTCTAAAGTTAATGAGGCTCTTCTTAGTTGCTAATAAAATCAAATATTGGCAGAGGAGTTAACACTTTTCAGCGAAAGATGGGGTGTACATGTCCAAGCCTGTGTGGGTCATAATTATCATGGCAGAGAATATGGAGAAAATGTGAGCACACAGATGGAAGAGAATTTTACAGAAAGGCATATATTCTGTAGAGTTACATTTGTTAAATTAACAAGAAATTCTAGACAAATGGAATGAATGTCTATACCTCTATTTATAAATAAAACAATCTGATTTTCCTGAGGCAGATGAGTGGCCAGTAACTTATGCAAAACTAAATAAACAAACATATTCAATTCATACTACCATGCCTTGAAAGCATAAAATCTATGCAGACATTTTTATAACCACACTTATCAATTTTGATTGGGATCAAAATTCAGGGCCGCAATCAATGAAGATTATTTCCAACAGCCATAATATAAGAACTAGCTTTCCCAGGCAGCACTAATTTCATGATTTACTTACACACTTCCTGTGGTAGAGCTGCTATCAGTGAGGAAAGACCCATTAGTCCTTTCCATTTGGGCCAGTCTGAAAAATGAAAATAAAGAGGTTAGAGAAGGTGGTCATAAGGCATAGTCAATTGGTACACCCTCAGTGTTTCTTAAACTGTCCTAATTCTCACAAAATACAGAACTGCCCAAATCCCCTAATAAGACTTTGAGATTAAAACAACGTCTAACGTTGAGTTATATTTCGTTTCTAAAAAATATTTACTTATTTATTTGGTTGCACTGAGTCTTAGTTGTGGCACTCGGGCTCTTTAGTTGTGGTATGTGAACTTTTAGTTGCAGCATGCATGTGGGATCTAGTTCCCTGACCAGGGATCAAACCCAGTCCCCCTGCATTGGGAGCATAGAGTCTTAACCATTGCATCATCAGGGAAGTCCCTTGAGTTATATTTCTATCACCACTGCTTTAGGCCTGGAGACCTTTATTTTATATCATGTTACATAGTCTCCTAATAGACCTAATCACCTAATTGATCTCCCAGACTCTTAAGTCAGTCTTCATTCTCACACACATGTGATTATGTTCCTCTCATGTTTAAAGACTCTCCATGACTCCCCTTTATCAAAGGACAGAATCCTACTCCTTAGCAAGTGGGCCCCTCATGATTGGACTTCAGCTTCTGTCCCTTCCTTCCTTCTCATCCTTTCCCCTTTCTCTACCTGAAATACTTTAAATAAACCATGTTCTTTCCTAGCTCAATGTTTTCGAGTATGTTTTCCCAATGGTACAAGTCTAACTTTTTCCCCAAATTTCTATTTGTCCTAGACTCAGTTCAAATGTTAATTAACTCTTATGGTGCTTGAACTAACCTTTTAAGGCATAGCTAGTAACTAGCACTGCTGATGCTTAGTATACATTTTTTTCCTGAAAGTTTGTACATACCATCAAGACCAGCCTATACTCTATACTGTCTGGGGACTCTGTAAAAAAACCCCATAATAAAACATTAGCATAAATTTAATTACATATTGTAATTCACATGTGCACCATCTCCTGAGAACACTTTCAATCCCTATTTTCATTCACTGAAACTGGGTTACATTATCTAAATCCTGCTTGTACAGTGTTTGGATTCTCATGAGCTCAACAATCACATCCCATGGAGATTTACACCATAGAATGTATAGCAGGGGTTTGGTAAAGTGCAAATTACAACATGGAAAGATGAAACCCCAGATTTCAAATATAATGGAATCACAACTCCTGCAAAACTACATCCCTTAAATCAAGGCATGCTGATACAGGGTTAATACAGAAAGAGATACATTCTGGGTGAAGTGCTGTGGAGGGCTCCTATCAAAGTTTCTTACCGTGTAGCATACTGTTCTATTCTTGAGTGGGTGTCATCGTGAAACAGCTGAGGAGACTGTGAAGGGCTACAAGAGAGAAAGCAAATAAACAAGTTTTATGTCCAGATATTGACAGATGTTCCTATTAAGAATGTTAGCTTAGTTAAATAATGAATTTGACATGCAAGCACACCACTAGGATTGTTACCCAGGAGACAGAACTATTATTTTAGAATGAGTTTAGTAATCACCCCATGCTAATAACACTGATCCGAACATCCATCTTGTGCATACAGAGTGGTGAATACTCACTCATAGTGCTCTGGCCACATACTGATGAGTGTGATAGGACTGCAAAGAGGGCAGAAGGAGACAAAAGTCATAGAACAAACACTTTAGAGCAATTGAAGACAAAAGCAGTGGGGCACTGGGGTGGGGGAAATTCTCAGTTGTCTTCTGCTCCCATATTTGGTTGCCCTGAGGTCCACCATGACGAAATCAAAACTAACAGAAATGACTATTTATTCTAGAAAAGATGCTGTGTATTCAAGTGCCTGCAGGGTCCTTTTCACAGATACTACAGGATATTTGTTATAGATAGCAAACACATTTTTAAATAGTCTGATTAAAAAAAGAAACAATGCTCTAAAACAGCTCAAAATTATGGAATAATTTTAAAAATAATGTTTCATAATATGCTGAAGGAAGATGCAATCATATTTTTGTTTTTCCTGGAGAAGAAACTTGATTAGAATGGTAAAGTTAAACACCAGTGTACATTAAATATTGATAGCACAGTTGCAATAAAATGAGAATGTTCTGAATCCCTGCCCAATTTTAAATGTAAAAATCCAAATCCAGGTGTACACAAAGTATCTCAACCTCACAGATACACTGAAAAAGATACAATGTAGCTGCTCTCCTCTGCTCCCGGCCAAAATTCTCAATTACCCATAAAACTGAAAGCAACTTTTCTAGATCATGATGCACTTTCTTCAAACAAAATTTTGTCCAGAAGTTCTAAGAAACTGATAAAAGGAACACTGTCTGCTTGAATCAGGGCTTGAGACTGGAACTTGCTCATTCAGTATGCCCTCCTTGCCCTGGGGGTACACTCCAACCTCCCAGCACTGCCTAGAAATCCCAGAGTCTCTATGTATCATTTGAAAACAAATGATCCTAATTAAAAGCTAGTTCAAACCCTAACCTTTTTTATTGGGGGGGGGGGGGAAGGAAGGGGAGGAAATACTGATGAATGTGGAAATTTAAAAGTCTAAAGAAAATTAGTTGTCTTATTAAATAAAGTCTCCTGCAAAAGCTAATGCTGATTGAAACAAAGGGGAAGGAAAGTGTAAATTATTCTAAATCTACCTGATTCTCCTATTTCTAGTATAGATACATACTTAAGAAAAAGTTAATGATCTCACTGTCTCCTACTGGGAAGCAAAAGTTGATGTCCACATAGCAGATTAAAAGAAGATGGGATGTCATTTTCTTGGGACGGAGAACTGAGGCTTTTGACCTACTTTCAAATACAGGCATTTATTCAGCCTATGTTTGTCAGAACATCTATACTGTAAACAGACTTAATTACCCATGTGTAAAATAGGTACAACAACAGTGAAACAGAACAAAATCATTCAATAGGCTTTTTACATCACTGTTTTTTATTAACTATGAAATACGGATGTTAAGTGTCAGGTAAACGATTTGCTATCCACTTTCTAAAAATTAGGAACTGCTTGAGAGATCATTTCTAAACTTCAAGCGTACCACATTTGCTGTGAGCTTTAAATGTAAGAAAAATATTTTTTTTATCTTAATTGAACTCGGAAAAGCTTTGTGAAACTGCTTGACTGGCTCCTTTAAGGTTAATTCAGTTAACACAATAGTGATTCACTGAACTAAGACAGAATGGCAGAGGCAAAAAGCCGAATCGAAGAGTTTCTCAAAAGAAAGTTTTTTATACATTGTGAAAATTTCTATGAAAAGAACTACGATTAAAAAGTCACAAAACTTTAGGCTTTATTGACTTCAAAGTACTTTGATTTGTAGGGGAAAAAATGTTAAGTGATAAGCTTTTTCATTTAATTGTAGAAGAAGAGAACTGGGCAATATTCTCCCTGCATTGGTAGAATCTATAATTAAAGGGGGTTAAAAATTAAAAATAAGACCAACCTGTGTGTTAGCCCAGATGTCATAATGCTGCCCATCCCTGCCTTCCAGAGTGTGTCTGAACAGAGCCTGGTTAATCACACACTAATATGCAAGGAATCAGAATCCACTAAATATACTTAATGTTATATGAAATATAACCCAGACTTTCTTTGAAGAACTTCGTGACTTTTCTAATGCCTTGGATCCTCAGCAGAGTGCTCCCCGTGCTTCCAATTTTTTGTCTTCTGAAGTCCGTTTGTGCCCTAGCAGAGTACATGGGGTCCCAGCGAGCTCTAACATGCAAATCTCCAATGGCTCTCCACGGCTCTCGGGTAAACCACAAACACCGTGGCATGGCTTACAAGGCCCTTCATTACCTGGTTCTTGATTTTCTCTCTGCTCTCATTTCTTGTCACGATTCCCAGCTTCCCATCCCAGTTACCAAAACAATGTGTCTCCAGGCTTCTGAAAATGTTTGCCTTGCCTGGAAACTCTCCCTCGCCTCCCTGGGCACCAAACACAGCATTTGACCCTATTAATTTTTCAGTTCTCAGGTTAGCTGTCACTTCCCCCCACTGCAATGCTCCCACAACCATAATTCCACTTACTAAGAGTTGGTTCTTGCTACAGTAAGAACTGAAAAAACCATGAAACTCATCTCTTCCACCTTAACCAATACCAAGGAGAGGTGTCTATTTTAATCCTTTTAATCCTGAGGGAAACCAAACTACCTTTTTAGCCAATAAATCTCACTCAATTCTCAAATTACTTTGTAACTCTTTGAGCTTGTTTCTCAGGTTTATTTTCAGTGGTAACTCTTTCATCAAGCTCTATTTATTTATTTTGATTTATTCTTTGGAAAAAAAACTTGCATAGTTATGAAATTAATTGAATAAACTTAAGCATGTGTTTATCTCTTTTTAGTAATAACTAATTTTCCCATAAATCCCCTCCACGCATGCATGTATAATTACTAGATAGGGGATAATACCTTACATTTTGTAGGGATGAAAGAGAAAGAAGCAAAAGAAAATTTTAATCAGCTTCATAAATAACTTCAACACATTTACCACTTCGCTGGTTTTTCTCTAATGTTCTCTTCCCACAAAGAGGAGAATAAATGAAATCAAATTTTTTACTACCCACTCACATAAATTGTTACACCAGAAGATTAAGTGGCCCTGTACTGCGAAGGGCTCAGTAGAAAAATGAACTATACTGACTTAAAGAATGCCTTCTAAGAGTAAAAAAAGAAGAAATGTATCTAGTTGTTCATAAATCTTTTTCAAAAAGGAGCTTGTGACATCTGATTTAATCTTACACTCCTTTTCTTTCTTTTGTTTTCCTCTCACTGAGAATGTTGGTAAATTCACGTTAGAAGAAATGAGGCATCTTCAGAGTTACAGCCAAAAATCATAGCACAAAATTATTTGACACACTTTGCTGTTCTTTTGTACTTTAACTGAGTCACTCAGAATAGAATGATTGATGTCAGTGATTATTTTGACAATGAAAGGCAAATTATCAAAATTGCTTAAAAGGAGTTTAAAAGATCTCTCTACCTGCATGACTCATATGAAGGATGTAGATATTTGTGACATAAAATGCCAATGGTTTATCCAAAGACTGAAGGGCACATTGCTATTTCAAACCTATCAAATTATCCTGTAAATAAAAGCACTGTGTGATAATTCTATGCTTCAGGCAGTTACTTCAAAGGTTATTTACATCTGGTACCAAGATAAGTAAAATTTTGTCTTTATTAGAAGGTGTTAAGCATAGTTAAACTATATATTAGATACTAAGACAAATAAGAATGTATTATCATACACCTTTTGAAAAAAAGGGGAAAAAAATCTACCCACAAAACAAAGAGAGGACCAAAAATATCTTTCCTTATGGATTTCAAGTATTTGAATAGAGTCCTTTAAACTTAAATCATTTCAATAAAATTTCTTCTAAAATGAACTACGGAAAAAATGACTGGGAGGCATATATCTAAATTGTACAGAATTTGATATCAAGCAAGGTTATCAAAAATTTTGAATTCTTTGGTATGCCTTCAGTGAGTACGTGGTGCTTTGGACCTATCTACATATACAGCTGTGTTATGTTTCTTTCTGCATGCGCACCTATAACATTACCTACAGAGGGATGAAAATACCCACTATGCTTTGGCTGTGGTCTTTCTTCTACTTCTTAGCAGTTCAACAGATTAAAAAAACATTGCATATACATGTAGCAAAGCCTCTGATCTATAGGGTTTTCTATGGAAAAAAAATTTGGACTAAATACTCTATCCCTCTATTTTGACATCTTTGAGCCATGGGCTGTCATAATACACTGGACTATTACTGTTCTCTGATTCTCTCATGTACACAGTAAAATGAACTATGAGTTTTGAAGGTTAAATGTCAACACATTTTTATACTTCTTACTACAATTTTCTCTACTGTATAATGTAGAAAACTCCACACTTCATACTTTAGAACTTCTCTTCTGTAGTTATTTAAGAGAGCATATTTCTGTTAACTAGAACACTATTCTTTTTTTTTTACTTTTTTTAAAATTTATTTATTGCTTGTGTTGGGTCTTCGTTGTTGCACGTGGGCTTTCTCTAGTTGCTGCAACCAGGGGCTACTCTTCTTTGTGGTGTGCGGGCTCCTCATTGCCGTGGCTTCGCTTGTTGTGGAGCACGAGCTCTAGGCATGTGGGCTTCAGTAGTTGCAGCACATGGGCTCCATGGTCATGGCTCATGGGCTCTAGAGTGCAGGCTCAATACTTGTGGCACATGGGCTTAGTGGCTTCGCAGCACGTGGAATCTTCCTGGAGCAGGGATCAAACCCATGTCCCCTGCATTGGCAGATGGATTCTTAACCACTGTACTACCTAGGAAGTCCTAGAACTTCACAATTCTTTATGACTAGGCACTCTGGTGATGATTAACAATAAAGGTTAATTTTCCCCAAGATTCATGCACAAGAAAATTGCCTTGGCAGGCATATTTATGATGATATTTTTAAAAAGTGATTCAAATATTTAAAATCATTTATTTTAATCTTAATATATAATTGTTTAGTAACAAAATTTGTTCTTGCATTCCTTCTGGTCCATTTTAAAATTTCTTTTTCTTTTCATTTCAGGCTATAAATTGTTACTCTTTGCTTTATAATCCTGAAGTAACTTTGCTACCTGAAACTTTGTTTCATTTATGTTTGCAAACTCAAATTATATACTTTTAAGAAATTTTGTCTATTTCATGTACTATATAAAGCTATCTCATTTCTTTGTTTTCATGTTCATGAAAACAAAGAAATTAGAAACGTAATGTGAGATTTTGATGGGATTTAGCATAGGTATATATCTGGAGCAACAGATTATTATTAATAAATTTATATTAAAAATATGTAAAAGGAGTGCAAAACATACTACAAGAAATTGTAAAAACATCCCACAAAGAGGGAAAAATGGAAAATAAATAAAATGAAAGAGCATATAATATCACAATTTGCTTTAAGTATTTTTAAGAATAAAAGAGATGACTAATGCAAAGGCTTACACATTATTACATATTTTAAAAGTTTAGGAACACATGCAAAATTAAACCTGAGAGTTTTGCTGCGATGTCAAAAGAAAATAGTCAAAATTCATGTTGTGAAGACTGACTCCAAGTTTATTATACCTTTTTAAAAATGAAACAGTTTACCAAAACACAAATTCTTTTTGGTATCAGATTTCTCTTTTGTCACTAACATAAAAGTAGCAGATATAAGAAGAGCATATACAAATACAAGTTTTAACAGTAAAATTAAACTTACGTCTCTAAGTTGTCACCTTCAAGAACTGTCTGGACAGGCAGGTAGCCAAGCCTAGGATGTTTGGCAAAGTATTTCTTCGACCTGAACTTATTCTTCAGTACCTTTGTGAAGTCCCGTACATCTTCCCCAGATGTTGTCTATGAGGTTCATAAAAATTACACTTTTCTCATTAAAATGGAAGGATACAACTATCCACAATTAAATTAGAGCAGATGCAAACTGATGCAATTAAATGACCACAGTTTCAGTAGCTTTATGTATTTTTGGAATAGCATACAAGGTCATGAGAACACATGGCATTCAGGATATATCATTAAATATATCCAGCAATTAGTTTATAATTTTTAACTTTTTGTTGAGCATAAACCATAAGTAGTCATTTCCCCAATATGTTAAAAATTGGGCCTAAAGGTAAAATTAGTTTTGGCAATGTTATTGGTTGATTTCTTTCACTAAAGAAGCTGCAATGTGCTATTAAACATTTGGCGATGATGCAGTATTCTGGATATTATATGGTTTTAACTAAGATGAATAAATGAGGGTGAGCTATATATATAGCCTGTACTGACTTCACACAAGTCAGCATAAATTGTGATCTGGGAAAAGGGAGAAATACACAAGAGAGAAAGAGCAGGAACACAGTGGTTCTCTATATTGCAAGAAATACTGTTAGATTCTTTGTTCTTTTCCAACTATACAAACATATAATTACTTGACATGGGCTAAATTACTAACGGTGATACAAAATGTGACTTTTTCAAAGCATTTCAAGATGATTAGTTAATAATCATTTAGAGTGAGGTGGGCTGAAATCTATCCCAATCCTCACCTCTCATCCCATTCCATGAACTGTTCTCTGAGCCCCAGTTTTCTACTCTCTGTCATCAATTCTAGTTTTCCTATAATATGTTAAACAGACATCAACTTTAGTCTTTCTGAAAACGTATTTAAAATATTGATCTAGAGACTTCCTAGGTGGCGCAGTGGTTTAGAATCTGCCTGCCAACTCAGGGGAAACGGGTTCGTTCCCTGCTCCAGGAAGATCCCACATGCCATAGAGCAACTAAGCCTGTGCTCTAGAGCCCGTGAACCACAACTATTGAGCCCATGTGCTGCAACTACTGAAGCCTACATGCCTAGAGCCCATGCTTTGCAACAAAAGAAGCCACTGCAATGGGGAGCCCTCACACCACAATGAAGAGTAGCTCCCTCTCGCTGCAACTAGAGAAAGCCTGTGTGCAGCAACAAAGACCCAATGCAGCCAATCAATTAATTAATTAAAAAAATATTGATCTGTGCAGAACTGAACTGAAACCTTGGTCGTCTGACTCTTGGTTGGCTATCCCCTTTACAACTAGATAGACCTCACTCCAATCTCTTTATAAAACGAAACCAGATAACTTTTCTGTAATAACAAACATTGCTAAATACATTGACGTACTTGCCACCTGCTCCCACCAGCCCTTGAACCCCCCAGTCTGTCTTTTCCCTCATGACAAGCATGCCCAAGACTCATAACAAACTTGTTTTGCAAACCGAAGTTTAACAAAATATAATTATTTTTTTAAAACAACTGAATTCTGAGTCAACCCTTATGCGGTTTTGTTACTTTCTGTTTGCTCCCATTCTACCTAAATATGTCTTCTTCTAGTAAGCAATTAAGATAACTTTTGATTCTCTAAGCTTGCAGAGCAGAGAGAAAACATAAATCAGCCCAAGCTATTTATACATCAATTTTCACTTTATTTAAAAGAATATGTATAGCAAGCAAAGCCCACGTTATCACTACGCCTTGCTATCAAGACCTACAATGTCAAATCTTTTCCTGAATAACAAAGAATAAACTATATAATATCTGCAGTTATATAGATACAGACCCTCCCAAATATAAAGTATAGAAAATAAGCTATTAAAGGGAAAAAAAAAAAAGAATACAGGGCACTCTGTAGAGGGAAGAAGGCTTGCTATGAGATGATGGTTTGGGGGTATTAAAATCTAACCAGGCAGAACAGGAGAGAGAAGCAGAACATAGTTGGAAGTAAAGAAGGCACTATTTAGAGACACAATGCCTGGTACCGAGAATAAAGCCAAAAGGATATATCACTATTATAAAGGACATTTGGACTTTTAGCCATGGGTATCACAACCACAGATCATTAAGTTTATAGATATGTTTATCCTGAATGTTTTGGTAAAGAGAAAAAAAGGAAGAAGTTTTCCATGATAGAAATACAAAAAGAAGGCCCCATGCAAGAATAAGCATTTATGACCCAATTTATTTCTATGTCTGCTCTTAACACATTGTTAATATACAAGGAGATAAGGAAGTAACAGCCTCCAGCTTTTACTTGGCCCATTTCCATCTGGCAATAAAAAGGTTTTTATTGCTCAGGCCAGTGATTTTCAAGCCATATCCAGGTCTTTAACTCAGGCAGCCCCGAGTGGGGTGAGTGGGAGAAAAGGCCAGGTGGGCAAGGCACCAGGCACTTCCCCAGTCTGCCTCAGCCAGGACAGTACACAGTGCAATGCCCTTTAGTATTCATGGCGATGTGCAACCATCACCACTATCTAATCCTAGAACATCATCATCACTTCAAAAAGAAAGCAAGCCTGTACCCATTAGCAATCATTCCCACCCACCTCCATCTCCTGCCCTCAGCCCCTGGCAACCACTAATCTACTTTCTGTTTCTATGGCTTTGTCTATTCTGGACATTTCTTATAAATGGAATCATATAGTATGTGGTCTTTTGTGACTGGCTTCTTTCACTTAGTATAATGTTCTTCTAGCTTATCTCTATTTTGGTTTCACTGTGAACTCTTGCTTAGGAAAAAAATGACACATCATATAAAAGTACAAGTCCAATTCCGCAACACACATTCTTTAGCTTAATACATTCAGGACATGGAAGAACAAAGCAAAACCAACCAACCAACAAAAAACTCTTCTCTCTGCCACAAAAAAGCAAACAAAAAACACCTACTTGCCTCCCAAAAAGTATCAGGAGTTCCTGATAATGCTCAAATTTTATATTTAGAAAATATCGGTGCATTCTCATATAGAGAATACTAATGAGGAAAAAGTGCCCTTGTAATTTGCTAATACCATGAACTTTATGCAATATTAAAGGAAAAAGGGAAAAGTAATTCATCCCATGGGAATGCAATTCCTTAGTTGAGAGAGAGCCAAGAAAATTAATTATGCTTATTTTCTCACCAAAAAAGGTTAAAATATATTTGTACATATTTGGTTTAATTTGCTATCTGACAGTACCTAATATCTCTCTGTTGGAAGGTGCTAGAGCAATGGTTTGGTAAAAAGCGAAGCAGAGGACCACTCCCCTAGCATAATGAATATTATCAAACTCAACTCTGTCTCCATGCTAGTATGGACACTGAGTTGTTCTTTTTTAAACAAACAACTATCAATGTTATGATATGGCGATGCAATTGAAAGAATCATTCATTACTACACAAATTATCCAGCATTGCAAGTTATCCATGCATTTCTCGAAAAGACTAGGTTTTCACTTACTGCTGGAAGGAAGAAAAGAAGTAAGAACAAAAGATTTTGTAGATCTCATAAGATGTAATAAGGGTAATATATTAGCACAGAAGTCTTGCCTTATAAATAGCTTTCCTTCACTCTCTTTTTACTATCAAGGGCAGTGAGATTATCATCACTTTTTTGACCCAAAAGAAACTGACTCTAAGACTTTCAGGGATTCACATTGACAAGGTCAGAAAGGATACAGCCACTCTTGCAAACCTGGGTCTTTTCACCATACCAGCACTATGTCACCTCTCTAAGAAAAACGGAATAGTTTTAAGTTTTATAAAAAAAAGAAGCCATAATCATTGACTAAACTATTATTACATTCTGGATTTCCCCTTTATTTTTTAAAATTTTTTATTGTTTATCGTTAACAATAAACTGCATATATTTAGAGCGTACAATTTGGTATTCCAATCTCCCAGTTCATCCCCCCCCAACCCTCCCCGCTTTCGCCACTTGGTGTCCATATGTTTGTTCTCTACATCTGTGTCTCTATTTCTGCCTTGCAAACTGGCTGATTCGTATCATTTTTCTATAGTCCGCATATATGTGTTAATATATGATATTTGTTTTTCTCTTTCTGACTCACTTCACTCTGTATAACAGTCTCTAGGTCCATCCATGTCTCTATAAATGTCCCAGTTTCATTCTTTTTTACAGCTGAGTAATATTCCATTGTGTATATGTACCACATCTTCTTTATCCATTCATCTGTTGATGGACATTTAGGTTGCTTCCATGGCCTGGCTTTTGTACATAGTGCTGCAATGAACATTGGAGTGCATGTGTCTTTTTGAATTATGGTGTTCTCTGGGTGTATGCCCAGCAGTGGGATTGCTGGGTCATATGGTAGTTCTATTTTTAGTTTTGCAAGGAACCTCCATACTGTTCTCCATAGTGGCTGTATCAATTTACATTCCCACCAGCAGTGCAAGAGCGATCCCTTTTCTCCACACCCTCTCCAGCATTACCGTTTGTAGATTTTCTGATGATGCCCATTCTAACTGGTGTGAGGTGATACCTCATTGTCGTTTTGATTTGCATTTCTCTAATAATTAGTGATGTTGAGCAGCTTTTCATGTGCCTCTTGGCCATCCATATGTCTCCTTTGGAGAAATGCCTATTTAGGTCTTCTGCCCATGTTTTGATTGGGTTCTTTGTTTTTTTGATATTGAGCTGGATGAACTGTTTATATATTTTGGAGATTAATTCTTTGTCTGTTGAATAGTTTGCAAATATTTTCTCCCATTCTGAGGGTTGTCTTTTCTTCTTGCTTATAGTTTCCTTTGATGTGCAGAAGCTTTGAAGTTTCATTAGGTCCCACTTATTTATTTTTATTTTTTATTTCCATTACTCTAGGGAGTGCATCAAAAAAGATCTTGCTGTGTGATTTAGGTCGAAGAGTGTTCTTCCTATGTTTTCCTCTAGGAATTTTATAGTGTCTGGCCTTACATTTAGGTCTTTAATGCATTTTGAGTTTATTTTTGTGTATGGTGTTAGGGAGTGTTCTAATTTCGTTCTTTTCCATGTAGCTGTCCAGTTTTCCCAGCACCACTTATTGAAGAGGCTGCCTTTTCTCTATTGTATATCCTTGGCTCCTTTCTCATAGATTAGTTGACCATAGTTTATCTCTGGGCTTTCTATCCTGTTCCATTGATATATGTTTCTGTTTTTGTGCCAGTACCATACTGTCTTGATCACTGTAGCCTTGTAGTATAGCCTGAAGTCAGGAAGCCTGATTCCACCAACTCCGTCTTTCCTTTTCAAGATTGCTTTGGCTATTCGGGGTCTTTTGTGTTTCCATACAAATAGTAAAATTTCATATTCTAGTTCCGTGAAAAATGGCATTGGTAATTTGATAGGGATTGCATTGAATCTGTAAATTGCTTTCGGTAATATAGTCATTTTCACAATGTTGATTCTTCCAATCCAAGAATATGGTATGTCCCTCCATCTGTTTGTGTCATCTTTGATTACTTTCATTAGTGTCTTATAGTTTTCTGAGTACAGGTCTTTTACCTCCTTGGTTAGGTTTATTCCTAGGTATTTTATTCTTTTTGTTGCAGTGGTGAATGGGATTGTTTCCTTAATCTCTCTTTCTGATCTTTCAATGTTAGTGTATAGAAATGCAAGAGATTTCTGTGTGTTAATTTCGTATCCTGCAACTTTACCAAATTCATGATTAGCTCAAGTAGTTTTCTGGTGGCATCTTTAGGATTTTCTATATATAGTATCATGTCATCTGCAAACAGTGACAGTTTTACTTCTTTTCCAATTTGGATTCCTTTTATTTCTTTTTCTTCTCTGATTGCTGAGGCAAGGACTTCCAAAACTATGTTGAATAGTAGTGGAGAGAGTGGACATCCTTGTCTTGTTCCTGATCTTAGAGGGAATGCTTCCAGTTTTTCACCATTGAGAATGATGTTTGCTGTGGGTTTGTCATATATGGCCTTTATTATGTTGAGGTAGGTTCCCTCTATGCCCACCTTCTGGAGAGTTTTTATCATAAATCAGTGTTGAATTTTGTCAAAAGCTTTTTCTGCATCTATTGAGATGATCATGTGGTTTTTATCCTTCAGTTTATTAATATGGTGCATCACATTGATTGATTTGCGTATATTAAAGGATCCTTGCATTCCTGGGATAAACCCCACTTGATCATAGTGTATGATCCTTCTAAGGTGTTGTTGGATTCTGTTGGCTAGTATTTTGTCGAGGATTTTTGCATCTAAATTCATCAGTGATGTTGGTCTGTAGTTTTCTTTTTTTGTAGTATCTTTGTCTGGTTTTGGTATCAGGGTGATGGTGGCCTTGTAGAATAAATTTGGGAGTGTTCCGCCTTCTGCAATATTTTGGAAGAGTCTGAGAAGGATAGCTGTTAGCTCTTCTCTAAATGTTTGATAGAATTCACCTGTGAAGCCATCTGGCCCTGGGCTTTTGTTTGTTGGGAGATTTTAACCACAGTCTCAATTTCCATACTTGTGATTGGTCTGTTCATATTTTCTATGTCTTCCTGATTCAGTCTTGGAAGGTTATAGCTTTCTAAGAATCTGTCCATTTCATCCAGGTTGTCCATTTTATTGGCATATACTTGCTTGTAGTAGTCTCTTATGGTGCTTTTTATTTCTGTGGTGTCCATTGTAATTTCTCCTGTTTCATTTCTGATTTTATTGATTTGAGTCCTCTCCCTCTTTTTCTTGATGAGTCTTGCTAGAGGTTTATCAATTTTATTTATCTTCTCAAAGAACCAGCTTTTAGTTTTATTGATTTTTGCTATTGTTTTCTTTGTTTCTATTTCATTTTTTTCTGCTCTGATCTTTATGATTTCTGTCTACTAATATTGGGTTTTGTTTGCTCTTCTTTCTCTAGTTTCTTTAGGTGCAAGGTCACATTGTTTATTTGGGATTTTTCTTGTTTCTTGAGGTAGGATTGTATTGCTATAAATTTCCCTCTTAGAACTGCCTTTGCTGCATCCCATAGGTTTTGGATCATTGTGTTTTCATTGTCATTTGTCTCTAGGTATTTTTTGATTTCCTCTTTGATTTCTTCAATGATCTGTTGGTTATTTAGTAGCATACTGTTTAGCCTCCATGTGTTTGTGTTTTTTTACAGTTTTTTTCCTGTAATTGATTTCTAATCTCATAGCATTGTGGTCAGAAAAGATGCTTGATATGATTTCAATTTTCTTGAATTTACCAAGGCTTGATTTATGACCCAAAATATGATCTATCCTGGAGAATGTTGCATGTGCACTTGAGAAGAATGTGTAATCTGCTGTTTTTGGATGTAATGTCCTATAGATATCTATTAACACAAGCTGATTTATTGTGTCATTTAAAGCTTGTGCTTCCTTATTAATTTTCTGTGTGGATGATCCGTCCAATGGGGTAAGTGGGGTGTTAAAGTCCCCAGTATGATTGTGTTACTGTCGATTTCCTCTTTCATAGTTGTTAGCATTTGCCTTATGTATTGAGGTGCTCCTATATTGGGTACATATATATTTATAATTGTTATCTCCTCTTCTTGGATTGATCCCTCAGTCTTTATGTAGTGACCTTTCTTGTCTCTTGTAACATTTTTTATTTCAAAGTCTATTTTTTCTGATATGAGTATTGCTACTCCAGCTTTCTTTTGATTTCCATTTGCATAGAATATCTTTTTCCATCCCCTCACTTTCCGTCTGTATGTGTCCCTAGGTCTGAAGTGGGTCTCTTGGAGACAGCATATATATGGGTCTTGTTTTTGTATCCATTCAGCCAGTCTGTGTCTTTTGGTTGGTGCATTTAGTCCACTTACATTCAAGGTAATTATCAATATGTATGTTCCTATTACCATTTTCTTAATTGTTTTTTTTTTTTTTTTTTTTTTTCTGTAGGTCCTTCTCTTATGTTTCCCGCTTAGAGAAGTTCCTTTAGCATTTGTTGTAGGGCTGGTTTGGTGGTGCTGAATTCTCTTAGCTGTTGCCTGTCTGTAAAGCTTTTGATGTCTCCGTCGAATCTGAATGAGATTCTTGCTGGGTAGAGTATTCTTGGTTGTAGATTCTTCCCTTTCATCACTTGAAATATATTGTGCCACTCCCTTCCGGCTTGCAGAGTTTCTGCTGAGAAATCAGCGGTTAACCTTATGGGAGTTCCCTTGTATGTTATTTGTCATTTTTCCCTTGTTGCTTTTAATAACTTTTCTCTGTCTTTAATTTTTGTCCATTGGACTACTATATGTCTTGGCATGTTTCTCCCTGGGTTCATCCTGCCTGGGACTCTCTGCGCTTCCTGGACTTGGGTAGCTATTTCCTTTCCCATGGTAGGGAAGTTTTCAACTAGAATCTCTTCCAGTATTTTCTTGGGTCCTTTTTCTCTCTCTTCTCCTTCTGGGACCCCTATAATGCGAATGTTGGTGCGTTTAACATTGTCCCAGAGGCCTCTTAGGCTGTCTTCAGTTCTTTTCATTCTTTTTTCTTTATTCTTTTCTGCATCAGTGATTATCACCATTCTGTCTTCCAGGTCACTTACTCGCCATTCTGCCTCAGTTAATCTGTTATTGGTTCCTTCTAGTGTATTTTTCATTTCAGTTATTGTGTTGCATATCTCTGTTTGTTTGTTCTTTAATTCTTCTAGGTCTTTGGTAAGCTTTCCTGAAACTTTTTGATCGTTGCATCCAGTCTTTTTTCAAAGTCCTGGATCATCTTCACCATCATTATTCTGAATTCTTTTTCCGGAATAGTGCCTATCTCCTCTCCATTTAGTTGTTTTTCTGGGGTTTTATCTTGTCCCTTCATCTGGTACAAAGTCTTTTGCCTTTTCATTTTCTCTGTCTCTCTGTGGTTGTGATTTTCAGTTCCACAAGATGAAATACTGCTGATACTGCTTGATTCTGCTGCCTGCCCTCTTGTGAAGGAAGCTGTCTAGGAGGCTCATGGGTGCTTCCTGATGGGAGGGACTGATGGTGGGTTGGGATGGGTGGGTGGAGCTCAGGAAAACTTTAATCTGATTTGGTGGGTGGAGCTCAGCGACACTTTAATCTGCTTGTCTGCCAATGGGTGGGGCTGTGTTCCCATCCTGGTGGTCGTTTGGCCTGAGGCAACCCAGCACTGGAGCTTACAGGCTCTTTGGTGAGGCTAATGATGGACTCTGGGAGGGCTCATGCCAATGAGCGCTTCTCAAAACCCCTGCCGCCAGTGCCCCTGTCTCCTCAGTGAGCCACAGCTGCCCCCCACCTCTGCAGGCAACCTGCCAACACCAGCAGGTAGGTCTGGTCGGTCTCCTATGGGGTCACTGCTCCTTCCCCCTGGGTCCTGGTGAGCACACTTTTTTGTGTGCCCTCCAAGAGTGGAGTCTGTTTCCCCCAGTCCTGTGGAGGTCCTGCAATCAAATCCCACTGGCTTTCAAAGTCTGATTCTCTGGGGATTCCTCCTCCCGTTGCTGGACCCCCATGTTAGAAAGCCTGATGTGGGGCTCAGAACCCTCAGGACTTCTGCAGTATAACTGTTCTCCAGCTTGTGTGTCACCCACCCAGAATTTATGGGATTTGATTGTAACACGATTGTACCCCTCCTACCATCTCATTGTGCCTTCTCCTTTGTCTCTGGACATGGGGTGGTTTTTTTTGGTGAGTTCCAGTGTCTTTCTGTTGATGGTTGTTCAGCAGTTAGTTGTAATTCTGGCGCTCTTGCAAGAAGGAGTGAGTGCACGTCCACCTACTCCACCATCTTGATCTCCACCTCTCTCCCCTTTATTTTAAATAAAGTACTACTAAGATACCCTGTGGCTGATTTTTACAAAATTTATATTAAAAAGTCAGTTTATAACTTTTATATTGCATATCTAAGAAATGTTAAGTGTAGGTACAATTAGAAAAAAATACACATGAAAGAAAAAAAAGGAGAAAAATTAAAATTGCCAGCTCTTCTGCTACCCAGGGATAACCAGTCTTAAAATGTTTTTGACTAGACTGATTTATTTTTTAATCCTTTTTATTGCAAAATAAAACACACATATATAAAACTATATACAATAGACATATGTTTTAATAAATTAAATTATATGATGAACACCATCCACTCAGGAAACTGAACTTTGTTGGACATTCCAGAAGCCTCATTCCAGTCATAACCCCTCCCCACCTCCATAAAACCATCATCCTCATTTTTATAATAATAACTTCCTTGTGTTTTAAAAATAGTTTTACAGCTTAGTCTAGCTCACTTTAAAAGATCTGAAAGATTTTAAGTCACTTTTAATCTACCAGATTTCTTCTTCATACTTGCCATTTTCTTACAATTTATCTGTTGGAAACTCAGGCAATTTGACCTGTAGAGTTTTCTATTGTCTGGATTTTGCTGGTTGCATATTTTTGGTGCAGTTCAGCACGTTCCCTTGGATATCCTGCAAATTGGCAGCTGGACCAAGAGAATGTATGAGCCTCAGGTTTGCTCTTTCAGCAAGATTATTGGTAGAGTTATGGGAGACACATGATGTCTGGTCATCCCTCTTATGTAATCCTAGTAGCTTTCATGCTAAATGCCAATATCCTTCCAATGAGGGCTTTAAAGTCGTGATATTCTAATTCTATCATTCATTTTTAGTTGCAAAAAAATTTAAATACTTCCCCCTCATCTATTTAGTTACTCAGTAGTACAGTTCATTCAGGAAAGGCAAGATTACATGTTTGATTTTTCTCTTTTATTGGCCAATTTTCCCTGTAATGAATTGGTTTCCTGTCATCTTACAAAGATGACCAATTTTTAACTTATTTTAAAACAGCATTATGAATTCATAGATTAATATATTTCATGAGTTTTGATTTATTGCAATGACAGTTGACCCTTGATCAATACAGGTTTGAACTAAGTGGGTCCACTCATACACAATTTTTTTTCACTCAGTAGCACTATACACTAAATAACACTAAATAGCACTATACAAACCGTGGATATGGAGGGCCCACTGTAAAGTTATACATGAATTTTCCACTGTTTAGGGGGCTGGCACTCCTAAGCCCTGAGCTGTTCAAGAGTTAACTATATTATCATTATTGAAGCTCAAACTGTCCCATCTTTGGCCAGTAGGGGTCTCTTCCTGATTGTCCCATTTAGTTTAAGTTCTACTGGTAACAATATATTTAATGCTCTCCAACAGTCCTTAGGATATTACTTTTCTAGTTACTTTGGTTGTCTGAAGCCTAGTCTCTAATAAATTCCCCAAGGAGTGCTACCAATATTACCTGAGACAGATTTCCTGTGTCCTTTGCTAGTTACTGGAAGGTTGGTTTTTCTGGATATGAAATCCTTGACTTATACATTTTCCCCCTGAGTTTCTTAAGTATCTTCCTCCATTTTCTTTTGGTATAAAGGATTGCTGTTGAAAAGCCTGATGGTTATTCAATTTTCTTTCTCTTTTAAGTCAGTTTTTCCTTTTGTTTAAATGACCAAAGGATTTTTTTCTTTTACTTTAAAGTCCAGTAATTTTACCAGAATATGCCACAGTGCTGGTCATTCTGAGTTAGTGTTCTCAGGCATAATATACTCTTTCAGTATATAGATTCACTTTTTCTTTTCTTTTTTTTTTGGAAGGAGGATTTTCTTAAAAAAATTTTTTTGAAGTAGAATTGATTAGTTTTCCTTTTTTTTTTTTTTTCCTTTTTAATTTTAGTGTTTGTTCTACCTTACCGTGGGTTTCTTCTTCAGAGACTCATATTTTCCATACTTTCAATCTTTTCTTTTTTTTTTGTCATTTTCTCTTGAATCGCTTATATATTGCTTTCTTCACTTCTTTTTGAGTTTTAAAGTTTGCCTCTTATTCACCTTCTATTTCTTTTATGTTATTTATCTGCCCTGTTTCTTAAGACTAAAAAATTAATTAGTCAATTTCCAAAACTATTTTTCTTTTATTTCTAATTCTTTCTTGAGTTCTGTCACCCCAAAATATGCCAAAGGGGATATTGATCAGTTTGAATTAAAGTTCCTTGAGAAACAGCCAGTGCAAGAACAGTCTGACCCTCCTCTTTGTCCCCCTGAAAACAGGAAATAATCTCCCATGTAAAAGGTACCCTCCCTGCACCAGGAGGCAGACAGACATCCTTATTGCTAGAAATAGGGAAATGAAGGCTGAGAAAGTTGTGTAAACCATCTGCTTAGATTCTTCTCTAATTGGCACCTAAGCCTAATAAGTTCCTTTGTCTTGTCAGTTCTTCACAAAGTTTTTTTTTGTTTTTATTTTGTTTGCTTTTTGTTGTTGTTGTTTTGTCTTTGTCTGAAAGCTACAAAAGACTTCTTTGCGTCTCTTGTACATACAAAATTAAAATTTGATTTTCTCTTGTTAATCTGTGCAATGTCAATTTAATTATTAGACCAGCTAGAAGAACCGAGAAGGGCAGATATAAATTTTTTCCTCCCCAATAGTATCTTGCAGATTTTGTGGCTGGTGGTGACTTGTTACCACCTAGATTTATTCTGGGGATATCTCGTTACCTAGTTTTGTTCTTAATATTACCCAGAGGTTTGGTTTTGCTGTCTAGCTGCTCTGTCTCTTTTTATGTAGGTACTTTACAAATGGGAAGAAAATGGCAAAGGCAAAAGAGATTGAAAAAATCTGAAGCTACTGCTACCACCATCTCCTTAAAATCCTTCTGGATTGATTTTTAACAAGCACATAAGAACTCTCATATTCAAATGAGGACTGTCCTTCAAACTGTCATTTTTGGAAATCTAATGAAGGTGAGTCACTGTGAAAAACATTTTAAAACTGAACCTACACAGACAAGTGGGTTCATGGATACTCAAAGTTATACTTTCCTTCACTGTGCTGCTATTAAGTAGCAGTGAGATAATATGAAAACTTATTTGGATAATAAGAAGTAATTAGTTCTTACTCCCCACCAACTAGTACAAATCAATTATTTAAAAAAGTGTTGCTGACCATGCCCCACAGTGCGTGCCTGCAGCACGTCCTCACCGAGAACGTGGCATGCCCAGTTCCCACTCTTTCAAAACTGCTTTTTAAAAAAGGTTGTTCAATTGGGATTGCCACATATGCATTACTAATAAGAAAAAAAATCAAATTGTACACTTTAAATATATACAGTTTATTGTATGTCAATTGTATCTCAATAAAAGTTCTTAAAAAAGAAAAAAAAAGAAAAAAGTGTTGCTGAATTATAAAATGTAACCTGGGGTAACTCTCTACTAAAACGCCCAAAACTCTTGTATAAGCTGATATGAGATGATTTTTCATTACTGAGTTCTATTTTGCCAACAAAATTTGGGGGTATTTTAAATTTCCCTCTGTTTTACTCCTTGATTGGGAACAAATATAAACATCATATAGAGCAAAATTTAAAGAATTACAAATTAAAAAACAAAACCATGTTCATTTTAAATCTCCCAAAAATTTCTCTGGTCAACTTATAACTTGGGATGGCAGTATTATTTAATTCCTTAACAAATACTCCCAACATTAGATTTTCAACTTAACTAAAAATATGTGTTAGTTATAGATGAAAATAAGGAAGTACAAGGAAGAAAACCAAGGTTACACAGGAAACAACATGATCTTTGGTACATGAGTAGAATAATTAAATAGTATTATTTGGATCATACACAAATACAAAAATCAATGTTGAACAACACCCTCATTAGCAAGATTTACTTCTTAAAAATACCTAGGAGTAAACCCACCTAAGGAGACAAAAGACCTGTACTCAGAAAACCACAGGATACTGATGAAAGAAATCAAAGATGACACAAATTGATGGAGAGATATACCACATTCCTGACTGGAAGAATCAATACTGTGAAAATAACTATACTACCCAAAGCAATCTACAGATTCAATGCACTCCATATCAAATTACCAATGGCATTTTTCACAGAATTAGAACAAAAAAATTTACAATTTTTATGGAAACACAGAAGGCCCCGAAGAGCCAAAGCAATCTTGAGAAAGAAAAACGGAGCTGGAGGAATCAAGTTCCCTAACTTCAGACTATATTACAGAATTACAGTAATCAAGACAGTATGGTACTGGCACAAAAACAGAAATGCAGATCAATGGAACAGGATAGAAAGCCCAGAGATAAACCCAGCATGTATGGTCACCTTATCTATGAGAAAGGAGGCAAGAATATACAATGAAGAAAAGGCAGCCTCTTCAATAAGTGGTGCTGGGAAAACTGTACAACTGCATGTAAAAGAATGAAATTAGAACACTCTCTAACACCATACACAAAAATAAACTCAAAATGTAAAGCCTAAACCTAAATGTAAGACCAGATACTATAAACTCTTAGAGGAAAGCATAAGCAGAACACTCTTTGACATAAATTGCAACATGACCTTTTTTGATTCACCTCTTAGAGTAATGAAAATAAAAACAAAAATAAACAAATGGGACCTAATTAAACTTAAAAGCTTTTGCACAGCAAAGGAAACCAATAACAAAATGAAGACAACCCTCAGAATGGGAGAAAATATTTGCAAATGAAGCAACCTACAAGTGATTAATCTCCAAAATATACAAACAGCTCATGCAGCTCAATGTCAAAAAAAACAAATAACCCAATGAAAAAATGGGCAGAAGACCTAAACAGACAAGAAGACATACAGATGGCCAACAAACACATGAAAAGATGCTCAACGTGACTAATTATTAGAGGAATGCAAATCAAAACTATAACACGGTATCACCTCACACTAGTCAGATGGCCATCATCAAAAAATCTACAAACAATATAAATGCTGGAGAGGATGTGGAGAAAAGGGAACCATCCTATACTGTTGATAGGAATGTAAATTGGTGCAGCCACTATGGAGAACAGTATGGAGGTTCCTCATAAAACTAAAAATATAGTTATCATAGTATCCAGCAATCTCACACCTGGGCATATATCCAGAGATAACCATCATTCAAAAAGATTCATACACCCCAATTTTCACTGAAGCACTATTTACAATAGTCAGGACACGGAAGCCACCTAAATGTCCATCAACAAAGGAACAGATAAAGATGTGGAACATATATACAATGGAATATTACTCAGCCATAAAAAGGAATGAAATAGTGCCATTCGCAGAGACATGGATAGACACAGAGACTGTCACACAGAGTGAAGTAAGTCAGAAAGAGGAAAACAATATCATATAATATCGCTAATATGTGGAATCTAGAAAAATGGAACAGATGAACTTATTTGCAAAGCAGAAATAGAGACACAGATGTACAGAACAAACTATGGATACAAAGGTGGGAAGGGCGGGTTGGATGAATTCGGAGATTGGGATTGACATATATACACTACTATGTATAAAATAGGTAACTAATGAGAACCTACTGGATAGCACAGAGAACTCAATGCTCTGTTGTGACCTAAATGGGAAGGAAATCTAAAAAAGAGGGGATATATGTATACATATAACTGATTCACTTTGCTGTACAGCTGGAACTAACACAACATTGTAAAACAACTACACTCAAAAAATTTTTTAAAACTCAGTAGTCTCAAATGATAGATGCATACTTCTAAAGAGTATGTTTCATTATCATAAGGCTTATCTTAAAGATGTTCCAGTTAGTTTTCTAAAAATTGCAAAACAACAGTTTTGCAACAGTTTCAGTTTGCTTTAAGTTTCATTGATTTCAACAAGCTGAAATTCAGACACACTGATTCTATGGGTAGGATGAAATCAGTAAGATGAGCTCAGAGCCTTTCCAGTTCTAATGGAGAAATATGAAACTAAAATATTAGCATTAACAGAATCATTAAAGGGTCAAGAATAAGTAGGGTAATGAGTCATCCAAAGTAAAATGGATTTGTTTAAATGTCACCTTAAAAGCTAACAGTACAATCTAAATGCACTCAACTTACTGCGAAAACAATGTAAGGTGGGCAAGAACTGATAAACCACTTTAAGATGTGGAAGTCAGAGAAATAGCAATGATGCCGTGTTTTTAGCATATTGGCAAACATCTCAAGTCTCATCCAAAGAAGTAAGACTGCCAGAAACGAACTATACTGACTCAACAGAGACCTTTCCAAAGAATGAATCAGCATTTTCTCTATTTGATGTTTCCACTCTTACAAATACATTGATGCTAGCAGGGGTGGAGAGGGGTAGGCAAAACAACTCTTTCTATATTTTTCCTTTGTTCTTTCTGTTTTTGTTTGTTTCTTGCCGACCACATATTGTTTGTAAAGAAAAGAGTAATTTCACTTTTAACTTTAAAAAGAAAACTTTCTCTGTGTTTTTAGTCGGAAACTGATTTTTCTAAAGTTTCTAAAAACACTGAAAATATGAAATTTTATTTGTTTCCTCATATATTAGCCAATATTGACAAGAACATGCTTGAACCTGGTGCTTTAAAAGTAACATACACTTCTTAAAAAATGCAATACAAATCTGTTTTAAGTGTTAACTTTTAATAAGCTGTTTTCTGTCCTCCTCCTTCTCACCAAAATCTCAACAAAACTATCAGAACAAACCAGTCCTGTCCAAATCCAGCACGTAAGCTGAGAATTTTGCCATGATTCCACCCCCAACAATCTGAATGCTGGGAGTAGCTGATGTTGCTGACCTTCCTAGCAATAAAATTTTACAAATATCTCCCTGGGCTAACATGACTCTCAAACCATCTTCTTATCTGGGCTAACACTTCAGTTCCTGATTTTTATATTTACCAATGGGTAAGTACTCTCTCTACTGAGCTACCCCACTTTCCCACTTTCCCTACGTGGATTAGGCCACTGTCCCTCAGTAGATGCACACAGCCTCTACTTACCTCTCTTTGCTGTTAGCTGTTACCATGGGCTCTGTGTTCTACTTACGGACACATTCCCCTACATCTTGTTCATAACTGCAGTTTCAGCCTTTCTCCTTCAGTGAATACTGGTGCTCCCATGATAACACCATCACCCCTACAATCCTCTCTGTAATGGGCTGTATAATCAAAGGCCAAGAATAAAGTACGTCTACGTTTCTCTCTTAACCTCGCCCTTAACACCTACTAAAACCAATATGCCCATCCGCTCCCCTCTGACTGCACTTGGACAGACACAGCTATCATCTGTCATTTCTAGAGACATACTGATGATCTTCTAAGTGCCATCTCATCTCTAAAACCTCCTATATCCCACTTCTATCACACACTGGGGTCTGGCCACACGTCAGGCTTCTTCATAACTCAAAACATCTTTCGATCCCGAATCTTTAACTTGGAAAAACCTTTCAGTAATTCAAACCTTCTGACTCTTGCTCCTACTTCTTGCCCCCATCATCTTGATCTCTAGCCCCTAAACCCCCTTTGGTTTCTTCAGCATGAGGATAGCGCAAATCCATCCCAGTATCATTAACACCTTTGAATCATGCACCCCCTTGGCCTTTAACTGTACCCACCATCTTTTAATTCCAAAGCCACTAAGCAGTGATGGAGTCACGGACTGCAAATCCTGTCAACCAATCTCAGCTGCACTTCTGTGGCAATGGAGCCGTCAATTTACTGATCTCTTGGTAACTCATGCTGGCCCCCAGTAGCATTTCCAAATAATTCCCTCCTCATTCATATTTAACCTTATCCAGCTTCTCTCACTGTCAGCAATTGCATAAACTCTTATAAATCATATGTGATATTCAACACCCTCACTCTCTAATTTAAACTATCTACTGTATGTCCTAACATACAAAAATGTTAATTTTTCATATGTTCCTAATTTGAATTAAATTTGGTTATTTATAACAGAAAATAGAGATTTTTTAAAAAAAAGATCCAATTATGGCAGCTTTCACTGTGAAATTAAGTGACCATAAACTCTTATTCCAATAAAAAAAACTTAAAATGTGAACATCTTTAATATAAAATGTAACCATTTTTAAAACAAATTTAGTCTCAGAATCCAAACGTAGTGTGAAGATAAGAAAAAAATTTGGGTATTATCTTGATCCATAAGCTTCCTCATTCTAAAAAATATTACATATAATCTTTTTTTTTTTCTTTCTATCTTTATTGGAGTATAATAGCTTTACACTGTTGTGCCAGTTTCAGCTGTTCAACAAAGTGAATCAGCTGTATTTATACATATATCCCCGTATCCCCTCCCTCTTGAGCCTCCCTCCCAGCCACCCTATCCCACCCCTCTAGGTCACCACCAATCATCAAGTTGATCTCCCTGTGTTGCGCAGTTGCTTCCTACAAGCCATCTATTTCACATTCGGTAGTATATAAATGTCAACACTACTCTTTCACTTTGTCCCAGCTTCTCCTTCTCCCCCTCCCCATGTCCTCAAGTCTGTTCTCTACATCTGTGTCTTGTTGAATTTGTCCACATAAAGACATTTTTTTCTCCTTCATTATATTTTTTCTGTATCTCTAGTCCCCAGCAAAATGCCTGGTATACAACAGGTACTTCACAAATATAATATTTCAGCATGCATACAGAAAACACTGTTTGCTAATGTGCTAAATTGTGTATATATTTCCCAAACGGAGTTAAATCACTAAATCCATGCCACTAACTTTGAACAAATCATTTATCTTCTCTAAGACTTAGTCTTTTTTTAAAAAATGAGGATGAGTTAGATAATTTCTTAGACTCTTTCCAGCTTTAATATTCTATAAATAGTATTTATAATGTCAGATATGAGCACATTTAGCTTTTGTGTACCAGATTAACTAAGTATAGTAAGAAAAGTATGAGTCACCCTTGTCCCAAGGAGTTAAAAAGATAGTTGAGGAGGCAAAACACCAACACAGAAAACAATACAAGATAACGCAGAATCAAATCCTAACTGGTAAAGTAGGGGCTACTGGTAGAGGCCACAGAATGATGTGTTTTGGTGAGGGGAGGCCAGAAGAATTGGGGAAGATTTCACACACAAAGTAAAAGTCATGCTTTTTTGGTGAAAAAGTGAGATTTGAATGAATGGAGAGATAATGGTAACAAACATTAAATGTAGTCTACGTCGTGCTTTCTGTTTTTAGATGAACTTTTTTGGCCCAATGAAAGAATTTTAGTACAAATTTGGATTATAGAATGGTGGTGGAGGGGGGGAGTAAGAGTTTTTAAAAAATCATTTCCCAGCAAAAGAAAAATTCTACCTCATTTCTGTAGATGAATGTTTTATTACCAACTTCATAAAATACCTTTATAAATTATGAGAACTAATTCATACACCATTAGTCTTTCTACATCTAAAGACAAACACTGTCATAGACAATAAGCTGGTACACTTGAAGAAGTATTTCTTGGGCTTTGAGGTTTATAACCAGGCTTATAAACTTCAGAAAGCTTTTAACAATTCAGATTCAGCCGAAAAACAAACTTGAACAGGAAACAAATCAAGTCAGTAATATGACTATAGCATTCTCCTGACCACAAACGGAGATTCACTATGAGAAATGCCAACTCAGGATTTATACAGAAAGGTCTAATCCATTTAACACTTGAGTGGTGCTTACTACGACTGTATTGAAAAATTCACATTTCGGGGATATGTGTATAAAAACAGATGATTGAACTTGGTGTACCCCCCAAAAAAAATAATAAATAAATTTTAAAAAAAACTGTAAAAAAAAAAAAAAGAAAAATTCACATTTGAGTTCATTTTATAAGGCAGATCAGATGAGTTTAAGATCAGATGAGTTTAGGGAACATTGGGTAAAGATGGATGCACCAAAATAAAGCTCATTTAAAGGAAAAGAAAGCAATTTTAGAAAGCAGTTAAAGCAAATAATTCATTACTACTTGTATTTAAGAGTATGCCTTTCAAAGGTTCAATTTGTATATATATATATTTCTAGTCATTTTTATCAAAAATTGTGGGGTCAAACGCAGAAAATAACCTGTCCTAAGAGATGATTTATCAGTAGGTTGCTGATTAAGATCACTACACAAACTTCAGAAAGGGGCAAAAAACTTTCCAAAGCACATCTGCAAAAAGGAAGCTTTCCAGTAAAATGCAGGGTAAGCTGCAATCTTAGGCATGATAACGGTGACTTTGCAAAGACTAGGTAACAAGAAGGGCTTTGGATAACTTACAAATTTTATTTTAAATGATAGCTGGAGAGTGAAATTCATCAGCATATCAGTGATTCTCAAGCTCGCCCCCACTGGCCATAGATTGATGTTGAAGAGATAGATTTGAAATTGTGTGAGTATTTTGCAAAATCATTATGAATTATTGTATTTAAGACCAAGAAAAATAGTAATTTTATACACTTTACTGACTTTATACATCTTTAAATATGTAGTCATTTTTATACATCTTTAACATATATTTATGATTTTTCCCATTTTGACATTAGGTATTTATAATCATTTTCCTAAATTTCCAGGTCTAATCATGCAAATTTTAATACCCTATTTCTCCCCAATCCAAATACCTTACAGTGACTAGCAGGGGTCTACACAGCTTGATACCCGCATTTCTCTTTAATCCCATCTCCTACTATTCTCATTCTCCTCTTTGTGAAGGGAGAAATTCACTCTTTGTGAAATTCACTCTAGTTTCTTTCTGTTCCCTACTCTTTCTCACCTCTTTCCCCGCCCCCCCTACCCAGAGCCTACTCTGTGCAGGTGTGACCTGGGCAGGTGCACAGGGTCCCACACTCAGAAGCTCCCTGAGCTTGGCTTAATGCTCTGCTGTTGCCGTCTTGAAAGTTGCAATAAATTTTTAGCAAAGGGCCCCACAAGTTCATTTTGCTCTGGGCACTTCAAATAGCCAGTAACAACCTACCACACTTTCCTTGGGGACTAATAAGCTCCACTTTCTTCTGTGCCCCAATCACGCCAACCTCTTCCACACCTCCAGACCACTTCCAAAATACCCTTCTATACCAGTTCTTTACACAGCCGATTCTTTCTCATCCTTCAAGCTCAACTAAAATGTTAATTTCTCTGAAAGACCTTCCCTGATTTCTTTATTTAAAGTGCCTCCTTTAATCTTCTACCTCATTATCCATTTATTTCTTTAGAGGCACTTACTGCAATCTGTAATGATCTCATTTATTTGTTTCCTTGTTCTCTGTCACACATCTCCTCCTCCTGAACGGAAAGTAGCAGGAGAGTCACTAATCTTGTCTATCTTGGTTGTAAAGGGATGAATTATCAGAGTCAAAAATAGCATCTGACACATGGCAAGTCCTCAATATTTATTTGTTGAGTGAATGAATATGTTAATCATAGTAATAAATGGTGCTTCACAAATTTTCTTGGAATTTTTCTTCCTAGTTAAAGTTGTTATGCGCTATGAGTATTTCATCTATTATAATTCAGCAACATTCTTTTCTCCACATATACGGTACCTATTTATTTGAGATAAGATACCTAAGAGTGTGAGTGAGATTTATGTGTGTATATTTTATAAGTATTGCTGCCTTTCTGTCAATTTATGACCCAAAAAGTAACTCAATTCCCTAAGTCAAAGAAAATGTACAGCTCTATGAATAAATTTTGGTTCACTATTTGGAAAGAAGCTAAAAAGTAGCTATTGACAGAAAATGAAGATAGCTTCAGAAAAAAATATTTTAGATCAAAGGAAAAACAGGAATCAGTATCCAACACTACTGAAGCATTAACAAAGTGTGATAATAATGTAAAGTGGTATAAACCTCTTTTGGAAAATAACCTGACATGAGGTATTCTGGCCATTGACACAAATGCTTTATTTTATGGAAGTGTAATTTATGTAATATACGGAAAGAACTATTTTCACAAAGACATTTATAAGAGTATTGCTTATACTATCAGAAAACTGAAAATAAACTAAATGTCCAAATTTAAAGGAACGTTTAGATAAATTATAGTAATTCACTCAAACATTCTGTATCTTGGAAAAATTATACTGCCTGACAACATGGGGGAATACTTACTATACAACACATTCAGTGAAAAAAGTAGTATCACAATTACAGAAATATGAAAACAAAATCTTAAAATCAGAGATATGGAAGAATATTGCCAGGTAGTTTATTCAGGAGCTAGATTTATAAATTTTTTACCTTCTCCAAATTCCTACACTTTTGTTAATGAAAATCCAATATTTAATTATGTAAACACATGTCAAATATGTCTAAAAGAAACAATTTCTTATCACATAGTATCATTTTCAATGTAGGTCAGTGTGAGCTCTTAAAAGAGTTTGCTACCAAGAATGTTAAGTTTAAAATCAAAACACGAATGTAAATAAAATTTAATAAATTAATTTTTCTGAAATAGTATAATTATTTTGTGCTAATAAACTCAACATAGATGTGTTTGCTTAAAAGAAAACAAAACAACAAAAAATATATGATTAAGCGATCTTGAAAGGGATTTTTTTCCAGATAAGGTTAAGTCTAAATAAACTGAATAATTTTAGACACTAGTTAATCCAAAAGCAATATGTTAAAAAAATAAAAATAACAGTGGCTCAGTACTCACAGGTATACAATATTCCACCATTGGGTAATGTAATTTGTGACCTTTTGCTGTTCGACCCGAAAAAAAGCAACTCTGGCAGACATCATAGTTAAAATGCTTTAGGCTTCTATACCTAGAGAGAAGAAAAGAAAATTCATTGGCTTGAAAGCTTATTATATAGTCCAAAACACTCACTTGTGGTAAGGAATTTCATTCATTCAAATCACCATGAAAATAAAAGTTATATTGGCCACAAATGTGGAATTTGCTTATTTAGTATTTTGGCTCCAAATTAAGACAAAAAGAATCAAATTTCACAAAAGAAATTAAGGAAACCACCTCCCAAGTGAGGAAGAAAAGCAAATTTTTGTAGTTGAAGTCTCTAAATCATGTTTTCATCTGTTTCAACATAATGAGAAGATTCTCTGTAACGTTTGAATGTGAATGCAAAACAACAGAAGAAAAGTGTGTTATGATTATTAGCTTGATACATCAAAATTTAAAATACCACTTATACCATCAATAAAAAATGAGTCCCAAAATTCCCTGACAAAGGCTCCTCCTGTGAAAGTCGGGTCAATCTACTTCATGCCAAACTTGGCAGAAGTAACTCGAAGTAATCTGATTACTTCTCAGTTAGTGTTTCAATGCTACTGCCTGCTTACCGAGTTTGACCCTAAAGGTCTTAGAACATCATCAAATTCCATCAGGGTCATATATGTATAATGAGTCATGCAATTATTAGCATGAACACTTCTGTGACCCATGTAAATAGAAATTCAGAAAGATCTCTGGGTCTGGAGCAAAATAGTATGAATAACAATAATAATAAAATAAGCTTCATGTACTGGCTATTTGAGGGAATGCCATTTTCAGATAGGTGGAATGTGCCAGGCATCCTATTTCTTTAGGAGGCAAACTCTCAAGTGGGAATCAGTGGTAAGGAATGATGGACACAATGAAACTACACAAATAGAAGGAAAAATAGCCTCCTGCTACCATTGGTAGGAGATCACCCTACCTGAATCCAACAATTGGACATTCTTTACAGATGTTGCATTTGGCCTGATGTTTTGCAGTCTCAGCTGCTGCCACTCGATGTAGAACCGGCAGCCAAACCATGGACTGTGGTTCCAGACGCATCCAATCTATGAACTCTTTCACACTTATCTCTGGCTTGTTGTTATTCTGGTGAAGAAACAAATATGTTAAAAGTGAAGAAAATGTCTTCATTTAAACTGCAGCAAGTGCTGCTGCTTCAAAATCTTCTGAAAATCTGTACAGAGGTCAGTTAAATCATGAAATATTTAAGGTTCTTCAAGGTAAAAAAAATTCTAGAATTTAAAAAGAGAATAAAGAGAAATTATGGTATACAAAAAAGAAAAAAATCCCAATACCTTAATAGACTCATATTTAAAAAAACAAAAAAGAAACCCACCCAATCCTAGGTACTCTTCACATAGATACTTTGAAACTATAAAACTCATTCATCTAAGACAGTAAATATTTGAGAAAGTAAAGACTCATTGATAACTTCCCAAACTTGAAGGCCATTGTAAATGCCAAATAAAAACTGTTATTTCTGTGTCCTGCTCCAGTCCTGTTACAACATCACACCAGGAGCACATTACAATGAATAGACTTTGCAGGATTTCCACATGTATCCTGGTAAAATGAATGAAATATCTTGGTCTCTCTTTTTAAATCCTAATACTACGTCCTTTTCACATGTGCAAAGTTAAATTCGTACAAACATCCTTCTCCTGCTGTTGTCAAGGTCATTCTATGAACCAGCACATATGAGAATCATATTTAGAATTTTCATTTGGTGTTTTTTGTATCTTTAAAACGAGAGAAAGGGCCACTATAAAATGTAATAACCCATAACATCAGTTCTCCTTAAAGAGATGGTGTGAGCATTTTTTTTCCTCAGCAATGATAAATCACTAGATATGCATAGGCAAAATATCTGGGCTTGTACTTTATGCATATGCATAACATTAGTAGTAACATTTCTAAACTGATTTTCTATACAGTAAGCAATAAAAAGAAACTAACGTGCTTTTCCAGTTTAATATCAGTAACTTAGATCAGTATACAACTTTGTACATCATTCTCCTTTTGTACATATGTTTCAAAGAAAAGACTGCAATTTCAATAACTTCTTTAATTGATATTTTAAAAAAATCTTGCCTACAGTAAGGAACTCAGGGCATTTTTATTCATTTATTTAGCAAACATCTATTAAGTAGCTATGATGTTCAAGGCACTGTACAAAGGGATACAACAGTAAAAAGATAGAAACAGTCCCTGTTCATGGAGCTCAGGTTTATATAGAAGAAAAAAACCCACTAAACAAGTAATTATATAATTTGGTATGTAATTATCAATTTAATGAGCATGATAAGAAGGCAGAGGAGGTCCAGGTGAATATAGTAGGAACACATAAACTCAACTGAAGGAGTCAGAGAAGGTTTTTCAGAGGATGTGAGATATAAAGGAAGATCTAAAGAATGAATAAGAATTAGCAATGAGAAGGGAGTTTGTGGGTGAAGTGAAAGGAAGAACATTCTAAACAGAGGGCGTATGTCCAAAGACACTAGGGCCGGAATGAAGGAACTAAAACAGCACGGCTGGAAAGCAGAGAGCAAGGGGACCAGTGGTACAAGATGAGGCTGGGGCAAAAGCAGGGCCAAATCATAGCACTTTAATGGCACATGTTAAAGATCTGAGGTTTTATCCATTGAGGAACAGAAAATCTCCTTGAGGGGGTTGCTTTTCCTTGAATCAAATGTGCCTTAAGAAATAAACTTACTGGGATGGTACTCAGCATCTTCCACCACCTGGTTTCAGCCCAAGTCCCCCGTTCCATTTCTCAGAACATCCTCAATACGATTCCCCACACATTCTACACAATAGTGATCCTTCACAAATGTTTACCTGTTGGAAGCAGCTGCGAACACTGGGTTCAATATTACTGCCTCCAAAAGCTGCTACTTCCCCCAGCTGCCGAGGGATCTGGATGGCATCATGAAGTAACAGGCCAAGCTGTCTCTGATCACACATTTCTGTGGGCCCCGCCACTTCGTTAAAGAGATCTACAAGGAGGAGAGGCAAGAGGTTAACCTCCATCTGCCTATTCTGGTCTTTTAAGTAAAATATACCTTTGATTATGTGGGATGAACAATGTAGATTATAAAACTTATGGGGACATGAAAAGCTTATGAGGACATTAGTTGTCTCCTGAATTCTGACAACCTTAATATTCTGCTTGTTTATAATAAGGAACTGGTTAACCACGTGTTTCCTGAAACAATCTACTGCAGTATGTGAATAAATACAAATTTCCTTCTTAAATGGCCCAGTGTATGCATGTGGATTCATTCAAGGGTCTCACTAAGGTTTCCCTTCTTATTGAAAAAGACAGAGAGCTAAAATGAAGCTTTCTTTATGACTTGTCAAAGGAAGTAGCAAGTACCTTAAGGAGCAAATCTTTAAATTCTAAAAGATTTCTTTATCAGCTTTTTGTGTTCACTCCTAACTTCAAGATTCATTAAACATATATATTTTAATTTCTTTTAAAGATTTCTATATGCAAATGTATTTTGCATAAAAACATTAAAGAGTACAAGAAGGTGTCTTTTTAAGGGTTATTTTTTTTAGGCCCAATCAGTCTCTTGTTCCTTATTAGTGATAAAAATTATTTTTGTTTTACTTCATTTCATGTAATAAAATATATTAATTCAAATGTAAAGGACTTAAAAACTCATGCACACTTTCACACAGTTCTTAGGCTTTTCTATTCATTAAAAAAAAGATGTTTAAAAAAATTTTTTTGATTCTGTAAAATAAAAACTTTTCTTCCTTTTAGTATTGGCTTATCTTCTTTTCATCACTTGCAGTATTTTGAAGACAAAAATTATTACCATATTTCCAGCAACAAAGCTAATATATTTAAATAAGTTACTTTTGGAGTAGGGAGAAATTTCACATGAAAACAATCCACTTCATTATAGAAATTAATACTTTTTGGAAAAATCTCCAAGTTCTAAAAATTCAAAATCGCACAAGTTCTAAATGGTTTTCATGTGAGGTTTTTCAAGAATAGAAGAAAGGGGAGTAAACAGAGCAAATATTTATTGGATCCTAAAAACCATTTTCAAAAAATACCTGATAAATATCAAATCAAAATGTATCATCCCTTTTTTTTTAGGGAAATAAGGCTAGATGTAACACTGACAACAGTAAATTTTCAAACAATTAAACCAAGCTCAGTGATATTGACACAGTAACTATAATGAAATATGACTTTAATTACAAGCATACATAGGGAAAGCAAATTCAATTAAAATAAATTTAATTTTTATTATCATTTGTTCACTTAGATTTGGTTAGAGTTCTACTTGAGAGGGAAGTTCTTCTCTTCCTTTATTAAAAATAAGAGTATCATAGCCAGAAAGTATTTATCCAGGATTCTTATTATGATTCTCATTGTAAACCCAATCCTGGGACGAGGCCTTGTAAGTCAGTACAGAGCTGATGTGTATGTATAATAATAATCTGTAGAGAGAAGTGCACATGGTCAGCAAGATCAATCAGGAAAGCCCAGCTTTCCTCTTTTGAGGAAGACAGCTATACTACTATGCCACTAGTAGGGTAAAACTACACACAAAACATAAAAGATTCCTTAACATTCTAACACATTTCTGAATTCTTATAAAAGTCCACATTTTGATGTTACAGCCAGATATGAAAAGGAGTGTCAGGACGTGGGGATGGAGCAGAAGAAAGTCCCAATCTAAAACCCAAGTTCCAATAAGTCAGCACAGAAGAGATGCAAAAGGCCATTCAAAAGGATCTTTGTAAATGTGTTGCTGATGAGGCAAGGAAGCCACTGAGCTATAAGCAGCAAGGCCAGAGTGCTGTCAGAACCCAATCAAGGGACATTCTCAAAAAGGCACGAGGAGAAAAGAAGGTGTCACCAGGGTAGAGACACTGACATGAGCCATTGCAAAATCAATGTCCAGATGGATAACAATTGACCCAGAAAAGCACCTCTGCCATTGAGTTTGGAGAGCAAATTGTCTTGAATATTAATTCCAACAAAGAAAATAATAATGAGGAAGTGTTCTGATACCACTGGGGAAATCAAAACTGGAATCAGAGTTGCTAAGGACCTCAAAGTAAAAAACAAAACAAAACCCCAGAACATTTCCAGAGTCTCAACACTCTCAGGAAAGATTTAAAGATTTCAACCCAAAGATTTCTTATTTAATTAAGTTCTAAATGGCATACTTCATGGATTAAATAAAATATCAGACATTCTCATTACAGGGCTTCTGCTTCCCCGCCATAATCTGAAAGTTTAATGTGGAATTATAGAGTATTGTTTCCTGACATTTGTACTGTAGCACGAGTGTATGAGCACATGTGTGCTGAAATACCTCTTCATTTGAAAGATTATATGCTTCAGAAATACGTCTGTCATACAGAGTGAAGTGAGTCAGAAAGGGAAAAACAAATACCGTATATTAACACATGTATGTGGACTATAGAAAAATAGTACAAATCAACCAGTTTGCAAGGTGGAAATAGAGACACAGATGTAGAGAACAAACATATGGACACCAAGTGGGGAAACCGGGGACGGTTGGGGGGGAATGAACTGGGAGATTGGGATACCAAATTGTATGCTCTAAATATATGCAGTTTATTGTCTGTTAACTGTATCTCAATACAGGTTCCAAAAAAAAAAAAAAACCCTTTAAAAAAAAAGAGAAAGAAATACGTGTGAAGGTATGTGCATAGATAAAAGACATTTTTTGTATATTGCATAAAATTTGGGTTTTGCTCTAAAACTACAGCTATCATGTTGTAATTCTTTCTTCTGCCCACAGATTACTCTGATAATCAGCTTGAAAAATAAAGGGAGACGGAATCCTTGATCTAGAAAAACAGATCACCCTTGCATTTTAATAAGATTCATGATAAACTTTGAGATTGGAATTGCATTCTTTTCAGAGTAAGTTGAACACCATGACATAATTGTTATTTTCAGAGAACCCTAAATTCTTTCAGGAACACATGAAAACCCCAAATCACAGTTGATTTTTTTAAAAGTCCTTTTCTAATTTCATCTACTGATGCTTTCATTAACATTTTTCTTTCCCACTCATTATAGAAATAACTTTTTTAGCTTTGAAAATATCTTCTGACAATTATGATGCTGAAGATGATTTAAATTCTAGATAAAGTGCCACCAAACAAAAGCCTGTGCAAAGCTTTTTTCTGCATGGTTTACTAGGTTCTGACTCTATCAAGGCGCCTCACCTCCTGATCCTACAATCAGCTTTTCGTTTCATACAAATCCCTGTCTCTTTTCACTGACATTCTTGTCAAACTGTGTAAGAAAAACAGCCATCATGATCTAGCCCTGGAATTCAAAATCAAATCGCCTCACAGCCATCCCAGAAAATAAAAGTATTTTAAAATGTATGTGTGTTCACAGAAGATGCAAAACTTAAAATTTATAGGACCCATGATCGAATATTCTCCTGTTTTTCATATCTTTCTATTCATGAAATATCCCTCTCCCCCGCCCTCAAAGGTATGGATATAACCGTACAGAATCATATGGGGCTATGCATGGTAGGATCAAGTTACATTTTATGGATAAAATTAAATTAAAAAAATTTACAGTAATTAAGAGTTCGGAGACATAGCACAATTGCTACCGTTTGTTCAACAACTGCTATTTCTAAGTACTTTTAACATGTGATCTCTAATTTGCTTTCAAAGCAAAAATTATTAGCTTCATTCTTTAGCTGAAAAAAAATCACTGAATTTCAGCTCCCTGGAACGTGAAATGGGAGTATTATTACTACCTCTTAGCCATCGGTATTCAATGGAATCAGGTAACCTGCCCAAAGTCACCCAGCCACTGAGTGGTAGAGCTGAAAACTGAAGGCAGGTCTCCCTGACTCCCGAGCCTGGGAGATGTCAAGATGCCCTTTATTAACTGACAGCTTAAAGGTCACCACTGATTTATTTGGTGAATAAAAACAAATATAACGAAATAAAAAAGTATCACTTTTTATTTTCTCATACTATAAAATAAAATTGTCTCAACTGTGACTATAGCAGTTCTAGCCCATGCGGATTTTCATAAGCATTGAAAATATATGGAAATAGAAAAGGCTTGGGCTTTAGAGTCAGAAATATCTATGATCTAATTCTAGCCCCACGATTTACTGTCTCTGAAGCCTTAACTAGATTTTAACCTATCCCAAGCATTATTTTTTTTCAGCTGGAAAATGGAAATCACAATGCCTACAATATGGGGCTATTATTCTAAGAATTAAATGAGATATAATCTGCATCAATGCACCTCATATCTTGATCCCATCATCAGCTTTCCACTTCACACAAATTCACATCACTTTGCACTGACACCCTTTGTCTAGCCTGGTATGTGTATGGTCAGGGTTTAAAAAAAGAGAAAAGGGAACTATTATTACTAGCAAATCATATAAAGTAAGTCTCCAATATGTTTTTATTATCATTATTATTACTAAAAACATTATTGGTATAGGAAAGGTCTTACATACATTTGTACTTATCTTCTAAGAGACCTTTGGAGAGAGAGATCAATCCAATCTTCAGACTCTGCACTCTTATTTTTCCAGTCCGACCCCTGAAATTATAAGAATCTCAATGTGTTAGATGCATTTAAAACTGTATATAGTATGCTAATGATTTCTGAATATCTATTTTCTTGAGGGTAAACCATGAAAATATTGCACCTTAAAAATGCAACTTTCTATTCACTTTTTTTAATGTTAAACCCATACCATAAGTTCACGACATATCTTAATAATATATTTGACTTAGTTTGGAAAAATATACAGCCTGAAGTCACATTACACACAACACATGAACTAGGAAGAACAAAAGAAAGTAAAATGAAAATGTTAATTATAAAGCTGAAAGGATTTCATTTTCATAAACACTGTGAACTAAAATCTGTTAATAATTGTAAGTGCAAGATTCAAAATAATAGCTAGAGTATATATAATACACATGTGACAATATAGCAAGAAACGTATAATGATATATCTAAAAATAGATGTAAGAAAATTGACTGGAAAATTAACTATATTTTTTTAAATTCATTTATTTATTTGGCTGCATCTATTCTTCGTTGTGGCACACGGGATCTTTTGTTGAAACACTCAGGTTTAGTTGCCCCGTGGCATGTTGGATCTCGGTTTCCTGACCAGTGATCAAACCCACGTCCCCTGCATTGGAAGGTAGATTCTTAACCACTGGACCACCAGGAAAGTCCCTTAACTATATATTGAGGGCTTATAAATTATTGGATACTTAAAAACTTCTCCTCTTCATTGATTTTGATCTTTGTCAATGCGGTTTCTATAAATTACTACTGCAAGTATAATAGTCAATAATCTTAAACACCCAGGTGTGCAATCTTTATCTGGGGAATATCAAATTATAATTAAATACAAAATGTATTAATTAATTAACACTAGGAAACAGCTTCATATTATGCCAATGAGAGACAATTTCAATTTCACTTACAATTTGGCTAGAATACTTTATTTCATCTTTAAAAGCATAGAGTTACCTTTATTTTGTGTTTTATCAAAGAATAAATGAGTTGTTTAGCAAATGTCATGCTGTACTAGATCCTGAGGCTGGAGAAAGGAAAACACAGAAGCTACAAAAATTAGTAACACGTGATCCTTGCTGTGAAAGAACACACAGTCCAGAAAAAAACAAAGATATGAAGATTGCTATCTTTATTACTTCATATAAACAGGATCAGTTTTCAGTTGCAGTTTTTATTGTTAATTTCTTATGATATGTTTTCAATATACAAATACAACACATTCAAAACCTGTAACTAAATGTTTACATAATTATACGAATACTTAAAATTTAGTAATTTATGCTATTCAGAAACATATAAATATTTTTACCATGTAATTTTAATTCTAGGTAGTCTTGTCAAACAGTATTTAAGTCTGGCTCACTGATATTTTTACTATTAATACAAATCAACATCTTTCATTCTCAAATTAGAAATACTCAAGTAAGTTTCTGTATTCATACCATGACATATAAAGTATAAAATAAAATTTTAAAAAAGGAAAACATGCTTAGGAATTGGTAAAATGTATTTTCAAATAGTTCCTTGTGGGAATTCCCTGGCGGTCCAGTGGTTAGGACTCTGTGCTTTCACTGCCAAGGGCGCAGGTTCTATCTCTGATCAGGGAACTAAGATTCCGCAAGCCGCAGAGTGTGCCCCCCTCCCCAAAGTTCCTTGATAGCCTAGAGTTTATAATCTATATTAAATCATACCCAACAAACATACTGAACCTTTGCTAGGTATGTGTACAACATTCAGAATTGCTCTGTGAAATAACTAATACATAAATTTTAAAATAAATGGAGCCATTATAAGCAGAAATCTAAAGTTTACATACTCATTCCAGTTTCCCACAATTATAGAAACATTAGTTCCAAATTAACCTTAAACTAAGCCATGCTATTAAGTGTGTGTCTATTTCATATTTTTTAGGTGTTTCCTAATTATCACACGAAAATAGACTACATCTATTTTCTTCCCTCCAAAAATCAGGAAATTTTATCCTCTGGACACAATCAAACAATAAACTTGCAGAAAATAACAAAAAGCTGTGCAAATGGACTCGTACATGAATGTGGCTAAGGACAAAGTAAGCCCTTAAGGGAAAGACCCAACTGGTGCTATTGGAGGTTGACCTGCAGTCTATGGTGACAACACAAGAAAGGAACATCATCAGGAAGACTACTGGAAATGTCAACAATCCAGTCATCCCACCATCAACAATTATGAAGGCTTACTGTGATCCCAGCAGTGTTCTATGTACCACAGGGACCAAAAGAAAAGTGCAAGACACGATTCCTACCCACAACTAGCTGGAGAGGTGAGACAAGAAAACAAGTAGAGAATCGAAAGAAAATATGAGACCAATCTTATGCATGGAAATAAGTACGAGATAATTGTGGCTGATTAGTCATTAGTGACTGGTGGTTAGTCTGAGTAGTTATTAGTCTTACAACATTTGATAGAGAAGTCTAAAGTTAGACATTGAAAGCATGACACAGCTAGACTGTCCCCAACTAGGAGAAAGTAGATTATCATAGGAACAGCCCAGACAAGGGGAGAGAGGAAGTGGGTGTGAGTACCAGTGGCAAGATCTGTCAGGTACAGCAAGAACTTGCATCAATGGTAAATGGCTGATAGAGTTGTCCAGGTTACATGGAGTCAGGTGATAGAGGGCTTTGATGTTAAATAAGATATCAGAATTTGAAAGAGAATAGGGAGTCAATGAAATTTATTAGTGAGTGACATAACCCAACATTTAAGTATTTAAGTGTTAAGTATTTAAGTATTTGGTTCCCTGATTAAGTATATTTAATACTGATTAAGTATTTGGTTCCCTGATAGTTTTCTGAAATCAATACAGAAAGATATGTACCTTATAAATAAAATTATATCCACCTTGGAATACTGGGGGAAATGACTTAACATGGCATCAAATGAGGTTAATATTTTCTGCAGGGACAAAAATATTTAAACCAAGTAATCTAGACTACTGCTGTAAACCTTGATTTAAACAAATTTGATTTCCATTAAATTTAGAAGGAAGATTATGGAATTAAGACTTTTAAACCCAGAAAGATGAAGACTGAGGCTGTGAACTCATAAATGGAATCAATTTTATCTTTATAGGTTATGAAGTCCTTTCTGTATATATTAGTTCATTTGCCCTTCACGATCACTTATGTATGAGAAGCAGAGCAGATAATTTTATCTCAATTTTTCAGATGTGAAATTGAGATGCCAAAAGTAAAGTGGCTGCCAAGTTGTAAAGCAACAAGAACTAAAATTTGGATTCTTGTCCTCTACAACAGAAGAAAATAGATTTTTTTTCAGATAATTCAGAATATCAGGAGTTGGATACATGTTAAAAGCTGAAAGAAATAGTAAAGTATATAATTTATAAAGTACTATTTTTCTTAGATATGGCAGTATGATAGGAACAATCAAGTGATTATCAAAAAATCTGAATATTAGTTCCATATCTACCACTAACATGCACTAGGTGGCTGTGGATAAATTGTCTTATCTCACTGGGTCAGTTTCTCAATCAGTAAAATGAGGAGGGCAGAATGGAAGATGCTCAAAGTCCTTCTGCTTCCAGAATTCTAGGATTTCCTGTATGTGCATCACATGTTATTTCAAGAACTAGTTAAATGTATTTCAAGAGCTGAAAATACCAGGACTCACTGCAACATACTACACAAAGTAATGCAGTAAAAAATACATGGTTATGGAAGTCCTTGCCACAGCAATCATAGAAGAAAAAGAAATAAAAGGAATCCAAATTGGAAAAGAAGTAAAACTGTCACTGTTTGCAGATGACATGATACTATATATAGAAAATCCTAAAGATGCCACCAGAAAACTACTTGAGCTCATCAATGAATTTGGTAAAGTGGCAGGATACAAAATTAATACACAGAAATCTCTTGCATTTCTATACACTAACAATGAAAGATCAGAAAGAGATATTAAGGAAACAATTCCATTCACCATTGCAACAAAAAGCATAAAATACCTAGGGATAAACCTAACCAAGGAGGTAAAAGACCTGTACTCAGAAAACTATAAGACACTAATGAAAGTAATCAAAGATGACACAAACAGATGGAGAGATATACCATGTTCCTGGATTGGCAGAATCAACATTGTGAAAATGACTATACTACCCAAAGCAATTTACAGATTCAATGCAGTCCCTATCAAATTACCAATGCCATTTTTCACAGAACTAGAACAAGAAATCTTACGATTTGTATGGAAACACAAAAGACCCCGAATAGCCAAAGCAAGCTTGAGAAGGAAAGATGGAGTTGGTGGAATCAGGCTTCCCAACTTCAGGCTATACTACAAGGCTACAGTGATCAAGACGGTATAGTACTGGCACAAAAACAGAAATATAGATCAATGGAACAGGATAGAAAGCCCAGAGATAAACTATGGTCAACTAATCTATGACAAAGTAGGCAGGGATATACAATGGAGAAAAGGCAGCCTCTTCAATAAGTGGTGCTGGGAAAACTGGACAGCTACATGGAAAAGATTGAAATTAGAACACTCCTTAACACCATACACAGAAATAAACTCAAAATGCATTAAAGACCTAAATGTAAGGCCAGACACTCTAAAACTCCTAGAGGAAAACATAGGAAGAACACTCTTCGACCTAAATCACACAGCAAGATCTTTTTTGATCCACTCCCTAGAGTAATGGAAATAAAAACAAAAATAAATAAGTGGAACCTAATGAAACTTAAAAGGTTCTGCACAGCAAAGGAAACAATAAGCAAGAAGAAAAGACAACCCTCAGAATGGGAGAAAACATTTGCAAATGAACAGACAAAGGATTAATCTTCAAAATATATAAACAGTTCAGGCAGCTCAATATCAAAAAACAAACAACCCAATCAAAACATGGGCAGAAGACCTAAATAGGCATTTCTCCAAAGAAGACATATGGATGGCCAAGAGGCACATGAAAAGCTGCTCAACATCACTAATTATTAGAGAAATGCAAATCAAAACGACAATGAAGTATCACCTCACACCAGTTAGAATGGGCATCATCAGAAAATCTACGAACATTAAATGCTGGAGAGGGTGTGGAGAAAAGGGATCGCTCTTGCACTGCTGGTGGGAATGTAAATTGATACAGCCACTATGGAGAACAGTATGGAGGCTCCTTGCAAAACTAAAACTAGAGTTACCATGTGACCCAACAATCCCACTGCTGGGCATACATCCAGAGAACACCATAATTCAAAAAGACACATGCACTCCAATGTTCATTGCAGCACTATTTACAGTAGCCAGGCCATGGAAGCAACCTAAATGTCCATCAACAGATGAATGGATAAAGAAGATGTGGTACATATATACAATGGAATATTACTCAGCTGTAAAAAAGAATGAAACTGGGACATTTGTAGAGACGTGGATGGACCTGGAGACTGTCATGCAGAGTAAAGTGAGTCAGAAAGAGAAAAACAAATACCATATATTAACACATATATGTGGACTATAGAAAAATGGTACAAATCAGCCGGTTTGCAAGGCAGAAATAGACACAGATGTAGAGGACAAACATATGGACACTAAGTGGGGAAAGCGGGGAGGGTTGGGGGGAATGAACTGGGTGATTGGGATTGCCATATATACATTATTAATAAAAAAAAAATTGTACTCTCTAAATATAAATATATGCAGTTTATTGTCTGTTAACTGTATCTCAATAAAAGTTCTTTAAAAAAAATACATGGTTAACAGATGAACTTTGGGTTAACTGAATGAATGGAAGGGTTAGGTCATGGTACCATTTCCAAGGTTCAGAGACTTCTTAGGGTTCCATAATGTCCTGGTGCATTGGATGGAGTAGATCACAGTTCCATCAGATTCTCAAAGGAAACCAGTGACTTGAAAACAGTTAATAACTCTTGTTTAGATAAAGGAATAAGTCACAGTTGCTAGACAAATTTGGGTGATCAACTTTGGCCATCTGAGACTACCATCCTATGAGTAACTATGTTTTTTCCTTAGGTTAATTCATGATATTCCTCTCCAAGATTGAAAACTTGACTGAATGGACACTGTTCTAACCTAGTATATCTAATATGTCTCTTTTTTTTAAATAAATTTATTTATCTATTTATTTATTGGTTGAGTTGGGTCTTCATTGAGGCTTGTGGGCTTTCTCTAGTTGCGGCGAGTGGGGGCTACTCTTCATTGTGGTGTGCGGGGTCCTTATTGTGGTGGCTCTCTCTTGTTGTGGAGCATGGGCTTCAGCAGTTGAGCACCCAGGCTCAATAGTTGTAGTGCATGGGCTTAGTTGCTCAGTGGCATTTGGGATCCTCCTGGCTCAGGGACTGAACCCATGTCCCCTGCATTGGCAGGCGGATTCTTAACCAGTGCGCCACCTAGGAAGTCCCCTAATACATCTTTGATATATTTCTTTGGCACGGAAGAAGGATAAATCCTAAAAGCTTTTTTTTTTCCTTTAAAAAAGGAAAATTTCAAGATACTCTCTTTCCAAATAAGAAACTGTATCTCTATGCAGCATTTCCTGTGTGTTCACATTTGATGGTAGAAAGTGAAAGTATGCCAACATTTAACTCCCTAGAATATAAATCACAACATTTCACATACTGCTTCCTTCCCAACTAAGTGGCAATATTCCCTTTGGGCTGTCCAGTGAAAATAGCATATGCATATGTTATGGGCTGAGTTACATCCACCTAAAATTCATATGCTGAAGTCCTAACTCCCAGTACCTCAGGATGCAACTCCCAGATAGGGTCTTTAAAGAGGTGATTAAGTTGAAATGAAGTCATTAGGGTCGGCCCTAATCCAATATGTGACTGGTGTTCTTATAGAACATTAGGACACAGACACACAGAAGAAAGACCTGAGGACACAGGGAGAAGAGAACCATCTATAAGTCAAGGAGAGAGGCCTCAGAAAAAACCAAACCTGCTGATATGTTGACTTTGGACTTCTTGTTTCCAGGACTGTGAGAAATAAATTTCTGTTGTTTAAGCCAACTAGTCTGTGATACTTTGTTAAGGCAGCCCATAAAGAATAATGTACTGTGTTAGAGTCACAGATAATGCCAAAGGAGGGTGATTTAACATCTTCCTCAGTTCTTTCTTAAAATATGGCTCAAAATGCACACCTCTATCATACTCCATAGAGTTTAATGAAGTTCTTAACTAAGTAGCCCATGAATTTATCATTCTTCCTGGGACATAAAATTAAGTTATAGGCTTTGTAGTTAAAACACCTAATTGACCAGTTATTTTGGTGAATTTACTATAGAAAATGTCTCAGAGGTTTAAAAAAATTGAAAATCGATTCAACAGTGAATTAATGCTAACAGTCATATTTTACCCTAGGAATAAAAAATTTGTTAAAATGAAATGTATTAAAAGATATCAGACAGGGAGATAGTAAAGCTCACATTCATCATGGTAATGGAGATTCATGCTATCTGTTCTTCAGTGAGTTTCTTAAGAGCCCTCAAGCATACAATGGCCATTTGATTATTTAAAAAAAGACTTTGTTATGATATTTGTGAATATCATAAGATAAAAGATTTTTCTAATGAAAAGAATAAGTGAAATTTTAATTAAATCATCTTGGAAGCTATTATAATTATCATTTACTTCTTATATAGAATCAATCAGCTGCTAAACGTGTGTGCATTTACAAACTATCATTTATCTTCTTTCTCTCTAAATCAAATAAAAAACTGATAAGCACAAATTTTCAGACAGCTAATTAACAGAAAATAACTTTTAGAGTCTGAGAGAAAAACAAAAGTTCTAATTTTCTTATTTCATCTTTGCATACTTTAACCCCCTACCAGAAGAATGAATAATTTCTAATGTTTCAGAAATGTCAACCCACAGCAGGTCTTTCTAAAATTGATTATTTCACAAATGCATTGTCACATTCAAAAAAGCCAAATTAATGGCAAATGATTTATGCTAGAAGTTGTGAGTGCTTTTTATGTATAGCGAGCATCTAATTAAATTACAGATATTAGAGTGTCCTAAAGGGTAAATTATTTCAAACACCATATATACACAACCACCACTGCAATAAATAAAGCTAATATCAGAAGAGAAATTAAATCCTTTTAATTGCCATTCAAATTGCTCTGAAGTTGTCCTACAAAAAATGCAGAGTGGATTATTATGAACCAATAAATTTTTAAATTTGTAACAATAAATACAAAATTTTGTCTTTTGAAAAATGAAATGCTATAAACATTATGCTGGAAGGAGATCAGACTTTTTCCATTAGGTTTCCCCTAGCACAGTGACGAAAAACACTACAAATTTGACAGCCTTTATATGTTGAAGCAAAATCTTAAACTCATAGACGGACATTCTTTTTTGTTCTATTGTTGGTTAAGAGCTCAATTTTTAGCAAGTCGTTCCTTTTCAACGATTAACATAAATATTTACACTAGTAAAAGTACTTTGAAAATATTCTCTTAAAAATTCAATTTAAAAATTTAAACATTTTGCATTATCAACAAATTTCATCCAATGATTGTATTTTAATGGGAAAAAAATGCAAACTTACGTATCATATACATTGAGTAGCCAGTTGAGACACATGTCCACACAGAGAGGAACGTTGACCAGATTCTTATGCATTTGTTCAAGGCCATCGTAAGTTGTTGTCAGGCAGTTGATGACATCTGGAACACTAAGAAGCTGATCGTTTTGGTTCAGCTTGTGCTGTTTGAAAACTTCATTTGTTGTATTCAACTCTAAGAGATCCACTAATCAGGTGAGGAAAAGGAATATGCAGTCATTATATTACAGAACAGCATTGAAACAAACCACTTCCAGTCTTGAGTTTTCAGCTTGATTCTTCAGTTTAAGAATCTATCCTTTGTAGCTAATTTCAATTCTTAAAGAAATAAATAGCATTTCCATTCTTACATCTCTAAATTCTTTTTTATCCACATCTCTTACATTCATGCTTTTGAATCTAAACTTTGCCACTTTTCAATACGACTTTATTTTTCACTCTTCAGAACAACCATTTTCCTACTTAATTTTTCTGGCTTTTCTCTCTTCAGCCTCTTTGTACTTTTAAATGTAGGAAAGCATACATCTCTAAGTCTATTCCTAATGGTAGAACATCTAAAATATGACATTGCTCTTCTCCAAACTTTTGAGAACAGCCAGCTCACCACTCTCTCATTTATCCTTTATATCACTGCATAACTGATCATTTTTAAACAGTTTCTCCATATGTACATCATGAAATACAAAGTTCACTGAAGATATTCAGTTAATAAAACAGGTTTGGAGAAAAATATTAGTTCTCTGCTGCTACTGAGTCAAGCCTGACCTACAAGGCCCTCAAAATCAGGCCCTAACCTGGTTTGCTGCCCATGATGCTTTGGCAAATAGGCAACCTGTAGCTAGGTAGGATTAGAGGAGGCTCACAGCACAGTCCCCACATCCAAAGCTCTTCATGTATTTGCTCCCATTCCTTACTCTTCATGGAGAGAACCTCTGCAATGGATGTGGCTGGTGCTAGACCATGCAGGGTGGGCACAGAAGGATAAAGTGGAGCTCTGCTCTCAAAGATGGCCGGTCTGAGAAGGAGGATAAGCACACTGATAACTTTACTAAAAGGGGTGAAAATGCCCTAAAAGAAGACATAAATTTCTATGAGAGCTATTACTGCTCGCAGAGTGGAAGCAGCCTAGAAAAAGCTCCCTGGGAAGGTGGGATTTGAAATGGACCTTAAAGAATAGATAAGATACAAGAGATCAATGTAAAGCAAGGAAAGAATTCCAGGAAGACAGAACTGCTTGAAAAAAGACAAGAATTCAAGGAAGTCCAGGCAGCTCTAAGAAATGATGACTGCAGTGTGGATGGTGTGTGGCTTACACATGGGTGGCACGTGGTTATCATGTGGTAGAGCTCAGGGGGCAGGCCATGCTGGTCTGGGGGCGGGGTGGGGGGGCCTCCAAGGCCAGGAGGAAGGGTTTAGACAAACAGAAGAATCTTACATAATCTTTCTTTTTAATCAACTTTGAGTCATTCATTAGCTAACTGAAAATAGGAAAACAGATTATCAAACTACCAGGTATCTATCTATCTATACATTTACTGAGTGTGGAGATGACTCTTCTAAATCTAAACATGTAGGTCTGGGAAATTACAGAACCCACGTGAACTTAAGATTTGCTCATGGAAATTACTGCTTTATAAAATTCTTCCCTTATCTCCATACTTAACTTTTTAACATTAAAAAAAATAAACTTAGGAAAACTTTTTATATATATATATATATATATATATATATATAAACTACTACTTTCTCTTTGCATGATACAAAACTGTTCCCTCAAAAATATGACATATTTTGACAGTTAAGTAAAATGAACAAATAGCTTCCTTTGTATTTTTCTATTTTTAACCACTGAATAACCACTAATTTTGAATTTTTAAAAGACATTTGTGAAATGTGTCTACTCTAGCTGCTTAAACACCCTAGAATGATTTATTTTTTTTCCTCCAAGTTATCTACAATGGAAAATTGCTTTAAAATTATAAAGATTAAAATTATTTCTAAAACAACTCAATAGAGAAGTAATTTTTTTTTTAAAGAGAGAAAGACAAATATAAAACGTACAAGTCTGGATAAAAGATCAATCCATTTCCTTCAGATGTCAAAAACATCACTGGTAAAATTGCCACTAATTACAAAAGTAACCTGTGTAAGCTTCACATGAGTTTGAGATGGTGTCAGGAAAAAAAAAAAAAAAAAAAAGAACCATCTGCAGTTTTCATTGTCATTTTTACCCCATTTCTTGGCACTGTACACTATTTTTGATTATAAATTTCCAGAGGGCAAGAATAAAATTCAAATTCGTTCTTCACAGTACTTGACAAAGAGAAGTACTTAATAAATGACAGTAGCCACAGAACTATAATTCCACGCAGATATAAAGAAACATACTTAAATACTGCCCAAATGCTCTGTTTTCTGAATTTCAGCACTAATTATGCCAGCAGCACAGCACTGCTATTCCATCCCTACATGGCATAAAGCGACAATAGACCAAATTCTAAAAAGATCATTTCCTGGATCAGGCTGTCCTTGTGTTTCTTCTAGAAAAGCTTCCTTTGTGATACACTGTGTAGCTGTGACAGTAATTTGCCACATCCCACAGACTCTCATGTCTTTAATTCTCAGTGATTTACTCTGACACTTTGCCTTTGTGCCTAAGCCACGAATACATCTTCCTGAAGTGTGTCACATTTAGGTACCTTTAAAGACTGACTACATTTAAATCACAGAAAATTATGATTTTCTTTTTTCAAAGGGAGATAAATGACAGCTCAGTCATGCAGCAAATGAAACAAACAGCAGAATCACTTTCCACCAACTTTCCGGCTTTTTCTAAAGCCCACAACAAGGCAAAGGGGGTTGAATAGAATTGGATCATCGTTCTCCTGCAAAAAATACTGTTTAGCACCCAACCTTGGGCTTGCACAACTCGCCTCCTCTCAAACCGTTTGACCGTCCCTTCTTAGCACCTTTCCTGTCTCCCCTTCCCCAGACAGCTCAGAAACGTCAATGGTACTCAAGGTCTTGTGTCTGCCCTTTCCCTCTATAAGCCTGATGCTCTCATTCACTTTCATTATTACTACAGTTATTACTTCTTTCAGGATGGCTCCAGATACTTTTTTTCTTTTTCTTTTTTTTTTGGCTGCGTTGGTTCTTCGTTGCTGTGTGTGGACTTTCTCTAGTTATGGTAGCGGGGACTACCCTTCATTGTGGTGCTCGGGCTTCTCTTGTTGCAGAGCACAGGCTCTAGGCACACAGGCTTCCGTATTGTAGCATGCAGGCTCAGCAGTTACGGCACACGGACTTTTGGGGTGTGCAGGCTTCACTAGCTGTGGCATGTGGGCTTCGTAGATGTGGCCCAGGGGCTTACTTGCTCCGTGGCATGTAGGATCTTCCTCAACCAGGGATCGAACCCATGTCCCCTGCATTGGCAGGTGGATTCTTAACTACTGCGCCACCAGGGAAGTCCTGGCTCCAGATTCTGTTTTCTCATCCTGATCTCCTGCTGGAATACCTGATCCACATTCCACTGCTTTGTTCCCGAGCATACCTATACTACCCTCTTTCAGACCTTAATATGTCCAAATAAAGGTCTTGCCGTTTTGTTATGCAGAAATCCAGTAATGCTGTTACTATCTTCCATAGACCGTCAGTCTGCTAATCCCAAGGTATCCTAATACTCTCCTTCTTTCCCACTTTGCAATCTATCAAGTACCAAATCCCCCAGTCATTAGTTCTCCCTCCTCCTCACAAATCCGTGCCCTCATCTCCCTTCCTATACTCAGCCTCCATCATCTTTTACCTGAACTCTTTACTTGTCCTCTGTTCCCTTGGTCCTTTGACCATAGATATTGTCTAATGCATACATCCACAACTGGCCCTATCTCCTAACTTACACAAAACAGAGAACTGTTCTATAGTACCCCAATATATAAAGAAAACATCCAAACATTAAACACAACATTGCAAGAGCTTGAGGAACAAAAACTAAGGGAATCAGAGAAGATTTCATTAAAAAATGACCTTGAAACTGGATCTAAACCAATTTTAATGACATTTTGGAATACTAGACAAAATTAGCTCATAAGCTACTCCATTTAGACTCCATTATTACCTGATGTTCCCTGAACTCCACCCAAGCCTTTGACTGTCATGAATATAACTCCCTTCCTTCCTATCCTTGATTACAGCCATGTGCCTAAATCTTGTGTGCTTTCAGGTCCTGGATAATATGCTTTCTGCTTAAGGAAACTTGCCTTATTCTTCATGATAAAAGCGAATCTCTTCCTCCTCTGCTAGGACTTGCCTTCGGCTTCTCTTTTGCTGCCTAGCACAAGGTTTTTAAATCAAGACACAAAAGAATATGTATAACACATACATGTGGTCTAAAGAAAAATAATAGAACAAACTCCCATTAATTCATTACACAGCTGAAGAAATAGACTATCACTGATGTGTTGGAAGCCCCTTGGAAAAATCTAATTACATCCCCTCACAATCACAGGGAGAACCACTAATCTTTGTATTTCACTTTTAATTTCTGAAAATCTATATGTGTCCCTAAGTAATAGAGCACTTAGTTCTGCCTGGTTTTGAACTATATAAATAAATGGAATCAAACTGTATAGATTTTTTCTGCTACTTGATTTTTTTCATGCAACTTTATAATTCTAAGATTCAATCATGTTGATGCTGATTAGTAGCTTATTTTTGCTGCTGCATATCATATTTATGAATATGCCAAAATTAAACAAATATTACTATTAAAAAGTGCTGCTATAAATCCTATACATATTTCCTAGTGTACTCCAAAAACTGTCAAAGTCAAATTGTTCACTCGTGTCCTCGGAGACTGCTCTGTGCCAGAAGTTGTATGAGGCCCAAATTGGAGAAGAAAACAGACTCATCCCTCACATGAACGCTTACTTCACTTGGAGAGCCAGACAGTAAGTAAGTAAATACATAGCAAATCAAATATTATGACAAGTGCCACATAAGGAAAGAACTGAATCTGTGAGATGGAAAATCAGGAGTGACCTAGTTTGGAGTAGAGTAGCCAAGAAAGCCTCATTAGAAATGGGTGAATTAAACTAGGACCTAAAAAGGAAGAGAACGTACCAGTCGCAAAGAGCTAAGACAGAAGCTCCTCAGGCAGGAGGACCAGAAAACAGAGTTTGCCATTTCAATGTCCACTAGAACTATGAGAGCCACTGTGGGCCACGGTGAATGAGGTGGATGGAGAGAACGGCCAAGGCAAAGGCTGTTCAGTGCTGAGGGCAGCAGCATCTGTTGTAAGCAGGGGTGTCGTGTCCACGTGTAACGTGCTGTCTCCGAATTTATGTTCCTTGAGTGTGGGAACCAAGTTTCTTTACATTGTTTTATCTCCCGCATAGTCTTGGAGCCCAATAAATGAATGAACAATAACAGCATCAACAGTGTGCCCTCTTTGTAAGGACACTGTGCTGGGCGGAGATTTACACTAAATGAGAGACGACCGTTGACCTAAAGCAGGTGTCAACGCAGACGGGGCAATCCTCCTCACATTATCTGTCACACAAAGGCACGCAAGGGGTGCAGATGGTAGAGAAAGCCGTTACAGGCCATCATAAAGTTCTGGAAAAAGTGGAGGCAGGTGGGATTAGCTGGTAAATGTTTCCAAAAGAAGTAAATTTTTAACAGAATTTGGGAGGAATAAAGAGTTACAGACAATTGCAGAGGAAGGGTCAGGGCATTTCGAATAAACAGAAAGGATGAGAGAGGAAGGAACAGATTAATCATAAACAGGTAGCTGGACCAGTGGTGCCAAGGCCCCACTAGGAAAGCAGTGGGGACAAGAGGCAGCGGAGGAAAGTGGAGGCCTGGGGGCCCTAAGGACATCACCTTGAACGCTTACAACCAAACACAGCCCAGCATATTTCTAAGTGTGCGTTACTAAATGTCGTTTAGTTTAGAGGTGGGAGGCATCTCTTTCCTGCTCCTCTCTGGTTTGGAGGGATGACCTGAAGGATAGAGTTTTTTCTTTAGGACTCAAAAGGACCCGCAGAAGAGAACAGCAAATGCGTTAATATGCTGATCTGCCCAGAAGTATTACTGAAAACTGGGCCCATGTTCACAGTGATACAAAGCAGCCTCCTGTCAATGGAGATTTTGTGGCTGAGTCACTTGTCCTCATTTTATAGCTCATCAGGCCTGCGAAGCCCTTCCAGGTCTGTCAGCTGGATACTGGACATGCAGCTGAGCCTCTTTCAAAGCTGCTGTCACCCTGACCCAACTGAGCTCACTGAAATCCCTTCTGTGTGCTCCTAATTCTCTCCCTATTCCCTTCTGGCTCAATATACAGATCACTAGCCAGAGTGTGCTGGCTTTATATTTTGGGACTGGTCATTCTGCCATACTTGCTGTGACCACTACAACCTCTAGGGCTCCAAAGATATGGGCTCCCAGGCTATCTCAGCCTCTCGTCCATCGCCTAACCTGGAGGTATTTCTCAGCCCTTCAGACAGCTCTTCCACACAAAGCTTAAGTTTTTCTTACTCTAAAGCTTTGCCTTGCTATATTTTCTCGGAATGATTCTAACACTTCTCTTCCCTCAACTCTCCTCACGTAACCAGCTTAAAATATATTTCTAATTTCTACTGACTTAAACAGCAGATTTTTGACCTTAACATATCATTTTTCTAAGGATAATCAGCAAAGCGTCACTGAACAGCCTAGACTTATAACAACTGTTAAAAGGCAGCAAACAAGACTATCTGGAATTAGTCAAATTATGCTGTCGTAAAGATACAGGCAAATGTGACTTTCCATATTAACTACCTGACAAGGCTTAAATGTTCTCTGAGTAGACTCAATCATTAAAACTACAACCACAAATAGAATCCAGACACCTTAAATCTATACCCTATTACAAGCATTCATATTTATACTTAAATTTAGGTTATGGGGGAAGGAATAATCCTTTAATAAACCCATCAGAGACTCTCACTCTGAACATAATCACTACAGGTTAAAGTTCATATTGATAATATTAAATATCTCAAGACATATTTAAATGAACACAGAGCCTTTTATCTAATATTCAAATTTAGATCAGGTACCAGTTCAAATTTGGATCAGGAATGCCATTTTTCAGTGTTTCTTTATTATACGATTGCATTGAATCAAACTGTTTGGAATCCTACACTTCCAAATGAATACAAAGTACTAAAAAGGCAATGATGTACTACTTCGATTCCTTGATTTAATTCTTTTAAATTGGGTGGCAGCATAATTTTTGAGAAAGCTTTTTATGTGACTCCTGTATTTTGGTTAATTTTGTTCTCCAACTGAGAATGGCATATGTTCATTTGTTTTACTACTGCATGAATGCTGATGGGGTGAATAACAGAGCATTCACAGAAACAGGCAACTCCTTGAGTGAGGTACACTGAAAATCAGATTAACACGACAAACACAACAGCCTCTTCATTTATCTTTGTCTTAAAAAAAAAAAGGCAATCCAAATAATAACAGAGTGATTAACTTTGGCAGAATAAACTCACAACATAGTGCTTTCTGTAGTCTTCGGATTTTGATGGCTGTACGGTAGGCAGAGAAACGTACATTATTCAGGTCGGCTGAAATGGGAAACAGAACACATTCAAAAGCATGCTTATGTTGAATGGCAAGAATATATTTGTTTACTTCAATGATGGAAAAGTATTACGTCTGTTCGCATGAAAAGGTCTATTCCTAAAATCTATTTAAGAAAATAATTTAATGTTCATTAGCACCATGGTAAGATACTTTCCAAAGCAGTGCTACACACATTTCAAGAAAGCATTTTCAAATAGGGAAAGGAGGGAAATGAGGAAAAGGAAACACAGCCTGTTGACTTTTCATGGCCTAATAAATAGACCATACCATAGGCTGAGGGCCCTGCCTTCTGTGCTGCTAGGAGGGATCCTCCTCCAGGGCATCTTCCCCAAGGACAATCAGTTTTCTGTCAACTAGGCTGTCCGTCTCACTACTCACAAAGCTAGTCTTATTCCTTTGCTATTTTCATCCTGATCTATTTGCTTCTTCTGCCCTTTTATCAATCTGGTGAAAATTATACTATAACCAATACTCAAATCTTTAGAAACAATAGACTAACTCCAGTTAATAATATTGTGTTGTATATTTTAAAGTTGCTAAAAGAGTAGATCTTAAAAGTTCTCATCACACACACAAAAAACTATGTAACTATGTCTCACGATGGATGTTAACTAGACTTTTTGTGGTGATCGTTTTACAATATATATAAACATCGAATCATTATGTTGTACACCTGAAACTAATATAATGTTATATGTCAATTTTATCTTAATTAAAAAATCTTAAAAATTTAGCATCAAGTTGATGAAAAAAAGACACTGGAATTTCTTGTGTCTCCTAAAGACAGAGTATGAGAGACTAGAAGAGTCAGAGGAAAACTCAGAAATCATCAACATTGGCCCCCTCGTTTTACAAACTAAATAATCCAGTGGCTTTTCTCTTGCTTATTCAACCTTTGCAGCTGTCCTCACTCACCCAAATGGAAGCTCACACAGAAGCCTATGTAAAGAGATAAAAAGGGGTGCCCCCTCCTTGCTGAAATGGGAATGGGCATAAGAATCTTGGGGTGCCATTTTCCTTCTCCTGCAATACCTTAGCTCCCCGCAAAGAAAACTCTTTCAAAGCCACTGGAACGACCTAAGGCAAGCAGCTAAGTAATCAGTTCAAAGACACATTCTACTGGAAATCTACAAGGTCAGAATTCTCATTTCATGTGTTTCTGTGCATTTTTATATTAAAATGAATTTAGCTTTTAATGACTACTTAGACAAAATGAAATTAGGCCAGCTAATTTAATAATATTTACTAAATAAAAAAGTGAGCAAAAAGCAAATTTAAAGCAGTGGATTAGAGGCTGCTGTACTCATTGTTTTTGGTTTTGTTTTCACACAAAGCTGAAGTTTAAGATGACTCAATATGAGGGAGGTAAAACCAATTACACTCCTTTTAAAATCAACCTTCTTTACCTCACACCGTTTCAAACCATGCATTCTCTTAAGAAGAAAGGTAAAATTTGTTCACTGCATTGCCCTTAGAAATTCAACTGCTTTTATATGCCCACGACATGATCCTTTAAACATAATATGCCATGTAAGGAAAGCTGGTGACTAGTGTCCATTTAAGAATATACAATTCTCAGTTGTTTACGTTAATTCATTACTATTACCTAAAATAACACTCACCAAGGGACTGAAAGAGTTCGGTCATTTTAGGATGATCCCAACAGGTTGTCTGTGTTTGATGACTGGAAAAAAATAGTAATATATTTAAATAAAAGAATGTATAAAATAATAACTGTCACACAGGAAATATGCAAATAGAATTTTTATTCAAATTTTTAAAGAATACATGCAAAATTATCCCCCTGATGGATCACTCAGAAACCTGATGCCCAGTTATTACTTGATATTTGAAACAATAGATTTTTATTTGAGCAATTATATCATGAAACTATAGATGAAAAATATTGCTTTATCTATTTCAAAAAGAATTGCAACTAAAGATTAAAGCCTAGATATAAAATGTAACTGTCACGGACCCTGGAGCCTCAGGTTTGACAGAGCCAGATCAGTGTAGGCTCCAGAATAATTCTACTGGTGTTTGGCAGATGTAGATTCTCATTCAGAATAAATCCTCTGAGAGCAGAAGTGCTCTGAAGAGTTGCTAAACTTTAGAAGTCCTAATCAAATTTCCAAAGAACAGAGAAATGAGGAGTTTAACTGTGAATAACATCTCCACCGCATAGTCTACTGAGTCTTCCTCCTCTTCAACAGGGAGTCTTTCCTTCTTCGGTGTAAATTGCCCTTTTCCCCTGTGGGGACTCACCCAGACCCCTAGATTTGGTACAAAGATTATCTTAAACTGAAGACATATGAGATTCAACAAATACAGAAAGAAGCTTTGTCAGAGCTTCCTTTATCTGACTAAAAGTAGCACCTTCTGGGAAATGCCGCTACCACAAATCCTCTCTCCAGGAGAGTTTCAGGACTGTGAAGAAGACAGGAAAACCACTTGCACCTGTACAAACAAACATTATCAGAAACTTTCTTATCTCCTGTTTGTTCTCCTAAAGAAACACATATCTTTCCTATAGAAACCTACTGGTTCTTCTCACAGAAGCCTTTTCTCCCCAATCCCTTTCCCCTACTAAATTGAGTATATAAACCCCAAATTCCAACCACCTTTTTGAGTTACTCATCACTGTATGCAGACTGCATCCATAAATAAGCTCTTTTCTCTTGTAAATTTGTCTTTAGTCAGTTTAATTCACAGGCCACCAGAAACCAAACCTGAGAGGGCAGAGAAAAAAATAGTTTCTCCTCCCTGACATGTTCTTCAGGAGCACCTGGACTTTCCACTCCCCTCACATACGTGTTTCTCTTTTGCCATTTTAACTTCACACTCCTCTCTCAGCTCTCAGACTCCCCTGGTTAACCAGTATTTTTTATAGGTATTGAACAGTTTTTCTCATGATACTTATTCTTCACTTTAAAAGCAAGTTTTTATACTTTCTCTTTTTCAGTAAATTCCAAAACTAATCAGAAGTTTCAGGGAATAAGGTGAGGGTGATACAGATCAATGCAGTGCTTAAATTAGGTTCCTTCTGTGCGCGTACATGTGTGTGCATGCGTGCGTGTGTGCGTGCATGAGTGTGTGTGAGTGCGTGTGTGTGCGTGTGTGAGCGTGTGTGGTGAACAGCTTTCAATTGGTCAGTGGCCTTATTTAAAAATAGTTTACTGTCCATTATCTAGGTCAGAATAGAGTAATAACATTTAATAGTACTCAAAAGACTTCTTAGATGACACAGTTTTTATAAAACTGTTTAGTAAACTAAGTGAAATCGCACCATACACAAGAGCCAGTGATATTAAAATATTCATATAATCAAATTTCAGGGAAATTGTTTTTTAAAACCTATGGAATATATCAAGAAGTGGGGCATGTAACTGGGGAAAGAACATAATCAATGTTATTGTACAAGGTAAAAGAACCCTCAAATTACTCATAATTTGCTTTGAAAAATAGTTCAAGTTTAGATTTGAAACTGGGTATGTAAAATGTCCTGGAAATTCCAAAAACTCAAATGAAATAGCCTATGTTCAATGTGAAGGTCTATCTCGGGACGAGCTGGAAAGTTGACTCCTCTACCTGGTTCCTGACATCAATGTGAAGGCAAATATTTCCAAATATGTTGCTACTGGACACCAACCACATCATCCTACCCTCTAACTATGTAAATTGCTCCAAAGACCACAGAGAAAGCACCAAATTTGTTTGCCCTGATATTTTTAGCGTTCACAGTGTGGCCCAAAGCTTGATAGAAATGCAGAATCTCAGACCCCTAATTCTACTGAACCAGAATCTTCATCTCATCAAAATCTCGAGTAATTCATACGCACATTCAAGTTTGAGAAGTACTGACCTAAAAGGCTCCTCATACATGAATGTAAGTAAAAAATAAAAGTAAAAAAGACATTTCCAAACTTTGCTAATGAAACAACTTCCTCCCTACTATTAATAAGAATTAAGGAAGAAATAAAAAAGAATTAAAGAAGAATTTGCTGAAAATATAGCGTAATCCAAAGAAATTCATCAAGGGCTCCCAGTCTTTAAAGAGCCTACCAGTATTCACTGGATCTCTCCTCTCCTCTTTGGAGTCCTTTCAATCCCCATGGCAACACTACCGCTCAGAGACAGACATGCCATCGTGAAGGACCAAACCAAGGCTCACGAACCAAACTAAAACTATGAGTAATGCAGAGCCAGACTTTATACTTAAACAACAAACATAAGTACACTTTCTCTAGAATCACAAGTGTGGCGCTTTGGCAAACAACTTCTATGGAACCACAAGGGAAAAATACCACCAAGCAGTCAGACAGGAATGAGAATTCAATGAGAATACCCACTTGCTAATGGCTCTTTTTAGTGAAACCACCACTAGGAGCCGAGGGAACACACACATTTGGCAAACAGATGCAGGGAGGGACACAGCACCTCCCTTGGTGAATTCAATACCAGTTGATTCATTAGGCAGAACTGCCAACACTGAAAATAAACACAGCCTCTGGTTACAAAAGTATAAGTGCAGCTTACCAAACAACAGTTAAAAAAAAAAGGAGTAGATGCAGTTGGCGGTTGGATTCTCTTTCTTTCTTTCTTCTTTTAAGTGGGGGGAGGGTTTTAAAGCAAAATCCACACTCAATCCAAAGCCTCAACCTGTTTGAACAGCTGCAGATTGCTCAGCTCCTCCTGGGTCCCCCCAGAGGAGGCAACCAAAGCAGAGTCAAAGTGGCACTTTCCTCCCCCCAAAATAACAACAGTTTATGTTCTGGCCAATCTAAAATATGAAAGAGGACTAGAACTTAACATTGTACAGCTTGATAAACTATAAAATAAAGTTGTAATTTGTTATTAAAGATCCTCTTTGTAAGAGGGAACAGACGGAGGAATCTGTCCAAGAATAAAACGAAAAATTAAAAATCTAACAAAGCAGCAATTAGGAGGAGTTGAGCCCAAATAACACAAGGCAAACAACAGAGAGAATATGTGACATATAACTAACTAGGGTACCCAGCCAGACCAGTTTTGCTTGCGTGGGGAAAAATGGTGAAGCCTTTGATGTGGGCCAGAAATTAGTAAGTGATACAACTGTGTAGCTGAGATTATCTCTGAGCTATTTTAAACTCTGCAAAATGAAGAAAACTAATAGTAATGCAAATGATTTTTTGTCCACAGAAATGCAGATTGTGTCCACTCGAGTGCAATTGATTATTGTCCTGATGGATACTGACCAGTTTGTCAGCTTTGCATCCATTGTTAATTCATTTCAGCATCTCTTGCTTGACTATAAAGACTAGTCCTTGGTACTCTCCTTGGAACCTGTTATAACTTCTTATCCATTCCCTTTTTATTGGTGAGTTGAATGAAATCTTTGACACATGCTCTTTTTATATTTGTACAAGTCAAAATTTTACCTAGTTTAAATTTTATTTATTTAAATTTTTAAAATTTTTATGTTTTGACTGAAATACAGTTGGCATATAACATTGTGTATGTTTAAGGTGTACAACATGCTGGTTTGATATATTTGTATATCGCAATATGATTACCACAGTAGCATTGAGCTAACACCTCTATCATACCACACAATCATGATTTCTTTTTTTTGTAGTAAGAACATTTAAGGGGAGGGTGGGGGGGACTTGAGGGGGGGGGAGTCAAGGAAGGGAGGGAATACGGGGATTGTGTATAAAAACAGACAATTGAACTTGGTGTACCCCCCAAAAAATAATAAATAAAATTAAAAAAAAAAAAGAACATTTAAGGTCTAGTCTCTCAGCAACTTTGAAGTTTATCATACAGTACTGATGTTTATAAATCACTGTGTTGTACATTAGATCTCCATTACCCAATTTTTAAAATTATCCTTCAATACCCAGGACAGTCCTAATTATTAAAGTGCCCCTGTCCTCTTAAGTGTCCCAGTTGGGATAACACATGACCCAATAGTTTATGGACTTCGATGAAATATTAAATCAGTAAGATTAATAAGTAGAATATGCTTCTACCTATTATTATTCACAATGTATTCTCACAAGTCACAGAAAGTTAAACACAAATAAGATTGTACACCAATGAATAGAACTCAAAAAAATGTTGTGTCACAACCATGCCCAGTATAAGACAATGAACCAACAGCAATTTACACGTAATGTTGATAAGATACTGATGCCTGGGCAAAGACTGCTCTAGGGAAGATACTCTTTAAACCCTTTTGTTTTCATTAGAGTGGTCTCATTTTTTCCATTAAAAGATGGTGAGATGGGGGCTTCCCTGGTAGCACAGTGGTTAAGAATCCACCTGCCAATGCAGGGGACACGGGTTCAATCCCTGGTTCGGGAAGATCCCACACACTGTGCAGCAACTATGCCCATGCACCACAACTACCGAGTCTGTGCTCTAGAGCCCGTGAGCCACAACTGATAGGCCCACGCTCCGCAACTACTGAAGCCCGTGTGCCTAGAGCCCGTGCTCTGCAACAAGAGAAGCCACTGTAATGGGAAGCCCACGCACCACAACAAAGAGTAGCCCCCAATCTATGCAACTACAGAAAGTCCACGTGCAGCAACGAAGACCCAACACAGCCAAAAATAAATAAATAAATAAAAATAAAAAGAATGATAATAATAAATTAATTAATTAATTAAAAAAAAAAGATAATGAGATGGGATCCTGGTTATCCAAAAACTGACACTTAGCCAAATACACTTACTTGTTACTTATCTATCCAATTTTATGTTTGAAACTGGGTTTTGTGGGCTTTGCCATTTATCATTCCATTCCAATTTTAATTATAAAGGTGTACAAGAGAAAAAAATCATAGGCGAGTGAGTTAATTGAAAATACAAATGTGAGGAAAAAAATAGGTATGATGCTCTGGATAAGACAATCACAGAGAGAAATATTTCTTCTTTTCTGTACATAATGAAAGATAACGCACTAGGTGAGAATGTATAATATTAATTACAGTAAGAGTCTATTATCTGAGTGCTCAGTTTGTATGAGGACTCTTCTAAACTCTGTCTATGTGTAAACTCAAATTCAAATAATAATTCTATGAGGTCGGTGCCAATATTATCCCTACTTTACAAACTTAGATAACCTGCTCAGTCACAATAAATAGTAGAAATGGAATTTGAACCCAGATGGTCTGATTGTAAGCCTGAGTACTTAATATGGAAGTATACTTGCACGATTGAGGTTTAAAATATTTCTGATGAATCTGTCTAAATTTGAGTCTGAGGTCCATCATTATAATCATTACAAACATGACTCCCTTGTTTCTTTCATTCCTGGCAAACTGAAGTATGGATCAGCTCAATTACTTGCCTTCTCTGGACCAGAGCAGCTGTGCATGAATACAGCTGGAGAAAATCACTCAACAGACAGCCTGATTTTACTTTAAATATTTGACTTCAAACCTCAAATGTCCAAGTGCTGGCAAATGCACTACATTCCCTAATAAACATGCTTCCCAAGACAACACTTTACTACCACCATCTCTTCAAACCTAAGTAAGTTTCACGGCCTTCCTTAGTATCATTTAACTTGATCTCACACTTCATTGAAAAAACTAAAAACCATAAGACTAGAATTCCTTCATCTTCCCACCACTAAATCAATAAACTTCCCTCCATCTTCCAGACTGTGTTCTTACCCCCCTCTTTCCCTCACTTTTTAAAATGAGGAGTGATTCCCTCTCCTATCAAAGGCAATTCTTCCCAAAGATTTCTGAACAACTCTTGTGCTGTTAATCAACCCCTCTCAATAAGACTAGTCTCAGAATGCAAATGTTGAAAGGTCTGCCATCCTTAATCTCCCTCCCTCCCTCCTCCCTCCCTCTCTCTCTCTCTCTCACACACACACACACACACACGCACACACACGCACACCACCCCTATCTTGAATCTGCCTTTCCTGCTAGCTAGCACCCCTTTTCTCTTCTTTACAGACAAAATTCTCAAATGAACAGTCCACATCCTCATGTCCCATTCAGGACTCAACCCACTTCTATTTGGTTTCTAACCTCACTCCTCCACCCAAACTGTCAAAATTATCAATGAACTCCATGTTGTCAAGTGGAATGCCTGCTTTTCTGTCTTCAGCTCACTAGACTTCTCCTCACAAGTGGGGAGAAATAGGGAAGTGACAGTAAGCTTCATAAGTAAGTTATATAGTGTAGTAGAAGCTGAGAGGTGCTATGTAATAAAATAGAATCTCCAGAATGAAGCTGACACAGGCAAAACGTAGGCTCTTCAAACACCCTCTTTGCCTCTACTTAAACAAGTTATATCTAGGAATCAAGCAGGGCTCCCAAGTAATCAAAGTTGCATCAGGTGACTAAAACATAAAGACTGAAAACACATTTTGGCAACCTGATGTGATGTCATTTATGTGAGTAATATCTTTTTAAAGATCTGAGGTGACATTTTGGAATTTATAATCCCCTTAATCTTGGTTTCATCATGCATGAATATTTGCAGAATATGTGAAGAATATGGAACACTCCTATAAGTAACGTTGCTTCTTGCTCTGTGGCTGTGCTTGTGTGTTTGTGTGTGCTTACGTGTGTGACAGGTTGAGGGGCCGCTGGGAAGGGGACAGGGGCAGCAGATGAGGATACTGTGTGAAGGGAAACATATATTCCTCAGGTTATATATAATTTCTTGAACCCTCACAAACACTTTCTACCATTCTCTAGGCATTTTAAAGGCAGAATATCCAAGATTATACTTTTGGAAACATAAGAATAAATCAAAGGGAAAACAAAGTTTGAATGTCAACATTTCAAGAAAAAAAAGAAAACCCTCTGTTCAAAACCCAAACAAGATATATGATCCCACTTGACAATGGATGTAGTAAAAGCACAGAGTCTTCCTTACAAAAATGCCATTATATGTCATGATGAAGGCACAAGACAGGAAGACTAAACTGTCAACAATGGATAATTCCACATCTGTTGGATTCAATTATAAAATGCAGTTAAAAAGAAACAACAAGCCCCAAATGGAGTGCCTTGTGCTAAACACCACCAAGACTTAATACTTAACCTCAATGAAGTTCTAGTCTCTCCCAGGGGTGGAATAAACCAATCAGTCTGGAATGTCCTGTCAGCACCAGTGAGGGAATCTATATGAGGAGACTTCCATTCCCTTCCCCACAAAAGAAGATGACCTGGCCTGAACCAATCCTTTTTTTTCTTTTGCTAATAACTTCCTTGTTATCAGCCCCTCCACCTTCCCCCAGTTTCTATAAAAGCTTTCTATTTTGTCCAGTTCCTTGAAGCTCCTTTCTATTTACTGAATGGGATGCTGTCAACTCATAAATTGTTGAATAAAGCCAATTAGATCTTTACATTTACTCAGTTGAGTTTCATTTTTTAACAATGCACTTAAAATTATTCCACATGTAGGAGTAGGCTCAAAGACACAAGCATGAAAAGGGCTATACAGAAACAGAGGCTACAGCACACCCCAAAATACAAGTGTCAATACCCCAGGCATGGATGATAGAACAATAAGACAAGGATTGTTTGTGTTTGTTTTTAAGTAAAGTAGTAGAATTAATGACCAAAATGGATGTGCCTGGGTGTGAAGGCAGATTCAGGTAACAGTTATTTTGAAGGCACTGGAAGATTGTCTGGTACCTCAAACAAGAAACGCAGGGGAGCCTCTTCTCTGGTAATATCTCTACTTGGGCCCAGAACTCAGAGGAAGCCCCAACCACACCCAAATCTACCCTACTGTCTCTCTAAGCCCTCAAACTAGGGAGAATCAGACCATCAACCAACACTCCTGTAGGTCTTCTGCTGCTGCATTGGCCCTGGGGAGCCCTGTATGCCGCTGCCTCGGGGTGTTAAACCCAGGATTATGTTCTCATCAGAGTTCAGTTTATCACTGTATCCTTAAGGTTTGTTCTTCAAAGCCGAATTTATATCATTTAGTTTTTTTTAATTGAAGTACTTTATCTCTTTCACATGTATTTTTTAAATGAGAAATTAATTCTAATTTTTTCTATAGAGTTGTATTGACTCTTTTACTGTATCATTTCAGTTTATAATTGGTACAGAAAAAGGCATTCTATTTAGTTCACAATTTTCACATTATTACTTCTGTACTGTTGCTAATTGTAATGACTATTTAAAAAATTTAACCATTACAAATTCAAGTACAGATACCTTTTTTTTCTCCTTCCCTTAATGGCCCCTCAGTGACCCTTCCTGTACCAGATGGTAGACCTTTACTAATTGCATAAATTGACTCTAAAAATCAAACTGTATAGTAAGACTGATGATGCTGTTATAAGTCAATGAAGCTGAGTAATCTAGAAGATTCCAAGCCAAAATTCCACTTCACGGTTATAACAACTCTGGCACCAGCAACGTATAGATGATGGCAGGTGAGATGATATCTTCTTAAGTCCTGAACTAGTCAACATATTTCAAAGCAATGTCAACTCCACCTATATTTCAACAAACCGGGACACTGGTGGATACTCTAGCAGTTGCCCGTTTGGGGCTGCGGCACGGCAGGTGGTCTGCTGTTTAGTTTTCTAGTTAGTCAAGGTATGCTCGTTTGTCTGATTCTGCCTCCAAGTCTGGGGGAGGTTTAGTGATCCCAAGATGCTTACATTCTTTCATAAAGCAATTTTGTTCTTACTTCCTCATCAGCAGAGTTGGCCCAATGAGTTTTAAATATTTATTTTCAATAAAAATAAAGTCACAGACCATTTCCTGGAAAAACACTCTCTCCAGTATATTCTCTTATATTTCTATTTCATTTATTTCTTTATCATTAAAACCAAAAACACAAGCCCCATTTCTGGAAAGAGACTCAAAGTGTGTCCCAAGACTTCTCCACTTAAAATTCTAGAACCAAAAGGATGCCCTCTCCCATCTTGATTAAGGAGAAGGAGATAGATGAAGGCTGCTATAGGAAGCTTTTCAGAGAGAACTACATTTATCTTTCTTTGTTAGAAATATCTTTGTTATTGAATTGTTTTGTTTTGGAATGAGCTTCCTTAACCTTTAAAGAAAAAACGCTTTATGTTAATTTCTTTCTTGGTGTTGTTATACTTATTTCTTAGCTCTGATTTTCCAGTGAGGCTGGATATTTGAATTTCCCATTGCTGCCACTCCTCTCTGCTCTTATTTAGGGAAGAAATATTTCACCTACATCATCTAAGCAGGGTTCGCAATTCCTCTAAAAGAAATAAGCATTAATTCTCTCCCTTAGACTGTACATACATAATGAGACAAGTATATACAGTTTATGCAAATAAATTGCATGACTGCTATAAAGAACAACTACTTGTTCTCCAAGATTTCATTTACAACTATAAACTTCATTTTTTTTTTCTAGCAATTGATGGTTAAGGGCAGTAGAGGGTGCCCTTGGGAGGCGAGAAAGGTGTCTAAAACAGTAAAACGGTACTGCGGGATTATCCATAATGAACACAAGGACAGAAAAGGAAAGCATAAAAGAGATGTAATAAATTGAGGAAAATCTTGATTTAGACCTATTCATAAGGCGGAGTTAGAACAAGGCAGAGCCTGCAAGGTAGTGGTATCTGTAGATACAGATTAGTTTATTCTGGTTGATACACTGTAATATTGAGGAATGTCAGTTGTAAAGAATGTGATAGGTATGATCTATATAATCAGAGATGACTAAAATGTTCATGTTAAAGCTGGGTGTATGTGACTGCATTATAAAGAATTCAGCTTTGTACTTCAGATTCTAGTGGGAAAAACAAAGCTATACAACCATTGAACTGTGAGTGTGAAGCCATCACAAGAGAAGAAGCATCATTTGTACCAAGACAAAATCACGCACTTGGGGTTTAGAGAAGACACTGTAGAGGGAGAAAGGAAAACCATATTTCCTAACTATCCCTTACTAAATTGTATGAAACAGAACAGTTTACTAACAGGCTGAATAAGGTAGAGCAACACCTATGCTAAAAGCCCCGGGGGACCTACAAGTGAGTTTTGTTGGCCATGCTCCTCACAGATGGAAATCTCCTCAATGCCAGAAAGCTCCAGACCCTGTGAAAGAGCAAAGGTAGAGGAGGGCCAGTTTGCTCCCCCATCTCAGAATTCCTGTCATGATCCCACTGGCAGGACTGTGGAGAATGACATTTGCTATCTACAGAAAAGCACCTTTGTCCATTATCAGACCACAGTGTGAACTTTCCTAAATCATATATTAGGTCTACAGGACTTAGCTTATAGAGAATCCTATAGAAATGGCAGTGTGCAGCGCTGGAGAGAGCACAGCCTTGCTCTTGGACAGTTCTGTACTTAACTGCTGGCACATAGCAGGTGCACAATTAATGGTAACCAGTCTAGAGTATGAAAGAAAGGATGTTTGCTCATATTTTCTCCATCTGACTGCACTTTCCTAAATATAATCCTTTATCCCACCCAAATTTTCCATGTGACTAAAAATTTCTCTACCTCCTCTAATACAGAGAACAAGAGGCAGTAAGTGCATAGTGGTCACAAGTTCAGACACTTGAGTCAGTCCCTGGTTTGAATGCCAGCTCTTATATTTCCTGGCTGTGTGATCTCAAGAAAGCTATGTGTGCACTTATTACCTAAGTGTTGCCTGTAAATGGGGGTAATGATGGTATCTACATGTCACTGGCCTACTGTGAGAATTAAAAGAGATAACCCATGCACAGGATTAGCACAGCGGCTGGCAAATGAATATTTGAAATGTATAATTTATTATAATAATCCTTATTATCACCCACCATGGCTGTTGTTGTTGTTATTATTATTTCTGGATCAAAAAGAGAAGCAATGAGTTTTACATGATTAATATGACATATTAAGAAAATTCAACCAAGGCTTTTATTTACCATTCTCTTTACACCTGAAACTCCCTGGATGTTAACTTTTGGTTGAGGAAATGAACAACTTGTATAAACGGCGCAACACATGACCAAAAATTCACAGAGAAGGAGATCCTGCTTTTACAGTAGATTTTTGTGCATTGTGAAGGCAGCAAGAGCCATTTCAAATTTTCTTAAATTGATAGAACAATGAGCTGTCATTGGATTGTACTAGAAAAGAAAAACAATTTAGATCAGCTTTGAAAAGTCTACCTTAGAAGCAGCAAATATCATTTAAAGATATGAGTTTCAACTTAAGATATTAACATAGAGGGATTTATACTACATAGAGTCTTACAGTTCAGATCTATATTCTGTCATTTTCTAGAAACAATTGAGTCATGGAACCATGGCAGAACGCCTCAAAATACTAATAAGGAATTACCTAAAGAGAAAGAAATGCATTGGGGAGCCATCCCAGTATGTTTTAACTAACCTAAAATTAAAATACAAAATAAAAACAATTTGTCCTTTCCATTCTCTGCCAACTTTCTTGCTATATTCTGGCATTAGTGTATATAAAACTGTATACTTAAGTATGGAGAATATCTAATATTTCTACCTGAAGATTATTTTCTTGTTGGCCAAATTGATACATCCTAATATGCTCCTGGAAACTCTAGTTGCATGACAATCATGCAAAATTTGTTTCTAACATTTTTCTTCCACCTACTTGTGCAGCCATGCAAAGGGAAGTGCATATTAAAAGCCTTTTCACTCATCATTTACTTGCTTATTAATTTGTTTGGGAATTAAATTTTGTTTTCATAATGATTTTTCATCTGGAAATACTGGCCTGTATAACCTTATCTCTAGTGATTGATATACCTTCTTAATGAGGAAATAAACTGTTAGGTTACACAATAGAGCAAGTAATGAAAGAATCTGGTTAAATAAGTTTCCTAAAAATGAGAATTCACTCTACATACATGGGCAGATCTCCAAATATTTGGAAATCCTAAGACATTCAACATTAAAATTTTGAAATATTTGAGAAAATCCAAACTTTTGCTAATAATGCTGAAAATATTTCAGGATGCTACAATCCTATAGGTCACATTAAAAATATTGGCCATCAATGCACTACATATATTTTGAAATGCTGGTTATAGCACTCTAGCCAATAAGATGCCAGATAAACCAGCTTTCACTCTACCTGTATGTCCTATAAGAACTTGTAGACTGAGCAAGAGTACAATTCTGCTGGATCTTTTCAAAATTATAAAAATATTGAATTAGTGAAATTCTAACTTAGACAATGTAATTCTCAGTCACATATAACTGACCTGGACATATAAAAATTCCTTTTAATAGCAGTGCTGAAATGAAGGATGGATTTTTTAAAGTGTCAAATCAAATAGGTAACCATTGCATAAACATAATCTAGCAACAGATTTAAAATTTTCTGTTCTTCTCCTTTTGGCCTCACCACACAGCTTGTGGGATCTTAGTTCCCCAATCGGATAGAACCTGCACCCTCCACAGTTGAAAGCAAGGAATCCTAAGCACTGGACCACCAGAAAATTCCCAGATTTAATATTTCCTTAATCTAGTAAAAACAAAAATATGCCTCCTGAATCCAATTTACATTTTTTAAAAATCAGATGATACAGAAGTCTAGGTCAATTCAGTAAATTAATTAATTTGATTAACTTGCATGGACTTCTAGATTTTGTATAATACATATATTAGTTTTCTATTGTTGCTGTAACATATTACCATAAAATAAATGTCTTCCTGAGCTAAAATCTAGGTTTGCAGGGCTGTGTTTCTTTCTGGAGGTTCCAAGAACACTTCCTTTTCCTTTCCTTTCCCAGCTTCTAGAGGCTGCCAGCCTTCCCTGGCTCATGCCCCCGTCTCCATCTTCATATAGCCTAACCCATTCACATCTAGGAGTCAGGATGTGGGCATCTTTCTATGGCCAGATTCTACCTTCTGTAGTACATCAGATTATACCAAAACCTGTAATATTCAATTCAAATCGATATTCACCCAGCAAATTAAAATTCTCTAATACTATAAATATTATTATGCTTATTACTATCATGTGGAATATAAATTAAAATGTTTTAAATTTGGGTCAGACGATCTCATCTTTTCTTAATAAAGACGTCAATTTGCCGAGCCTCAGATTGCCTGTCCTTGATGCCTGCATGAATTTGATATCAATCCACTGCTTTTCTACCTTATACCTAAATTTATCACAACTCAGTACATGGTAGATTATAAACTGATAAAAGCATAATTCTCTTAAGACAGCGTAACAGATATTGCTTATTATATTTGTTATGTATTATGGCAAAATTATTTATTTTTTTAAATATTTCAGACCACAGTAAAACCTTCATAGGAAAATACTATTTCTAAACATTTTGATTTCACACACAAAGAGGGATACTGGAAGAGTAGGTTATTAGCGTTGGCATGGATTTTGGAGATACCACATACTCTTTTAGGAAGGATATAAAGGAAACTTGGCCCAGAGATCTTCATCTGACTTGCAGAAGGTCACAGGACTAATCTGAGACACAGCAGACTCCTGATAACAGTGAACATCTTTTTCATAACGAGGCCACTGTTCACCTTATACATAAAATAGATCCAACCGCAACTCTTATCACCTTCATCACATTGTAAATCAATAATTTACATCTCAAGGGATTTCAGAAGATGAATTTTATCATTCTGTCCAATGACAATACACAGACTAAGCCATGGATCAAATCCTATGCAGACCTTGTGAAATTATACACAATGTATAAAATGTTACATAATAAGGAGAAATTTACTGTGTAAAAAAGGAGAAACTGTCCAGTTGACAACAAAAATGCAGGATAATAAGCCTAATGTTGCAGATAATTTCCATAAGTCTAAAAAACTTGAAAATATTGAACTTTTTAATGATAAAACCCACTGTTTCTTTTTGGTGGATTAAAATGAGAAGAGTACAAGTACTTTTTCAATCAATTTTTCTGGGAGATACAAAAATGTCTTAGAATTAGTACAGTTTGAGAAACATCATTACATCAAGAATACATAGGAATTTTGTCTTTTTCCCCAAATATTTAATATCTGCTTTATAGAAATATCTGCTTTATAGAAATATCTGCTTTATAGAAATATCAGCTAAATATACCTACAGCCTCATTTAATGAATTACAAATATCATTCTGATTTTTAAACTAATTTCTTTCAAATATTAAATACATATCTTTATAGCTATATAAACATATAGACATATAATTTTCTTCATATAATAGGACTGAAATCTACTTTTTAAAGTTACATGGGGAAAGCCTCTTAAGTTATCAACATAACGTCATTTTCTTGGTATCATAAAGGAGAATTAAAATCAACTTACTTGATGTAATAGGGCACTTTATTATGTGAAATGGATCTTTGCCATGGCAGCTGGACTGAAGCTGAAGAAACAAAGGGAGGTTATTGGAAACACTGCTAACCCAAAAGCCTTACGCCTTAATGCAAACAACTGAACACATTTTATAGCAAATTCAGTGAGAACTGCTGGATTCCTATAATTGTGAAATCGGCTAGGCCAAACAAAGAGTGGCTTTAAAGATTCATTTGACACAAGGGAGAAAACAATACAGTCTCAATTTCTAATGCCAACTCTAATTGAACCTTGTTGATAGAAACATTTTTAAAAATCAACTTTTGTTTACAACAATCAAAAATTAAAATTTAGTGCTACCTGGAAACTGTGCTCTGTATATACTTTGATTAAGCTAAAACCAAAATTAGTTTTACCTAGTATATCCAGATTGTAAACTAGATTTCTTAAGACTGCATTTTCCAGATCACTAATAACACTCTTTACTTTGCTTCACAGTCACAGGAATAACTATTTAGGACAAATGGCATTTCAAGAAACTCAATTATATGAATTTTAAAAAGGTAAAATTAAAATAAACATAGCCAAAGGGTTGTAAAGAACCAAGGCAATTATCTATATAGAAGAGTTCCAAATACTTACTTTCATTTGAAATGCACAGAAAATACAGTTCCCTACTTTCCACTAGCCATCACTACGATTGAGATTTTATGTTTTGTTTTACTGAGGTACTAATTTTTTACAATTCCATTTACTCCTTATTTATAAAAATATTCTTGCCCTATATTAAACCAATTATTTTAAGATTTATTTGAGAAGAATTATATATGTGCATCTAGAACTATTAAGGAATTTTGGCAAATGAACTAATAAACAAGCAAATTCAAATAAAACTTTGCAAGTATCACTAGATTCTCATATAACCAGTTGTCACCAATGTTTTTTTTCCCTAAATATGATCTCATAATACTATCTCACTAATATGTAGCATTCTAAACTTTGCAAAGCATTTTCAAATATATCTATTGATAAGGAAGCCAACAATGAGGAACTAAATATTAGAGGTGAAGTTACTTGCCCAATAAATAAATGGCTGAGCCCAGATGTGATTTCAGGAATTCTGACCACTAGTTCAGCAATATTTCTATTCAACAATTCTTTATAAAGTATGAGCATTCCCTTCTCTAACGACAGCCATGAAAGTAGAAAAGGGGGATGAAAATGTGGAACTAGGTATATTAAATTTCTCATTAGAGCCAACCTCGTTTCAGCATTGGCACCAGGTTAATAGGTCAGTTTTTATTTTGTGCCTAACTTAACAGGCTCCTTTTATAATCATGGCTAAAATCCAAGAAATATAATAAAGCCAAAGATTCCAAGCAGCAATGGATAACAACTATTAAATTTATTAATTGGGATTTTGTTTACACTTCTCCATTCATTTTAATAATCATTTTGATTTGAATAACTTTGACCTCCTTGGACTGTCACTACTAGGTTATGAAAGGCAATGTGCTTGAGTTTCACAATTTTTACACTGCTTCATTTCCTAAAGAACAACAGTTTGATTTTTATTATGAAAGAAGGGTTGCTAGGTGAAAGTGTTCAGTTTCTTTGGTGCTAATAAATATATATGCTTTAGAACTATAGAGTCTCAATTATTTGTGAAATTTCTCTTTAATTTGGTCTTAGCATATAGCTTTACATTTCTATAAAATTAAGTGTAAGCAATCTGGAGTAATTCATACCTAATGAGTATTCTGCAAACCTATTTACTTCATCAACAATAGTATCCAAACTTTGGAAATGTAACCTGGCACCCAGGTAGACAATATATTCCAGGCAGGACTAAATATCACTCAAAGATAGGCTACCTAAGAGCTCAGGTGTGTGAAACAGGTATGGGGGGGGGGGGTGGCAGGGTGAAGGAGGGTGGGGGAGAGAGAGACAGAGACAGAGACACAGAAAGAGAAACACACTAGGGAGAGCTAGCTTGAGCACTAAAGAGGCATAGGACAGGAAAGTCAGGAAATGACTGGTCAGGATTCTTGAAATTGTGAGAGTAAGAAAAGCCTGACCTTGAATTGAGGTAAAGCATATTACAGACCATGACAAAGATTAAGAGAAAATATAAATGTAAGCAATTTCATTAGAAAACACAGTATTATTACTTCACTTTTCTCAATGACTATAGATACAAAGAATTGTATTTCCCATAACTGGGAAAATAAGCTTTGCATTGAGTTTCAACCTTCACTTAAATTGAATTAAATGAAGTGCTTGCTTATATATGTTTGCAGGAGAGAAGGAAAGAAATCAACATTTAGTGAAAGCATTTGTGCTAAGAACTGAGCTAGGTGTTTTGTGTAACTTGATATGGTTTTCTTATTTAAATCTCAAGGCAATCAGAGGAAATAAGTGTTATTATAGTAATTCTAAGGTAAAGAAATTAACTTTCAGGGATTCACAGGCCTGGTAAAAGGCAGAATTAATATTTGAATCTCAGTCTGGGTGACTGAATCCTACATTCTCTGGTTTCCTTAGCAGTGAGTGATAAAGTAGGAGCTCAAATTACTTATTTAAGGTCTCATGAACAGTCCATAAAATAAAAAATTTCAGTTGAAGGCTATTGCATAAAAATCTACATATGTGGTTTGGCTAAATCTGCAATACTTAACTAGAAGAAAAGCTAAGTATGATCACAGTGGGCCAAATAAACCAAAATCTTCTCAAAGATTTGTGGGGAGTAATTTTTTTTTTTAGTTTCTAAGGCTCCAGGTGCATTTTAAACTAATATGTACATTTTAAGGAGGTAAATTAATTTAAAAACTTAAAATAGAAAAATGATGTCTTCATTGTGAAAAAGTTCATAATCTTTGCATATGGCAAAGCAATGATATGATACTATATTAGTTACTATAACAGATGGTCCAGAGAAAAACCCTAGCTAAAGATGAATTAATTTGGCTTCACTTCAAAGACTTACCATGACCAGATTATAGAAACAATAACCAATAAACAATATTGTCATTGATGTTGATATCTTCTTTCATATATTCATTTAATAAAGTAAATATATTTACAGCAAAGAATATTGTTTCTTGAGTGAGAGTGAAAAAATGTACTGAATCATTCAATTAATGAGATCAGTCAAGTTTACTGACACTTACTAGAGAGAAAATGCTGAGAGGATGGTCCAAAATCTCTATGGGCTTCCTGAAGCTGTTTAAGGCGATCGTCCACAGAAACCTGCACATACACACACAAGAAATAATTTTATCTCAAAACAATAACCTTAATAATATCCTTGATTTAAGTATTATAAAATGATGCTACTGTCCAAGATATGATTGCTAGTACAGACTTCTCTGTGTCTGGAATCAAAGTATTGGTAGGAAAATAGACTCCTTCTGACATCAAGTAACAGTTAATAATGCCAGGCACTCTTCTAAGTAATTTATATGAATTAATTCTTTTAACCCTCACAAAAATCATATTGGGTAAGTAGTACTCATTATTATCATTGTTTAACGTATGAAGATATGGAGATAACAAAGAGGTGTCCAAGGACATAAAGTTAGTATGTGGCAATTGTAGTATTCATACCCAGCCCATAGATGCCAGAAACTATGTCTTGACTGTTATTCTACACTTTACTCAAAAGCAGTAACACTCTAAAGCATCTGAAGTCAGGATGTGGCCATGGGGTCAGCGGCTACTCATCTCTCTTTTGTAAGGAAGACGGTAAAAAGGGCTATAGGGAACAAATGAAAAAGAAGTCTAAAATATTCCAAGGGGAAAAACAGATAGATGAATAGACAGATGATGATGATAAAAATACACAGACAGGTAGATAGACAGACAGATAGAAACACAGACAGACAGACAGATCTAGGTAGATAGATATAGACGGAGAGTGAAAGGACACATGAACATGGAATGTCTTATATTCCTTCAAGTTCGTATCCATCATCTTGACTGGGGAGTATTCAAGTGTATACCAGCTGAATAACATACAGGTACTCTATATGTTTGTTTATCCACATTCTTAGTTCTTTACATTTTGAAAATGCAGAGTTGGTACCCTGAGACACTAACTGCAAATCAATAACAATTGCACTCAGCCTACTGACATTTCCATTTCCTTTTCCTGGTCTTTGTCTAGTAGTGCCAGTCAGGTGTTCCGCTTAGATTGCCAATCTTATTTTCAGCCGCCTTTAAATGGAACGTGTGTCTCTGGCTCACTAGGCACGTCTAGTTTCTCCTGGTTAGCTATTTAAATGACATTAGCAGGTACTTTGTTATGGCCAAAAAGCATTCAAACGCCACACTTTTACATTCCGGAGGAGAACACAAGATGCTGCTCTTGAAATTTAACACCATTGTCTGCCAGCATAAACTGTGCTTCTCATTCAATCAACTAACATCTGAGCTCTAGAGGTTATCAGGCTCAGAGATCAGGATGAAAGAATACACATCCTTTTTCACACATAACGTATTCCCTGACTTCCAATCTTTGCAGATGGTAATAACAGAAGCAGAGTGAGAAGCGAATGAAGATGGACCACAGCAATACCTACATGAAGGCAATGAATCAGAGAAATGGGGCAGAAGAAATAAGGAGTACAAATCAAATGCTTCTGTGTTCTATTCACTAGAAAGTCATATATGAGTTTAACAGATCCCGCTTTATTGATCCCAGATTATCAATATTCTTTTCAAAGAGAGAAAAGACTGTATAATACTATACGCTCATTTATTACCTCTTCAATTTCATGAAGAAAATGTAAACCATTGGGTGGTTCAACATTTGAATTAATTCAGGACCTATCATGCTATAAAATATTACACCTTTAAAATAAAATTATTTTATGTGCTACCTCAAAATTGCATATTTATCTTGTTAAATATCACATCATTTTAGGTCCAAAATATAGAGGAAGATTAGTAAGAATTATTTTTTCAATCTTGCACTTAAACTATCCCAGTACTTTTCAGGGGGAAGAAATGATTATTATGACTCCTAGAAACTGGCCACTAAATGTGACAAAGTACCACAAAGATTGAGCCAAAAACTACTGACTGGCACATGTGGTGACTTGCAAATGCTGATACTTATTAACACTCAAGAGGCTTTGGCTTTTTTAAAGCTGGGATGCACAAGTTAGAGCTAATCATTAAAACAACTGCATTAGAGCAGCTAAGATCTAAAAGCTGAAGGTAAACCCACTACAGTAAAGTGTGCTAGCTGGAAAAAATAAGCAAGATGCCTAAATAGCAGGCAGAGGAAGAAGAAGGATGGAGACTTTCTTAACTTTTCAAAAGGAAAAAAAAAAATACATGATTAAAGTTAAAAAAAAAAAGACTCTTTATGAGGCATTATGGAAAAATTGTTTCTGTGACCTACCATAGGTTTCAACTACTGTGATTTATCTGACCTTTTGCAATTTTCCACACATATCATATGAAGAGAACATCACAAAATTACCTCAAAATCTATATTCATAAAGAAATGAGGCCTTTAGGCTCAAGATACTGAAAGACAACTGTCGTCGTCACAGGCTACTGTCACAGAAAGAAAAGGATCGCGGGTGGTAGAACAGAGAGGTAGGGCTTAAAAACCAAAGTGTAAGCCTGCATTATGAAGAGGAATCAGCTGATACCTGCAAAAGTTTCCATCGCATATTAAGGTCATCTAGCTGGCGAGACATCTTTAGAGATGGGTGCAGGTCAAGTGGAGACAGCTGACTGGATAAATCATTCACTGTTTTAACTTTTAAGTTGATTGGTGCAATTTCTTCTCTAAATGCCTGGAAGAAAAGGACAAGAAAAATGTCATCAGGAAAGAATATAACAAAACCTAGTATTCCATATTTCATTAAAAAAAAAAGATCAGCTAAAAGGCCATCAACTATAGCTGCCCACTCAACAACAGCTGACTCAATTCAGGTCTTAAGCAACCAGGACCACTGGCCAAAGAATCACCCTTTACAAGCCGGAGAATCTAAACAGATGCATGAAGAGAAAAATTATAATGCAAACTCATTTAAATGATTAAGTATTTCCTTCAAGTTTTTCATTATGTGCAATTTAGTCTGGAAAATTTTTGCCATTATTATCCATTTTACTAATTTCTAGTCTTGATTTTATCTTTAATTTTCTTTCATAGTTCCTTTTTTAATATGGATACTTTAATATTTTTTCACCTGATGCAACAACTTGGTTTGAATTGTTTTCATTGAAAATTAAGTTTGAAAGTGGCTAGGGGAAAAAAAGCTTTCCTAACCACAAAATCCATGGCTATTATACACTCGAGAGGTAAGGTTTAGCTTTTTCAAAGTCATTTATGACCTCTCTTTGCGGTTAGAGGTAGGACAAGAAGATCAGGGTCTATCAGAAAAGAGGTAAATGAAGCTTAGAACTGACAGATGACAGTTCTGGGCACACTAAGAGAGCTGGTATAGGTGGGCGTTGAAGGGGTGTATATGAAGAGGGGAAAATAAAACAAAAAATATTTGGGGTCAATGACAGTGATATGTCCTATGAGAACAAACAACAAAATAATCAAAACACTGTTTTCTCCTTTCTCTACATAATTCCAACCCCTTCTGTGTTCATGTATCCTTTTTTCCACAAAGTCTTTGCTTAGATCCCATCCATAAAAGACTCACTGGGGTGCCCCACCCTTTGGGAAGATTTCTCAGAGGTCTTTCCCTCCCCAGTTCTGCCTGGAGGCCCCACCCAGGCGCTCCCCAGTATTCTAGCTGCCATCTCCAACCCAGCCAGGATTTCCAACCTGCACATCTCTGGACACACAAATCAGGTTTTATGGTGGGGGACATTCTTGACTGTTTAGTGCCATATGAACCACTTGCTATAGATTTTAAACATTTCTTATCAGAGCTCTTAGTTCTTGATATTGCAAGCATTCATATTTGAATGTCTTCCCCCACCCCTCATAGAATGGAAGCTTCTAGAGAATGGACATCCTCCAGTACTCAGCACAAGGTTTGCAATACAAGAGGGGCAGAGGTCATTTCTAACGATGAAGGCTTAAAACATGGTATTTGAGGCAAGATTAAGCCAATAAAGAACTGGGAAGAGAGTTAGAATATTAAAAGAGAGCAGCATATTTTTAATTCTTTGGTGTGTCAAAAATTAAGAGTTAGGGGCTTTCCTGGTGGTGCTAGTGGCTAAGAATCTGCCTGCCAATGCAGGGGACACGGGTTCGAGCCCTGGTCCGGGAAGATCCCACAGGCCGTGGAGCAGCTAAGCCCGTGCGCCACAGCTAAAGAGCCTGTGCTCTAGAGTCCGTGAGCCACAGCTACCGAGCCCTTGTGCCACAACTACTGAAGCCCACGTGCCTAGAGTCTGTGCTCCGCAACAAGAGAAGCCAACACAATGAGAAGCCCATGCACCACAATGAGAAGCCCATGCACCGCAACGAAGAGTAGCCCCCACTCTCCACCACTAGAGAAAGCCCACACGCAGCAAAGAAGACCCAAAGCAGTCAATGCATAAATAAATAAATTTTTAAAAATTAGAGTTAATCATGTACCAAACTATAAGTATTAGGTGTTGTGAACATACTATTAGCATCAGCTCTAAAGTTTCATCATTTCTACAATCTCCACCCCTAAAGAGACAAGGCATATGTCTATGAGCCCCCTTTCTTCTCCTCTTTCATCACTCCAAGTTTAACTAATGAATAATAGGTATCAAAGTGCTTTGAAGGCTATAATGTTTTATTAAAACACTACAATATTAATTTGACTTCCTCCTTATGCTTATAAAAAGAAAACCTCTTTAACCACTTCCCAGTTCCACCTTTTATAACAAGTAAAGGCTAAAAATAATCATCGTGGTTGGTAAATATCAAAATAATATTAAGAATATAACCTTATTTTTAAAAAGAAAGTTAATTTTAGGTAAACCTGAGACCATGTTTTAGTATTTCAAAATTCTTAAACACGGCCAAAAACTACATGAAGAAGATCAAGCTGGAGAGCCAGAAGAACACACCTGGAGCCCAGAGACAGAGTGAAAGATATGGACTTTGGAGATAGCTGTGTAAATGACACCTGAAACAGTGAGCATGGAAATCAATGCACAGAAATATGGTCAGAATTCTGAAAACACCAGCATTTCAAAGTCAGGCCTGGAGATGGACATTTGGGATTCAGCTGTAAATAAATGATGACTGAGGTTGTGGGGTTAGATAAATTACTCTGTAATATAGCATAAAGCAAAAAAAAAAAAAATTCAAAATCAGATAGAAGAAGGGAAGTCCATGAAGATGTGAAAATTGCTGCAGCATGGAAGGAGTTCAGAGCTGTGACAGTTTTTCTCCATGACTGCAGATGTTGACCTTTCATGGATGACAATGTGTATAAATAAACAGATTCACAAGTACAGTTCAATGCGAAAAGCAGATTTATGATAATAGAGACATTATAGATCTAAAGAATTAATAATCAGTATAGAAGCATGGGACAGAGAGAGGAGCGGGAAAAGAGAATTTTTCAGTCTGGACTTTGAAAGGACCTGAGTTCCCTCAGATTCAGTTTGAGAATAATTACAGAACTCAAATCTTTCAAGGTTTATTCAGTTGTAATTTTTACATCGTACACTAATAACCAGCTTTTAAAATCAATATGTTTATACTTTGAAGGCATTAAAGATTAAAAATGAAATGCCTGAAAACATTCTCAGATGTATATAATTTTAAATAATAACCAGTTTTATTTCAAAAGATGGTGAAAGTTTTTTAAAAATAACTTTGACAGATTTTTTAAAATCTTATAGAAGAAACATTTTTTTTCCCTCAATAAAAATAATGCTTCTCTCTTACAAGCCACAGGTAAAAACATTAAAAGGTCTTAGACAAATAATGCATTTTAGGTTTAATTTTGTTTTTGTGGTCCAGTGTTTTATGGTAACGAGGAATCTTTCTATTAGGAAAGTTTATCTTTTGGTTTTTAGGAGCTCCAAATTAAGGGGCTTTCTGAAATAAAGCAAATTTTAAAATGGTTTCAGATCTGTTGTGTGTTCTGGTATAAAGAACCAATTTCTCATGTTTTGGCTGCCCTTTCCTATAGGAGAATAAAAATCTATGTGGGTTTTCTTTGCTATAAAAACAGAAACATCTGCTAGTGTTAAAGGTGCTGACTGGCAGCCCTTCTCCTGTCAGAGGTGTGTATTCTGCACATAAGAATGATTAAGGATAATTTTACGAAGTTAAAATTATTTGATTACCCTAAAAGATTTTGTTTTCCAGTTGCTTTGGCATATTTAATAATATTTAGCAATAATTAGAACTTATTTTCACCTGCCTGTAGTTTCATTGGCATTGGGGTATACTTTAGAGTACACGTAAAACACCCTGGACTTTGAATCCATTTTACTTGGTTTAAAGAGACTTGAGTTTTATTTTCTTTTTTCCTAATAAGATGTTAAAATATTTTAATCCATAGTTTATTACTTTGTCTTAAATATTAATTGTATTTTCCCTAGCTTTCCCACGTAAGCAGAAATTTAAACAGAAGGATTTGGATGCAGAGATGAGTAATTTCTTCAAGCAAATGGGATTAACAACTCCCAAATTTTTAGGCCAGGTGTAATTTCATTTTTCCCTCAGCACTAATCATCCTGTATTAAAAACGGATGCTTTCAAATTCAAATGGGTAAATGCTTGCTCCAAACCAACAGAACATACTTTTTGAAAACCATTGGCTTAAAGATTTTCAGTGTTTAAAAATCACCTTTTAAAATACAAGAAGTGTGCCGCTTCCAAAGAACCTATCCTAAAAGGTTTTATTTTGTTATTTTAACTCAAACTCAATTATGGAAAGTTTTTTGGATACTATAGTTATAGGAAGAAGCCTACTTAATGCATAGGGTCACTGGAAACGTATATTTACAATGAAAGATAGCAGACCCCAATACTTTTAGTAATAAAATTTTTTTGTTGAAATGTAATATGTAACCTTTAAAGATTCAAATTCAAATAGCTGATCAAAGTTGAGCTTAATTACATTATTATGAATGAGGTCTCTACAATGAAAGAGAAGAGCAAGAAAGAAATCATGAAAACTCCACCACTTACTAGCTATGTGGGCTTGAGCAATATCTGCAGTGTCATCATTTGTAAAATGGACATAATAATAATATGTATCTTGTTGGGTTGGTGTGAGGATTAAAAGAGATACCTATATAAACTAGCTAAGAACAGTTCTTGGCACACAGTAAGCATCAATAAATGCTAGCTACTATTATCCCTATGTCTACACATACATATTTACTTATGTAACTTGTCTGAGTAGGATTCAGTTAATTTTCTAGACCTTTCTTCTCTTTCCTATTCAGCCACATGCAAAACAAAGGGAGAGTATTATCTAATATCTGTGCACAAAAGATGTATATCTTCTGCAATAAAAATTCCATTCATGATATCGATGTTGGTCTGATTTTTCATCTGTTTATACTTTGATTTGATTTATGACTACCTAGTGTATAGTTTACTATGCTACTACAAACCCTAATACATGCCAAATCTGTTATTTGTGTCTTTTACTGCCTAAATTCCATTAACTGCTTTTCCGGATATGTTCTAGAATATGGGAGCCAAAGGGAATCTAGACCAGAGGTCTAACACCCTTAACTTTGGGCAATACCTGATTACAAACAGAATTTATAGCTAAACTAATTCTTCACTATATGTTCGGACAATAAGATATAATTAGTAGATAAGAACTCCCAATAAAACAGTACACTTTTGATTAAACCTCTGAATCCAACCACCGATTTAAAAAGAAACCTGCCAGACAACACCATGTGGATGCCATTCTGTAAGATCCAGGCTGTGAGAAACACTATAAAAGAAACAATTCAGTTTCTTCAATGAACACATTGCAAAGAAAACAAACAAAAGATAAAGGAGACATCTGGAGATTAAAAGGGACCTTAAAATATCCTTACAAAAACAGGTAAAACTAATCTATATTGTTTAGGGATGGGTGAAAATGTATAAAGAGAAATAAAAGTAAATTATTGTATAAGTCACCTTAGTTGTTCTTTTGGCGGGGGGGGGGTTCTGATGGTGGGGGGCATATGGAAAACATCTGTTGTGTCTGAAAAAGTTCTATAGTCTGATTTTGGTGGCGGTTGTAACAGTGTTGGCCTTATAACAGTCCCTTATAATGTTTTATATATGTGGCTCTCCTTATTTGTGTCATATTTAACCATAAAGAAATCCTTTATCTGAGGCAGGGATACTGACCATGGTTTTCTCAATGTGGTCCTGCAGTGAATCGATGAGCAAGTCCCCCACAGGCTTCCAGCCATTCCGCACGGCCTCGGCTTCCTTCAGGTCAGCATCCAGGTCGTCCATTGCTCCCTGTAGGTCTCTGAGCTTCTCCAACGCCTTGTCCACTTGCTTTTGCCAATTGCTAGTAACAGCATTTAGACTTTCCCACTTCTCTTTGACTTCAGAAGACTGTTTGCGCATGGCTTTGGCAATCTTTTGGGCTCTCTCCTCAGGAGTCAATTCTGTGATTAAAAAAAAAAAAAGAATATTTGCATGCCTGATCAACTCTACATTCTTACAGGCAATTGTGAATACCACCTTTCAAAGAGTTGCTACCCAGGGCACACTAACCAGGGTAAGAACTGTCTCTATACTGCTTCCACTAATCCCTTGCTACTTCTCCAAAGAAGAAAATAGCTACTCAGAGTAATAAGTGGCTCAGTGCTTTTGGTAACTTTTGAATTTTAATATTTTGCAAACCTTGAAATATAACAAGATAACTCAAGAAATAAAACAATTTTTCTTCAACATGAATTTAGTTACATAAAATCCAAAGACAGCTTTTCATTAGTTTTTCATTGTCTTCAAGAGAAATGGGAAAGATAATTGGGAGAGAAATAGCTCTAAGTTATGAGGAAAAACTCTGAGAAAATAAGATTAATTTATTGTATTAACAAAAAAAATACAACTGAAGAAAAATAACATATCTTAGATACTTTATCATCACTGAATCTGTTTGGCAGTTAGTTCATCTTTTAATACAAGGCATTCTCTGTAGCCCAGAAGTGTAGCACATTCACAAATATTTCAACAAGAAGACAGCAAGACTTCAAGGACCACCCTCAATATTTAATAGAGCAAGAGGGCTTCCAGAATGTCTGAAATAAAGTAGACTTTTCAGACTGGAAAGGGCAGGCATAATGCAAGATGCTGCCACAGGACAGGGGCAGGAAGAAACAGGAAGAGTCCACAGGACAAGCAAAGGAAACAGACAGAAGTCAAAGTCAAGTTGAAGGCCAAGGGTCAGAAACATAGTGATGAGAAGCTGGCAAGACAAGGGCGAGACAAGGTTCAATAAGATCCCCAGCTAAACAATCCAGGGCGTCACCACCCTCAGCACCCCAGGATGCCTCCTTTCCTCTCTAGCTAGTTTGATGGTTGTCCTGCTGGTCCCCTGGAAACAGAGAAGCAAGTCAAGGTAAACTTTATATTAATTTAAGATAGAAGTGCATATTCTTCTTCGTGATAACATCCCATCTTTTAGCAGCAATCACATTAGCAACATCCACTTCACCTCAAAGTATTCCAAACCATTCATAAAATGCACTGAAGTTCATCAGACTTCCTGGTGAAATGAAATTCATGGTAAGATGAACCATGAAGCAAGCTCTCCTAAACTGTAACTTTCCTATGCAACATAAATTCGTTTGCCTGTTTTTATTTAAATATTATTTAAAAGTCAAGATAAAAGGGACAGAACATTTATTTTTATCTAAGTTTCCAGAAAGTTCTAGACCTCAATATTTAGACGAAAGCAGCTATAATAAATCTCTAGGAACAACATGGATGGCTGCACAGAAACGTGACCAATCCCTCGTCAGCTGAATTGATTACAAGAGGAGACAGTGTTATGTTAAGCAGACAGATTAAGTTTACCAGTAAATGATAAATAAGGAAAATAAGTGAATTAGAGATCCAGCTTCAAGGAATGCTTAGGCTCAGATACAGTCCAGTACAACGGTGGGGGGAGGGAGTCAAGAATCCTGGGGAAAAAGCCCTAAAACTTGTAACATGTCAGGATTTCAAGGTTCCAGAGAAAAAACTGTGAGGAAAGGTTCATCATTAAAAAGGGCAACTTTATTTAAATCCTTAAGCCTTCAAGATGTTTTTTATAAAAGAAAAATATGTAATATTAATACTATCCATATTTTATATAAAAATATGCTCAGTGTAAGATGAAAAAGATCATTCTTAGCCTGATGAGAAAGGGAGTTGATAATTTTCATGATGGTAACACCTGTGTTTGTTAATAAATTACTTGGGCTTTTTCAAAGATGTATTTTAAGCACTCATGTTTTACTGACTTTTGTAAAAAAGGAAAAATACAGTGCCAATTTCAGAAGAGACAACTTAATTATGATGATTTTCTCTGGATAAAGTAAAAACTGTTTCTCAGTCAGTCACTGAATAACCTGGCAGGGAGACACAGCTTCTTTGTCCTGTGACAAAATATCCAACACTGGCTGTGACTTTTTGTCTTCACTTAATGTAAAATCTTCTGATTGAGCAGTCCTTTTGTAGTATTTATATATAATCCTACTCAAGCAGCTACTCAGAAGAAAAGTTCTACGTTCAATTCACCATCTGTTTGCCAGAAAGGAGGCATATTAACTAAGCACAGAGTCAGAATAAAAGTGCCTCCTGTTGCAGCAACAATCTCAGTTTAATGCATACTTTAAACCAGGAACAGTAAAAAGCCAAACAAAAACTTTCCAGAACGTTTGCGAAACAGGTAATAGGAAGCAACATGTGAAATCCGAAGTTATGACCATTTGGGGTAAGAAAAAAGAAAAATGAAAGCAGCAAGAAAGCATAAAAGATGAAAATAATAAAGGTATATCCTGACATTTAAAAAAAAAAAAAACCTCCTGTTACTTGAAAAATCAAAGGACAAAATTTGCTTCACATTTTCCGAATAGATATTTTGCGGTAAATTTTAAGACCCTCATGCAAGAGTGGAGAATCTTCTGGACTAGTGGTTCTGAACTCTGGTGACATATTAGAAACCACCCTGACAGTCTGTTTGCTTGCTTATTTGTTTTTAGATGCTGATCCCCAAGGACCAAGTATTTAAAGATTCTGGTCTAGCTGGTTAAGGGTGAAGGGCAGCACGGATATAGTTTAAAAAGCTCCCCAGGTGACGGTAATGTGTCGTCAGGACGGAGCACTGCCAGCCTACTGGCTTATAAATTGATTTCTCTGGTCACTGCTGCTGAAGCTGGACAGTGTGTTTCCACTCCAGTGAGCTGCTGTGTCATTCCCACGCAGAACAGGGCACTAACTACCAAAGGCGCACGCGGGAGAGCAAATGAAGCTCGGTGATAAGAGGGTAATCTAATTTGCATTTGAAAAGGCAGTAATAGAGGCTAATGGAGAGACAGAGGAAACAGCAGGATAAAACCAAGTAAATTTACTGACAATTCACAGATCGGAAGCGCTTTTCCTAGGTCACTTTTCTACTCTGTGTGTGCGTTGTGCGTGCGTGTGTGTATGTGTGTGTGTGTATGTGTGTGTGTGTGTGTTTGAGAGGGAGTACTCTGTTTCACTATCCATCCTCCCGTTCCTCTCCCTTCATGCCTGCCATTTATTTGGCCTAACTCTGAGGATGAGATTGTATTTAATTTTTATATTTATATTTATATTATATATGTATATATAGTATAATGTGTTATAATGTATTGTAAATATTAACATATTTACTTTATATTTATATAATTAAAATAGCAATTTCTTTACTGTGTTATAAAATATTTAAGGAAAGGTAGATAACTATCTTTTAGGAAGAAGAAAGAAGAGAGGAGAAAAGAATGACCAATCCTGAAGTTTTCTCTCTTGTCCAGTGGTCTTTATTCTTCAAATATGCAAATTAATTTCATGGCATTTATCCCACTCTCTACCCAGGGGAGAAATACTCACATGCTTCACTGGAATACAGGTGGAAAATGAACCTGGACCAGAAGCAGAGACTAAGACTTGCAATCAGCACTGCTCCCACCCTGCCCTTGGCTCCTAGGTGAGCTAGATGACCTGCTCATCCCAGTGTTAGCAAGTGGGAATGCTATTTTCTCATTCTGGGAAAACATTTTACGCTAAGTGCCTCTTTTACCTCTAAAATTCAATTACATAAGAAAGGCAAAGCAGCAGTGTGTCTCAAAGAAACCTTACAGTAGAGGGGAAAAAAATCTCCTTTTGTGTGCTTATAAAAATTTTTTTTACGTTTAAAAACATGAAAGTATATGTTCCTCCTATGAAATAATATACAAATCAATTAGTATCAGCCCAGTTATTTTAAATAAAGATTTCCCATATTTATCATATTTTCTTTCTCAATTATAGAATTGACAATCTCCATAGTGAGTTTTTATTCTTCGACTCTAAAGCCTTACATCATGCATGTTTGTTCTTTTCATATTGGTTTTGCAGTACTCAGTCTACAGACTAGTATGTCCCCAATATACATAATTACTGAATTGAAATTTTCAATTTTCTGAATGGAATTCTCAGTTTTACTCTTTACTGAGAATATCCAACTTCATAATTTTAAGTGAAAATCTTTCCACTTATTTTTCTTTCTTCTCCCCAAATCCATTACCGCATTTGTATTAAAAAAAATTTTTTTTACTGTGAAAGAGAAGGATAAACCTTACAAAGTCATTTCAAATATGTTAATTCCATCATATGTGTACTGTTTGCTTATTTTTTACATATATCTATAATCTTACTGTATTTCACCAAGAAATGAAGAGGAACAAAGTATAGGAACATATAGGAAAAAAAATTCTCCACTGTAGCATTTTCAAACCATGGACAATTTGGTGCAAGGAAAGATTCATTCATATGCCAATTCCAATACTAATTAGTTATATACTCATGGATATATTCCTTATCTCCTTGAACTTCAGTTAACATCTGTAAAGCTACTGACACATGCCTGACACACAGAAAAGCTTCAGCAGAGGTTAATTTCTTTCATTTTTAAAATGATTTTGTTACTTAGCCTGGGAGGTTTCAATATCGCTAGAGATTTTCACATAAGCTAACCAAGTTGATTGGCCAACAAGAATTCACAGGAAAAAAACAAAGCATCCCTATAGATATAGAGACTAGACCTGACTTTCTCTCTCTCTCTTCATCCTCACTTCACTTTTTTCTCTCTCCTTCATGACCAAAAGATGCTTCTGATTAAGATGATAAAAAATATATACTCCTCAAATTTTCTGATTACATGATTGAGATCAACTTAATCTCTTTGAAACGATCACTGTTGAAGAGGACCCTGCTCACTTCTTATTCTATAGGATGACTGGTGACAACAATTCATTAGGCACCAGATTACAAGTACACCATCAAGTGCTACCAGCTGATTACTGTAATATTTCTTTTTTTACTGTAATATTTCTAATTACGTTCATCTAATAAATTATGAGGATGACAACAGTAAGAGGCTACCCAGAGTAGACTGACTGATACTGTGTAGACTAAATCTTTCAGTAAGAATATGGTGAAGGTGATACGGCTCCACCCACGCTGCCAAGGAATCTGTCAAACTCTTCAGGGAAAATAAAAGACAGTGAACAGATACATTCAGGGAAAAGCAAGAACTCCAAAGTAAAGAGATTTAGGGACTATCTTCCACAAATACCAAAATATAAGGTACTAATGGGGGTTAGGGGTGGAGGTGGGGTGAATGGAGAGAACAGGAATATAAACCACATCGTGGAGAGAGATAAACAGCACTTCCAACCAGAAGTCAATCAAGGTCGAGCTAAAGTCTGAATATGTTAAAGTTTTACTTTTCCCATAAAGTGGACCAAAGTAAACAAACCCAGCATCAAGCTGAGGATGAAGCATGAAGAGACCATTAAAAAGGTTAACCTCCAAGGAAAAGCAGGAACAGCAGAAAGACCCTGGAACAGACCTAGCTAAGCCACCTGAGATCCAGCTTTCAATTTTCTGTAATGGAATATCCCCTGAATTTCCTCACACTAATGGCGGTTTCATAATTTATTCAAGTCAGTTTTGAGTGTTGGACAGCAGCAGACAAGTCACTGGAAACAGGAAGGTAGTCCTGAGAGGGGACAAGAGAAGCTGGGAAGGCCGGTTCCAGGAGGGCAAGGGTGTGTTCTGCTCACTGCTGTCTCCCCAGTATCTAGAACACTACCTGGCACATGGTCGGCACTCAGTAAGTACTGGTCAAACTAATGAACAGAGCTATGCACAATATCTTCGTTTTGAAAAAAATTTACCTTTAAGGTCAATTGAAGGACAGGAGTCTTCAATCACAAGTCTCACATTTCTTGCCACACTACTGCCCATCTCTCCCCAGGCTGCTTCCCTGAGGAACACAATAGCTAATTTTCCTTCAACATACTAACCAAGTCCTAGGCTTTCTATTCAAGCTTAGCCATTCTTAGAAAGAAGTCAGGCATGTCTTAGGTTTATGTACTGCCAAAATAAGTGAGAAGTTTCAAGTGGAGAATTTATGCCTTGGCTAGGATTCCACTTTTTAAAAGATAGCAAACCCTCCAACTCACTCTTGAAGACTCCAGCTTTCAAGAGGAACAGCAACAACAGGAAAAGAGGAGCACACCACATTGAAAGCGTTTAGTCTCCTCCTATTCTTTATGTTTAAATCAGAGCGTGACACCCCAGATGTTGATTTCAATAAAATACATACATGTAAATTACTGCCATCTTTTTTACGAGGCACATGTGATTTATGGATGGTTCTAATGGTGATTAGAGACCATAACAGATGGTAAATAATTAATTTTAAATGCTGTGTCTATCAACCTAACCTTTGTTATCATATAATTCTTCATTAAGAATGTTGATTTATTTAAATTGAATTTCACTATGATGTATGATGGTATTCATTAGCATGCAAACAAGTTTTTGAAGTTTTTATCCAATCAACAGGCTTACTCAGCCATCTCATATTTTTGGAAAGTTGAAGACTGGATTCACCACATCCATCCATACAGATGGAACCTTAAAATGGGAAGGATCACATTGCTGCTCTGTAGTTAACACGGGAAATGAAAGTAACATTTTTTCTGTGCTTTTTCATGCATTACAACTTTACCAATCTAATTTGGACTTAAGAAGCTAATTAAATTATTGCCTTGGTCTATAGGCCTGAAAGCAATTATTTATCCTTCAAGTTTTATATGAAAATTAAAAAGACAAAGTCTAATATTGCCTAAACACCTTCTCCCTTGGTGCCAGGAAATCAGTGAACTGGTATATCATTCTATTAAGCAGCCTAATATTTCAGCAAAGGAAAAGTAAGAATGAAGGGAAAAGCATATCATTATTGTATGAAATTTTTATAAGTAGAAGGATATAGAAAGTAAAATCTTATTTTTACTGCCTATCTAGAAGCGTTTTGATTATTGGGGTAGTTAAGATACTATGTTATGACGGTCAAGGGCATCAAGGGTTGTGACCAGCCTGAGTTGGTGTTTCAGCTCTGTCACATGGGTGACAGTAGGCATCCAAACATCTCAAAGTTTCAGTTTCCTCATCTGTCAAATGGGTGGTAACAGTACTCATACCTCAAAGATTTGCTATGAGAATTAAAGGAAACAGTGCCTGGCACTCTGTAAGCCCCAGATAAATGCCAGTTTGTTGTGAACATCTAGGTTGACTAACATTCCTCTCTTCTCCTTTCCTTTTTGGGTGTTGATTCCTCCTTCATCTAACACCATGCTTATAAAGGGGGCTGCCGATCCCAGAGGACCCTGAGCTCCATGCTACTCAAGCTGAGTCAGTTCCTGCTCTCTCTTAGAATGTGTTAGTTCTAAAGATGGGCTTTCCCTCCTTGGTATGCGGTTGCAAGGTTTAAGGTCACAGGAAAGCTAAGAAAATGAACAATTGTGGAGAGAGGCAGAAAGGGAGACATGCAGAAAGGCTCTGCCTGGCATTTCGGTTCCTGTGGCCAGCTGTGTCCTTGTGCTCACTCTAATTCAGTTATGGGGCTAACACATTCCCTCCTGTGCCTGCACAGAGTGTTTGTCATTCAAAATGAATAGGGTTCTAATTAATACAGTGGTTATTAGGGAAACAAAAAATGCCCTGGGGAAAAAACACCCATGAGTTTTACTACCTAATTACTTAGATTAGGTTATGTGTAATTTGGCCTTATTTTATGAGATGCAAGGAAATAATTATTGCCATCTTTTTAATGTAACCTTATGTTATACCGAGAATCAATATAAAAGTAACTTCTAAACTCTATGATAATTTCACCTTCTCACTCATTTAATGATCATGAAATTTTATTTGCACAAGTTTGCAAATACTGGCACAAAAAGGAGTGACATAGTGGACTGAAAAATGTCATTTATTACTTCGTTGTTATATCATAAAATATATGAGATTTCACATAGGTGAAAAATACTCCTAATTGGCTTTCTAAAATATTATGAAGCACTTAATAATTAAAGGAAAACAGTATATTCTGAGTTAAAATATTGGGTTGGCCAAAAAGTTCATTCGGATTTTTTTCTGCACGATGGTACAGAAAAGCCCAGACAAACTTTTTGGCCAACCCAATATTAACTACTACTAAATATACACACAGCTGTCTAAGACCAAAGAGGAAAAACACTAATCCATACATACTTTTTCACCTGAAAACTTTATTATTAGCCATTAATCACAGGTACAATCATATCCAAGTATAAAAAGTTGTATATGAATAAATACACAAAAACACGACTATAGACACTACACACAACTGTGAATGCACGAACACACTAAAGCAATAGCTTTTTTTCCCCCTCCATCATTTAAATGAAACAAAATAAATTAAGTAACTGCACCAGGTTGAAAAAGAAATAATGTTCAGACAGCCTGCAGTAAAACTATAGTTGTAGTAACAGTAACGCCTTGACTGGAATAAATTTTAAAGAAGACTCAAGAGGAAATTTATGAACAAAAAAAAGTGCAATCTTTTTTTGTCTTAAAACCAAAACCTGAGCAGAGGAAAACAGCTTTTCTACACCCACATATACAATAGTTGTATAATTTTCTAAACACTTTTAGAGGTGAAATATCCTATTTAAGCGTTAACCATTTTATTTAGTGATTGCTACTATAGCCTCAGCTCATAAAATGTGTGTCTGTGTGTGCACGCACATCTGATATGCACCTGCCTGCATCTGTGTGCGGGGTAGACAGGGGGATGCAGACGTAAGGCTCTAACTCCCCTGTGCAATTTTGACCTAAGCTGTTAGGTAACAAATAGGGTGAGACGGCCGATACAGGGTGAGGTATTCCCCGACCACCTCGAGAGGTGTGGGGACACGAGTAGGCTGTCCTGCAACCTACTTTCACTATGCAGCTGTGTGGTTTTCAAAGGAATTCAAATCTGGTACTGAGAACAGCAGGGAGGTTGAGTGAACAAGGAAGAAGCCAAGAAATATTTGTGCAGGGTTAAGAGGCTTCAGAGACTGAAAGTCAAGAAGGAGCGAGGAGGTCAGTGGCCAGTGAACAGAGAGAAAGACAGAGGAGATAAAAATGAAGGGATGAGTTGAAAGCCAGCCAAAAAACTGGAGGTTAAGGAAAGTCACCAACACAGAAGCTTACTGCTCTGTCCCTCGATCCACATTAGCTGATGACCTTAGCTGGCACCACGACATTTTCTTGGCCTTTGTGCTTAAATTTTTTTTAAAAAGGCATACTGTACGACCTGCTCAACTCATTGGGATCCTTAGGAAAATACAAAAGTGGTTTGAGAAGCACAAGTACGAAGAACAATATGTAATGATGAGACATCTGTTGTTCCATTGTTCTACTTTTTAACAGATATAAACCAGGTGGTTAAAATCAAATGGAAAATGATTTGACTTCATTAAAAGGAAATATTTTATACTGACATAAAACAGTTCAAATCAAATTAAGTAGTTCCATATCATTCAAGATAAAGGGACTACTGACAAAGCTGTGACCTTTGTAAAATTTCTGTAATTATTCAGATAATTTTAGTTCAAGTGAAAATTACATTGACATAATAACTATTTATAAGCAGAATGAGTAATTCTGGGTAGCTGTATTTCATTCATTTAACCCTATTTTTTTAAGGTTGCCATTTTGGAAGGAAATTTACTAAAGTATAAACTTCATTTTATGCCTTCTCTTAACTGATTTATATTCTGTCTTTAAAAATAAACAAACCACAATTCGCAGCCTCAGCTTTTCTTTTATTGTAAAAAGCCCCAAAGACTATTCTGTTTTGTTTTATTTTGAATTGTCATGTATCCTTTTTATAATTTTCTTTCTCCTCATTGCTGTCAGGCTGCCTGAAGTCATTTCTCACTGTCACCTTTTCCTCTGTCCTGTCATTTCTGTCTTGCTACATAGCCATAATTCACTGGAAAACAAGTTAAACAAGTTACAACAGTGTCTAAAGTAAGAGTTAATACCTCTGAGAGAGTGGTTCTTCTATGAGCTAATAAGATCACTATATTTTCTACATAATATCTGTCTTGGCCGCTCAGATAATTTTTCACACTCTTTCAGATTCTCGGTAACTGAGAAAGGTCACTAAGCAAGGGCAGGGTTGAGCTTCAGACACAGATATCAGTAATATAGTCAGAGAGATGATGGGGTACCAGGGAGGCGGGGAGGAAAGCTGAGAGAGGAATGGGTCCAGGAAGACACAAAGCCTGTAGTGAGTGGGACAGAATGAGCAGGGGTTGGGCAGGCAATGGAGGAAGGAGCTGCAGATCAGGTAGGGGGACCTATGGGCAGAAAAAAACAGGATGGGCAATAGGATAAAGACAAGAAGACCATTACCTGGAGAATATCATGAGAAGTTGGTGTCAAATGGACATTAGTTTGGAGCAGAGAGAGGCATGAGATGCTGCTGCACAAGAAAACTGAGGCCAAATCACTGTGCAGCCTTATACGGCAGATGAAGGAACTCAGATCCCATTTCAGAGGCTACCAGTGGTTTTTAAATGCCAGTTCTGTGTTTTAGATATATCACTGTAGCATCTATGTTGATGCAGAGATATCAATTAAGAAAGTATTGCAACAGTCCTAGCAAAAGATGGTAAGGGCCTGAAATAGGGTAATGTTAGTAGTGACTTTCAAATGTTTAAAATAGACATACTTGAAAGTTGCTAGGAGAGTAGATCTTAAAAGGAAAAAAACTGCAACTACGTGAGGTGATAGACATTAACTAGACTTACCGTGGTGATTATTTCACAATACATACAAATATCAAATCATTATGTTGTACACCTTAAACTTGTACAATGTTATGTCAGTTATATCTCAATAAAACCAGGGAAAAAAAAGAGAAAACACTATCAGAGCATACCTGATAAGATTCTTTGTCAGCAACTGATCATTTGGTTGAAATAATTAATTTGCTTGTTTTTAATAGCGTTAATCAATTAAAAGATGCCTGAGAGCAGTTCATTCTGTGACTTAGTAATAAAACTCCATAAGCTATCATAAAATGCATATATACACATATGACACTATAAGATAATTGATAATAGAAAAAAGAAGAAGCTAGGAGAAAAGGCTTTGGGAGAGAAAAATCATGGAGAGAGGTATTTTCAGGAATAGTTATTCAAAAGTAAAGAGATGCATTCACCTCAGGGTGTCCCTATGGCACATTACACATAGTGAAATCAATAAATGCTTATTAAAGAGAACCCAAAACTCATTATACAATTTCTCCCTGCTCTATTCCCTCCAACATTGAGTACTTTGAGTAGCATCACACAAGATAACATGTTCAAATGCTCTCTATTTCTGAGAGCAGTCCTTCATAAGTCATGGTAAACAACAAAGTATAAAAGCTATTACGGGTAATTTTCTTTCATTTACTTTTAACAACACGTAAAATCAGCCAACATTACACAAAATATTATCAGGAAATGAGAAAGCATGAAAATTGCTAATTGTAAAAATGAAAAAAACAAAAAACCCCAAAAAACAAAAAGAAAATCATAAGGTTAAACTGTCATGACTTGTTTTCTTTCCTCCCAAATATAGTATATGAAAATGGGCCTTAAAAATGTCCTGAATGTAACAGGAAAATAAGGACTCAAAAAGCAATATGTTTTTACCCTTTAAACTGACTAAGCACTGAGGAAGAAAATTTATAGCAAAGTGAAACTCTAGTGACATAACACTTTTCTACTGCATAAAAATGTTTCCTCTATTCTCTGAAAAGTACTGGGGAAGCAAGAGACGAGACAAGCAGATTTAGGCTAGACTTTAAATTGGATAAGGTGAGACAAGTGCACTTATTTTTGTTCCAAGCTTAAAAAAACAAACAAGTGAAACAGTGCCTTCTTCTTGCTGTGTTTAAGTCGAAAAGTTCTGTCCAACTTTCCAGCACCTCTGAATCTGCACCAGACAGCACATACAAGTGTCTCACTCCTACCTCCTGTGCAGGCACAGCCCCTGACCAAACCCCCCATGGCCCCCCTGCCCTGCCCCCAGCTCTGCTGACTTCCCTGACACAGAGCCGCTCGGCTCCTCACTCTGGGATGCTGCTTCCAGTGATCCTGCCCCAGCTAATCACTTCCTACCCACACCCGAGAGCGCTCAGCATCCCAGCCATTCAACCACCTACAGTGCAGGTGTGTGCCACATGGTGTGCATACATACGTCCACATGTGTGTATAATACGTATATCACAGAGTACTCAGAAAGCATAATTCTCCAAAGATGGAGATGACAATCATGAGTGATTTGCAGACTGAGTAAGGTGGAGACTCAACAATAACTTAGGTCCCCAGTAGGCTGACTGGAAAAATAGTGATACTGCTAGTAGAAAATAAAAACCAATGCTGGAAGAGATGATAAATGTGCTGTGTGTGTCTCTGTGTACACACACACACACACACACACACACACACGGGTCAAGAAAATCATGATCCTGATGGAAAGTTTATTCCGATTGAAGCAGAGCTTCCCTGAGACAGGCTGAGGAGGAAAATGGCTACTTTCCAAATGTCTGATCCAGTTCCAGCTACAGTCAAAGCATTTTCCAACTGTACTTCTCTTACAAGTAATAAATGCTCATGAATTACACTGCTGGACATAGCATGAGGCAGTCTTTCAGGTCTGCGTTTACCATGGAAAGTGAATGATGAGAAAATATTTTGAATGGCATGGTTTTTTTTTTTAAATGCATCAGAATGCTTTTACGCCAAAAGTGAAAAATCAAAATAAAGATATATGTTGGCCCCCCAAATTAATCTCTTAAATCTACTATGTGATTTATACTATTTGCTAGTAAGGCAGATACTGTCTCAGTTTTAAGCCAAAGTACATAAATAATGTTGGTTGTTATGTTTAAATTAAATTCTGTCTGCTTGTAAAAGAAAGGCGCTTTGGTGTCATTTAAAAAATTAATCTTGGGACTTCCCTGGTGGTATAATGGTTAACTATCCACCTACCAATGCAGGGGACACAGGTTCGATCCCTGCTCCAGGAAGACCCCACATGCCGCAGAGCAACTAAGACCGTGCACCACAACTACTGAGCCCATGCTCCGCAACTACTGAAGCCCGGGCACCTAGAGTCCATGCTCCACAATGAGAAAAGCCACCACACTCAGAAGCCCACGTACCACAATGAAGAGCAGCCCCTGCTCGCCACAACTGGAGAGAAAAGCTCATGTGCAGCAACAAAGACCCAATGCAGCAAATAATAAAAATAAAAAAGTAATCTTGAAAAAGTTGAAAAATCTTACTTTCTAGATATTTAAATAATTTGTTTACTCTTGTATTTTAAATATCACTCTTCTACTTACAATTACTTATGTAGTTTAAATATAAGAAATGCAAATTTTTATTTCTGAAAAATTATTTTTACAGTATGTTTTTAATAAAGTATTTTTCTGCAATTAATTCCCCTTTAAAATGATACTGAAGTATACAGCCATTTCATTTTTTAATTTAAGAATCTCAATATTTGTTAAATAATGACATATTTGACTAAAGTAATACTTAGAAGAAAAATTTTAACACTAGATCCTGAAATTCTGTAAGAAATTTTAAAATATCAGGTCCCAATATGCTGTAAGAAAATTCTCTACTTGATTTTGGTGTTTTGTTCACCTCACATGTGTTTTTATGATCTACTAAAGAAACCAGTCTCACCTGTTTTCGATTGCAGGTTTCTTCTTGGTTCTTCAGGGGCCTCAATTGGCTGATCAGCCAGGAAAACTCGAGCTTGGTCTATAGCATTCAGGACAGAATACTCTTTCTCCTTTAACTCACGTCTCAGTGCCTTTGCAAAGAGAAGCAAAAGTTGAATTTGTAACCTAATGTGTTCACCACGTCATGGAACATCTTCAATTGGACCACTTCTGATCACACTTGTCAAAGGAATGTCTAATCACCAGCATGTTAGCGAGGTTAGAAGTGAAAATGTAAATTTTACACATATGAATGATGAAACATGAATAAAAGCAAAAAGATGATTCCTGTAGAACTTATATGAAAAAAAACCCCACCAAACCCCCCAAATTTATAATATTCACCTAAGGGAAATTGCTACAGTATATTTAATCTTATACAAAATGTACTGTTAGAGTTATCACTACTGTCAGATTGCTAAAATATAATAGCCTGATCTAAGATACTTTTTTCTTATAAGACTGACCAACCAAAAAAATTACATCCAGTGGTACAGAAAGAGGCAATTTCACAAGTAGTAATGAGATCCTCAGAAGTGTTTTACATTCTTTGGAATATATTAAGAAAAAAAATTAAGAGATAGAAACAAATTAAAGTACATGAAATCAAAACTAAACCAAAGAGAACACATAAAAGACAGTCCCCAATTATCTTAAAATATATTCCATCTCTCACGCTGAGGCAATTACACTTTTCCCCTTGTGACGTTTTTCATGCAAATCTATGAGTCTCAGAATAGTTTGTCTTTAGTACTCTTGTTGTTTTAAGTAGGGTCAAACTTTCACCTCTGCTCCTATAAAATGTTTGGTGATTAAAACTAATTGACTAGGGTTTAAAAAACAACAAAACTAATCCAGTCACTACTGCAAGATAAAAGTAAATGAAGACTTTAGCATGTGCTATTTTAATACTGTAGCTAAATCAAAATTGTTCTTAATATAGTTACCTCTTAAATTATGTACATAGACACCTACTGGCTCTAATATTTTGCTTTTAATACAGTTCCTTGGCAATGCATTATGAAAACTCAACTTTTTATTTTCTAAAATATTACACTCTCATAGTATTTTAGAATCAACAAATCTTCCTGAATATAAGTACTTTTTTAACAGCATTTGATATATGTTGGGATGACAGTATTTGGAGGCTATATCCTTATCTTTCACAGTAAATAAGCAAAAACTTTAAATATCTAGAAATATCAGAATAATCTTATGTTAAAAAAACTGAAAGTAAACAACAGGAAAACACTGGTAATGAAGCTGAAAGAGATCAACACAGGTAGGGAGGAGTGAGAAGAGCAGGCGAAGACCAGAGAGAAATGGAGTGACAGGGACTGTGTCCTGAGCACCTGTGACTTAACCAATAATGGGTGCTAGGAAGTCACTGAAGAGCTGGACAAGGCAGTGGTAATGGTCTGTCAGATACGTATTTTTGTTTTTTTATAATACAGGTCTCTGCTATTCATAAAAAACACACCTGGGGATTTCCCTGGTGATCCAGTGGTTGGGACTTCGCACTTCCATCGCAGGGGGCATGGGTTCAACCCTGGTCAGGGAACTAAAATTCCACATGTGGCACAGCCACCAAAACAAAACTAAACAAAACAAGTCTGAGTCCGAGAAAGCCCCACAGGTCTGGAGAAGCTAGTTTCCTTCCTGACCGCATTAAACCCCAGTGCTTCATAAAACAATCCTCTCTGCACAGGGGGTTGGTGGGGGAACATCTCCTGAACTCCTTGGAGACACCGAGGTAGGGAAGCAGAGTAGGCAAGCGTGGGCAAGCGGGAACCATGCCGAGGAAGTAAAAATATGGGGCTCAAGATCGAATGCCAACTCACCACCCAAACATCCTAGGGAACAGCATACATTTCATACCTGCTCATACTCTATTTTGCAAATTTAGTTTCTTATTCAATTTGTTCTATTTCAATTATATTTAATTGCATGTCAAAAATGGGTTTAACTTTCAACAGCACTACATATATAATCGTTTCACCACCCTTTACCTCTCAATTAGACATAAAAGAAAACCAGCATTTCCTAACCACCTGGTGAACGTTAATGATAAGATAATTAGACTCCAACGGAGTTGTTTTGTACACAGAGCTACAAAGCGGCATTCAGATTTAGGTTCTAATATCACATGACATATTTGGGCTGTCTTAAATGAGTATAACAATCTAATTGGAATTTTTTCTGTTTTAATGGTTATATTTTCATTCAAAACAATTCTGTTCTCAGGCAATAACAAGTATTGGCAAGGTTGTGAAGAAGTTGGAACCTTCATACACCACGGTTGAAATGCTTAAAATGTGTGTCCACTTTGAAAACCAATTTGGAAATGTCTAAAAAATGTTAAACATAGAGTACCATACGACCCAGCAATATCACGCTTCAGTATATACCTAAGAACTAAAAGCATATGTCCACATAAAAACTTGCACATGAATGTTCACAGCAATATTATTCATAAGAGCCAAAATGTGGACACAACCCAAACATCCATCAACTGATGAATGGGGACTTCCCTCATGGTCCAGTGGTTAGGATTCCATGCTTCCATTGCAGGGGGCATGGGTTTGATCCCTGGTCAGGGAACTAAGATCCCACATGATACATACTGCGGCCAAAAAAAAAAAAAAAAAGTCACCATCAACTGGTGAATGGGTAAACAAAATGTAGTATATCCATATAATGGACTCCTATTCAACAATAAAAATGAATGGAATAGTGATACATGTTACAACATGGATGAATCTTCAAAACATTATGCTAAGTGAAAGAAGCCACACACACACAAAACCCGTTACTCTGAAATGCCCAAATAGGTAAGTGTATAGAGACAGAAAGTAAACTGGTGACTGCTTAGGGCTGGGGGGTTGAGGGAAGAATGGGTAACTGCTCATGGGTATCACGTTTCTCGGGGGGGTAATGAAAGTGTTCTGAGACTATTATAGATAGTGATAATGGTTGTACAAATCTGAATATACTAAAAGCCACTGAACTGATCACTTTAATAGAGTGAATTCTATGTTATGTGAATAACATCTCAATAAAGTTATTAAAATAAAATAATTCTGTTCTTTTTCCCAAAAATGCCCTCTAGACACTCTGTTTATTTACTAACCTCTCTCCCCCCCCAACTGAAAGGTAATAAGTAGCTCATCCTGCATATTTAGTATGTTCCCACCTCAGTGTTTCCAGAACACATCCTAGTTCTCTAACACAGCTCATCCTGATATATTGTGACCATGCATCTGTCCCCTCCATTATACTGTCGGTTCTTCCAGGGTAGGCTCACCTCTTAATCATTCAAAATTTTCAGTGCCTGTCTAGACATACACAGAAAGTACTCAATAAATGCTTGGGGAACAATGAATAAAAGAAGGCTTGCTTTCAGAATTAAATACTATGTATGATTTTAAATTATGACCAAGCAAAATACACCAAAGTCCCCCAAATCTGATTACCCTAAAATGGAATAATTATTGGATTCCAGTTAGCTCTGCATTATTTGAACTACTTTGAAAATTATTGGTAAATAATTTTTGATGCCAAGTTAATTTCCTCCTATCATCTAACTCAGCTAGAAAGTACTAAGTATTTCAGTTTGCTGCTGGTCATTATTTTATTAATAGCAAATATCCTTTTTTCTCCGTAAACAAGGAACTAATCTCACTGCAAGGGGTGACACTGCATCTTCCCTCTTTTTTCCACATCCTAATTCATGAGGTAACTGCATAGGGCATAGTTTCAAAACTAATGCAGTCACTAGACTGAAGGTAGTATCTGTTATTACTATTGTGTCAAATTCATGTAAAACATATTGACTTAAAACAATGACAGGCACTTCCCTGGTGGCGCAGTGGTTAAGAATCCGCCTGCCCATGCACTGGACACGGGTTCGATCCCTGGGCTGGGATCCCACGTGCCAAGGAGCAGCTAAGCCCATGAGCCACAGCTACTGAGCCTGCGCTCTAGAGCCCGCGAGCCTCAACTACTGAGCCCACATGCCACAACTACTGAAGCCCACTCACCTAGAGCCCATGCTCTGCAACAAGAGAAGCCACTGCAATGAGATGCCTGCACACCTCAACAAAGAGTAGGCACTACTCACCACAACTAGAGAAAGCCCTTGCACAGCAACGAAGACCCAATGCAGCCAATAAATAAATAAATACATATTAAACAACAACAAAAAAGATTTAAAAAACAAATAAATAAAAAAGTTACAAAAACAATGACAATTTATTTTTCATGATGCTGTGGACTGGCAATTTGGCCAGCTCTTCTGCTGCTGCCACAGGGATTACTCCGAGGCTGTAATCAGCTGTGACCTAAATGGGATTGGAAGTCCAAGATGGCCTCACTCACATATCTGGAAATTATTACTGGCTATTGGCTGCATCACCTCGGTTTCCCGCTATGTGATCTCTAATTGTCCAGTAGAGGGGACTGGGCTTCTTCAACACGATGATTGGTGTTCCCAACGGACAGAGTGAAAACTGCAAGATCTTTTAAGGCATCAGCTCTGTCCAAAAAAAAGCTTCACATCACTTCCACCACATTCTATCATTTGAAACAAGTCATAAGGCCAGCACAGATTCAAGAGAATGGAAGAATACAGTTCACCTCTTGATGAGGGGAACTACAATGGCCCTTTGCATACAGTCTTGGACACAGAGAGGCATGATGCATTATTTTAACAACCTACCACACAGGATAAAGGGGAAAGAGAGGGTTGGGTGGGTAACATTGGCCCATGGAGTTGGTAATGTTTTATGTAAGTTCTCATGAAGGCATCTTGTATTTTACAAGCTGCATGCTCTAAGGTGTTTAATATAAAGGGATAGAGACTCAGGTACCTCAAGGGTCAAGAATAATAAATGGAGGGCACAATGATTGTCCCATGGCCATAAGAAAATATTCAACTTCTCTGCCATCCCAAGGTGGCATGAGAGTATATACTAGAATTTTCCAACAAACATTTCCACCAAAATTCAAAATTCAACACTCATATTAAATTCATAGTCTATAAAGAAATATGCCAGGCACAAGAGAAGGCACCAATTAATAAGCCCATGATTCAAACTCTTAAGGAACTCTTAAGAGAGAGAATAGTTCTACTGAGAACGCGGTAAGTGCCAACAGCCTTTGAGAGCCGTATAAACAGGGCACTGAGGAAACACACAGAGGAAGGAGGGAGGTGGAGGGGGTAGCAGGCAACCTTATCAAAAATGTGTAAAGTGTGTGTTGAAAAAGAAATTGGAATCAGACTAAAGGTAATTAGGGGAAAAGCAATCCAAGCAAACAGAACAAACAGGTAAGGTAATTTCGTCTTTCATTGTTTTCCCTATTAGGTAGCTTCTGCATGCTCATTTAAACGAAATGAAGCCCCGGAATGCCAGACAGATGAAGATCTGATGCGCATGTCAGAATCTAACTACTTGTAGTTTTTTAAGGAACCTCCAAATTGTTTTCCATAGTGGCTGTACCAACTTACAGTCCCACCAACAGTGCAGGAGAGTTCCCTTTTCTCCACACTCTCCAACATTTGTTGTTTCCAGATTTTGTGATGATGGCCATTCTGATTGGTGTGAGGTGATACCTCATTGTGGCTTTGACTTGCATTTCTCTGATGATTAGTGATGTTGAGCATCTTTTCATGTGTTTGTTGGCCATCTGTATGTCTTCTTTGGAGAAATGTCTATTTAGGTCTTCCGCTCATTTGTGGATTGGGTTATTTGCTTTTTTGGTATGAAGCTGCATGAGCTGCTTGTATATTTTGGAGGTTAATCCTTTGTCCGTTGTTTCATAGGCAATTATTTTTTCCCATTCTGAGGGTTGCCTTTTAGTCTTGTTTATGGTTTCTTTCGCTGCGCAAAATCCAGTAATCCCACTACTGGGCATATACCCAAAGAAAACCATAATCCCAAAAGAAACTTGTACCATAATGTTTATTGCAGCACTATTTACAATAGCCAGGACATGGAAGCAACCTAAATGCCCATCAACAAATGAATGGATAAAGAAGATGTGGCATATATATACAATGGAATATTACTCAGCTCTAAAAAGGGATGAGATGGAGCTATATGTAATGAGGTGGATAGACCTACAGTCTGTCATACAGAGTGAAGTAAGTCAGAAAGAGAAAGACAAATATTGTATGCTAACTCACATATACGGAATCTAAAAATGGTACTGATGAACTCAGTGACAAGAACAAGGATGCAGATACAGAGAATGGACTGGAGAACTCGAGGTTTGGGAGGGGGCGGGGGGTGAAGGGGAAGCTGAGACGAAGCGAGAGAGTAGCACAGACATATATATACTACCATCTGTAACACAGATAGTCAGTGGGAAGTTGTTGTATAACAAAGGGAGTCCAACTTGAGGATGGAAGATGCCTTAGAGGACTGGGACGGGGCGGGTGGGGGGGACTCGGGGGGGGAGTCAAGGAAGGGAGGGAATACGGGGATATGTGTATAAAAACAGATGATTGAACTTGGTGTACCCCCCAAAAAATAATAAATAAATAAAATTTAAAAAAAAAAGAATCTAACTACTAAAATCACAAGAGTTTTCATTCTCAATCATTTCTATGAACCCAACACCCCTTCAGCAGAGCCTGTCTTTCCTCCCACTTATCTTCAGTGGCTCCTGCTGTTCCAGTGAGTGTCAGGCAGCAGAGTAAATCGCTCCTTAGTCAACTTTAAATGCCTAAAGGGAGATTCTCAATGATCTTCCTGAGTGGTCGGGCAACATTTCTCCACATCCGCTATTAGTTCGTGGGAAGGCTGGGGATTAAGGGATAAGGAGATATAAAAGTGACCAGCGTGGCTTAAGTAAGAAAGTCTCCCGAGTCAATCAGCTCCTCTTCATTTTCATCGTGAACAAGGCATCGCTCACTGTGATGGCTGAATCGCTGCCAGGGAAACAGCAGTACTATCAGTTGTTCCTGGCAGCACTGCCATGGACATGGACAGGATCCTGCAAGCCCCGTAATATGAACACAGGGTCTGAGAGAACCCGGAGGGAGGAGGGGAATTACTGCCATCCCTTCTGTCCTCAGCTGTCACACTGTCACACTGGACTGAGACAGGGGAGAAGAATGACAAACATGTGCGTGTGAACTAAATCCATGTCATTCCCTCTTCTTTAAATCACAGCTATCCCCTTTCCTCTCTTTAATCTAAAGCCCTTATCCACATTGTCTGTGCATCAAGTGGCAATGTTCACTGGTATGCACTTTTCTTTAAAATTTCTAGATTACATTAAATTTAGAGATAAATTAGATCTTTTTGTTCTTCTGCTAAAAACCCTCCAATGGCTACCTGCTGCACATAGAACAAATTCTCTACTTCCTACCAAGATTTGGACCTCCCCAACTCTCCCAACCTCAACTACTCATACACCCTAATTTCCAGTCTCAAAGTCTTTATTCCTATTCCTAGAATATGTCAAGCTTCTCCTGCCCCATGGCCTTTGCAATCCAGAAAGCTTCTGCTTCAAATCTCCAAAGTCTGGCTCCTTCGCATTATTTAGATCTCCACATTCAGTATGACCGTTGGGTGAATAAAGAAAGAAATGAGTCAAGTGACTTGAAAGAAGATGTGGGACTCAAGGAAGGAAAACTCCTGGGAAATGTAAGTAGCGCATACGAAGTTGGTCTGTAGAAGAAAGCAGTATAGAACAATTCTGAGCAGTGGGAGGAGGGAAGCAGTCGTCTCACAGCCCTTCACAGAAAAAGTTATTTCTCAAGACATAATATCTGTGTGTTTTCTTAGCAGTCTCACTGATCCTCACTGGTCAAAGTCAAAGGGATACACCAGGGTCACCCTTCCTGACCCTTTAGGGACCCAGCTCTAATACTCAACTTACCATCAGGATAAACATCACCTGTCTCCCCGGCAGAGCCAGCCCACCCTCCTCTTTGCCACTACAGCACTTGGCATCTGCTTTGCTGAAACATTCACCATGCATGTCTGTCCTGGCTTCTTTGCAGACCTGCCTGCTACACCAGAATGAACACTCTCTGAAGGCTCATGTCTATGCCCCAGAGGGTAGAGTAGAAACTCAGTGAATTTGTGTATGAAAGAATCAGGAGGTATTTAAAAAGTGTTTTGTGGTGCAGTAAAACCAGATAGAGATTTGCAGCCAAAAGCCATGTGTTAACAGTTCGGTGCACACCATCTAGGCACACCTTTACCCACCACGGGCCCTTGAATTTGTCCCATAACTTCTCTGCAGGTTAATAACAAAATCATTCTACTAACTTCACAGGTGATATACTGAATGTGAACATACTCTGAAACTATTCACTGCTGTAGAATAATGAGTTACTAACATGATGCTAATATAAAGTCTTACTATCAATATCAACTAATATAAAGATGATAGTAATATAAAGTCTTACCATCAATCTCAGCTCTTCTCCAAGACTGAGTTTCTTTCCTCAGCCATTATTCACTGTTATTTGTGGGGGAAAGTTCTAGCTGTTTTATCTACAGCTTGGGAGAAGCAAAACCAGTACCCAAACCTCCATTAGCAGAGACAATTGAATTTAACTTTTCTAAGGGCTAAATTATTTAATTATGAGAAAAGTGGAATTCTGCAGTCCTCCAAGATTAAGTCAAAATGTTTGGTAAGCATAAAACTGTGTTGTAAGACTCTTAAGTCAATTCAGATTCTTGGAAGGCAAAGAAATAAATGTAGTGTCTTTTCGTGAACCACTTTGTTCCAGAATAAAATGGCAATGTAAACCTCTGTGGTGGTAAAAATGGTTAGCCAGATTACATCACTCACACTAATTTGGTATAAATATCAAATTTCTTCAACTGATCAGTCCAACAAACAGTGGACTTTTTTCCTATCCTTCTAGGCACAACTAAGTCAAATACAGCCACCCGTTCTCCCTCTTTCTTCTTTTTGAGAGAGAACTTAAACCAGGCATCCTAAAATTGTTTTCTAAATTCCCATGCTGACATGGAATACCAGTATTTTAATGCTAACAGAACAAGGTCCACAGGAAAATGGGACAAAAATGAGAAATCATAGGCAAGGTTACAATGAAACTTTACTTTTATACGTTGGTGGAAGCAGAAAATTGGTTCAACCATTTGGTAAAGTAAGTTGGCAATATATCAAGAGTCATTACTATGTTCATATTGTGTGAAACAAGAATTTCGCCTTTGGGACTATATCCTAAGAAAATGATCCAGAAAGAGCTACAAACACAAAAGTTTTCCTTATAACATCATTTATGATTAAAAAAATGAAGGCAATTTAAACATCTAACACCTGGAAAATATTTAGGTTCACCACAGTACAGTTACACTGGGGATCATTAACTAACTGTGAAAAATTATTGTGAAAATGACTGCATAGCAACATGAAAAAATAGGTATGACATGTATCTACGTGAAAAAGACAGGAAAAAAAATTATGTACCCTATTAAAACTGTGTGAAAGGTGAATATGAGAAAAGAAAATAACCCAAAATGAAAATGGTTGTATTAGAGTGGTAAAATTATGGCAATATTTTGCTCTTTATTTTATGAAATCTATAATAAATTATTTTCACAATTAAAAATTATGCTTTTAAGAAAAGAATGCCAAAGGGAAACAAGTTAATTTATAATTGAACAAATTACCACTTTTAAAGAACAGCATTATTAAGAATTACAAATGTGTTTTAGAAGCATACTTTTTATATCTATAACAATCATAAAACTTTTCCATTATGTTTTACTCCAATGAGCTCTCTGAAGCTAGATTTATTTACAAAATGGAATACATGACAACACAGTTACTAAATGAGAGACTCCATATGTTTGAAGCAACTCCCTACGTTTGTTAGGGATCTTAACTCATCTAGCTTTTAAGGTGTCAAATCTACACAAGAGAGAAGCTCAAACACTGGGAGAATCTGGTGATACTCAGCACAAGAGGGTAAAATAATAAGCTATATTTTAAAACCTACCTCAACAATCAAAGATACACCAATTCTTTTCCCCTCATAAAAAATCTTTCCAGCTCTTGTTTTGAATAATTTAGGCAGTATTAAGACAGGAAAAAGGTAATCTCTTACCTGACTACATATTAAGGCATAAAGTATAATGGTATTGATAAATTTTCTTACAACTTCGAGTATGCTATTTCCAGCTCTTGAGGAAAGACTGCTGCCTACATTTCTGCCAGCTATTATCTTTATTAAAGAGTCGGCTATTTAAAATAGAAATATTTTCAAAATGTAACATTTTTTTGAACAAATAAAAAAGGATTATAGAGAGATAAAGAGGAAAAAGGAACATTCTTACCAAAGGACCTGTTATCTCTGGGTATATTTCATTCACTTAACATCAACAAATATTGACTGAGCATCTAGAGTGCCAGAAGTAGACAAGCACACAATAAAAAATAAGTAGTTATCTTAGATGATGATAAACGCTATGGAAAAAGAGAAAAGCAGACGAGAGTAGGAGAGCTTAGGAGTCCTGGGATGGAACTTACAATTCAGGTAGAGAAGTCTAGGTAGGCTTCACTAGGAAGGTGCCTTAGAGCAAACATTGGAAAGCAGTGGGTAGTTAACCATGCGCATATCAGGGAAAGAGCATTCCAGGCATAGAAGACAGCATGGCTCTGTGACTGAAGTCACAGCATGGCTGACACCAGCATAAAAGAGAGAAAATAGTAAGAATGAGATGAGCAAGGTGTGAGCGGGAGGTAGGTCAGATCATGTAGGGTTTTGCAGACCATTGTGAGAACTGTAGCTTTTCTTCTGAATTAGATAGGAAGTCACTACAGACTTCTGATGTATCTGAATAGGAACCCTCTGGCTGTTGTGGTGAGAATAACAGAGACGTAATTGCAGCTCTGAACATCTGGTAAGAGGGTAGACAGATTCAAATTCTATGTTCTGAACGTAGAACCACCAAGATTTCCTAACAGACTGAATATGCAAGAAAGACAAGATTGAAGGTGATTATTTTTTACCTAGCAACCAGAATAGGACTCTATCAATTAAAATGAGGGAGACTGGGTAGATCAAGTTTTGAGGGGCAGGTTCAGGAATTTAGTTCAGACATACAAAGCTGGAGATTCCCAGGTGGAGATAGTAGGTAAACATATAAATCTGGGAGTGATTACCATTTAGATGACATGTACAACTCATCAGGAGGTCAGATGAGTTCAGGAAGGAATGAGTACAGTGTAGAGAATTTGGCATGGCCTGATGCTTGAAGCATCCCAATTTTAGGAGGCTAAGGAAAGAAGGAGGAACTAACAAAGGAAACTGAGAAGGAGTTACCAGTGAGATAAGAAGAAAATCGGGATAGAGAAGTATCCTAGCAGTGAGGTAAGAGGACAGGACAGAAATACAGTCAGTGAGTCAACAGGAAAGGGAGGACCAAGAATGGTCACAACTCAGCCAACATCAACAGAGACACAAGCTACGATGCAGGACATATAACTCAGACAGGGGGCTCAGGATGGCTCTTACTGGAGAAGAAAAGAGAAGCTTGCAGTAAGTTATAAGAGTGTTATTGTAAAAGTGCTGTTTTATATATGTCAAAACATACATTAATGTTTTTCTTTTTGATGTAAGCAGCTCTGGCTATATAATTTGCAGAGCACCATACAAAGTGCAATTGCAGGGCCCCTCGTCCAAATACTACTAAGGATTTCAAGATGGCAACAGCGGAGCGTTAAATCAAGTACAGGGCCCCCACAGGAGCAGAACCTTGTGTGACCATGACTGTACAGCATGCATGCCCATGACGCAAGGCCTCTGAACTATAACAAACAGAAGTATTGTTGGTACAGCAGGCTTTCCTAGCTTCTGGTTTCAAGAAAAAGCACTTAACTGCTTATTGGAGAATGCAAGCAGAAAAAAAAATGATACAAACATAAGGAGAATCTGTTAGAACATAATTTACTTTTTTCCCCACTTGCTTTCAAAGCTAAATCAGCATATATGGATCCGAAGTCATTATAGTATGACAGCAAAAAAAAGGCAGAAGAGTCGTTAAATTTGATAGCACTAATAAAACTACATGAAAAAAAGGGAAAGAAAACAGGCTTACTTTTCACTGGAATGCAGACAAAATAAAAAAAATCTCCATAGTGTTTTAAAAGTTTTGGTTAACGTCCCTCAATGAACATTTAATATATAAATTCATTTTGGTTCCACCCCATTGACACAAATAATGATGCCTGAATCAGCACACTAAGTATGAATGCTAAAACTAAGATGGGAATCCTCTAGCTGCTCACAGTAATAAAACGGTATTCTTCCCTACACTTTAAAAAATATGGGCACCAAAAGTGTGTTCCTTCATCTAGCAAATACATTCAGTGTTTACTATCAACAGGCACTGCATTAGGTCCTGAACTTGTATTTTCTTTCTCTTTCAGCCTTTTTCTAAATATAATCAAAGAGGGAGGGGAGCAACATCTCTTGCTCTCTTGCATACTCCACGTCACACCATGGCTAATTTGGAGGATTCTCCCTCCAGGAGTTTTGACAACAGTCAAGTGAATTCTTATTCCAAGGTCTCTTTGCAGCTCAAAGGCTACATACTAGCGCTATGGAGCTTTTCCAATCTTCCCAAGTACAAACAATCTGATTCATCTGTGTCTCCCTGGCTGTGTGTTCATACTCACATTATAGAGCTTTTGATATCTACCATAGTCACTTGTTTTCAAGCCTGTCTCTGCCATTAGACAGTGAAATCTGTGACAGCAAAAACAGCCTTAGGAACTGATGTAATCTCAGCACCTAGCAAAGTACATAGCAAACATCAGGTGCAACTCAAAAGTTTCCTGAATGAATAAATGAACTGTTAGATAAATGAAACTGTCTCTGGGCTAAATATGTCCAGAGGCAGTTCATTAGGGATGGGCTGTATTACTTGATTTTATAGACCTCTACTTGCTTACATCTGTTGTCCACTCTTTAATTTCACCATTAGGGAGTGGCAATTATTAGGGTGTCCTGCCTCTCCCTATAAACTTGGATATTCTATGGCCCTTTGGGGTGAGGTTCCAATTACCCATATCAGGCTTGGGAGATAAATGCAGTTAAGTGAATGGGGTGTGGCAGATAGGTGCAGGCTCACATAGAGAACTGCTGCTTCAGGTCTTCACACAGCCTTTGCTAACAGACCCTGCAGGGCTCTGATTTTAATAACAAGGCAGTCAACATAAGTGGCAAAGGCTGAAGAGGAACTTGGGAAATAATTTAATCAATTTTCAAAAAAGGCCAATTTTTCACATTAGGTAACTTCATAATACAGCAAGACATTGAAATTACAGGTTTGCAGGCAGAGTGTCAGTAGGGAGAATAACCGCGCGCGCGCACACGCACACACTAAATTTAACACTGGGGTGTTGCTGTTTTAAAGACAATGTTCAAATTTGTATCTTGGCAATTCAGTGTAAGGCCCAAATGTCCTGATTCTTATTTAATTAGCTTTGAATATAGGAATTAAATTGGGTTAAGCAAAGGACAGAATAGCCCTGAAGGAATGGAAAAGCCCCTAAGATATTGACTTGAATCATACACTTTCAATTATTCTTGGTGATTTCCTTTTCTAAAGTCAAACACGCATTAAGCTGCAGAAAGGGTGTTAGAGCTCTGATAACTGTTCCTACATAACAATATGTACACTGTTATGAAAATGAAGTGCAAATTGAACAGCAAAAACCGAATCTGCAATTTTATACAATCTACAAGTATCTGACTGAAGTAAATTCATAACATTACAAATGAACATTACACACATTATAGGTACTTTCTAAGTAATTGTTGATTGAATGATAATCTCACACTTTTGAAAGTGAAGCTACATATAAGTGACCTCACTTGCCAAAAAACTTTCTAAATGATAATACAAATTTAAGTCATTAAAAGTGGGAAAATTCAACTTTATCAATTTATCCTAGAAGTCATTAGAAATATTATATATTTTAAAGTAGTAATTTATTTTGACATTTGAGGGGATGAAATTTGTATCTACCTTAAAAAAAACAATATGATTGTATTGTTTACCAAACAGATACCTAAAAAGTCTGGAGGGTGATTCCTGTTTAATTTAACAAGTTGACCCTAGATTGTAACAAGGGGCTAGTTCTGCTGGACAATAAATACAGATATTAATATGGTTTTATTTAATTAAAACAACTCATATAGCCTAGACAGATGTAAACAAAACAAAACTATCAAGACAGATCCTCAGCAATTACAGGAGATGAGATCAGACACCATTTACTGGGTATTTACTGTGGACCAGGTCCCATGCCAAACACTTAACCATCAAGGCACTTAGACTTATGATTATGACCATGATTTAACAAGTCTGCCTATGTGATGGGTTGTTAAAACGCTGAACAAAGTGTTTATTATGGTTGTTGCTGAAAATCTATCAATGTTCTGTCACTGGTTCAAACATCCAAGAAAGTATAGGTATTTAATTAAGGGTCGAAAATATATCAATGTTTCATAATATCAGTTCCTGAGACATTTAGATAACAGAAGGAAAAGACGCCAATCTGTGAGTCACCCATTTCACTGTATAAAACAGATTCTGAGCCGAGATTTGCTATTGGGCTTTCTGCTTGCTCATTGCCTAGGACTGCTACATTTTTTCAGAAGCACCAACCCTACTAAGTACTTTGCTTTTCTGCTTTGTTTCTGGTCTATAGAATGTTTGCTGTATTTTGGAGCCCAATTTTGCCATGTTTGATTTTCTGTTTTTTATATTTTATCTATAATTGTTAGGTGTTTGAGCAGATAAGGTGCTTTGAAGTGTGACCTTACAGTATCATTGTAACTGAAGTCTCAGAAGCATCACCTAAATATTTAAATGTATAGTATTCCTTCTGGGTACAGTTATAAGCATAGAGCATTTAGGTATAGGAATGACTAACATATGTCACTGCAGTAGAGCCTGTGCCTTACTGCCCTACGTATGAGAGTGAGTCAAAACTTATTTCTACAGCCGGAGTGCGGATAATTTTTGACTCACCCTTGTATATTCAGCATCAATTTCAACATATAAAAAAATCCATGAATAGTGTGAGTGGATGAATGAACGGATGGATGGGTGGATGGATGGATGGATGGATGGATGGATGGATGGATGGATGGTGAAGTGAGACTGGCACTGCCATTATCAAAGAATAGTTATGAAAAAGTGTCATTAAATCACTGATGTACACATAAAGGACTATAGTATAGAAATATGTGTGGGACTCAGAAAACTCTGAGAATATATGAGTTCCCATAAACCAACCCCTTTGTATCTGAGGTGACTGACACATATATCTGAGATATCAGAGTCTCTTACCATCTGTGATGGTGAAAGCAGACTGGATCCAGGGTAAAGAGATGCAAATGTAAGATAATGTATATTATTTATGTTCTTTTACTTATAAACACTCAAATATTGCCTTTTAAGGTAATTAGATTCATGGTTAAACATACACAATTTGCCTATTAAGTTTTAATAAGTTAACTAAAGGCAGTGCATACAGATATGTCTTGTGGGCTTGGCCTTTCCATGATAAGCTGTTTTCTTTTATTAGGAACAAGAAATAAATCACCATCCAGTCTCTAGGCTCATATCTTATCCCATACAAATTCTTAAAAATATTGTTTCAATGGCTTCATCCAATTTTTTGAGAAGTCTAAGTTTTTTACAGCACCAATAGGCTAAAACAATTAAGTGTACGTTATGATATCAGAATTTATAGTGTTCAAACATGGTGAATCCAAGGAAACATACAAAATGCAGACACAGAGCAACTAAAATTAAAAACATACTATAAAATATAAGTTTAAAGAATAACCCCAACAGCTACTGCTTATGGAACACTTAGTATTTGTACTCTGCTAAGTGGTTTATAGCGATGGTCAGAAACAGGATAGAAGAGATCGGACAACATGCCCCAAAGCCCAGATTCTAGGGCTAGTGTATGGAGGGGGTGGGAATTGAAATCAGGTCTACCTAAGCCCATGTGCCACACTGAACAACTCTGCACAGTCAAGCCCAACATCAGGTGCCTCAGAATAGAGAATAAATAACACGCCACTATCCAAGTGAGAAAAGCCAAAGAAAAGTTTTCCATGAACTTGAATACATGTACTGCTGAAGGATATGGGTTAAAAAGTCAGATGTCTACTTATAATTATTTTCTTTAAATTCTTCATATAACTCTTTGACATTAGACTTTGACATCACTGGAAGCAACTTTTGAGTCACCTAACAGTTCCCTAGCATGTAGTAATTCCACATCCACCTAAAGTACTGAGACACAAATTCGTATTTTACTTTTGTAGATAATAATGTCACAGGAAATTTTAATGTAAAACTTAAGTGCTAATTAGGTGTAACATCAGCACAGGTGGCTCTTAGATGCGTCTGGTAGATGTGTATTTGTCTTGTCCATAACTGAAGAACATACGGTATCACTTTCTAAATTGATTTTTAAAAGACTTGTATACAATGACATTTAAAAGACTTGTATACAACTTGCATTCATGCAATCATATCTCTTGGAATAATTAACAAATCAAAGTTAAAATTCTTTGTCTCTCACTTAAAAATCCATCTGGTAATCTCTAGACATTCTAATTAAGCATGGAGAGATCATGTCAAATTAACTCAACTTCCCTAAATAGTAATGTGTTGTTCAAAATAAAGTAATTCAGACAGCCACTGTAAAATGGGAGAATGAGTCAAAGCAAATACAAGTTCCCCCTCTTTCTACGGGAAAATTTGAGAGAATAAAACATCTTGCCTAATATTAGTATCAAACCACTAAAGGGTTGATTTTGATTGTTCTAACTAAATATTTTTAAGTCATAAAGCAAGAATTCTTTGGAGTTAAAAAGAGTTTTTAAAACTTTATTATGACAATTAAAGACCTAAAGTAGCAAGAAGTCAGAAAAAAATTACAGTTTGTAATAACAGAAAAAGCTAAAAGAAAAGATTAAATGCTAAATTTCATGCTAAACATATCTGTGAAAAAATTAGTTTAAAATTATTTTATGTTCTGTTTAAAGCTACATCATAATGTTATAATTGAGGAGAATTCTACAATCTCTTAAGGAAAAAAGATTGGTAATAAATGTGCACACGAACAGAAAACACGCCTGAATAATAACCAAGGGACCAAAGTTGGCAGTTAGAGAAATGGATGGTTAGGCAGACAACCAGAGATTTGGGACAGCAATGTGCAGTTCACAACTCAGCTACAAACCTTGTTGGCAATGACTTCTCATGGCACAGAGAAGACACAGGAACTGTATGTCTGAAAACGACAAACACAGGCTCTCCCTGACTGTAAGCTCTATGCAGACAGGGACTGTGTCTCTTTTCTGTACCTGTGTCCTTCTGGTGTCTTAGAAACTGCCAGACACACACGAAGTAAATGATAAGTATTTGCTGGAAGTGAAGGAAGGAGATAAAACTCAGATATCATTAAATCACATGCCTCTCATTTGCTTCCACTATAAATAAGGGGATTGGACTAAATTATTTCTTGGGTTCCTTTCAGTCCTAATAATTGATATTTCTAAGTTGTACACACACACACACACACACACACACACACACACGCACACACGACTTCCCCTGATTTAAAAAAAAAAAATCTGAAGGCCAGGGGAAAAGATATCTCCAAAGACATAGGAAAGAAAAATCTTGCCTGAAACACAGAGCTACCACATGTACATCCAAACTGATTTTGATTTTAAGAAAAGACTGAGGATAAATTAGAGAATTATATTAGGTTAGAACACTGGCAAGGCTGAGGTTCCACTACATATAGACAATGTCTACAGCTGGTGAAGTTCAGCAAGAAAAGGAAACTACTACAGGTAAGTGTCACATCTTTAAATATTGCCCTAATTGTACTAATGCAGTGATTCGCCCTCCTTGTAATAATCTATAGTGATTAGAAACATTACCCTTGGCAGTTGGGAAAGAAGGTTACTTCTGACAGAATGTGACTATATTTGGAGACAGGGTTTTTAAAGCGGTGATCAAGTTAAAATGATGACATTCATCAGAGTGGGCCATAATCTGATATGACTGGGGTGCTAATAAAAAAAAGAGGGTATTTTGAGCAGTTTTAAGACACAGATACCCACAGAGGGTACGCCATGTGAAGACACAGGGAGAAGATGGCCATCCACAAGCCAAGGAGAGGGCCCTCAGAAGAAACCAGCTCTGCTTACATCTTGATTTCAAACTCTTTAGCCTCCAGAATTATGAGAAAATAAACTTCTGTTGTTTGACCCACCTGTCTATTAGCTTTATTATGGTGGCCCTAGCAAACTAATACACATCTCCACAAACTTTAAACTCTTCCATAATTTAATTCTCCTAGCATCTTTCCCTGCCTAGTTCTCAGAGTTAAATATGAAACTTTTGTCACAACACTAATAATATATAATGTTAAGAAAACCTGTAGTTTGGGATCACTGACAAATTGGAAGGCAGATTATGATAAAATATGTTCTAGAATCTGGAATCAACATGAACCTCTCTACAAAGGACTATTTCCAGTGAGGCTATAACAGTGAGATGAGAACACATACTCAGAAACTCAATCTGGGCTATTCATATAAACCATCTAATATATAACTCAGAAAGTTAAAAAAGTACAGACTGTTAAATGGAAACTCTTGACTTACTGATAAGGAAAATCCTTCAACAGTAGTCTGGACCCAGGTCTGCATGACCTGCTAAGTGACAGCAATTGTGATAACAAATAACCTGAGTAAAGTCTAGAACAAGGCACCAAGAAATCTAGAAAGCTGGGACAATCTATATCCAACTTATACTATTCCCCTCTTCCATCTCCCACTAAGGGGATTTTGAGTAGTTTTAAGACTTGAAGGATTAAAGGAATATGAAAACATCATCTTTATGTTATAATCCCAAACTATATCACCATTACCCTCCCTTCTTTAACCATCATTTTGACACATCTGGCTCTCTCTCCTGGTCATGGTGATTTTACTACCCACATATGCGATCCTTCCACTACCTAGCCTCTCAGCTCCTCAACCTGCTCTCCTCTAAGACTTCATTCTCCACCCAACTTACACAGTTCATTTTAACAAAAAGACACTGGATGTTGTCATAAACCGTAAAGGCACCCCTCCATAAATTCGACTTCGGCATCCCTTCTCTGACCACCACCTGCTTTCTTTATAGAACGTGCTCCCACAGTTCCGCACTTTGAACAGCTCTTCAGCCCGCCAAAGCACTGACTTTGAACACTGTTTTACTGCCCCTCATATCTTCCATACCCTCACATCTCCCTTTACCCAGCTTCAATCCCATGTGCACTCATTATATAACTCCCTTGTATTTCTGTAACTCCCCTGCCCCTCTCATCCTCCATCACATTTGTCTGTCTCAATTCAACTCTCCAATTAACTCCTCACCTTCACTGGAGCAACTAAACACATATGAAGAAAAACATTCACACTGGCTGTTCTCACTTCTAGTTCACGAGCACTGACCCCAGGTGGGCTTGTCTTGCTGCCCTGCGATCTTGGTATATTTCCTAGTTTACTGATGCACCCACATTGACACTACATTTTCTACCTCTTCTCTCCTCAGACATCTACATCTGCTTACCTCTTCTTATATTCAGTTGATGACCTTGCATCTTATTTCATTGAGACAATAGAAAGAGAATGTCTATATGTTCTCACACCCACATCTACCAACCTACCTTCACCTGTACCCATATATTCCACATTTCTTCCTGTTAAAATGGATGAGCCGTTCTACCTAACACAAACTGTTCCCCTTTTGCACTGGATCCCATCCCATCACTGTTCCTACATGGTACCCTCTCTCTCACATCACTGTCTTTTCCTGCTTTACAGGAACATTCCCATCAACATAGAAACATGTTGAATTATTCTCCATCTTTATAAAACCATTACTTAACCCCATAATCTCCCTCCAGCTACTGTCTCATTTCTTTGTTTCCTTTGTTGTAAAAATCCTTGAAGGGGTTCTCAATACTTCTTCGACCCATATTTTTTCTTGAATCTACTCCAGTCAGGCTTCCAACTTCACCACACCACTGAAAGGATTCTTGTCAAGGTCAACAAGACAGTCTATAGATGGTCAATTTTCTGTTCTCATCTTATTCTGCCTCTCAGCAATATTTGATCCCCGTGATTACACTCTCCTTCATGAAAGACTTTCTGCCTTTGGTATCCTAGGCTCTCTTCTCTCTTGGTTCTTCCACGCTTTGGCTCAGCCTTCTCAGTCTCCTCATCTTCCCAGCCTTTAAACATACGGTGACTCGGGGGGTCATGTGTTGGAATTTTTGACTCCCTGGGTCATCTCATCCAATTCCATGGCTAATATATATGCTGATAATTTTGATTTGTTGACATTTCCCTTGACATCAGACTTGTATATCTAACTGCCTAATAAGCATCTTAAGCTTAAAATGTCAAAAAACAAACTCTTAAATTTCTTCCCCAGACTGCTCATCCAGCATTTTCCACATCTCTCTGAACACTTCCATTCTTTCATTTGCTTTGTCCAAAAACTTTTGACTCCTGACACTCTCTTCTCTTTCTCTCACAGCCCATATATCTAACCCATTAGCGAATCCTGTTGTTATTTCCAAATATGTTTAGAAACAAGTTATTTCTTACTACCTCCAATGTGATATCTCTGTCCGAGTCATTACCGTCCCACACTTGGATGACTGAAATACATTCCTGAACTCCTGAACTTCAGGTCTCTATTTGAAAATCACCCCACTTACAGAACTTTTCTAACCTTCTCCACATACTATCCCCTCCCTCTCTCTCTCCTTGACCTTGCTTTACTTTTTTCATGGCACTTATTACCATAGGACAGCTTATCGGTCTGGTGTCTGTATCGCTCAGAACCAGGCAAGAACTTATGCTCGTTTGTTGATAGTGCCTGGTGCATATTAGGCACTCAGAGACTTGCTGAATGAATGAATTGATGTTATCATCGGCATCATTATCAATATTGTCTGTATAATCTAAACGCCTGGGGCCAAAGGGTTGACACAGGGCAACTGCACCCTAAGACAAAACAAAACACAACCTAAAACCAGGTACCTTTGGTGGGAGCAGGGGTTAGAACATAGCCAGCACATACCAGAAATGCTGATGTGCACTTTACTTCTTAAAGCTAGAAGTGGACAAATTCCTACCTCAAGATTTCAGTTTTAATCAAAATGGTAGCACATGGTCATAAGACATTTTATTTCTTAACAAAGCACTTCTATTAGAAGAGCTTTGTATTATTCTATTTCATCACTAATACCTGAATCCTTCAAAAGGGTATATGAATAATTAATAGAAGGGAAAACTGAAAAAAAGTAAGGAGAAATTGATTTTCTTAAATCAGTAATCTTAAATCTCCTATCATTATTATTTTTTTTGCATATTATATACCAACAGTGTCTTCCTTTTTTATTTTAATCTTAGAGCTATATCTCTATCATATTCTGTTTTCAAGTACAAAGAGAAAATTTACTCAGATGATAACTTGAATAACCTGGTCACAAGCATTCAAAATAAAATACATTTCAAGGTCTTATCACTTTGTATTGCAGCAACTTATAACACACAGGACAACTTCGTTAGAAGGAGCATGTGTCAGTATTTATGATTTTTTTAATGGGAAAAGAGTTCTAACATCACATTAAAATGTACAGATTTAGAATAAGAACTTGTGTTGCATGTGAAGAGTAAAAAATATAACAAAACAAGGTGATATGTGATATATGAGAAAATGGGTATGAAGAGGTATTATATAAACGAATGGAAATTAATGAGGTAAAGAATTTAAATAATACAAGGATATAAGAATCAACGTGTCAGTTAATAACATTCAGTATATTTTTTTTCAGAGTAAAAGTACAAATTTGCATAGAGATAGATATTTGAGCAGAATAAAAACGTAACAAAAAGGGTCTAAGTTCAGACAAAAAAAAAAAAACCCATAAAATGATCTTAAATACAATGGTTTTCATTTGCTTTCAGATTTATATCTATTCTATTTTCTTACTACTACAAGTCTTTATTTTTTTCTACTTTCATTTAATAAAACAAGATCGTTTGTAATTCTTTATGATTTTATAACTTCTGAATTTAAGATTAACTTACAGTAACTCTTTCCCCAATATAATATATTAATATTTTAAAATCTATTAACAATAGATAAATTTCATGATCAGCTAAAAGCAATATTATGCTTTAGATACTTGCAATGTTTGAAAAAACTTCAGTTAAACATGAAAACTTAATTTGAAACAAAAGGGAGCAATGCATGCAATTTTTAAAAAATGCCTAAATACTGATAACTGGAAACAATGGGGGAAAAAAACCTATCATAATTGGTTCCACTCACATATTTATTTTATTCTGAGTATTTACTTCATCGAAATAAAAATGAATATAAAAGGTACCCATCATAGGTGGTCAACTTACTTTACAATGATCATATTGGAGTTGTAAGGCTGGGACATCCCCTCCAATAGGCATTTGTTTTTTAAGCTCTTCATCTTTTATATTCAGCCATTTGATCAGTTCTTCTAAAGACGCCAACAACCTGTTCCACTTCTCAGCACTGGCCTCCAAATGAGCCCTGTTGAGAGATAACACTGACCACGTTTGAAATGCATCCAAAAAATTACACACTTTCCTTTGACCTAATAATCATGTATAACTAACTAATGCTCAAGTCTAAGAAAGAGGCTGAAATTTTGTAAAAAGAATATTTATTTCCTGTAAGAAACAGTTATTTTGAATAAGCTAGAATATTATGGATACGTTGGTAATACCTGTCAAATGTTAAAACATACACCTCCACACCACAAAGGCATCAATATGAGGCTTTCAAGAAGAATGTCCATGATATAATAAAAAATTATTTAAGCAAGTTTCAGTAGTTTATGTATAGTATATATGTACATTCAAATGTAACTTTTTTCTCATTTCATCTATATATATGAAGAGAGGGATACATAAGAAATTATATGCATATAAAATGTTTAGAAAGATACATACCACATGTAGCTACTACTGAGAACACAATGAACACTTAATTTTTACATATTTTTTTACTAATTGAGTATACGCAACAGGCTCATATAATTTTTCTTTACAAAAAAGTTAATTTTTGGGGGGGTGTTACTAATGTCTTGATTTCCCTTCTATTCAAATACATTACTGAGAGCAGAACATCACAAACATTTACCTCAAAAAGTTGAAAAACAATAAAGCATTACTTGGACAGAACACTATTTGGCTTATGGCTGACTGATGTCCAGTGACAAATGTTCATTATGAGTAGAAAACAGTTGGGGAAAAATCATTGATTGCAGTACTTTATACTCTGATTCAAAGATGAGGTCTTTGTTTCAATAATAATTTGTTTTTAGCACAGAAAAGTACCTTCACATTCTTAAATTATGAACTTCATAATTAGGGAACTATGTTTAGAAAGTACACTTTTATGAGACGAAGGGTTCAGTAAGAGTAAAAGTCTTTGAAAATAGAGATGAAAATAAATGACAAGTTTGCTAGTTGCTCCTGTTAGAGTCTTTCTTGGATAAGAAAGCCCACTTATCCAGCCTCAAGCCCACAGCACATGAGTTGGATTTGAAAAGATGAATCAGTCAAAAACATCTTGAAAGACTCAAGGAATCAGTGCTTCCTCAATCTTGCATCACCCCAGTGGACTTACACACTAAATTGCATGAAATGGAATTATCTTGACTCTCCATGACCTTTCATCATGAGAGGGGCAAGGTTGATGGAGACAGACATAAGCCTTACACAATAGCCTCCAAAGACTAAAGACTTATGACAGCAAAAGATGACTCATTTGGGGCAACCCCAGGTACAAGGAACCTCTGTTGACCAAGTTTCACAGCCTCTCATACAACTTTCACCTTAACATTGGCTTATGATCCCCACTTCCACAAAACTGCTCCTTTACTCAGTGATATGAAACAAATCAACCAAGCACAGCAACTACTGTCCCTCAGACCTATCAGTAGTTTTCTTTTTGGATATCTGATCCACTTGAATCTTTGTCTCAAAGCTAATAGCTCTGCTATACTTCATTCAAACAAGTATTTCCCCATTGATTACATTAGGTGATATTCCCAGCAGTGGATATTCAACCATATCATGTCTTGTTTAAAATTTCATAATGTTTTCAGAAGAACAACTATGTATCTCTGATCTCTAATTCATCTCTAATTCCTAAAACAATGGCCATAGTCTATCAGCCAATACTTTTGGCTAAAAGAAAAAAATGGGAGTTCTGTATATCTCTAAAATACCATGAACCTGCATTCAGTCACACACAAAAGACCAATTGTCCTGCAATTTATTTATACTTCCATTGTCAACTGGTTAATATAAAATAAACTATTCAAACTATAAAATTCTGTCTTATTCAAAAAAGCTAGGTATGATATAATTTTTTAAATTATAAATACAGAAAGAAGTTGGAGGTAGCTTATAATTACAATTTTAAAAAATTTAATTCTCTTGTATTTACAGTCTTTTCTGTTCATTCTATGGTGCTATGATTGACCTCACATTACAAACTTATGCTTTAATGAGATCCCAGTTCTGTTTGAGGGCCAGCTTTTCCGTGTTCATATTGATTAATTTCAGGCCAAATATGTAATTACCCATCCCTGACAAACAATAATTTTACTTGGCACAGAAAAGAACTAAATGATTTCCATTATATTAACGGAAAATTCTCTCTGCCAGTTACAATGCATTTTGTCCTAAGTATATCTGATTGAGTTGGTGCAATTTCTTGCCGGTATTTTTAAATGCAAAAAATAAATACTGATAAATAAATAATGGCTAGAAGTCAGAAGTCCTTAGCCAATCGAGAAGTGCTTGAGTGTCTTTGTGTGCAAAACACTTAGGCACACACCCTGACCGCTTATTTTAGATTATTTGACTCTGCATCTTCAATGTCAATAGTTTAACTCTTTAATCAATAACCAAACCAGACATTATATTCCTCTGAAATCCAGTTACACACTCATTGTATTGAAAAGCATGCAAATGTTTTTTTCACATGCAATTATCTTTTTGACTGCACAGAAATAATGAAATAGATCATTGAAATCTATGGCATCCAGCACCTGAAGAACTATTTATAAAGATGAAGACAATACTTTTTAAGAGAGACACTGAAGTGACTTTGAAATAAAGAAGATAACATTGGTCTATGTGCTTCTCTGCATCTTACTTTTTCCATCATAACAAGCAAGCTGATCTGACAGAATCTCTGCCTAGAAAATCTGTTCTGATTATTCTCCAACAGATTATAAATATGTGTTTAGTGGATTACTACCATATGCCCAAAAAATGCATGCTTCCGTAGTAGCCTTCAGTGTCCTAGTTTCAATTTAATTCTTTCATCTTTCTAGATGAAAGCCTTTTCTTGGGCACTGGGTTGAATGCTTTGCAAAAAGAAACCTTACATTGTTGTTTGGTGTAGTCGTACTTTTTCAGTTTTACTTTAAATATTCTGAAGCTTATATTTCCCCATGACTACAAATAATAATCAATCATGATTTCAGAATTTTCACTTAAAACATTTCTTTATCTAAAACATATCTGTGGGCACTCACATTTTGGAAAATAAACTTAACTATCCTCTCACCTGCTTTAGTTCATTCTTTGGGTACCTGACACGTACAAAGCAACAGATACTTTCACTGCTATATTAGCAACTCAGGGTGATGTCTACTACAGAAAATGTTTCACACAAGTTACCTCTTTTTAGATTGAATCATCTATTTTACAACTCTCCAAACATTTTTTAAGTGACGAGTTATTTTTAAAACGACAATATGAAAAGTTTTTAGAAAGTAAACATCCATAAAAATAGCACCTCTTCATTTAAATATAGTAGAAAGGGAACTATGGACAAAACTATCTATTAATATCTATTTCAAATCACCAAAAGCCTCTACCTTTTATATTTTTTCAGAGAAGATTTTATCCCTTCTCCCAATGTACAGATATAAGAGAAGAGAGCAAGCAGTGTGAATAAGTAACAGAGGCACTTATTAAAATAAAACATAGTTTTTCATTTTTTCAATAAAAACAAACATCTGTGGAGCACCTGCTATGATATTAGGCACTATACTGTTTCAGAAACAGAAGGTTTTAGGGTCAAGTTAGGAGACAGATAAGTAAACCAAATACACTCTGAGATAGGAAACCTCATAATAACTCTCTGAGGCAACTACAGCTCAGAGAAGAAAGAAACTTGTTCAGGAAGCCATGGTGAGAATTTGGAATTCACACTAAATTCTAAGATTTTTCCACTACATTGCTTTCATCATGGACAGCACTTAAGAGGGCAGATAGAAAGTGCCCAGATATGTCTGTAGACAAGTAAAGATGCACTTGGAAAGCAGTAAGTCTGCCAAAGAATTTGAAGATTCAAATTAAAAGGAGTAAAGATATACCATCTCCTATTGTGTAAGGAATGAATGTACATAATTAAATATTCACTTTGGCATTCTTACTACAAATAAACTTCTTTTTAGTTTATGGTAAAACTCATAGATTATAAATTGAGCTATACATTTTATGAGGCCACCATCACCCTGATACCAAAACCAGACAAAGATACTACAAAAAAAGAAAATTACAGACCAATATCACTGATGAATTTAGATGCAAAAATCCTCAACAAAATACTAGCCAACAGAATCCAACAGCACATTAAAAGGATCATACACCATGATCAAGTGGGGTTTATCCCTGGAATGCAAGGATCCTTCAATATACGCAAATCAATCAATGTGATGCACCATATTAATAAACTGAAGCATAAAAACCACATGATCATCTCAAGAGATGCAGAAAAAGCTTTTGACAAAATTCAACACCCATTTATGATAAAAACTCTCCAGAAGGTGGGCATAGAGGGAACCTACCTCAACATAATAAAGGCCATATTGGACAAGCCCACAGCAAACATCATTCTCAATGGGGAAAAACTGAAAGCATTCCCTCTAAGATCAGGAACAAGTCCACTCTCTCCACTACTATTCAACATAGTTTTGGAAGTCCTTGCCACAGCAATCAGAGAAGAAAAAGAAATAAAAGGAATCCAAATTGGAAAAGAAGAAGTAAAACTGTCACTGTTTGCAGATGACATGATACTGTACATAGAAAATCCTAAAGATGCCACCAAAAAACTACTTGAGCTCGTCAATGAATTTGGTAAAGTGGCAGGATACAAAATTAATACACAGAAATCTCTTGCATTTCTATACACTAACACTGAAAGATCAGAAAGAGAGATTAAGGAAACAATTCCATTCACCATTGCAACAAAAAGCATAAAATACCTAGGGATAAACCTAACCAAGGAGGTAAAAGACCTGTACTCAGAAAACTATAAGACACTAAAGAAACAAATCAAGGACAACACAAACAGATGGAGAGATATACCATGTTCTTGGATTGGAAGAATCAACATTGTGAAAATGACTATACTACCAAAAGCAATTTACAGATTCAATGCAATTCCTATCAAATTACCAATGCCATTTTTCACAGAACTAGAACAAGAAATCTTACAATTTGTATGGAAACACAAAAGACCCCGAATAGCCAAAGCAATCTTGAGAAGGGAAGACAGAGTTGGTGGAATCAGGCTTCCTGACTTCAAACTATACTACAAGGCTACAGTGATCAAGACAGTATGGTACTGGCACAAAAACAGAAATATAGATCAATGGAACAGGATAGAAAGCCCAGAGATAAACTATGGTCAACTAATCTATGAGAAAGGAGGCAGGGATATACAATGGAGAAAAGGCAGCCTCTTCAATAAGTGGTGCTGGGAAAACTGGACAGCTACATGGAAAAGAATGAAATTAGAACACTCCTTAACACCATACACAAAAATAAACTCAAAATGCATTAAAGACCTAAATGTAAGGCCAGACACTATAAAATTCCTAGAGGAATACACAGGAAGAACACTCTTCAATGTAAATAACAGCAAGATCTTTTTTGATCCACCCCCTAGAGTAGTGGAAATAAAAACAAAAATAAATAAGTGGGACCAAATGAAACTTCAAAGCTTCTGCACAGCAAAAGAAACTGTAAGCAAGACGAAAAGACAACCCTCAGAATGGGAGAAAATATTAGCAAATGAACCAACAAAGGATTAATCTCCAAAATATATAAACAGTTCAGGCAGCTCAATATCAAGAAATCAAACAATGCAATCAAAAAATGGGCAGAAGACCTAAATAGGCATTTCTCCAAAGAAGACATATGGATGGCCAAGAGGCCCAGGAAAAGCTGCTCAACATCATTAATTACTAGAGAAATGCAAATCAAAACTACAAGGAGGTTTCACCTCACACCGGTTAGAATGGGCATCATCAGAAAATCTACAAACAGTAAATGCTGGAGAGGGTGTGGAGAAAGGGGAACGCTCTTGCACTGCTGGTGGGAATGTAAATTGATACAGCCACTATGGAGAACAGTATGGAGGCTCCTTGCAAAACTAAAACTAGAGTTACCACGTGACCCCGCAATCCCACTACTGGGCATATACCCAGAGAACACCATAATGCAAAAAGAGACATGCGCTCCCATGTTCACTGCAGCACTATTTACAATAGCCAGGCCATGGAAGCAACCTAAATGTCCGTCAACAGATGAATGGATAAAGAAGATGTGGTACATATATACAATGGAATATTACTCAGCTGTAAAAAGGAATGAAACTGGGACCGTTGTAGAGACATGGATGGACCTAGAGACTCATACAGAGTGAAGTGAGTCAGAAAGAGAAAAACAAATATCGTATGTTAACACATATATGCGGAATATAGAAAAATGGTACAAATCAACCAGTTTGCAAGGCAAAAATAGAGACACAGATGTAGTTAAAAAAATTATGGACACCAAGTGGAGAGAGCGGGGAGGGTTAGGGAGGAATGAATTGGGAGATTGGGATACCAGACTGTACACTCTAAATATATGCAGTTTATTGTCTGTTAACTGTATCTCAATAAAAGTTCTTAAAAAAATTTTAAAAAATAAAGTTATAATGAAAGAAAACACCTTCATTAGTGCAAAAATAACCAATAACATTTAAAGAGGATTTTTCCTGCTCCCAGAAAAGGAAATTAAGACTGACTAGGAGAAAAAAGTGGAGTCCTCAGAATTGTTTGTTCTAAAAAGAACACCAGAGCTGTGCTCCCAATATTGTAGCCACCAGCAACATATAGCTATTTCAATTTAAAGCTTAAGGTATCTAAAATAAGTAAAATGGGAAATTTAGTTCACCAGCTGCACTAGCCACATTTCAACTGCTCAACATGCCACAAATGTCTAGTGGCTACTATAATGAACAGTGCAGATGCAGAACATTTCCATCATTGCGGAAAGTCTTATAGAAAAGCAATGAGCCACAGGAAAAAAAAGATGGAAAGCTGCAGAATCTTCCTCTATGAGATTCGAGGAAAGAAAATTTTAGTAGTTTTAACATGGTGAGCGAAATCAACTAGCAAAAGTTAAAAGTGGTGTCAATGACACTGTAAAAGTGTGATAACATTAGATGTAATAGTGATGTTAAAGGTTAATCTTCTCTAAGGGCTTCTAAAAAGGTGCTCTGAATCTTTAAGAGGCTCATAAAAGAAAGGGAAGATAGAATTTTATCTTTGAACTCTGTTTTTATTAGATTTGACAATTTCACTGGCCTTTGAAACCATATGTTAATAAGGATCCACATTAAACATCATTAAGCTGATAAGTGGATATTTAATGAACATAATCCTAAATTATACAAATTTAACATAAAAGTTGAAGCCATGGCATTCACATTACTGAGTTTATTAGTAATTTTCCAATTCACATTTTTCCAGGGAGTAAAAAACATTGTCAACGTTCTTAAGAGCCTATCTTCTAGCTCAAGTTTCAAATTACTAGCTATCTTCTATTTCTGAAACAGTATAGTGCCTGATATTAGAGCAGGTGCTCCACCACACTGCTTTCATCATGGACAGCGCTTAAGAGGGCAGGTAGACACTGCCCAGATATGCCTGTAGACAAGTAAAGATACACTTGGAAAGTAGTAGGTCTGCCAAAGAATTTGATGATTCAAATTAACAGGAGTAAAGATATACCATCTCTTATTGCGTAAGGAATGAAGCAAGGCCGCATGCAGCAAGGGAGACTTGGAGAGGTCTGGGAAGCTAAAGAGGAATCGAAATCTTTAAAAGTTAGGGATAGTGGTGAATATGATAGAAAATCATTCAGAATCACAATGCCAATGATAACTAGAAACTGTCAAATTATAGTTGAAGAAATGTTATTTTTTACTTTCCAGTGCAACACGAGGAAGCCCAGAATTTAGATCGGGGATAGGGAGGGTATGGTCACCAGAGAATCAAAGATTGGAAAAGCAGACAGGAATTTCAAGAAGGAGAGGAATTTCAACGTCCTAACATTACTGAAATGGCTTATAATGAAATCCAAGCTGGGCAGAGGGGTTGATGAAGTCTGAAAAGAGGAAGGGTTTAAGCAACTAAAGATTAAGAGAAAGATGGGTGGGTTCGGGAAGATGAAGGAAAAATAAAAAGAAAGCTAGCAATTTCACAGTTGAAAATAATAGAGGATGTGCATTTTTAAACAATCTAGTTGGAATACTGTAGACAAATTATACATACAGAATAAAATTATAAAGTTAGAGGATAGTATATAGATGGTCCTGGTTTGTAAGAAGCTAATGAAGAAAGGTCCTCTTCATAAAATCTATAACTTTACTGTGAAGGAGAGTTGTTTTACTGATGATGTTCTAAACAATCCTGCTTTGCTACAACAGAGGGCTCTTCTCCAACTAACATGGCAAAATCAATGGCACTCAGACGTGCACGGCCAGGTGGGATGTAATAAAATAAAATGTGTGCTTTGAAAACAATTTGCCCCTGGTTTCCTGGAAATTGATCATCCCAGAGATGCCAAGATAACATGGGATGTTAACTGAGTCCCAGGCATGGCCAGATCTATGGGGCTTAGAAACAAAATAGGAATAAAAGCGTTTATAAAGTAAAAAGAAACTAACTCAAAACATAAAAAGTTATCAGTATAGATATCGATACTTAGAATGATAGCTGAGGAAAAGATGGAGAATAAAAAGGAAGTCAGATGCTCAAATCAATGAGTAAAGTAGAAGAGGGTCCTACAGATCAGGAGGAAGCAGGACTAAGATGGTGAGAGGGTCGAATAACGGATGTATTCACTTCTAAAGACAACTTGTTGAGAGATGGAGAAGCAATGCTAAAGAAATAGCAGTGAGGCTGCCAACTTTCCCTCAGGCAAGGCTCTGGCTCAGCCAGTGTCTGCGGGCGCCATACTGGGAGTATATGGCTGGCATTTTAATTGTTTGGTGTCCATAGTAGCTGTTAAATATTCAGAATATTCCTGTTGACTGCCAGATGAGGAAAATGGGAAAACTGAACTCTATTATAGAGTGTTTTAAGTAGGCAATTAAGGGGACAATTTTCAATTATAGAGAAAAGTAGTGCGAGAGTTTATAGAAATATTAAAGACACAGGAGAATTTGTTTACAATAGAAGCCAGTGCAAAGGTAGACTATACTTTAAAGGAATGAGAGGAAAGAACAAAGGAACAGAAGTTCATAGCACTCAGCAAGCATCATTTTCAGTAAGGACTGAGGGAGGCAGTTGGCTGGGGGGGATGGGTTACCCTACATTTTTATTAATGAGAACACTTCCACGTCCCAACTCCTTGGGAAGGGATTTTCTCACTAAGCACGTTCCTGGCCTCTTCTCCACCCCTTTACTCTCTCCATTCCTGCAGAAGTAGAGTGAGGAATCTGATTTGTAGATTTGGGGGATAACTGGATACACTTAGCTCAGCCCACCCTTCCCTTTGAGAACAAGTCTGCAAAGACTGAGTTCTTTTCTACTCTTCCATGTAGGGTTTCCCTCGTGGGAGGCCACATTGTCCAGTGATTGCTGGTAATTCTGTCTGCTTCTGGAGTTCGGTTAACAGCCCCATTTAGTTCTCACTCTAAATACCTCCTCCAGCCTGGCCTCTGTCAGTAATAACATGACATTGTTGTTCTCACTTGTCCTTACTTTTGTTTCATATTCCTTCTGAATCCAGGCAGGAAAGAGGGATGCTACTTGTTGGGGACCTTCTCAGAAATTTCTAATATCAGTGACTAAGAAAAAGATTGGGGTAGGGAGAATTCCTATGTCTTCTGAACTAATTAGTTCTGAACATAATGGTAATCAATGAGAGCAGTAACAATAATAAATAGTTAACAATTATTTAGTGCTTACCATGTGCCATTGTTTTAGGTACTTTATAAAGGCTAATTAAATCAACTATTCATGATGACTCTGAGGAACTTACTCTTGTTATCCCTATTTTGCACATGAGGAAATACATGTTGGCTAAGTAACCTCCTGGCAGCATTGCAGCTGCCAAGGGATAAAACCAGTGTTTGAACCTAGGCAGACTAGCTCCAGAGTATTAAATGCATCCTGTACCACTTCGCTCTGAGGTGTGCTTCCTATATGAGGGCGCATTACTAAGAATAATAAACCATTTTACCTTTTTTTAAATTGAGATATAATTGACATATAACAGTGTCAGATGTACTACATAGTGATTCAATATTTTTATTGATTATACTCCATACAGTTATATAAAATAATGACTATATTCCTTGTTCTGTACATTGCATCCCCGAAACTTATTTGTTTTATACCTTAATTCCCTTCATCTATGTTGCCCCCCCCACTCCCCTCTGGTAACCACTAGTTTGTTCTCTGTATCTGTGAGTCTGTTTCTGTTTTGTTATATTTGTTCAATTGTTTAATTTTCTAGCTTCTACCTGTGAGTGAAAACATACAGCATTTGTCTTTGTCTTACTTATTTCAGTAAGTATAACACCCTCCAGGTTCATCCATGTTGTCGCAGATGGTAAAATGTCATTCCTTTTTATGGCTGAGTAATAGTCCATTATATTCCACGATATATATATATGTGTGTCTATCTACATATAAATATTCCATTGTATGTGTGTACACACACACACAAACACACACATATAATCTTTATGCATTCAACTCTTGATAAACATGTAGGCTGTTTCTATATCAAGGCTATTGTAAATAATGTTGCTATGAACATTGGGCTGTATATATCTTTTCAAAGTAGTGTTTTCATTTTCTTTGGCTCAATACCCAAAGCAACCATAATCAAAATAGTATGTTACTGGCACAAAAACAGAAACATTGATCAATGGAACAGAATAGCTCAGAAATAAGCCCATGCACATATGGTCAATTAAATCTACAACAAAAGAGGCAAGACTATACAGTGGGGAGAAGACAGTCTCTTCAATAAGTAGTGTTGGGAAAACTGGACAGCTATATGTGAAAAAAATGAAACTAAACCATTTTCTCACATTGTATACAAAAATAAATGTAAAATAGACTAAAGACTTAAATGTAAGACCTGAAATCATAAAACTCCTGGAAGAAAACATCTATGCAGTACACTCTTTGTTAGTCTTAGCAACAATTTTTTTTTTTTTTTAGTTTTGTCTCCTTAGGCAAAAGCAACAAAAGCAAAAATAAATGAATGGGATCTAATCACACTAAAAAATTTTTGCACAGAGAAGGAAACCATCCACAAAATGAAAAGGTAATCTACTGAAGGGGAGAAGATATTTGCCAATGATGTGTCCCATAAGGGGTTAATACCTAAACTATGTAAAGAACTCATAAACTCAATAGAAAAACACACAATCCTATTTAAAAATGGGCAGAGAATCGGAATAGGCATTTTTCCAAAGATGACATACAGATGTCCAACAGGCACATGAAAATATGCTCAACATCACTGATCATCAGGAAAATGCAAATCAAATGAGATATCACTTTGCACCTGTCAGAATAGCTATAGTCAAAAAGACAAGAAATAGGGACTTCCTAGGTGACGCAGTGGTAAAGAATCCGCCTGCCAAGGCAGGAGACATGGGTTCGAGCCCTGCTCTGGGAAGATTCCACATGCCACGGAGCAACTAAGCCCGTGCGCCATAAAAAAAAAAAAAAAAGACAAGAAATAATAAGTGTTGGTGAGGACATGGAGAAAAGGGAACCCTTGTATACTGCTGGTGGGAATGTAAATAGGTGCAGCCGCTATGGAAAAGAGTATAATGGTACTCCAAAAAATTAAAAATAGGGCTTCCCTGGTGGCACAGTGGTTAAGAATCCACCTGCCAATGCAGGAGACACAGGTTCAAGCCCTGGTCTGGGAAGATCCCACAAGTCGAGAAGCAACTAAGCCGGTACACCACCACTATTGAGCCTGTGCTCTACAGCCCTCGAGCCACAACTATTGAACTTGCCTGCCACAACTACTGAAGCCTGTGGGCACGCGTGCCTAGAACCCATACTCCACAAGAGAAGCCACTGCAATGAGAAGCCTGCACACCACAATGAAGAGTAGCCCCGCTCTCGCACCTAGAGAAAGCCCTTGCACAACAACGAAGACCCAACACAGCCAATAAATAAATAAACTAATTAATTAATTTAAAAAATTAAAAACACAACTACCATACAATCCAGCAGTTCCACTCTTGGGTATTTATCTGAAAGGGTCTCTTAACAGCTCTCCTTGTCTTTAGAACTTTGCTCACCTAATAATGCACTCTCCATAGTTGTGTGGGAGGGATCTTTCCAAAGCTTAAATCTAATTATGCCACCTAAAAATTTTCAAATTTCATTAGCAGTGGAATGAAGTATGGTGCACACAGGTGTTCCATGATTTGTGTCTTATCTCTCTCTTCACCTTTTTCTCCAATCACAATCTTTCCCCTCTACATCCTCAGCAAATTCTATTCTCAGTCAGACTGAACTTCTCAACTGTTCCATGAAAACACAGTGTTATTTCCAGCCTCCTGCTTAGATGTCTTTCTCCAGTCCTCAACCAGTCCATCTGGAGAAAACTATACATTTTCAAAGCTCAGCTTAGTAATCGTCTCTTTTATGAAGCCTTTGATGATCATCTGAAGTAAAACTAACCACTTCCTCCTCTGGACCCATCTTAGCCTGAACAGAGCTCTGAACCCCCTAGGGGGAGGGGCCAGATCTTATTTATGATTCATAATGCCTTAAACTTAGAAGTAAGTCCTAATTAAATGCTTGAATCTCCAGAGATGGGTAATAAGGCTAAAAATTATTTTACTTCATTATCACATTACTAACACATTTTACTGGAATGTATAATTTGTCTTGATGCAGAAGTCCATTGGCAAAAGCTTATTTTCCCATCTGCTAAAAATAACATTATTTATTACATAATAATCCAATTACAGTTTATGAGTCCTTTCTTTCCAGGTTAGAAAAAAAAAAAAGTGACTTGACAGGCTTAGGCAATAAAGGTCATGAAAGGTCAAAGATTTTTTTATTTTTATTAAACTCTCCTTCCGGAAGAACTCGTCCTCCAGACTCTCAAAATTCCAGCACCATGTGTACAACCTTCACCAGGGTCAGCCCTGTGGATTTTAGCTTGTTAGACTAGTTGGTTTTTCTAGAACCTCAGTGAATATTTTTCACTATATTAACAGTTTAAATCTTTTTATTGATATTTATGTAGAACAGAAAGGTGAAACCCAATGGGATCTGGACAGTTGAAAATTCAATTTTAAGCAAGCATAAGTATATTCTCTCACTGTACAATACTCCCTAATTTTCCTCTCTTACTGAAAAAGAGTAGTTGGTTGATAATGTCCAACAGGATCTTTATACAGATGCTTCCACAGTCATGCTACATTACCTCCTTCTTTAAGTGTAAAAAGAAGTACAAAACTCCCTTTATGAGCCCCAGAAGAATAAAAACCTTCAGGATATTTCTTCAGAAATAAATTTTTTAAAAAAATTCATTCACAATAAATAATCACTGAAAGATTTCTGCTCTCCCTGAAGTAGTCTATGAAATGCAGAAACCAGCGGAACCAGATCCACTGAGCCACTTTATGTAAGAAAAAATAAACCAGATGCTACATTAGACAGTCCTTACATAGATTAAGGAACTATCAGATTATCCTACTCAATCTTCATAGCAATCATGTAGGTTAAATATTTACATTTTGATTTTGTAAATGAGAAAAGCAAGGCTCAGAGTAACTAAGTGACTTGCCGAAGATCCATAAGTAAACAGTAAACTAGGAGTCAAATTCAAGATCATTTGGTTTAAGGTTGTACATTTTTCAATACATCGTACAGTTTCTGAACTTTAAAACTTAAGAATCTGACCGAAGTGCAAGATTCAGGTCTTTCTACCAACATTCCTCTTTTGGACCTTTGCTCAATAATATGTTCTCAGTTTCCACTAAACGCACATCCAGTTAGGTATTATCCACCATCTAGTAAACATAATTCTGAAATGTTCTTAACTCCCCATAACAGTAACAGTTGTCACGATAGGTCTTTTTTCAAGGTCCTTTCTAAGTCAACATTCTGGTCCTCAAATTCATCCTTATTTAATTTTACTTTCTCCAAATGGAGACATGAATCATCAGTTTTCCATAAGTGATATTTAATTTCTAAAAGTACCTCTTCAAATTGGACATACAAATCGCATGATGAAACAAAACACATTCATTGCCGAGAGTCAAAAAGATCTAGATTCAAATCCTGGTGTGGCACTTGTTAGCTCAAAAACTTGTCAAGGTATTTATATTCACTAAGCCTCTGTTACCTCCTGCAAGAAAGGATCTTACTATTCACTTCACTAGGATTTTCTGAATACTAAATATAGTAATGTCTGTAAAGGTCCTAACACAGAGATGGCCATGGTCAAGGTAAACACTCAACAACTGGCAGGTACTGGTAACATCATTAGTATTATTAGGTTTAAAATATAATATGCAAATTTGTGCATAGTCACGAACAGCTGACAGAGGGCACTGGACATAAATGGAGCTAAAACTGTAACTTTTAAAAAATAGTTTTTGCATTTAAATCTTAACTGTTTCTGAAGAAGTAGCATGCTGGTAAGGCTTCCTGTTCTCTTCCTGATATGCAAAAGTCATGAAAATTCTTCCCCCCATTATTTTTGTTTTGATACTGACAACACTGACCTGATGCTGGCAGATTTTGCTTTTAAGTCGTTCCATCTTTGGTTCATATCATCCAGTCGATGCTGAAGCATAGTAGCCTCTTCAGAATTTCCCAAAGCTTTTACCATCTTCTGCCTGTTTCCATCAATGCTTTTAAATATGTCATTGTGGGCATCAATTTCTGCCTGGATGTCCTGAACAGAAAAAGGCAAAGAGATAATGCAAATATTAGGTATTAGTGTCAACATTACTTGGGATTTCTATACAGAGCTTTACTTTTTTATATAACAGATGAGTTTTTAAAAAGCAAAATAGCTAATTTTACCTTAAATGCTAACAAATTTGTTTTCACAATTTCTACATTGAAAATAACAGTCTTTAAATCTTTAAGACTGATTCCCCCCATTCTTAAAAACAGAATGCATCAATATTATAATCTAAATTTCATGTATCAGCTAGTTAAATGCTCAGATTCAATGAGAAATTTTTGAAATTCTGTACCGTTGTGGTTGCCAAATCATTCAACTTTGCTTAATATGCAAACAAATTCTTTCTTCCCCTTCCACACAGACAAAACTTCCCTCAAAATATGAAGTTTTACAGATGTCACTAAGATATTACATAATTAAAAAAATTTTTTTACACTTAGACAAACTTACTAATAGTTCATCCTTTCAACCTAATAAAATTTATTTCTAAAATTTAAAAAAGCATTTTCATAAAAATATTTATCTTCATGAAGAAATAAAAAATAATGACAAAATATTTCCCCTATTAAAAAGGAAAATATTTTATTCACTTTTATAAAGTTAACTTGAGTATACTTTAAGTAAAATAAGAATTATTATAAATTAATAATAAAAATTGGTTCAGACTTTGAAGAAGCATTTTGGCAATTTGTATCAAAAGCCTTAAAACTGTTGAAATTATCTATACTAGGAAGATTTATGTATAAACATATTTACCACATTGATTTTTTTTAAAGTAAAAAAGTAAAAAATACCGTAATATACTGAGGCTAATATACTATTAGGTTTTAAAATGGAGGATACGAAACTATATATTGTGGTATCAACTTTTAAAGTAGGTGTTTAAATTAGCGTGTGTATTTGTAAATCATTGCATGCATATACATTAGAAGACTGTAAGAAATAAGTCAAAATATTGCAATTCTGTATAAGAGGATTAAAGGTGATTTTAGTTTTCTTCTTTACACTTCTCTGAGTTTTGAAGTTCCTGCAAAAAACAGGGTTTCTTTTTGTGATTAAATAAATATGACAAATTTAAACTTTAAAATACAGAGGGTCTTACTGATTGTTTAGTACTCTTCTGTTACAAGGTTGTCAGCAAAATTTTCTGTATTATTTTGTCAATCACCTTTTCTTCTTGAAAAATGGTATCTGTAGCTAATTTTTGTGTGACAGCCACTACCATCCAACAACTGTGAACTTACAAATGGAAAAACAGACACCAGAAGGGGTCATGAAGGTGTGGGGTGAGTCTCCGTGACATTAATTGGTAAGGAATATTAAGGCAACATACTGCAGAAATAAAAATTGTATTTCTGGTAATGAACTAGAATTAGTAAAAGAAGAGCAAACTCTTAAACACTATAATTTTATTACACTTATCTTCAATTTTCCTTTATAAGTGTCATTCTTCTTAAGTTTCTCCAATTCTAAATGAGCATAGTAAAAATTTAAATGGAAATTCTTAGAATACTCAGAATGCTATTATTAATTCAGAACTCAATCCTGATAAGCAACCCATGTATTCTATTAAGAACCAAGGCTTAGTAGCCAGGACTGAAGTGATCTTCAATCATCTGCAGACCTACACAAACCAGGACACATGCAAAAGCCTTTTGCACCTCACTACTCCAGTCAGCATGGTAAAAAGGTGTCACAGGAGGTGAAGGGGCAGAACTGTTGTATTATAACTTCTGGGAAGATCTGTGACATCTAACATGACATTAATAGGGTCATATTTGAGAGGTGGGAGAGGTGTGCACAAAGTTTGATGGACAGCTTCTGCAAAATAGATGCTCCAGATTTGCAAGCCCATTGGTCTCTGTGTTATCTAATGACAAAACCAAATCGGCTCTTCCTGCAAAGTGTAATCTGAGTACACCCAGAATTAAGGTTAACCACTGAACAAAAACTCTAACACTGTTGACTCTTCTGCATTTTACTAGCACCTCCATCCCAGTCACTGATGGGAAAGCAGGGGAACAGAGCCAGATACTGACTCAAGGTTCTCAGCCTGGGCAACATTATGCATGTAAATGAAATCTGGTTATAATCACAATTTGGGATGTTTCAAATAGAAATTCTCAGTAAAAAAGAAAAAGAAAAAGAAAGTTCTGCTGAAAGATTTTTTGATGACATCGCCTGAATTACACAGTCCTATTCTTTAGAATAGAACTGTTCTATTTTTGTGTTCCAAAATGTATTTTAAGACAGCCAAAGAGATACCTTAAAAGCCAAATTTTAAACTTGGGCTGTAAATATGTATTCTAGCCATCTTTCTCAAGAGGTTCAGTGACAGAGTGAATAAGCAAGGCCTCTGTTTGCTCTGTATTGCCGAGGAGAATCTGGCCTCTAATTTCCTGTGCAGGTTCCTAAATGTCATTATCAGAGGACCACACCTAAAATCACAAGGTAACTTCAAACCACAACCCCCTGAAGCAGCCTGACCTATTTGCTTCTTTTCATATTCAAGAGACATAGAAAGAACACATTAAGATTCATAAATTGTCTTCTAAGTTTCACAAGAGCATTCCACAACATGAGGAAATTTGGATCCCAAAAGCATGAAGCAAATTTGGCTCTTCACATCAGATCAGGTGCTGCCTTTTCCAATCCAGCCACAATGACAAATGGAGTAAAACAGAACTGCATCACTGGCCCAGTCAATGATTATAATATTTCTATAAAGCTTTGGTTAAGAGCACCACCAGTGATCACATACTCATGTTGGAATGTAAGTTTCAATATGTGGAAACCCTTCCATATATGAGCCTCAACAAAAAGAAGGAAGAAAATCAACAACCAGAAAATGATCAAAGAAAAGGAAATCAGCAGATGTTATTTTTTTAATTTAACATTTGGTGACATATTTATTTGGCCAAATACATCAAGAGTTTCTAAAGACAGAAAATCATCTTAATATCTCTTCTGTATCCTTCAGAGTCTCTGTTACACAGAGTAAGCCTAATGAAAAATAGATGCAGAAAGATGATAGATAGATAGATAGATAGATAGATAGATAGATAGATAGATAGATGATAGATATAGATAGGTAGACAGATGATAGATATAGACAGACAGATGCATAGATACATAGATACAAAGATACATAGACACACAGACAGAAAGACAGATGGATGTAAAAATGCATAAATGAATGTGTGAATAAGTTCATCTTGATTGACTGTCATATTAGCCTCTGTAATGCCAAGAAAAATCAGGCAAATAATTAGAAGGAAATGTGGTAATCATTTTGTTTAATCTCTTCATTTAAAAAATTTAACATGGAGAACCTAAAAGTATTTAGAAGCCTGCACTGCAAAGCCTTGCCTAAGCTTTTCGCTGGAAATTTAGAATTACACGCAGTTAATGAATCATGCTCCTCCATAAATCCCTGTGTAATGATGCACTGGTTTTAAAATCAAGATGCCAGTATGCGGGGCTGTCAGATCATGACCCTGATGTAACATCAAATGCTAAAACAAATTAAAGTTGTATGAAAGAGGATTGACTCTCACTGCACAGCTGGGAGACTTGCTCTACTAATGCTTACCTCTGTCACCTGATAGACTTTCTGACCATTAAATAAATGTTAAAGCACAAAATGCTTATTGATAATAGTTACGGCAATGTAACCCATCTAGAAGCACAAAGCAATGCTCTTCCAAGCATTTAGCATAAGCCAGTCATGTGCACAGAGGGACCACAGCAAGGTATTCAAGCAGTTAAACATTTGAAAACAGAACAGAAGAAGTACTTTAAGAATTCCCTTGAAAGGCTTGCAGTGTACCTTCAAACAACGTAAGCATAATGTAGCAGGTTAAGAAAAGCTAGGGGTTAGAATAAAGGGACCACATATTTTTCTCTAAGTAAAATACTATCAAAAGCGTAAGAGGCACACTTTCGGAAGAACCTTGCAGGAGATAGCTTACAGAGGTTCACTGATCAACAATTAGTCTTTTTGTATGAAACACCCACCACCCAGGTCAAAATAAACTGCACAAATAAAGGAAAACATTTATTTACTTATTTAATAATTGATATTTTAATACCAGTTTTGCCCTAACCGGACATTTCTTTAATGTTATAACCCATAGAGATATTATATGCAAACATTTTATAATGTAAATCACATACATTTTATTTCTTTATAATGTTCTATAATCAAGTAGTGTCTGTAACTATGTAAACAAAGATATGTCCTTAGGTTACAATAAATAGAACTGTTCGAACCTTTTGATAAGAAACAGATTTAGAACAGTACCACTAGGAAGTCTTCAACAACTAAGTTGCTATTAGGATAGATTCATCCTCTTTGGGTCTTGTTAACATAATTTTGGTTTATTTCTGCATGGCATATTTACCTAACCCTACACGGCCATAGCAGTGTTTTCTCTGGAGTTCTGAGCCCTGTTCTGAAGGTAAAGAAGTGAGGTTAGCAACAACTTCCCAACTATATCCCAAGGCTCAGGCTAAATCAACAAAGTTAACCATTAGGGGAAAGGAAATCCACTGTTCCTTTGGTGTACCTCAAAAGCTGGTACAAGAGTGTAAAGCAATTACATTCCAATAAAGAGCTTAAAAAAGAGAAAAAGTAAGACCGGAATTCAGAGACAGTTTACGATTGGTGTCAAGAGCTCAGCAGGATCACTGCCAGAGTTTCAAGTTTTGAAAATGAGGGATAATAAAAAAATAGTCAGGTACAGTATTACTTCAAACAAACACACAAAAAACGAATAAATAACATCCTCAAAGGTTGTTACGTGCTATGTAAACCTGCTTTGAGACAGTTTGTGAGACTTCTGGGATAGTGAGTAATTGCAATTAATTAGCCAATTAATTATTACAATTAATTTGCTGTTTTCAACAAATTATTCAATTAATTATTTATAAATTAGACTTTCTTTCAACAACTAATCTCATAAATTTTAGCCACTCTTAACAATTATGGAATCACATTTTAACAGACAAAAGAAAGTGGTATCACCTGGCCTACAGAAGCATTTAAAAAGTAAGAAATCAATGACAGTAATGTTCTTTTCCCATTATCTGTGATTATAAATATATGTTAGACAGTAGAGTAGGAAAAAAGTTAAATCAGTAAGTGGAACAAATTTACAATTAACTGCACTTTCAAGATAATCTAAACAAGCCAGCTTGAAAGGATAGAAAATCAAGAAACAAACTACATTTTAAATTCCAACTCAGCAAACACTGCTATTAAGAAAAATATTTTTCATGACAAAAAATCCAAATCCTTGACTCTATACCAATTGTTACTAAAACACACTAACATCGTAGTGGGTTAAAACACAGTGGCTTTCCTTCTGAGGTGCACTTTATATAAGCAGGTTTGATTTGTACATGAACATGAGTTTAAGAACAGTTATTAACAAATGTTTTCAAGTCGTCAAACTCTTGCCCCACCTTAATTCCCAAAATCAGATTGTCTAAGTGAAACTGAACAAGTTTGAAAACTCAAAGGTTTTTGTATTTTAAGTGTTTTAAACTACAGTCCTGAGGCAGCCAACTCTTCAACTCCTGACCTGTGAAAAAAGCAGTTACTATCGCCCAGAAAGCTCTCCATTTCTTCCCCAATACACATTCCCCACATATCAGCCCACTCAGTTCCTTCCTCAATTTTAAAGTCATTTTAAGTCCCAGCTTAACTGTTATTTCTTCAGGAGAAACTTCACAGCACTCAGATTAGATTATGTCTAGCTCTTACTCTTACAGCTCCCTCCTTTTGCTCAATCACAGGCTTACAGAGTACAGACGTGTTTAAGGTCTGTATTCTCCACCTAGGCTGTAAGCTCAAAGAGAGGAGGTCGACCCTGTTATCCAGCCCATCCTTGAACCCAGCTCAACGTCTGGTACATAGTATGCAGTTCGTAAAGAAAGAGTAGACCTTGAAATTGGAAGTACTGTGTCTTTTCAAGATAAAATTTTTAAAAATTAGATATTGCAAATTGAGCAGCAAAATATAGCTTCAAATTATAATTTTAAATATTGGGCACCCTAAAGGAGGTCAATATCATAAAGGAAATTTAGCATCGAGTGGTTTCTCTCTGTGTTGTCACTATGGGAAGCATCTTTCCCAAAGGATTCACCAAGAGGGTGGTACTACTCAGACTCTCTCTCTCACACACACACACACACACACACACCCCCTTAGAGAACTACCATTATCATTAATCATCTAGTGGCAGAACTGTATAAGTTAATAACAAGCAACAGTCACTCAAAATGTCACTAAGCTAAAATTGTCCATTATTCAATCTTCTATGGCTACTAAATAAATGGAACAGACAGTACACAGTGCAGATGGCTCAAGTATGACAATATATTAACAACCACAGAGTCCATCAGATACTTCCTTTATGAAGTACTTTTTCAAGGAGAAAATTAATTCATTAAAATCAAGGTGGCAATAAAACCAACTCATAGGCTGGATTTCAGAAAGGTGCTTTGGTGGATCAGCTTTCTGTGTCAAGTCAGCTGTGAGTCTGCACTCTGTACAGTCACCCTGGTCACAACCGCTCCCCCATCATCACCTGCTTGGGTGATTAGGACCTGCTTGCTGGTTGGCACTCCTTGCCGTAAGGTCATTCTCCCCTGGTGAGAAGTTCCTGTTTCAGTCTCCTCTTTAAGACCACTCTGGGGAACGTGTGGTTCCTTTCAACTGGGGCTTCCTGATCCTTAGTGAGCTGTCACCTTGAAGAAAACAGTAGATAATGCTTCCTGCCCCCTGGCTCTCCAGGAACTCTGAGTACCAAGTGTAATTTGCCCATCCTGCCTATGCTGGAAAACCACAATTCTGGCATCACACATTTTGGGACTAGATAACTAAATTACAGATCCCAACCACATGCCAAACATCTATGTATGAACAGATGCCCAATATAAGTTACAAACCACTAGATTTCTTTGAAATTCAAAAATATAAACTCGATACCCCCTTTCAATTTACCTCACAAACAAACTGCTGTCTTGAAGTTATGCTGAAGGTCTGCTGTCATCTGGAAATTGCAGCTATTTGACCAGCCTTCCACTTTTCAGATTAACATCACTGGAAGACCCACGACGATCCCAACCTTGGACTCTAGTTTTCTTAAAGCCTGAAATGGCTTCAGGAATCCAGCAAAACATCTTTTTGCTCTGGGAACTTAAACATCAGCCTGAACTACTACAATTACTGATGATAAGTGTTAAATCACCAAGGTTAGTATTCTCCCTAGAAGCAGATCACTAATACTGAGGAAGAGATAGACTAAGGAATAAAGAATAAGAATAAAGGGACTATGGGAAGACTGTAACTCAGCTTCTGAAGGTATCATGTGGCTTTTGTGTTAGAGCAGTACGCCTTGGTCTTTCCCTAGAAATGACATTTTTGCTTTCAGAGTTGGGAGAAGCTAGTTGTATTTGAGAGGTGTGAGGTAGTGGTACCTTTCCATAATACAGTTTTCCTGGCAATGACTCAATGTAGCATAGGCTAAATATATGAGACAGGTTTTGTGAAAATACACAAGGGATTTTTTTTAAAAAAGACTTGAGTTGGAGAAAAATACATTCATATATGACAACTTCCTACAAACGAAATATGGCAAAGAGATTAACTTTCACAGGGACTTTTATAAAGGTGTCTAACACAAAAATAAACACGTATGGAGAACTTCAGACTGTGAATGGCAGCAAGATTGTTTCTTTGAATTTGCTCTTGGTCTCAAAATAAAAAAAAAAAATTCCCAAATCAAGCCTTTGACAGGACTAAGCCCGTAGGCTTCTTTTACTGTCAATTTAACTACTATAATAAAAATAAGGAATATGCAGACACTAAGGTTTAGGAGTTAAAGGAGGAAACAAACTAACATGACCAGAACTTGTCACTTTGTCAATAAAATGGCCAAAAGGCTGAGGCAGGTTACTAACCTCTCTGACCTAGGTTTTCAAGACTAATAGCAGCAATTACAATACAAAAGTCCAGCGATTGCCCACAATTACTGCCTCTCAGGGGGTCTAAGTAATGAATTATTCATGTAACGTATGCCCTATACCATTTTAGGAAGAAACAGACAAATCTATACAAATCAAGCTAACAGACCTCTTTATGGTCATAAAGTTTGTCACCTGCTGTTACCAGCTGCCATAAAGAAAGTTTCTCTAACCTCCTCCACCCCTTCTAAATGGTGAGCAAGTTGACCAGGAACCATCCTTTACCCTCAGGAATGTAGGTGCTTAATAACATATCAAAGGGAGAGGTCAAAGTGAGCCTTGTGTTAGAATCCTCACTAAGACAGTTGGGGTGTGGGGAGAGAACCGGGAAGGAGGGAGGATTCAACCAGGAGAAGCTGAATTCTCCTTTCTCCATCCTCTTCCCACTGCACTGCTTCTACCATCAGGAGGCAAGCAATGACTGCAATTGTTTTGGAAAAGCTTTCAAACTTTTTAAATGACATGGTTTTACGCCTCTTTCCTCGGGCAATTGTGGTTTTGTAAGAAAAAGCCCATTATTCTGTAAATGACTCAATACAGTCTTGCTTATATTTGTACTTGCAATGAACCATAGGGTATTCGTGGTGAAAGCCACTGAGTACATCTTTAACAACCGATAAGTAAGTGCTTTATGCACAGAGAGTACTTCGCCCCTTTCCTTTTCTTTGCAGCTGGGAAGTTGAAAGAAGATAGGTGTTTGGCATCCAAAGGCTAAGGAAGGCAGGAGCAGCACGTTGGGGTTTTCTGTTTTGTTTAACTGTAAATGTAAGGTAGCATTTGGCAGGCTAGGCTCAATCCTAGAGTGTGCCAAGAACTTTCCTATGGAAAAAAGAACTAAATGCAAAAATAATGATCCACGCATTAAAGCTCCACAGTGCACGCAAGCACTCCACATTTAAGAAAGACACAATCAGAAAGGAAAAGGAAAACTCTGAGGTCAGCGATGCCATCGTCACTGTGAGGCATCCACTCCCAGCTCTCAGAATTGAATCTTCAGAAAGGAGGCTGGAAAAGTCAGTGCTCAGCTGCTGCAGGGAGATAAACCTGAGGGGCATGGAAAACAGAACCCATGCCTGATGAAGTCAGACTTTGGCACGAAAATCCAGTGTTGTTGCTGTTTGTTTGTTTGTTTGTTTTTTTCCAAAATAACTTTCAATTAAATTACCAGCCGACTAGAGTACAAAGGATCTCTTCTGATGTGAAATTCTAAAACTGACAGGCATCAGGCATCTTTCCTCCTGACCAAAAGAAAGATTGCTAACTTGATCTTTAGTTGAAAAAGAAAAAACTTAGGATATCAAATCAAATATGCCTTAGAAATTATATTAAATAATCAGAATCAATAGAATATCTGCCATCTAAATGCAGAGTGAAAAAAAGAAAAGAAAAGGAAGGGAAAGGAAGAAAGAAAAAAGTACATTCATGAAGTCTGCTTTCTGCATACCTTTTCAAATTTTGTCAGCAATTCCCGTAAGTTGAAGTTCAGACCAATCATCGTCCAGCAGCCCTTGAAGCCTACATCTTTCCGGCAAACTTCCTTCAGACAACAGTGTTTAACGTCTAAAAACGGTATCTTTTTTGGCTATACTTTAAAATCCTTTGTAAAATCCTTTACAAGCCTTGCCCTTGAGCTACGGTCCATGAGCAGCAGCTGCCTGCGCTGGGACATTTTAGCCACCCCACTGCGAGTCCGGGACTGCATGGGCTTCGGAGTTCGCAAGGAATAGACCTGCTGGTCTGTTCTCTGGTAGCTGCATTTCACGAGGCTGGCATGTCTCCTTTTTCTCTGGGAAGCCCAGGATTCCCTTCTGTTCACCTCACTAATGACCTGCAGCCCACAACTGTTCTCTCCTGGGCCCCAAGCTTAGAGTTTGGTCTCAATTACATACAGCAAAAAAGAAGCTATATCCTGGAAACTTGCATGAGAGAAGGCCAAAAAAAAAAAAAGAAGAAGAAGGAAAAAAAAATAAATAAAGAGCCAAGTATTACCAACTTCCTCCATTCAGACTGGTTTCAAGAAGAAAAAGAAAAAAAAAAAAAATCCTGAGTAAGGAGCCAGTTTTCAAAAAGCATGACTTATGTAGAGTTCGAACAGCAAGGAGGGCACTCCTGTCTGAAGAAACACCCAAACAGGGGACAAGAGGCCACCGGCTTGCACTCTCCCAGACACTGGCAGCCTGCGCTGCTATGGTAACCACCAAGCTAGTTTCAATCCATTTCCCTAAGTCAGGCTGTGCCTAAGGGATGCTATGTCAGTGCAACAGAACTAAGTTATTTAAAAAGTCGTTCTATCCACCTGGAGAAAAGTTTAAGCAGCAGGTCCCACGGTCCCCTTTGCAGAATTTGCGGCAGGGAGGGCAGCCTCATCAGCTCTGGCAGCTCCCCTCGCCGCAATGACAAGAGTGTGGTAAGCCACATCTCTTTCCAGCAGTTGTTTATTATTTTAATCAGCATCCTCCCTTCCACCACCCCTCACACACAGTTTGAAGTGAAGCTCACTCCCACTTCCTGGAGGTCTTCCCCCCCCAAACTGCAGTACGGGATCTCTCAAATTGTCTCGGTCCTAAATGATCACAGGGTCCATATTCCAGTTTGGAGCTCACCCAAGAAAACACAAGGGGCTGGGTGCACAGAACAATACAAATCATCAAACAAAATATGTGTGGTCAATTGTATTACTTCCAAAAAGATTTTAACAGTAAAGTGGATGGGGAAAATCCTTTCGAAGGAAAGTTGTTTTTTTTTAATCTCATTGACTGTTTTCATGTTGGGAATCTACTTGTTTCTGAAATAAAACTTAATAAGTGAAACTACTCAAAATGTGAGTAATAACCAGTTATTTTTAAACGTGTCCTCCATTTTGATGTTAAATTATTACTGGCACTGAGAGAAACTATCTTTTACAAAATTTTAAGAGTTTAAGTGCTTTCAAGGAAAAAGTTGAATCCAAATGATGTGTTCTTTGCACTGCTATTATGGACATCTTTCCAAGGCAAAAATGTGATTTTGTTTTTGCTTTACATAGCTATTTGGTATACCAATAAAAGTATGACAGATATGTTCATATGAAACATATTTCTCTAGTTGTGTGCAGAATTTCAGCATAAATATGTAATGTTCTTAAAAGTGACAGTCTCACAAATGGAATGATACTAATCTTAATATAACTAAGTTTTTTGTTTTTGCATCAGGGCATAGAGCAAAGGAAAAAAATAACCATGAAATTAGAATGTGTATCTCTTAAAAGGCTATTTGAATTACTTAAATATCAAAATTGTTAGTATTCATTCAACCACAGAGAGAAAGTGATTTCATTAACAACAGAAAGAAACAAAATGCTGTCAGGGAATAGTAAACAATGCAGTTATTATTTTTTGGATTTGCAAACCATTTTTCTTTCCATGTCACTCCCAAGTTATTCACATCAGTATTGAAATAGCATATGTTTTACATATGCGAATCTATACAAAACTTAACAAGCTTTCATAAATATTTTCATCATTTATTCATAAAAACCAACATGTCTCCAGAGGCAAGTTGGCTTTAGGAGATTTCTAGCAGAATGTGTTTCACCTCAAAGTGCCTGATTCAGAATTATACATAGACACTATTAATTTCAAAAACAAGTGTGGTAAATTGATTACCCAGAAATTTATAAATAAAATTAATCCATGTAGTTTGTATCCAGAAAAAAAACACTGACATCAGCATGAAGGCCAGTCATGAGAAATAGAGCAAAGAAACTTAGACAGAAATTGACCAGGCCAACCCAGATCTGTGAGGGCTCTGGGGCCACATGCTGAGATCTTTCAGCAGCAACAAATAAACTTTTTACATAAATACAAGACAAAAGGAACCACCAGCACCAACACCACCTCCAGCAACACCACTACAAAATAAATAAATAAATAAAGGAAAGAGAGAAAAAGAACACTCTTTCTCAGCTGGGCAAACTTCCAACTACCACCCAGGGTGCTGGGTGATTGTGATCAGAGACATGTGCAAACAGGCAACCCCCATGCACATATCAGAAGGGTGAATCAAGTAAAAACTCTCTGTAACAACAGAGAACCACAGTCTTTCTCTAAAGCACAGTCTTATGTTTAGAGGGTTTTTATACCAAGACAAGAAGGGGTATCATCAGAGCTCCCAGTATCTTGTATCCTTAGACAAGGCTAATCTTTTTCAAGGAAAAGAAACAGTGTATTAGGGAATCTTCACAAAAGAAAAGAGCAGGGGAAACTTTGTCAGCATGATTGGCACTTCAGTGGTAGAAGAGATAAAGACAGGATAAGGAAAGAGAGGAAGCGTATATTCTCACAGGGAATTCAAGAGTGGAGTGTCCACAAGTCAGAGCCTGTACCAGCCACTCGCTTCCCTGATGTTCCCTGCAAATGCTTGATACCCATTTTCAGAGCTGACATCCTTTGCTTGGGGAGAAAAAGAAACACTTAAATAAAGCTCCCTACTCACAGTTATAAAATACCAAAAACTAAGATATTGATGAACCTAGCTATGATACCCTCTTTAGGATAAAAACGGGGCAAAATACTCAGCAGATCCACATGGAACCCTTCAAAACAAAAAAAAATTAAATTCTCACCTTATTTTAATGAGGGTAACTACATCCTCATTTAAACAATGAAAAGCAACTAAAAATGTTATTTTTAAAATTGAAGTATAACTGGCATTAACAATAAGACAACTTATTTATGTAAAAGTCCAAAGATATTCCGTAAAATTCAAATAGCTAAACATTTAATATATTATTCAAAAGTACTGTGCTCTTTAATAACTGAGTGACACATTAGAAGACTTGTAAAATGTAAATGTGAATTGTGTTCATAACTGTGAGCACATTTTATTATGTATTTGTGTTTGAGATCCATAAATAAGAATACTGTCTCAGTTTAAATTCTGTATACAAAATAACCTCTTGGTAATATTCCTT